>NW_028248022.1:0-624617 GCF_964263255.1 Lissotriton vulgaris
ATAAAGGCTGCAATGGTTACATGTTATCCACTCAGGGGGGATTCAAGTTTGTTTTGTCTGCCTGCTGTACGGGGGGAGGTGGGTGGTGGTGATGCTTCTTCATCTTTGTGTGATGATGGGGTTGGGGTTTCTATCCCTGCTTCTGTTCCTGCTCATCCTTCTCATTCTAGTGTGAGCCTAAGGAGTCCTCGCTCTCGCCATCCACCTGCTTATTTAAATGATTATGTCCATTGAGAGCTTTTCTGTTCACTTGTTTTCTGTACTTTTCTTTCTTTTCTTTTATTGTCCAAAGAGGGGAGATGTGTTGTACATAGCTTGTTCCCTACTTGTTCCCTTCCCTGCCCTTTCCTTCTACCAACCTTCTAGATTGTTTATGTGATTCTCCCCATGACGCTACTGCTGGTTCTACTCTGTGACAGTTAGTGCTTGGCCAGATGGGCGACGGTCCTGTTACTTGTGTGCTGCTGCATTAAACTACTTACTTGCCACCTTCCTGCATCCGGAGTCTTCATTTCATCTTACAACAGACAACACCCATCATCCAGCAATCAAAGGAATTGAGCATACTTTGCCGAGTGGCCCCATGTCTTATGTGACACGTTTTCCTCCAGTTCCGGCTTTCCAGCCAGCAGAACTTCCTTCCCAGGCTGGGATTTTTGAGTCCATGTTTAAAGTGAAAATTATAAATACAAGTCCGATAATTGAGCATCCTATTGGCTAAAAACAGCACAGCTGATGGTGTCACACAGGATATGGGCCTTTTGGCAGCTAGGACTGTCACATGTCCCGCGGAGGCACTTGAGGGGAAATGAAACACCCGACAAAATGCATCAAGCGAGCACTTTTAATGTGCTTTGGAAGGGCCGTTGCTCTGCTGTCTGTTTGCCAGGAAAAGCGTCTGGAAGAGTGAAACAGGGTCGGTTCCGTGGTCGACGACTGACACTTATGCATATTTAGTGCTGTAATTGAAAGCCTTCTCATGCATTAGGCTTTGAAAATAACTCATTTGCGCTACTCAGTAATGTGTCTACAAAGCTTATCCCTTGTTTGGTTTTACGTTTCATGATGGAGATTCATTTACAGAGGATACATTTCTATTTTCAAATAGACTTCTCACATTTCCTTTTGTGATGAGTAATACATACATGGCAACACACCTCACTAACCCTACATTTAAAACTCCTTTCATGCCCCCTTTTAGACTCTTTTGATGCATCATAAATGACTGCCTTCCACGTCATACACTGTAGACTTATGTAAGAATGCCATAAGCTGACATTGGGGTCAAAGGCTTTTCTTTTCTTTGAGACGCTCTGTCTTTTATCTCTGACCTCCCACATTCCTCTCTCACACAACTCCCCTTTTACCTTTATTCACCTCAGAATTTTTATTTCCTATCCATCCTGCCCTCCTCCGTTCCCGCCCTGCCCTCCGCTCCCCCATGAACACCTCTGATGGAGAAGTGTGGCTCAATGGTTAGAGCGGCAGACCCTGATGCAGAGGTCTAGCCTGGGACAAGGGTTCAATTCCCCGCCTCGGCGGGTCTTGGGCTCAAAAATTCCACGATCCTGATAATTCTCGCCTCGGTGCCTATTCCATACATGGAGTCCCACTCTGCAACTCTGGGCAATAGCTTGCTTAATCTCCACAACAGCCCCCACAACGCTAAGGATGCCTGGCCTCCACCTTGGGGGTGCCCAGGAGTGGACGCCTCACAGGGAAAGCCAGGATGGGTTCCACAACGGTATTCATACAAGCGCCTTGAGACCCTTGCGGGTGAGTAGTGCGCTATACAAGTATCAATTTACATTTTTGCTTGCCATTCTCTCTCCAACACCCTATCACACACATACCCCACTCAGCTATTGGACTCTCACTTAACTCCCTCTGTCACCTCTCTTCCCAACACTCTTGCCCATCTTCCTCAAACTTCACTCACTTTCCACTATACCCCCTCACATCCGCCTTCTCTCCTCTTTTCAACACCTTTTCCTACCTCCGTTGTACAACTTCCTTCCCATTACACGTACACCCCTCTCCTTCTGTCTCCTTTGAACCAACACTCTAATCTCTCACACACCCTTCTCGCCTCACAATACTCCTCCATCTCCCTCCTCCTCCCTCCTCTCCCTGATACAGCGCCCCTTCCCATTCGCTTCTCTCTGGCTAAAGTCCAATTATAGCCAACATGCAGAGCTGTACCAAACAGGCTGATGGAGGTTAATAATAAAAGACAATGCTCACCATTGCCTCTCGAATCTGTTTGTAAAACCTGCAAGGATTAACATTCTATCGAAACTGTTTATGTCCCTAGTTCATATTTGTATACTTTTGTTTTGTAAATAATCAACAAGAGTCCCTCCAGGGAGAGAAGAGAAAAAGTAAAAAATCAAAGAACAACAACCTCGTTGTGAAAGGGAAAAGTTTCTCCTTTTAAGTAACCCTCACCCACCAGGGTTACCCCTTGGTGGCATGCTTCATCATAGGGTTCATCCCTAACCTGCTGCGGAAAGGGCTGTGCTACGACCAGCGAATACACTGGAGCACTCATTTTGTGATGTTCCTATACACCTGTGCTGGTTGGAATGGTATTGGAGTGGGTTCTAAAGCGCATAAAAAGCAGTTTATATAGCTAGTGGGATAAAAGTAACATGTATTCACTCCCCTAGCCGATATGATTAAAATTTGGGGATGTTGGAAACTCCTAGGGTATATGACCTACCGTTTCCCTGGTCAACTACTTTCAAGCCCTACCCCAAGGCTTTTCTTTAGGACCTAAGGGGGTTGATCCCACTCCAATACTCAACTGATCTCTATGTAATTGCAAATAAAGAAAGCAAAAATGAAGTATGAAAATAAAGAATACTTATACAGCACCTAGTTGGTCTGTTCCAAGTTTTTCAAAAATCTCTGCAGAGTTTGGGAAAGACAAAAAGAATCATTAAAAAGATGCCCAGCCCATAGGCCTTATATAAGATCAGTTCTTCATGCGTTCAGATAGTGAGTAGTGATATAGTTCTAAAAACACAGGAGCACACTGTGAAATGTGATTATGATGTAGGAAAAACGTAGACACACAGCACACAAAGCAAAAAAACACACTCACAACGTACTGGATCTCAAATGAAGTCCGTACTTGAGGATCTATGACGTTACAACGCGTTATTTGACAACGCAGACCGTTACATCGCAATTTTTACAACGCAGGATCCATTACAATGCATGCCTTTACAACGCATGTCATTACATAGCAGATACTATTACAACGCATACCATTACAACGTAAGTATAGGTAAGTATATCTTTTAAAAAAAAATGTAATTAAGTTAATTTAATTAATTTAATTTAATTAATTTAATTTAAATACATTTTTAAATAGTAATTAATTTAATTTAATAAATTTAATTCTATTTATTTAATTTAATTAATTTAAAAATTGTAATTAATTTAATGTAATTAATATAATTTAATTAATTTAATTTAATTAATTTTAAAATTGTAATTAAATTAAATTAAATAAATTAATTAAATTAAATTAAATTAAATTAATTTAATGTAATTTAATTTAATTAAAAAATGGAACTAATATAATATAATTAATTTAATTTAATTTAATTAATTTAATTTAATTAATTTTATAATTGTAATTAATTTAATTTAAATAATTTAATTAATTAATTTAAAATAAATAATGTAATTTAATTAATTTATAAATGGTAAATAATATAATTTAATTAATTTAATTTTATTTATTTAATATAATTAATTTAATTTATTTAAAGTCGTTTTTTAAAAAAAAACTGAACCCTAAAAATACCCCTGTACCCCAAAACCCAAACCCAGCCCTGAACCCTAAAAATACCCCTGTACCCCAAAACCCAAACCCAGCCCTAAAACCTAAAATACCCCTGTACCCCAAAACCCAAACACTGCCCTAAAACCTAAATACCCCTGTACCCCAAAACCCAAACCGAGCCTTAAAACCTAAAAATACCCCTGTACCCCAAAACCCAAACCCAGCCCTGAACCCTAAAAATACCCCTGTACCCCAAAACCCAAACCCAGCCCTAAAACCTAAAATACCCCTGTACCCCAAAACCCAAACCCTGCCCTAAAACCTAAAAATACCCCTGTACCCCAAAACCCAAACCCAGCCTTAAAACCTAAAAATACCCCTGTACCCCAAAACCCAAACCCAGCCCTAAAACCTAAAAATACCCCTGTAACCCAAAACCCAAACCCAGCCCTAAAACCTAAAAATACCCCTGTACCCCAAAACCCAAACCCAGCCCTAAAACCTAAAAATACCCCTGTACCCCAAAACCCAAACCCAGCCCTAAAACCTAAAAATACCCCTGTACCCCAAAACCAAAACCCAGCCCTAAAACCTAAAAATACCCCTGTACCCCAAAAACCGAACCCAGCCCTAAAACACTAAAAATACCCAAACACCCCAAAACATATACCTCAGTACCCCAAAACATATATACTCCTATACTCATACTTATTTTTTTAAATTACTTACATTAATATATTTAATTTATTTTATAAAAATACATAAATGTATATATTTATTTTTAATATTAATTAAATTAATTAAATAATGTAAAATAAAATATAAAATAAAATGATATACTTACCTATACTTACGTTGTAATGGCATGCTTTGTAATAGCATCTGCTATGTAATGACATGCGTTGTAAAGGCATGCATTGTAATGGATCCTGCGTTGTAAAAGTTGCGATGTAATGGTAGTGCGTTGTAAAAGTTGCGTTGTAACGGGTGTTTCCCGTACTTGACATAGAAGACATTACATACATGACAGCAACCCTATTCAGGCCTAATGAGTCCAAATCGGGGAAAGAGGGACACCTTTGGTCAGACCCTGTGGGTTAAGAAACAGAGTTCCCCCTCCAGAAGTTAGATAATGAGGAAGAGCATAATCAACTGTCCTGGGAGGTTCAGCTGAACCAGTAACGTTTACTTGCACTTACTTCTTTAAGGCTACTCCCTCACTGGGGAAAGAACCTGTTTGTCCGTGGCTCCGGAGATAGTGAAGGGGCATGAAGGGTTGCCTCTTTTACGCGACTGGCAAACTGCTGTCAGAATCCTCCTGGCGGTTGCGGTGTTAGACCGCTAACCTACTAGGGGAGTGCAATACTCACTTCCTGTTTAATCCGAGGTGCACCCAAGGGTCCTGGGTTCGCACCGCGGATGCTCAATTGTCTCTGCGTATTCAAAAATATTAGTTTATCAGAGAATGTCAAATGACACACGCTGCCGTTCCCACATGGGTGGTGTCCGCAGATGGGTGTAATGAAACCCTGTCTTGTTAACCCGGCTCTGGGGATACGTGGTCACATATGTACCATTATGTCTCTGAGGTTACGACCTCTCCTGTGGGAGAATATTGGTTTTGGTACAGGTGTGCCACTGCCATCCACAATCCCCCAATGTTTGTTGATAATCTTGTTCACTGCATTGGATGCGCAGTTGAAAGTAATAATACAAATGAGGCGGCCTTCTTTTTCTTTCGGTATGTGGGCTCTAAAAAGGCTTCCCTGTTGTTATTTTTTAGCTCTTTTCATCGCTTTTGTCACAATGCTATGTGGGTATCTTAACCTGGAAGCCAGATCTGTAGCCTGTGTTTTATAGTCACTGAGTGCCCAACAATTGCGTTTAAGTCTTAAAAATTGTCCAAAAGGTATGTTTTCTCTCATAAGTCTAGGGTGGAAACTATCAAAGTAGAGTAGACAGTTTTTTGCTGTAGGTTTGAAATTGGTAGTGGTACTTAGGCCCCCCTCATGAGGAAAGATGTTCAGATCAAGGAAGACCAGATCGGTTCTGGAAATGCTATGTGTAAATTTCAGGAACTCATTCTGCCTATTCAGCCACTGCAAGAAATCGTTGGCTGTGCTTTCGTCCCCATTCCATATGACTAGAATGTCATCTATATATCTTTTCCAAAGGCTGATGTTGGTAATGTAGGGGTTTTGTACCGCCAAGATCTTTTGCTTCTCGAGGTGGTGTAAAGCCCAGCCACACTGGGAGCGAATGTACTTCCCATGCTAGTACCATGCTTCTGTAAGTATAGGGTGTCTGGAAAAATTCTCAGTCAGGGCTAGTTTACAACACTTCAATAGTAGGTTGAGTGGGGTCTGATACTTCGACTCTTGAGAAAAGGACTTCTTCTAGAATATCTAGTGTCTTTGTGTGTGGAAGGCTGGTGTAGAGGCTTTCTATGTCCAGACCAATCAGTTTTGGTGATTTACAAATAGTTTGGAGGACGAGTCCGCTTCTTTCTCCTCTACCTCCCCCATTGTTTTTCTGATATCCTTGTTTTATACCATGGTGTGCGACTGCTGCTATGTACAGTGTATTATAATAGCACAGTGCCTTATTGTACTGCAACCAGCATTAGCTCTCTTTATACAGTGCTCTGATACCTTGCTGGCCATGTTCGCACTTTATAAAAACCTATAAATAAACATACATGTAAATCCGGAAACAACAAATTCCTATATACCTCGTGACACAGTTGTGATACATGAAATAAATACCAGCATTTGTAAAGCGCACAGCACTGGGGGCCATCAGAAAGATTAAGCGAGCTATTGCCCAGAGTCACAAGGTGCTGGGCTAACTTGCCACCGGCACCGGGGATCGAACCATGCGTCCCGTGTTCCGGAGTCAGCTTCCCTGGCCGCTGCACCACACCTCTTCCCATGATACAGATGAGCGGGGGTAGAGCTATGGAGGTAGATAATGGTGCAGTTCCACCTGGTTCAAAATCCTGATACATTTTGAAGACCCACATCTGGTATTAAACCAGTAGGTCCATGTTTTCATGATGTTCTTTTGAACATCTGCGGGGAGATGCTGGTGATGGCGGATTATGGAGGAGGTACATGTGTCTGAATGCGGCATGGGATGGGAGTATCCTGTGCAAATCAGGCATGGGGAGTTCCAGGCAGCCAGCAGTGGGTGGAGTGGAGGTGCTGCAGGCAGGAATTAAAAGAAATAAAAGAAATTGAAGAGACATCTTCCAATACTACTGAAAGACTTTTATACACAATGACACCATTCTCTTAGAAGCACTAGTCTGTTGGAAGGAGACTCTGGCATGATTGATCGAGATCAAGAATAAGAAAATTACTAGGTATTCCCACAGACCAGTGCCTCTGACAGGCTAGTAGGGCCGAGACAGTGAGGTCTTGCAAAGTAACTAGCTGACTTGAGGAAGGAGTAGTGCACCTTTTGTAGGTAGCTTATGGATAAAAGGACAAAATCCAAAACCAATCCCCACGAACTGCTGAGTTAAGGTAGTGTAATGTCATGCACTGTGCCGAGGAAGGCAATATAAGAAAGATTCAGCAATTTATTATTATTCCCTTAAAGGTTTGCACAAGTATAAGCAAGTGAGAAGCCAGGGCTTAAGAAGTCTTACTCTATATATTTGTAGGGCGCAAACTGTTACCTGGAAAGGGATGATCCTGCACCCTGGCTATGACGATCAGAGGGACGGCTACCTAAGCTTGATAGAGATACATTTTCAGTGCTTTCCTACAAGCATAAAGATCATTGATGGGATGGTCTTCCAGTGACTGTCGCTTGCACCGAAAAGGCGCATCATCCTACTTGGGCTCTCTTAAACTTAGGGATCTTGCTTGAGGAGGTTGGTGTTCGCTGAACATAGGGTTCACTGAGGAATATAGCACCCGTGTTTGTTCTGGAATGCAGAGAGACTTAAAATTAATTCTTTTGGGCACAGAAAGCCAGAGCAGAGTCCAAGGCAGCTGAAGTAAAGCAGTAGCATGGAAGAGAATGGGATAATTCTGCAGCGCCTGACTGCAATAAAGCTGTGTGTTGAGATAGACCGGTGCAGGAACAGGACGTTGCCATAGTCCAGTCTACTCCAGGTAGCACTACGAGAGGGAGGGTGACTTGGCAGCTTTAATGTGGACATTAGATTTTACCTAATGTCCGCATTAAAGCAAAGCAAGTGGAATAGATACTCTTGTCATGACTCAAGAGTGAGAGATTGCTGTACATTTTCAGTCCCAAATTCCAGACCAAGGTAGCAACAACCGGGACCGAGTTGTCCTCAGGAAGCCAGAAGTTAGTCAACAGATGGTACATGGGTTTACCTGTAAAGCAGCACATGACCTCAGTTTTTCCACCGTTGAATCTCAGGGAGTTTACAGTGAGCCAGTAAGAAATGTCACACAATCGTGGAAAGGTGAAAATTGGCGATTGAGATGTGTAATCCATAGTATCATCAGAAGAGTTAAGACACTTTTATGGCATGGGATCTGATTAAGAGAGCAAGTTATTTGAGGTAAACATCAAACAATGTCGGACTCAGGGAGGAATCCTGGGGTACCCCCTGGCTGACTGCTTGAAGAAAGATCAAGGGTGGGACGTGAACTGCTTGCACTCTTTCCTCCAAGTGCTACTGGCACCAATTCCGAGCTCTTTCACTGAGGCAGCTAACCTCGGCAATAAAATGGCATGGTTAACTGTGTTGAAGGCCGCAGAAAGGTCTAATAGAAGTAAGACTACTTGATGGACATTGTCCACCGTCATTGGAAGAACACCTAGGACTGTGAGCACGGCAGTTTCGGTGCCGTGTAAGGGACGAAAGCCACATTGTGCCTCATCCATCAGAGAGGGTTCTTCCAGAAACTCAGAGAGGCTCTTGTTAACACATTTTTCCAGGATTTTACTGGGGAAAGATAGAAGTGAAATTGGTCTATAGTAGCTAAGAACTGAGGAATCTGTGTTATCTTTTAACATTTTTTTTTATTGGAAGCACTAAAGCCATTTCTCATTCCGTAGGCATGATCGCCACCTCCTGAGAGTGATTACAAATAACTGCTAAAGGAGGGGCGAGGTAATCAGACAGAATCTCCCAGAACCTAGGTGGTAACTAGTCAGGAGGGGAGCTGGATAAGCTAGAGCTAGCAGTGTTAAGATAGTCAACTTCTGATAACTCACCCAAGTTATCTAAAGTGGGACGTGCATTATTTGCGATCGGCCGGCTAAAGCCACCGTCTAAAACAGTAGTGGAGGTATTGGGTGGAGGAAATAGATTTGTTTATTGAATGAGGGTTTTTGGGTATAATATTTGGGTATAATTTGGTCATGAGCGCACTAAACAGGCAGGGATATAATTTCTAATTGGACCTTTAAGAAGAAGATTGTGAACTGTCCGAATCAGAAAGACTATGACAGAGTTATCTGTTCAGGCTTGGGGTGCACATCCGTCACAAGATCAAGTCTTCTGGGGCAAAGATTATGTCAAGTGTATTTTCATTTCCATATGTTGGGGCTGTGACCAATTGCTGAAATCCCTAGGGAACTATGGAATTCAAGACGTTAGCACCAAAATCTGTTAGAGGGATGACTGTGTACAGTCTACACTATACATTGAATCTACTCTGGGCATTCTGGCAGGGTGGACAGTTAAAATATCGATTTTTAAATATCGAAGTACATTTATATCAATTTTGTAAATATCCTAGGGACAGAATATCGACATCAAGAATATCGACAACCAGAATAAAGAATTTAAGGTAAGAAATATCGATGTTGCAAATATCGATGTTAGTAATATCGATAAATTATCGATGTTAATAATATCAATATTTATATCAGTGTAATGTATTTTAGTATGTATTTTATATGTATGTGTTCTATATTTTTTGTTAGGTACTGTACTGTTTTTTTAAATATATGTATACATTTTTTAGAACTTAGTAATTTTTTTTAAAGTTAGTTTTGCGTTTTAGTACTGTAGCGGGTTTTGGGTTTATAGGGGAATAGGGTGGGAAGTAATTTAATTATAGTAAATTAAATAATAATTTTTGGGAATGATTAATTAATTAATTGTAATTAAATGTTGTGTTTTATTTCTGTAGCGGGTTGTGGGTTTATAGGGGAATAGGGTGGGAAGTAATTTAATTTTAATTAAGTAATTATAAATGTTTTATTATTGGTATTAATTAATTTGTTATATAATTATTAATTGGTAACTAATTATTAATTGATAATTATATTATTTGTATTAATTTATTATTGGAGTGGGTTGTGGGTTTATATGGGAATAGGGCAGGAAGTATTTGTAATTAAGTAATTAATTAAGAAAAATTGGGTATTGATAATTAGTTTTTTGTTAATTAATTATTGATTGGTTGTTAATTGTTATGAAATATTATTTATGGTTATTGATAATTAATTAATGTTTAATAAGTTAATAATTGGAAATTAATTTTTGTTAATTGATTAATTGAAAATTAAATTAATTGTATGAAATGTTATGTGTAGCGTGTTGTTTGTTTATTGGGGAATAGTGTGGAAAGTATTTTATATTATTAAAGTAATTATTATTTTTTAGTTATATTTGTAGTTTTTATTTTATTTTTTCTAAATGTATTAATAAATCATTATTTAATTACAATACTTATTGGATTTATAAGTATGTTACTTTTAACATCTACGCTGTCCAACTCTTTCCCTACTGTTGCCCTCTCTGGAGTGGGAATTGTAATTTTTACCCCTATGCTATCCAGCGCTTTCCCTACTGTTGGACTTTCTGGAGTGGGAATAGTAATTTTTACCCCTACGCTATCCATCGCTTTCCCTACTGTTTCACTCACTGGAGTGGGAATAGTTATTTTTACCCCTACGCTATCCAGCGCTTTCCCTACTGTTGCTCTTTCTGGAGTGGGAACAGTAATTTTTACCCCTACGCTATCCAACGCTTTCCCTACTGTTGCACTCAGTGGAGTGGGAATAGTAATTTTTACCCCTATGTATCCAACGCTTTCTATACTGTTGCACTCACTGGAGTTGTAATAGTAATTTTTACCCCTACGCTATCCAGCGTTTTCCCTACTGTTGCACTCTCTAGAGTGGGAATAGTAATTTTTACCCCTACACTATCCAACGCTTTCCCTACTGTTGCACTATGTGGAGTAAGTATATATTAATTTATATGTATATGTTTAATTTATTTTAACGTTATATGTATTAGTTATTATTTTTAAATATGTTTTAATATTTTTAACTATATTTCTTTTAATTATATGTATTATTTACTTAATATTACATTATTGAAATATTTTAAAAAAATTATTTTTAACATCGATATTTTTGACGATGATATTTTTTTCCTAATATTTTTGTACTTACCTTTATGTAGAATGGCCTTCGATATTTTTGACTTTGATATTTTTGACTTCGATATTTTTGTGTCGATATTTCTGTCCGTCGATATTCTGTCAGACATTCTTCTGGCAGATGCTGTAACTGAACACACATTTTAATGAAGTGGTAAAGCAATGGTTAGAACCCAGCTCTCACAGTTTCATGGTTAGTATCTGCCATTGTAGAGTAATTGCAACCAAAAACATTGATGTTTGGTGGAGAAAGAAATATATACATATATATGTCTCTACCCAGAGTCCTTCTTGTAGACTGCTGACACAGAATCATCGGCAGCCAGGTTGGTGATGCAAGAAAATTAGAGTTTAGTAAGTGAACGCCTGTATTCACCAAAAGTGCCAAACAAAATATAAAAATGAATGTGGCTGACTACTAGGTCCTAAACCGACCAGAAAACAGTCCTACCAGCGGCCACAAAAACTTTGAAAGGGTATTAGTAGGGAAGATGGTACATTCCAATCCTTCTTTAGAAGTGTCCCCTCACCACACCATAACTACACTCTATTAACTTGGAAATGAAGTGCATGTCAAACAATTCTGAGCATCTTGCACCATATTGTCATCATATGCTGGTAACATGACAAGACCTTCTTCTCCCGACACTAAACCACCCTCCTGCGCTGCTTGCGAGTCACTGAACTACAAGAGTTGGCATCTAAGCTTTTGGAAGGATAAAACATGTAGAAATGTATAAACTTTGTCACTTTAGACTGACCCTAACTACTCAACGTGAACTCATTTTAGTGATAGAGGTCAAATATCCCTTGCATCGTCGCATGGGATACAAATGGCAGTGCTAGCCCCCAGTATGTTGCGGTCTAACTAGATGGCACCACTATTGAGAGAATCATTTCAATCATTTGTGTAAAGAATACCTCCGTCTTGTAATGAGTGCAAGCATTGCGCTGGCTTTATCAATCCCCTGGGAGTATGTTCTTGGAGGGGGAGGCTCCCTGTAAAATGCTTGCAGGAGCCCCTCCCCTTAGGGCTGATATGGCAGGTGGAGCCTCCCCACTCCCCAGACAAGGAGCCTGTAGGCACCCGTGCACCATCAGGGGGTAGATGCATGGTTCTATGTTACGCCTCTACTCTAAGTCCCAAGTTTATGTACAAAGAAAGAGTTTGGAATAGTTTTGATTCAGTAACAGAGTAAAGTTTAGCAGATAAATGTTCTTCTTTCTGTCTCCTGTTCGGGATATTTTGCCTGTAATAAGGGATTAAGGTTTGCTTCCACTGACAATTTTTGGAGTTTTAAGTAACCCGTTTAATTCCCATTTTCTTTGCTGCACAGACAATACGCATGTGTGTGAATGCAGAGTCAAAGAGGGAGTCTTCAGTGGCATGTTATGTTGGTGAACCCAGGCCCCCCTATATGCTTTTTGCAATGAAAGAAGTAAATCACCATAAAAAAATAGCCTGGTGGGGGGGGGGGGCATGGAAAAAAACAGAATACAACAGGGGAGACCTGTAGGAGGTGAATGTATCATTAGTACTTGGTCAGTTATGTTTAGGCTCAATACACTTCAATAATACCAAATTTTATTTATCACATTTGAAGTGATCAGTTGCTGGACCCCCTAAGATAAGAAGATGAATCGCAGATTTTTCTAATCTCGTTTTACCGAGAGTGATATTGTCAGGCTTAAAGCTGGGCAACATCTTGGTTTGAGACATGAACATAATGCAGATTTTGGGATATTTCACTATAGGGCAAAATGATGAGCAACACCCAGATGTGCATGAATTAAACTATAAGAAGCACTGCACACCTCCTCCATAGATGACACAGGCGACAGACCATAAGGAGATGGTGGCAACACACTGGGCTTTCAGAATAGATCAGTTCATGTGACCAGATGTTTTATCTATGTCACGCAGAGTGAGGCCTACTGGACCCCTTGACTAAAGTTAAATATTATGCCGAGGGCTAGAACGTTGCAGTAACATTCCCCATGTATGTTGGTTGTTTGAGTAGTGCATGTAACACAAGCATGGTGATAAGCTGTGTGTGAATGAACCTGAGTCATGGAGGCCAGTGGGTTCCATTTTAGATGCCCTTGGCTAGCATATGACAGAAGGCAGTGGAAGTGTATTGCCTGCATTCCTGTAGCTGGAGGGAGAAGAACTAGACACTGAAATGTATGGAAGACACGGATTCATTTAGAAATTCCTTGAGACATTTTGTTAGCGATTAGCTGCTAATGAGTGTTCCTGAGCACAGCCATTTGGTAGATGGGAGGGTGAGGAGCGGGACTGCAGTCTTTGTTGTGTGAGGTTATGGAGGTTTTAGGTGAGGCCTGCCATTTTGCATGTACCTGATTACTCTTTCAGTTGGGCTGATGAAAGACAGGTGCAGAAACCTCACACCTCATTGTGCCTTGTTTGGAGCACTCTTCTTTTTAGGTTACTCCACGTTGGAGATAGCCCCATTGCTATCTTCTGTTAGAAGTATCAATCGACATTAGGCTGTGTCTAGAGAGGGGCCTGCGGAAAACACTGGAAAAGAGAACTGCTCCAAAAAAATTCTACTGTTTTAGACGCTGGTTCCACATCCCCAGTCTACAAGTTGTATTTAAAAGTGGGACCCAAACCATTCCAGTTGGTTCCAGTTCCAAACCCTTTAAACCCAGGCAAGGGAGTGCTCCCCAGAGTATTCAGAGGGCTGCTGTGAAACTGTATCTATTATCTACCAGTCTCCAGGATTCAGAGGACCTCATATGAATTCTGCACGTTATGCTGGAGACGCTGTAAATCTACCTGGAGTACCAAGAAGTCTGCCTACCTTTTGAGAAAAAGGAGAGTCTACCTGTCCCTGCAAGAGGCAACACTGTCCAGTAGGTGTGAGGTCCTGCATGCCATTGGTTCCTGAGGCACATCCAGAGAGAGCTGACTGCCCAACTGCAAACTAAGTGGGACCCATGTGTCAAGGCAGCCCCCAAGGACTCTCAGCCCAGTTCTTGTGACCATTGTGGGACCAGTATGGGCTGCAACTGTCGCAATTATAGTAGGCCAGGTTGGGGCTGCAACAACCTAGTGCCCTTTGATCCTCACATAAATATTAGCTTTAGGCCCAACTAAACTAATAAATTGAACTGTCCAGTTCTTTAGCTGAATAGTACATTGCTTAGCCTTTGCTTTTAGTTCACAAACATGGCTGTGATTGATGTTTGGGCCTGTTTACATGGCGGCGTCCTTGTTATTCACCCCTTTAATCTCCGTGTTATTTTCCAACATCGGTTCTGGTCTTGAATGGATGCATTAGAACCTTTCAGCAAATTTATTACATTCTTCTGTATTTGTGCAGGCATTATCTGTCCCTTCTATTGCTCTTGGCGCCTGAGCTCCACAATACTGCTCATACTAGGGGTGTGTGAAGACATTGTTACTCCAGCACATACCCATGAAGTTCACAATTACTGGCTCACCCTTAATTCATAGAGTTTTTTATTATTCCTACACGCAGGGCCTTTTTTAGGGTTTTGCCTCACACGCTAGTAATATGGATGTGCCAGTTTTTGGCAAGTGAACTTTATCTCTATTTTCCTTACGACTTTGAAGATGGATGGATGTTAGTGATATATTTTTCTCACTAAGGCTTGAAAGAGGCGCGATTTTAACATGAGGACCCACCTGAAGAAAACTGGTACTTAGTATTGTAGTCTCTGTTAGTGTTACACAGTCTTTAAAAGAGAAAACATTCACAACCTTAGACACCGCTCCTCTAGTTCATTCTTACTGGCAGAGTGATGGAGCAAGGACTGGTAGAAAAGAGACTTGCTCGGACGCAATCTTCTCAAGTAACCTTTAACCCCGTATTAGCCTCGTATTGTGAAAATTAATATGCACAACATTATATATACACAAGAAAGAGAAGCTTGCCTATGTGTTTTATCAACCAGTAACCCAAGTGTGATTCTAAAATGGCCTCTAACTGAAATTCTTTAGTACGAATGCTTCAACTGCATCTGTACTGTATGACGTACTTTTGCTTGGAGGGAAATTCTAGCACTTGCATGGTTGCTAACAAGATGGCTGTTATGAAACTCACATGCTTGGCAGTTGCTTTGTTGAAAACTAAAACAGGTTATTTAGTAATGCTAACGCCTGAAAAGCATAAATAAGTAAATGGGGTTAGAATAGAGATAGGTGGTATAAGTGAAACCATTTATTTTTGAAAATAACATTTGTTTTTCTGACTTTATTATTTGTACATCTTTGGGCCTCCCAAGCTTGACAGAAGTAAGCAGAGTCACGTGTCTGAAAGGCTTATACGTGCATGCCCACTGAGAGTGAATCTGGAACGACTAAATGACTAAAACTTGAATACAAGGCAAGGGCACTTGGGAACCAAGTGGTGAAGAGTTCACCAGGATGTAAGAAACTGTAGAAGCTATTATAAAATGTTACAAATATAATGTGAATACGGGTGGGAAATAAAGTTTGAATTAAGGGAAGGGGTTTATTAACAAAGGGCTAACTGAAAAAGAGTAATATGTAAGCATGGTGTGATCACCTCCTCTAGTCTGTCCAATCAGAGTTAGGAGTTTCATGATATTGAAACAATTTTGGGAGGTACGAGAATGATGTAGGGTATAATTAGGTAGTTATTAGTTAGTTAGTGAGCATGAGACTGGGATGCTGTTCGAGAGACTTCGATGCTGAATGCTGATGAGACCAAGATGCTGTCGGAATGGCGAGAGATGCTGAAGAAGAATTGAATTGCAGAGCTATATATCTTAAGCTAATTAATTTATAAGAAGATCGCAGAAGAATCTCGAGGACAAAGAGAGTGTCAGTGAGGGGCCATCTGTCCTGTCCAGATTCCTGTTCTGAAGCCTTTGGTCGCCAGATCTTTCCTTGGGGACCCTTCCCAGACCCTTGGTGAGGGGGTTGGTTTTCACACCATACTTGGTAACTATAAATATATGTTTGTTTATGTGCCTATGTGCTTTTGCTCTCTATCCTCTCCTTTTTCATGCATTGTCATTGCGTAGGATAGTGAATGCACTTGATATTTGATTTATTGAACCTTCCATGAATAGACGGAGACTGCTCTGTACTCTGTAAGTGATTCACATGAAGAGAATCTCTTAGATAAAGATTTAAAAACACTTCCTGACTCTGTGATCATTTAGTATTTACAGATAAATTGATCTGTGTCATTTCACTATCAACTAGTTCAACTAATTTGGTCCATTGACCAGAGAAAAGAACTTTTTGATCAGTGAAAGATTGGTTAGGAGCCAGAAATAACTAATCTTGATATGGTAAGACATTCATAAAACTTGACCCCAGCGGGTATTACCAGGTTGTTGTGAATTGTGTGTATTGGCCCAGGGGAGTATATACTGTTGGAGTACCTGTTGCTGGTAACCCGCTGGATCAGGAGCACAGAGCGTAGAAAGAGGTTTTTCTTGATTTGCAGTTGAGCTGTGTAACTGGATATGTTCCTGATCAAACTACCTGATTTGTGGTTGTAGAGAAATTGTGATTTTTGAATGTGATCCTTTCATCTTTTCCACAGGAGACATTTGATAAGAAGGATATGGTGGTCAGTGATGTGCTTCTTCGACCTCTTCCTAAGGATTTGTCAAAAAGAGGCTGGCAATGAGGGCTTAGAACATGGGAGCACCGGTGTATAATTAACAAGATTTAGAAATTCGAACTCCTATGCTCAACTTTATGTGGCCCCGCTGCCCCTGGGCCATGTCAAAACTGAGTTCAACTTTATAACAAAAGGAGTGTGTATAAATCAATCCATAATTTATCTTTCAAAGATTCTAACAATCATAATGTTGATCCATAGCCCATTTAGATTCAACCATAGACAGTCACTTGGGAGTCTTATGTTCCTTTTTCTGATTCCAAGTTTTATTCAGTCAATACTTTTCATCAGAAGCAATCAACCCAATTCAGCCAACGGGTTTCGTCCCATATAGACATCATCAGGGCTGTAAAAATAAAACAAACATATCATTTTTGTGATGATAACTCCATTCAATTCATATGAATCTCTGTACATGATTTCACACATTGAAGCACAGAACTACCCCAAATCACTCTATAAGACTTCCGACCTATATACAATCTGTCAAAGACATTGCGTCAAGAACATGCAATAGTTGACATCGTTCATTATTAGATCTGTAATCCTTGTGCATAGCATGTCAGTTGATCTCCGCCATTCCTACTTATCTACAATCTATAAAACACATAGGGGCTGATTCCGATTCGGGAAAAACCGCTCCGAATAGCCGTTCGCAGCGTTTTTCCCGTACGAATCGTACCCTGCAACGTCCCCCGTACGTACGACGAAGTATGAATCGTACCAGGAGCCGTACTCCCTACGAGTCGTACAGAGACCGTACGAATCAAATCCCCGTCCGAATCTCCCTCGGAACCCACTGTACTCGACATCGGTACGGTTCGCGGCTGGTTTATACGACCCAGGAGTTCAAAAAAGGGGTGAGCCCTCAGAACTCATGGACCTGGGTCACTATGACGGTACAGAAAAAGGGGTGGTCCGAGTTCAATAGAAGTATTTATACAATTCTTTTGTATTAATGCGTATTTTAAAGGCACCACATTTTATAGTTCATCTTCAAAAACGCTTAACGTAATCAGAATAAGGTATGCAGTAGTAAGAAATAAATTGTATTTATTCCACATACAAATTAATTCATTGTACCTCTGAACTGCATACATTTACTTCAAAGTCAGCTATATTTCATCAGTATAATTATAAAAACATTGCATTATAGGTGCTCTCAGTGCAAAGAGAAAAGGGAGTGAAAGGTTTGTGAGGGACAAGGTAAAGGTGGTGTGACAATGTTACATCACATTCAAATCATAACGCCTTTACAATTAAGGTAATATCAACGTTCCCATAGTACATCACACATAGGTAAGATTCAATCTTTCTTTTTTTCTATGGTGTGTAGCATTTAAGGCGTAGTCTACGTTTCGACCCCGAAAGCGTAAAAGGGTTAATTATCCCTCATGTTGGGGTCTTCATCAGGACAGAAGAGAGAGCATATAAAATGGCGGACGGCGATTCTTGCGTCACGTCTGGGGCCTGGTAGTGCTCCTAATTGTTTTTCAAAACATCAGCTTTTAGTGTGGCGAAGCTCACTGGGAAAGCGGTGTGCTGCAGTTCCTATGCAGAATGATGTGTGGCGCAAGATGAAGACACATATATGAAGATTTCCCAGTGAGCTTCGCCACACTAAAATATGATGATTTGAAAAACGATTAGGAGCACTACCAGGCCCCAGACGTGACGCAAGAATCGCCGTCCGCCATTTTATATGCTCTTTCTTCTGTCCTGATGAAGACCCCAACATGAGGGATAATAAACCCTTTTACGCTTTCGGGGTCGAAGCGTAGACTACGCCTCAAATGCTACACACCATAGAAAAAAAGAAAGATTGAATCTTACCTATGTGTGATGTACTATGGAAACGTTGATATTACCTTAATTGTAAAGGCGTTATGATTTGAATGTGATGTAAAATTGTCACACCACCTTTACCTTGTCCCTCACAAACCTTTCACTCCCTTTTCTCTTTGCACTGAGAGCACCTATAATGCAATGCTTTTATAATTATACTGATGAAATATAGCTGACTTTGAAGTAAATGTATGCAGTTCAGACGTACAATGAATTAATTTGTATGTGGAATAAATACAATTTATTTCTTACTACTGCATACCTTATTCTGATTACGTTAAGCGTTTTTGAAGATGAACTATAAAAGGTGGTTTATACGACCCAGCAAGTATGAAACGTGTCGGGTATGCACCGTACGACCCTTTTTCTACGGGACCTGAAAACAGCCGTAAAAGCAGAGTTTGCGCCGAAACAGGTATGGAACAGCCCCCCCCGGGTACGGTGCGTACCCCCCATGATCGCAGGGGTACGCACCGTACCCCTGCGATCATGGTGTGTACGCAACATACCCCATGTACGATGGGTGTACGCACCGTACCCCATGTACGAAAGGGTGTACGGTGCGTACACCCATCGTACATGGGGTACGGTGCGTACACCCCATGATCGCAGGGGTAGGCACCATACCCCTGCGATAATGGGGTGTACGGACCGTACGGTGTGTATGTGTTTGTGTGCTTTTCCGTACGACTCGCCCTTACCTGACGTGGACCTTAGGAATCGCGTCCTCATACCCCAGTCCGGATCGTACTCGTCGGGTCGTACGGCATGTGTGCGAGTCGTACGGCATGTGTACGAGTTGTACGGTTCACGGTTTCAGCCTTGCAATACGTACAGATCTCGACGATTCGGACGGATTCACGGAATACAGATCGTACTACGCGACTCAGACGGACGGGTACGATTCGTACGGAGAGGGCTCCGGATACAAATCGTACGGACGGTTTTTTTCCCGAATCGGAATCGACCCCATTATGTCAAGAAAATGTAACAGTCACATATTCCATTATTAGATCAATAATCCTAGTGCATAGCATCCGGGTTGCTCTCCAGATTCGCCCAAAATTGATGTTCCTTATATGTTAATGCCCCCAAGATTCTTTATCATTGAATCTGTGTATAACGGCATTCCCTCTCCTGGGAAACTGTCCCATTGTCTCAATCATGCCTCATAGTGAATTGGACCTATCAGCGTGTATGCATAAAAAAACCTATTCTCCCCTTTTCACTATTTAGGGAGCAGATACCATCGTCACAAGGCTGTGCTCAGACCAGCAAAAGCTAATTGGTGGAAACTTGGGCCGGAAGGAGTTGACATGGTTCCCATTCTCGTCTGGGCAGAGTGTGATTGATTGAAAGACAGTTCACATGCGGCAATGAGGCATGGTTAGAAAGGCTCGATTTACGAAGCAGTTTATACAGGACGGCACGCTGTTTCTTGGCCTACGAAGGCTGAGTAGAGAGGTATGATTGGTGGAAACTTGGGCCAGGACGGAGTGTATATAGTTTCCACTCTGGTCCGGGCTGAATGTGATTGGCTGAAAGACTGACCACATGCGGCAATGAGGCATGGCTAGAAGGGTTTGATTGATGAAGAAGTTTGTACGGGGCCTTGTTTCGGATCCATGCTAGAAATAAACAGCCAGGGCATTTTTTCGATCTGACTTACAAGTCGGATCAACAGTAGTCCAATCGTGAGGGAAAAGAAGGGGTGTTCGTAATAGAGCTGAAAAATGTAAACATTTTTTTTAGCTAAACAAAGGATGGATTGATAATTAGAGGAATATAATTTCAATGGACGCCCTGAACTAGGAATAAAGCTTTAGCTTTTTCTGATTGGCTCTGGAATTAGGGGACTAGAGAGGAAACTTATATCAGGAAAGCAAATCCTGATTGTTGATTGGTTGACTATTCAACATAAATAGGGAGATACATGGAGTTGTTTGTTAAGCGTTGACCAGATGAACACTAGATGAATTGCTATCACGGAGGAGCAAGGCCATGAAAGACTAGGTGAGTGGATGGAAATTGCAGCGCGTGGAGTACTTATTATAATAAGCCTTATGGGGGTTTTAAATTTGTTTGTAGACACTATTTGCTTATTAAGGCCTTTTGTGGGTACCGCACAGATTAAAGGGTAATCATTGATTTGGAGGACAGTGTAGGATATGAGTAATTGGCCAGGTTAATTGTAGATGGTAATGTGATTGAAGAATGAATGAATGAACTTGAATTTGTAGAGCGCAACTAAACCCGAAGGCATCAAGGCACTGAAAGATGGTATGGCTGTATGAACAAATGATGTGCAGATCATAGGTAAGCTTCTCGGAAAAGCCAGGTCTTGAGTGCTTTGCGGAAGAGGGGGTGAGAGGCAACCCCTTGAGGTCATCAGGGAGCATGTTCCATAGTTTGGGTGCGAGGGAGCGGAAAGCCCTTCCACCCCATCTGGCCTTGAGGACTCGGGGAACTGTCTGTAGATTTTTGTCGGTGGAGCGAAGAGCCCTGCCGGGGACATAGAAAGACACGAGGGACACGAAAAAAGGAATGGCTTCTGCTGGTCAAGGAAGGATGTTAGAAGGCTGAGTGCCGGGCCGGCTACTCCCACCTCACTGAGTCGGCTTGCTAAGATGGAGGGAGACAGAGTGTCGAAGGCCGCAGTAAGGTCTAACAGCACCAGTAAGGCAGTCTGGCCACTGTCGACCTTAGCGCGGATACTGTCGACAACCACTGTGAGAGCCGACTCAGTGCTGTGAGCATTCCGGAAGCCGTGCTGTGAGTGTTCCAGAGGGCTGGAGCTATCCAGAAAGGCGCTCAAATGATGATTAAGATGTGCCTCTAGTAGCTTGGCAGGGGCTGGGAGGAGAGAAATGGGGCGGAAGTTTTTTAATGTCCCGGGGTCCAGGGTAGGTTTCTTCAGCAAGGGCTTAACAATGGCCAATTTCCAAGGAAGAGGATAGATGCCTTCCGAGATTGCCAGATTCATGACCTCAGCAAGGGGGGGTAGTATTACCTTCCTGCACTCTTTGAAAATGTTCAAAGGACAGGGGTCAAGAGGGGATCCGGACTTAAGTTTGTCCAGGAGGGGGGGGAGGAGCTACGACACCAACCAAGATGGCCGCATAGTCTCCCGGCTCCGCCGACCTCCGTCTTTCGGCCTATTATCCTGTCGACTATCCTGGTTACCCGCACCGGATCCGTGTGTGTGATTTGACCTGCTATCCAGTGGTGCAATCCCGGAGTTTCTCCGCCGTTGTGATGCGGAGATACATCGATGGTCGTCCGAGGCCTAACCCAGCGAGGAAGCCGGGGTCTCGAGTGCGGGCTCTGCCGGGTCCGGGTTGAACAACAACGGACTGCTGAACGTGGTCGGGTCCGCTCTCTGGAGCATTCGGACTTTTGATTGGTCTGCTACCACCAATTGCCTGGTGCTCTACAATAGGCGAGGCGACGAGTGACGCACGGCGATGTGTCGCGGGGGTCCCTGACCGGGGGTACGACATTCGCATCGTCGATCCCCCCGGGTCGGTACCTCGCTGCATATTATTGTTTGTTACACATCAGTCCCTCATGGCTTACTCCTGCTCCATCTAATTTTGCCCCGGAGAAGGCGCCACTCTGTGGGTACTACCATGTTGGAGGAGGAAAAGCAGCTAGCGGAGCAGGCTCGAACTGGCCAGTCTCTGCGAACGGTGCTGGAGGCACTTATGGCACTCAAGGGAACCATTGCAGCCCGGACTTGCAGCTTGCTGTCTGAGACGGATGGACTCATAGACCTGAGAGCGGATCCTGACTCGACACCCGCGTCCCGGCAACCAGCTTGCATTTCAATTTATGCCTAGGAGACCTGTATTGACCCGGCGCTGGAAGCAGGTTTTGCTCCTACTATATTTGACCTATCCGACTGTACTGTGCCCGATTACCCTGTGGAGCCGTTGGAACCCCCGATTGTGTATCCTGTGGGACACTTGCAAGATATCCCCATTCTGGAACTTTCCATTCCTTGTCCTTTGTTGTTTTGGATTTTGTCGACTCCCCTCCCCTGTCGGGCTTACAAGATGGCGGATGGGGTAATGCTTGGCTTCGGAGGCGGGGAGGGGCATCTTTGGCACCGACTTTCCACATCGAGAACTGCTGCACTTTTCTTCTCTGTTTGCCCCTGTTCTTTGGACTCTTGCAGTGCTTCGTGGAAAAGACTTTCTTTAATTAATGATTTCTGTGCATTTGATAGGCGGGGCCAGGGTTGATACTGTTATCTGGGTCTCTCATTGTCGTATAGGTTTACCGGGATTGTTTATCTGATCTAACGGAGTCCGGGGCGGGGTTGGTCTTGACGGAGGAAGGAGACCGGGAGTCCGCACAACATGCCCTCCTCCGATTTCCCTCACTGGGTGGGGTTCTTTGTCTTTTCTTTCTTTCTCATCTTCTATATTCTCTTACTGGGCCACAGACACGCTGCAAGGGGGGTGGCCATAGTCATCAGCAGGGGTGCAGGGTGGGGGGTGTGGGGATAGGTGTTCGTTGTTATTTTTGTTCTATGGCCTCTTTCTTCCTTCTCTTCCCCTTGTTTTCCTCTCTTTTCTTCCCCCGGGTTAGTATAGTGGGTTCGGTTTCACACATCCTGATCTCTATATTTGTACCTTGATTGTTCGAGGTTTTGGCGTTCTGGGGCGGACATTACTGATGGAGTCGACGATCACAATGCACTAGTTTATCCTGATGACTCACGTCTTACATACGTTGACTTAGTTGATAGCAAGTTTCTCTTGGATATGTTGTTTTTTTGCTCGCCCCCACTTTGTGATCCGAGACGCTGTGCCATACCTGACTCTCTCTACTTATTATTTTAAAATCAAAACCTCTTATCCTGTGTCTAACTTGAATTACCTTTGCAACCGATGCGTATTGTGAATTAAGATCCTATGATTAGCGGCCAGCCCTGGGGGTTGTAGGCCCTTGTTTGTATTTGATTGCAAATGTTAAATAAAGGTTTAAAAAAAAAAAAAAAAAAGTTTGTCCAGGAGGGGACTAAGAAGCTCGGGAGTGAGGGGGGGAAAGTGAGTGAGGAGGTGACAGGATTCAGGCGTCTGGCTTTCCAAAGGGGGTGAGACGGTCGAGACAAGACTCCCAGGGCATAAGTTGAGAGCTTCCAAGTCTGTGTAGATGTCCATGATCTTGGTATGGAAAAAGGTGGAGATCTGATCACACAGTTCTTGGGTGGCGACTATGGGGTCGGGTGACTGAAGGAGGGACAAGGTGTCAACAATTTTAAACAGGTCCCTAGGGGAGCTGAGTGAGGCAGGCAATTTGGCAAAGTGCGCCTTCTTTTCTGCCAGAACCGCGGCTTTATAGTCCTTGATACGTTTTTTGTGTTTGTCCTTCTCTATGGGGTCCAGGTGTAGCCTCCAAAGTCTTTCTTGTTTCCTACATCCCTGTCTAAGGACCCTGAGGGAGTCAGAGAACCAAGGGGCAGAAGGTCGTTTCCTGACACAGTAGTGTTGCTTAACCGGCGCTAGAGATTCAATGGCACCTGCCAAAGTATTTGACAGGTCGAGGGCAGCGGCATTGGCACCAATTTTTAACAGGGGCTTGATTTTGGACATAAAGGGGGAGAGTGTATCGTTGTTTAGCCCCCTGAAGTTCCTCCTCGATTCCCACTTGATGTTATCCAACTGGGGCACAGTGGAAAGGGGAAGAACAAGATTGAGGGGAACAGCTAGATGATCCGACCAAGACAGGGGGAGGGGAGAGCCAATCTGGAGCCGGGGTTCGTTGGTGAATACCCCGTCCAGCGTGTGCCCAGCGAGGTGGGTCGGACTGCCCACTACCTGAGGAAGTCCACAGGAGGCGAGGGTGTCCAGCAGGTGTATAGTTTCAGAGGAATTAGAATTCTCCAAATGGAAATTAAAGTCCCCTAGAACAGTAAGGTTGGGTCTATCCATGTAAGGTTCCAAAGTCTTAAGAAGTCCAAGACTGAAAGCGGACCTTGGGCCCAGGGGCCTGTATATCAGGATCCCGGTGAAGGACACAGTGGGAGAGGGGTTTAAGGCAAAATATAAGGCCTGGAAGGGGTCAGACGGGGAGGACAGGTGATCAATTCGACATCTTGTCGAGCTGTGATACACGATCCCCAGCCCCCCTCCCCTACGACCAACTCTGTCCATTCTGGCCAAAGCATAGCCTTCTGAAATTGCATTTATTAGGTCGGGCTCAGAGGAGTCCGTAGCCCAGGTTTCGGTGATAAAAACCCAGGTAGGGTTTTGTTCCAGAATAAATTCCCTAAATGTGACATTATTTTTAACTAGCGAGCGGGTTTTAAAAAGGAACCCAGAGTAGTTAGAGGTGGGGGGAGGACCTGGCCTCTTAGGGACAAACCGCTTATGGGTGGTATCGGGAGAGTAAAAGTGATTGCCTATCTTGTTGCAACCACAATCTGGGTCGGTCATGAGCAGGTCCGGGGGATAGGTGTAATGGCAAGACTGCCTAGGGGGTTTGAGGGATTTTAAGGCAGATAGGGTATACAAAGGTTCACATGGGGCTTGGATGTGTATGGAGCCAGTCTCCCAGGCCCCAGGCGCTTCCTTGGCGCTGACGGGCGCAGACAGGCTGGACTCTTGCGCGACTCTGGCGCAGGTCCGGCGCGTCCGCTGCTCACGTCCGCTGAACGGAGCCATGTCCGCCCCCTTTTATACTAATCGCTGGACTGCGCAAAGCGCTTCCTCCCTATCCAAAATTGCCGCTCCTAAATGATCTCCGGGACCGGCAGACTCAGCAACTAAATCGGCTGCGAGCTGGCCCAAGGTGCGGGAATGGCGGGGAAACACCGCAAATGCGCTCCTAAATCGAGGCAAAGTGAGAGTGAAGGCAAGTTAAAAATACAGATCAAATTTTAAAAACACGTTAAGTCCGTGGGACAATAGGGAGAGGGTACATAAGAACAGTACAGTCACCAATCAACCTCCCGGCTTCCGCCTCAGGAGGAAAGAGACACACACACAGCACACAAGAAAGGAATGGAGAATGGGAGGTTTATTCTGGGAAGTGATTGACCATGCTTGTTAGTATATTTCGTTCAGGTATGAAGGTGAATGAATGTTTGTAGGACAAACCAGGACTGAATTTGTTTGTTTTGATTGGAGAAGAATACAGGAACGGAAGGCTGTTCTTGGGTATGAATTGCGCCCAGACAAATATAACAAACGCAAGAACACAGTCCGAGGACTCATTGTGATCTTGAGGTAATGATTTTTTACTTTGTGACAATTGTATGAGCTCTCTTCCCGAGGATGTATCTCCATGAACTACACAGCACAGGTGGAGTTGTTCGGCTGGAACAAATGCCTGCCTAATCCCTGTCCTCCTAAGAGCATGAACATCTTATTGCACCTTGGCAACAGCAAGCACCCTATATACCCAAGGGTAAAACCATCCACCTGGCTGTCAATCAAATAGTTGTAATGTAGTGCAGACAGATAGACGATGGTATTCATCCTACAATAGTGAGCTGAGATTGGGCCTTGAGAATCCCGCCGTCTCTGACCTAGTGATGATAGCATGACTGTTTTCAGAACTGAAGGAAGTATGTGTGTGTTCGATGTGAGAGCCTGGCAGAATACCCACCGTGGAGGGCGTACCAGAGTAACCATTGTGGGATGTGCTGCTGCAAACCACACTGCATTGGTAGATGGGAAACTTTAGTCTTGAGAGCTGCAGAGTGAGGGACCCCACAGAGGCTAACTCGGCTCATCCAATCTGGAGCAACCAAAATAGAACATGCAGCTCACCCACGTAAAGGAGTGTAACACTAACCTGTGGCACTCTGGGGGAGAATCAGTAGCATGCTTGATGCAGACTACAAGAGGAAATTGCAAAAAACACAGTTGATGGACAGAATGCAGAACCATGTCTTACATTCACCCCAGTACAAAGATCTGGGCCTAAATCCATTGGGTTTTTTGCACTCCACACCACCCTAGGTCAGACAATGGCTATATGCAAATCAGCCTTGACCCTGTGCCTCATGGGAACAGTCCAGCCCGAACTACCAAGCCATGTCTTTCCTAAACCGGAATCAAGCATCCGAGGACCGGTTTCTGGCTATCAGCCTTCTTCAGCCTGGATAGCTTGACTCCAGTGATGTGGAGAGCCTGGGACTCACGTCTGAGCATACCCAGCGCACTCGGGGTGAAAATTGCAAAAAACACAGTTGATGGACAGAATGCAATGTAAGACATTGTTCTGCATTCTGTCCATCAACTGTGTTTTTTTCTACAAGAGGAAGGCAGTCCTGGCCTGGTATCCTTTGCAATGTTCAGACATCTGTTGGGCCTCACAGAAATGGCCTGGAGTAGTAAGGGGAAATCAGGGGAAGCTAGTGGGTTAAAGGAGTGACATCATCACTTCCTGTGGTTGCAGCAAACTTGCCTTCTGAGAAAGGCCAGAAGTTAGGGCAGGACTGAAAACTTTACAGAGGGAAATGGGCGACTTTGCTCTTGCGAAACACAGTTAAAGGAATTGTCTATTTCGTTTGGTTTTAAAACAACATTAGCAAGAACACGGGGATCCTGCTGTAGCAAACAAATAATATAAAGCAAATATTCGTCAAACATCTTTTCAGACACCCTGAAAATTAAAATAAATATCCCCGAAATTGATAGAGGCCGCTGTTTCCTAGGGTCTACACTGAATGAACGGAAAGCACGTAGGATCTCATTACAAAATCTGCTTGTCTGGGCCTAGCAAGGAAAAAACCTGCTGAAATTCATGTGGAAACACGGGTTCCCACATATTATTGCTCAAAATCCTGTTTTTCAGCTCCCATCGTCTTGTAGATACTACAATCTCCCTCTCCCCCTCCCTCCCACCCCTCCCCCCCCGCCCCCCACCCCCGTTATCAGTAACTCTAGGTAAATACCAGGCAGAAATCCACCCTACTTGGTCCCACTGGATGGATACTCTTAAGGTGGCAGGGAGAGGTCACATGATATGACAGGGTTATGAACCTGAGTGCCCCAATAATAGGCAGCGGGATGAATTAGAGTACATACAACCATTAAAGTAATGAATACCCACACAAAGGTCGATTTAGCAATTATAAGTATGGTACTCAAATGTGCACAGGGTGCATAACCACTTCAAAAAACCTAAAGTGAGTTCGGAACCATGAAAGAAAATTTCAGGTATCATGGTACTTCGAAATACATACGTCAGATTGACTGAGATAAATACAGAATCAACACACTTGTCAAATATTTGCAATGTCCCCCTCAATAAAAAGCAATTCTGATACATGGCAAGGTGCATTTTCAACTGGTAAACATGCTGAAAGATTTTGAGTACAGGTGGGTGGTGGCTATGGGGAAGCTAAAAGGTGAAGACATAGAAATAATGTCAGAATTAGCGCCTCAATGCTGTCACCACCATCTTTTTTTGTAGATCTAGCTAGCACAACAAAAATAGTCTGAGATCTAATATTATAGATCACGGGAGTATCTGTTATCAAAGACAATCCAGACAGAGAAGCTTTCTGACATTTGATAAAAAGCTAGTTATGTTGGACGCTTCCTGGACGTTCAGTTCAAGAGGTGGGGTCCACATATGGAGACTTTCTCCAGAATATATTTGCTTAAGATGTCATACTCACTCATCCCCGATCCAAAGATTTCGGCCATCTTCACTGAAGGTGTGCCTGATGAAGGACACAGGAATCTCGAGCACTAAGGATTCATGCTTACTGCAGATAACAATGAGAGCCCACACAAAATGTTGCATACTAAGGATCCCAGCCGCCTACTACTAACCTGTCTGCCCTGTCTCAAACTTTCACATGCAACATCAAGCACGAGCACAAACTAACTGTTTTAACATTCCGAATATTAACATAAAAAAAGGCAAACGAACGAAATAACATCTTTAGAAAATAAATATTAGTGCACAACTTATGTAAGTACATCTTCCGAGTATCTGGAGGACGTGGAATGCTTGTAAAATGACATTCAGCTACTTTAAAAATATCCATGTTTACGATGCTGTTCTTTCCATCCACGTTCCCTTCAAGGTTTTCCTGGGTACATTCGTTTCTAGATACTTGACCATCTTTTCTTCTCCCACAGTAAAATCACCATAACAGACACATTGTGGATTACACTAAACTCCATCCTTTTCCATGTACTCAGCTGCTGCTCCCTCCACGGAGACCTCTGTGACAGTACTCAGCACATCACTTGCACCAATGTCACATTTCACAGTAGGCCTTCAAACCTTTTAGCATTTCACCCCCTGCTTCCTGGCCTTTAGCATTTCACCCCCTGCTTCCTGGCCTTTAGCATTTCACCCCCTGCTTCCTGGTGCCAACTCTGCCTCCTAACTTTTGCTGCTAAACACTTGCACAGAACCTATTAACACTTTGCTGATGCAAGCAGCAAGATTAGATTTAGCACTTTTGTTGTTACTAACCATTGGTGTGTGAATCTTTACAAAATCTCAAACCTTAAAATAAAAAACACTCTCACGGGGGCGTGGCCAGCCAACAAGGCCGATCGGACGTGACTCAGACCCGCTCCGTCCCAAGACACGAAATTTGTATCTCCTGAGGCGTATTGAAGTGCACCTCGAGCCCCCCCTCCTCCCCCCCACCCGCACAGAGCAGCTAGGCGTGGGGGAACTGCTGCGTGCTGGTTTCATGCTCAGAGGAGCCCCCGGGAGGAAGAGGTTGAGCACCAATAGACCGCGACTGCCCTGGGGCGTGCTATACAAAATGGCAGCTCTCCCCATCGGGCACACCTCATAGCAGTGCAGCTGAGCCCCTTGTGAGAATCTGCGGGGAGCTGAGCAGTGAGGGCTCCGGTCGTGACCCCTTGTGCGCCCCTGAATTACTTAGGGAGATGAGGGCGCATTTGTGAGCCAAGGGGATGTCCCTGTGATAACTGCTGGAAACCGGACCTAACAAAATGTCGGAGCCCCCCTGCGGACATGACGAGTGGTGCTAACGGAGAGGCCCAGCTGAGGACAAGTCGACCGAAGCCTCCACGAGACCATTGGCAACCTGATGCACGCCCCCGCTACGCTGAGGTGAGGCAAGGACGGGGCCAAGACCACCGAGACCGGGCTCCTTGTAAATGAGCAACTTTTCCTATTGGGCTAGTGGAGTAAAATGCAGCAGTGTCCCCGAGCCCCCACAGGGCTACCAGGTGAGCGCTGCAATCGGGCCCCCATGTTAGGCCGGCGGTTGCATCAGGAGCCACATTGGGGAGCCACGAGTAGTGCTAGGTCCACGGGACATTGATTTTCTTTAATTGGAGGCTTGCGCCGGCAGCCAGGCAAGCGCTGTCTCAAAGGCAGACTGCAGCGTGGGGATCTTCACTACGGCGGGGGCCCCAAGGGAGACCAAGCAGGGCCCATTACGTTCTCCAACTACTTTGCCCCTTCAGGTACAGGGTTGACTGGTGAGGAATCGGCGCAGCCTATAGGAGCAATGGCGCTCACTAGGGAGGACCTCCTAGCTTTCCTCCAGGAGTTTAAAAAGAGATCTGAGCGGACATTAAGACTGACATGGATGACTCCTTCAATGCGCTTTGGGCGGAAATGAGGGAGTAACTGACAAACCTACAGGGCGACGAGGACTCGGTGGGCACCAGAACGCTCAAACCCGAGGCGAAAGTGCAGGAGTTGACTGATCACATTCAACCCCTGGAGGAAGGCTCTTCGGACTTAAGCGGACAGCTCCGAGCTACCTTGCTCAAGTGTGAGGACTTAGAAAATAGCTCCCGCCGGGATAATATAAAAGTCCGTGGCCTGGAGGTAGACTGTGAGGGACCTGATCTGGTACTGGTGGGCCTTTTCTCTACGGTCTTGGGAGAGTATAGCCCGAGATCTGCCTGGAGAGAGTTCACAGAGTGGGGCCACCACGCTCTGGGGAGGGCAGGAGGCCCGAGACATTCTGGCAAAATTCAGTTCATTTAAAGTTATAGAACTGGTCCTACAAAAAGCTAGAAACACTGACAAAGTCTCTTTCCAAAACGCAACGTGTACACACTATCAGGACGTGGCCCAAGCCACTCTTATGCGCCGGCAGCAATTCCGCCCGATCACCGACTGCTTGAGAGAGAAAAAGGTGAATTACAGGTAGACCTATCCATTTGGGATTACCTTCCAATGGGAAAACAAACACTTGCATTGTACTGAGTTGACGGAGGCGGCAGACATCTTGGGAATCAAGATCCCTGTGTCCAACGGCGCAGCAACTTCAAGGGCCACAGTAGGGGAAAGGCAGCGAGAGCGACAAGGGACCGGCCCATGGTGGAGTGTCGGGCGAAAGAGCAACAAATATCCGGACTGAGTCTGAAGAACAAAGGGTCCCACGACTGGACTATTTACAGAATACATGGTACTCTACCCCCCAACCCAATGGGGGGCAGCCAGATGTTGTTGTGGAGAGATGGATGGAGCGGAGCACTTGCACTTCACACAACTTTGGTGAAACCATTAGCCCGGTCTCCTCTATGTAGTCTTCGGACTGATGCTTGTGGCCCGTGGGCCATATGGATGAGTTGCGCTTGATGTGAACGAAGTGAATAGCTGCCTGTCACTACAGTGGTCAGAAGATTACATTGGGAGGGTGGCTGGAGTGGAGGACATGCAATCTTCTGACTCCTTATGGAGCAGTCGGAACTGACAGACTTGAGTAGTTTATGCAGGGGTGCTCGGGAATGTCTCAGCCATTGGATGGCAGTATAATCTCACTATTATATGCCTAAATAGTTGATGGTGTAGGAGCTGGGGGAAGGGAATGGTTACGTTCCTCGAGTCTGCTCTGGTGAGGAGGTTCCACTCTGTGAGGGGGACTCTCTGTACTCAATTTTACTTTTTGTGTTGTTTTATTTAATAAGTTAGATGTCATGGTGCCTTTTTTTATACTTTTCATTTGCAGGATTGGGGGGTGGGGGGTGACCAGGGCCAGAGCAGGGGGCCAAACAGTGGAGGCAGGGTCCCATCCAGATAATTATGGCAGTCCGGACTTTAACATGGAATGTCTGGGGCCTAAACTTCCCTAATTAATCGTCATACTCACCGCTGTTTTTGCGGATCTTTCCGCAGGTATTCACGCCTCACGGCCATCTTAGGGGTAGGGAGGGACGTGCTGTGACGCCATTTTGGTCCGCGCTCTAGTGCCCATGCGTGCAGGCGAGTCGCCTATTTAAGACGAACTACACTGCCAGCTGGCCCTTGGATAAGGTATGCTTGTATAAAGCTGACGCTGGATACTTAGACACCAGGTGCTGGGCGATATAATTTGCAACTGCGAGTGCATCTTTTTAAACTCCCTGTTTTGTCCACTTTTTATTTAATTTACTTTATTATTCCCTGTTTTTATCTAGATCTTTAGCGCATACCTGCACTTTAATCGTCATACTCACCGCTGTTTTTGCGGATCTTTCGGCAGGTATTCACGCCTCGCGGCCATCTTGGGGGTAGGGAGCGACGTGCTGTGACGCCATTTTGGTCCGCGCTCTAGTGCCCATGCGTGCAGGCGAGTCGCCTATTTAAACCTGTCATGGAGACGCGCAGCGGTGACGCGCAGCGGGAGCGCCGTAATCGCGCCGGAGACGTGCCAGAGACCTGCCTGTCTGCGCCCGTCAGCGCTAAGGAAGCGCTCAGCGCCAGGAACCCATGTCTGTTTCAGATCACTGGAGGTAGGTATTCGAGGGAGGAGCTTCTGAGTATTCGGCATTGGCTCCCTCATTGTACTTTGGGCCCGGTTAATCCGCTGTGCGGCCCCTTTCAATGTGCTTGTGGTAATCTCTCTTTGAAGAAATCTACACCTACTTTAGCTGTAGCTGGTTTCCCTTCGGAGGAATTTTCGTGTACTGAGTCGAAGGCCCCTTGTGATCTTATAGTCTGGAGTCTTAATGTTAGATCCTTGGCTAAACATCGTTCCGGTATACATGATCTTATTACCGAGGGGGCCCCGGACATTTTTTTCATGACCGAAACATGGTTACAGCATTAAGCGTCAGCTAGTATGAATCTCGCTATTCCTCCGGAATACTCCATCTACACCCATAATCGCAACTCTAGGGGTGGGGGTATTGCCGCGATAGTAAAGTTCTGCTTTCCCTGTACCTGGAAGATTCTGAAGGTGGATGGCTGTGAGTGTGCACAATTTAGCATATTGGTTAATCATCATTTCTCTTTTTCGGGACTGTTGATCTATCGTCCCCCTGGAAATGACGCTGCTTTCAGGAAGGCTCTCCCAGATTTGGTGAGCTCTCTTGCACTTAGCTCTGCTAATTTTAGTGTCTTTGGAGATCTTAATCTCCATTTTGACCTTTGTCATACTCCAGCTATCAGTAGCATTCTCACAGACCTGGAAGCTGTACAGCTTAGTCAGCTGGTGACCCACCCTACTCATGAGGGCGGACATATCCTGGACCCTATATTTACCAATTTAACAGGAGCCAGGGTGTTGCCACCTAGCCCAATAGTTTGGTCCGATCACTTTCTTGTGAAACTTGTCCTTATGATTATTGACCCTGTCTTTAAACCCGCAGAGAAAGTTGCCTTGAAACGCCCCTGGAAAAAATTAACACTTGTAGATTTTCACAGACTACTTGATGAAAATCCGCTTGGTCCGTTTACTGATGTAGACCATGGTTATGATCTATCTTGCGAATGGATCATTCGGGCTCTCGACTTTTTGATTCCTGCTACTTGGAGCAAATGCCGCGCTCAAGAGCCCAGCCCTTGGTACGATAGTACTTTGTTGCCTTTGAAAAAAGCTTGCAAACAAGCGGAAAGCTGCTGGCGGAAAACCTTCGAGGCTGAGAAGCAAGCAGTATATCTTTCTAAAGTTAAAACTTATAAGAGAGCCATTTGTAGAGCCCGTGCGGACTACTACGCTCTAGAGCTCAAAAACTGCTCTAATCCTTCGAAGTTGATTTTTAAAGTTCTTAAAGATCTCACTACCAAGAGAGCCCCAGCAGCTGAAATCCGCTCAGTGGTCCACTGTGAAGACTTAGCGACTTTTTTTCATGAAAAGATACAAACCATCTACCGCTCCTTCCCGAGGCCCACCTTACTGAGTGAGATTTCGAGGCCCAGCTTCACCGTCGATGTAGCTCTTTCAATCCTCCCTGATATGTCCGGGGAAGTATTTGATAGCTTGGCAACCAAGGTGAAATCTGGGTACTTGCTGACCCACTTAGACCAGCACAGCTGAGAGAATCCTCAACTTGTTGTCTGCCCCATGTACGTCATCTTATTAATCTATCTCTCTCTTCAGGCACAGTCCCTATCAAATGGAAACAGGCCTATGTCACTCCCATCTTGAAGAAATCCACATCAGATCCTCTTAAATTAGAGAGTTATCGACCTATTTCTCTTCTTCCATGGGCCACGAAGGTCGCTGAGGTCCATGTAAATAACATCTTGTCTGAACATCTACAGAGGGTCAATATTTTGGATTCTTCCCAGAATGGTTTTTGTGCTGGCCACAGCACCGAGACAGCTCTTCTCTCGATGACTAAATACCTGTGGACCGTGGTGGATTCTGGTCAAACTGCCCCACTGGTGTTGCTCGACCTCAGTGCCGCGTTTGACACAGTCTCCCACGCAATATTACTGCAATGGTTGGGAGATGCAGGTGTCTCTGGCATGGCACTCGAATGGTTTCGGTCTTTTCTGGCAGACCCCTCTTTTAAGGTCGCCACTCTGCCCTATGAGTCTAAACCTTACCCTCTGGAATTGGGAGTTCCCCAGGGATCGGTACTGAGTCCCACATTATTCAATCTTTATGTGCAGCCGCTGGCTGCGGTCGCCAAGCTGTGGGGTATGACTGTTGTCTCCTACGCTGACGACACGCAGCTGGCGGTTACTCTTAGTGGGAATTCCGACCTCGACGCCCTTAGTTTTCGAAATGGTCTCCTGGCAGTGGCTGGCTGGATGACAGCTAATTGTCTCCAGCTTAATGCCAAGAAAACAGGAGGTCTTGATTGTGGGCAAGCATAGCAACCTCTGGGGTGATAATTGGTAGCCCCCAGAGTTAGGAATTACTCCTACTCCGGTTTCGGAGGTTAAAAACCTAGGTGTCTGGCTAAACCCAGCCCTTACTTTTTGTGGCCATACAAAAAAAGTAGCAGCAACCTGTTTCGGGATCTTACGTGGCTTGAGGCCCGTATTAAAAAAGATTTCAGCCTGATTCATGAAAGACCCGTTTTGCGAGTCTTTAATAGCGATTCATAAGGAATCGCTATTACAGGCTCGCAAAACGGGATTCATGTAGGAATCGCAAAAAAAAATGCGATTCCTACATATTCCTTATTTGCGATTAGCAAATTGCTAATCGCAAATAAGGAATACTCCCCATTCATTCCTATGGGCCAAAAGGCCCATAGGAATGAATGGGGAGTATTCCTTATTTGCGATTAGCAATTAGCTAATCGCAAATAAGATAGCGATTTAAATGGTGCCAGGGGTGTCCAAATGACACCCTGTAGCACCCCTTAAATGCAAATTTACACAGGTGTTGCGCGCACACATGTCCAAAGGACATGTGTGTGTGCAACATGCAACTTAGAAAAATGCCTTTAAAAGCATTTTTCTAAGTTTTCGCTATTTACCACGAGGTTTGACCTCGCAGTAAATAGCGGGCCGAAATTGCGAATTCGCAATTTTAAAATGGATGATGAATTGCATTTAAGGAATCTCAAATAGAGATTCCTTAAATGTAATTCCTCGCAAAATAGCGAAATCGCTATTACCGATTTTTGCATTTGGGATGATGAATCCCAAATGCAAAAATCGCACTCGCAAAGGGCCAGATTCTCAGAATCTGGCCCTTTGCGAGCGCAATTCAGCTTGATGAATCAGGCTGCTAATGCCCCTACCAGGCAGCTGATTATTCAGGCAAGCATCTTATCCCGACTTGATTATGCCAGCTCACTTTTGTTAGGGGCTAATCAAGCGGAAATTGTTCGGCTACAGCGTGTTCAGAATGCTGCGGCTAGAGCTGTGGTTGGCCTACTGAGGTTTTGCTCTGCAAAAGGTACTATCCGTGCCCTCCACTGGCTTCCAATGGTGCAAAGGATTGACTTTAAGACCTTATGTCTCTCCTTTAAGATCCTCAAGTCATCTTCCCCTCGGATTCTTGAGAAACTTCTTAACCCTTATGATCCTTCACGATCTCTGAGGTCCCTTGGCCAAAATCTGGTGGTTGTTCCACGATTTAGGCTTTGCAGAGTTGGTGAACGTTCCTTCCGTGTTTTAGCTGCCAAACTTTGGAACTCACTTCCATGCCACATCCATGCCCTCAATGATTTGCTTGAGTTCAGAAGGGCTATCAAAACCTTTCTGTTTCCTCCTGTCCTTTAGTATTCTGTGCCCCAGATCTCTCTGCTGTCTTTTTAGTGTTGTGTTTCTTCTGCCTATCCTAAGCGTCGGGACGCCCCTTTGCTGGGGCAGCTGTGGGCTATAGAAGTCTCATTTAACATAACATAACATAACATAAGCGACAACGCATTTGGAAATACTTAATCGACCATAACTTCAAAGTGGCAGCCCTTCAAGGAATCCACCTCAAAAAACCTAAGGAACACCATCTGAAACATAAAGCTTATCCTCTTATATTCAGATCCTCTAACACCTCAAAACAGAATGCGGTGGCACTGCTGTCCATGCGGGGGTCCTGGTTCAAGCCCAGGACACCAAAGCTGACAAAGCAGGGAGGTAAATTATGGTTTTGGGGGACTTGCGGGGTCGGCAGTGCTCTTTTGCAGCTATCTATGCACCAAATAAGGGGCAATAGGACTTTATATTCTCTTTCCTTATGGTCTTGGAGAACTTTGCACAAGGGGACATACTCCTGATGAGAGATTTCAATCTTGTCTGGTATCTTTTTTATTTTTTTATTTTATTTTTATTGGAGTTCATGGTGCAATAAGGAAATACATAAAAAAATAACCATAAGCAAAGTATAAGAGCGCCTGATACATATATGATACATATATGAGCAATTAAAGAACACAATATTTTATGTGGGGATAAACAAAATTATATAAAGATCTGTCAATAAATATAGCAATACAGTACATTTCAAATTCTTATTCTATCGTCCATCCATTTCTTAACCGGGGCCCATAATCGTCTTCCCATTTCTCGTTTTTTAACACCTTTAAATTCATAGAGGCCAGACTCAATATTGTAAATGGCCAAGAATCTGGAGATCCACATCTGAAAAGACGGGGCTCTAACATCCTTCCATCCGGCCGAAATAATGATTCTGAGCACGGCGACCGACATAAAAACCAAAGCAGGCTCGTCATCTGTTAAAACCAATTTAGAATCTGAGCCAAATAGCATTAGTGTTGGGGATAGATCGATCTTATGACCTAGCAGCTCCTCCCAGAATTTTGTTATTCCATCCAGGGCGGGGGTCAGTCGTTCACAAGTAAAGAACATATGTAGTAGGTCGGCTTGCCCTTTATTACATCTCGGGCAGCAATCATCATTCCAAACACCCCAAGCAAATAATTTAGCCAGTGTATGGTACAGATTAAAGACTGTTTTAAAATGTTGTGCTCGTAAGTTGGACGCCCGAAAAATCTTTTTATTCAAGCTTAATGCTAGGTCCAAATCTACATCTGGGTTTCCCAATTTAGTTGCCCAATCACTTTCTACTTTTCCTACATCGTCCTGTAGTCTGGACACTAGCATGTTGTAAATATCTTTTATCTTCCTACACCTCCTTCTCATACCCTCAACCACAGGAAAGTCTACGAGGGGTTTGAGCTTTGGCCTACAAGCCTGTAAGATACCGGAGATTTGTCCATATATAAGCCATTGATTTGAAGGGAGGCCATATCTCCTTTGCATGTCCTCAAAACCGCTTATCCTATCTCCTACCATTAGGTCTCCAATAGTCTTAACCGCTAAGTCCTTCCAGACTTGTAGGATCCCGTCATTGCTTAAGTGAGGAAAAAGGCTAGAATTAACCAAGAGGAGAGAAGGGTTGACTTTAGGGATACGAAAAAAATCGCATTGAAACAGGATTGACATCTGGATTAGGAGACAGGTTCAGTGATACAATCTCAGGTTCGGAAGTGCCATCCCACCTCTTTCCCACGGAAGGGACATAAGGGTCGTTGAACGTCTAACCTTGCCGTACTGCCATATGAACTTGATAAAGACAGACTCTAATTGCTTCAGAATTTTCTCCTCAATATATAGGGGAATGGCTCTAAATAGATATAGCACCCTTTGAAACATCGCCATTTTTACAACATTTACTCTCCCAACCAGCGAAAGATGAAGGGCATCCATCCTTTTCAGTTCTTGCTCTATGGATTTAATAAGGGGGGGTAATTCTCTTCCACTATCTTACCCACTGTAGCATTTATCTTAACCCCTAAATATAAAGCAGAATCAACATACCTTGGGTCGGGTCTTGGTGTGTTTCTAGAGCAGATTATCTGGGTTTTGGATTCATTCAGAAGATATCCAGAACCTTGACCAAAATGTTTAGCCATCTGTTATGTTATGTTATGTTATTAAATTATTTATTAAGCGCACTAGCACTGATTAGTTTCTTGGCGCTGAGTTTGACAGTAACACAACAGAGGTAAAAAAAATAGGGTTTAAAAAGCTTGTCTGAAAAGCCAAGTCTTCAGTGCTTTCCGAAAAGGTAGAAGATCTTGACAGAGGCGAATTTCTAGTGGCAAGGTATTCCATAGGAGGGGGGCAAGTGCTGCAAACCTACGTCCACAAGAACGTTTGAGCTTGAACGGGGGGATCTGAAGAAGGCCCAGATGGAGTGAGCGAAGGTTGCGGGGGGGAACATATCTGGTGATTATTTGATTAATGAACTTGGGGCTTTTGCCATGCAGTGATTTAAAAATCATGCAGCCTGCCTTGAAAGCACAGCGTTGTGTGATCGGAAGCCAGTGCAGTTTAGTAAGAAGGGGGGTCGCTGCTTGCCACCTTGGTTGCTTCAGTATCATCCTGGCAGCATAGTTCTGTACCATCTGGAGACGCTTGAGTAGAAAGATTGGGAGACCCAAATAGATGGCGTTCGCATAATCCAGATGGGACATAACAGTGGCGATCACAACCTGGGTAGTGGCCTCTAGCGTTAATAGTCGCCGAACCTTCCTGATTTTTTTAAGCTGATAGAAACACTTGGAAACCACCTGGCCCACTTGTGCCTTTAATGAAAGGTCACTGTCCACGATGACTCCCAGCGTTTTAGCCGATGGTGATGGTTGTGGAGCTTGGCCCAGGTCTAAGGGCCAGTATTGAGGGCCCCAGTGCTTAGCGCTGTCCCCAGTCAATACCAGTTCTGTTTTCCCCGGGTTCAATTTCAATTGATTTTGGTCCATCCAGGATTTAATGAACCTCATGGTTGACTGGAAGTGACTGACGGATTTTTCAGAGTTATCAATGGTGAAGAGTAATTACAGATCATCTGCGTAGTTAAAAACTCTCACCTGTTTGTCCCTCAACGTTTGTATCAGGGGGAGTATATATATATTGAAGAGGTGAGGTGACAAGGAAGAACCCTGTGGCACTCCGCATGAGGTAAGCTGTTTAACGCCAGTTAGGTCCCCCAGGCGTACCGCTTGTGAACGGTCCTCCAAGAAGGATCTCAACCAGCAGGCCGCTGTGCCCTGTATGCCAGCCTACCCGACACGGTCGATCAAGATGTTGTGGTCGACCGTGTCGAACGCGGCCGACAGATCCAGGAGCACCAGCGCCTGGGGAGAGCGTCTGTCTGCGCAATCTCGGAGAGTGTCCAACACCGCAGTGACTACTGCCTCCGTAGAGTGCGCAGGGCGAAATCCAGTCTGATGGGGGTCAAAGCAGGAGGACTCCTCCAAAAAGTTGGAGAGGATTTTCGCCACGTGTGCCTCTAAGATTTTTGCCAGGTAAGGCAACAACGAGATGGGCCTGTAGTTTGCTTTGCATGCCGGGTCAGCCCCAGGTTTTTTCAATAGGGGTATGACCGTTGCTTCTTTGAAAGCAGACGGGACTATGCCCGACAATAAAGAGTCATTAAGGAGGGCAAGAACAGGAGTAGGGTAGGCGGAGAAGCATTCTTTCAGGATGTGAGGGGGGCAAATATCCAATGGGGAGCCAGATTTAACTCTCGTCAGAAGCTCCGAAAGCTATTCCTGAGTTATGGGTAAAAAGTTGGTAAGAGTAGCAGAACCGGTCTTGATTGCCATGCCAGTCGTGATTGGAGTTTTTGATTGGGGAATGCTAGCTTTAATATCTTTGATTTTGTCACTGAAGTAAGTGTTGAGTGAATCACACAAACACTGGGTAGGAGTTACTTTAGGGCGAACATTCTCCAAATTGGTCAGTTCATTAAAAACCGAAAAGATATCTTTAGACTTGTTTGTTGATTCTAGGATACGAGAAGAGAAATACTCTGTCTTCGCTGCAGAGATGGCATTCATGTATTCCTTCCTTGCCCTAGTATATTTAATTTTCCCCTCGGTGTCATAATCACGGCGCCACTGGTGTTCAAGATGCCGAAGGGCCAGTTTCCTGCTTTTCAAGTCGGCTGAGAACCATCTGTTGGCGTCCGTACGGCGTGCTAGTCTGATTGTTTTATAAGGAGCATGAAGGTTACTGGCCTCTTGTAGCCTGTTGGTTAGCGTGGCAACTGACAGATTTATGTCATTATCCAAGGAAGGGACATCCTTGGCTAGTGACTGTAGGAAAGCATCTTTATCCATAGCATTCCAGTTTCTGGCTAGTTTGCCGGTGATTGGCACCGTGGTTCTAATATACTCAACACAGATCTTAAATCTGAGAATGCGATGATCTGACCATAGGCAAGGCAAGGTTGAAGGAGATGACACACACGTAGTATTAGACCACACTTGGTCTAAAATGTGTCCTTTAACGTGAGTGGGGGAAAGCAAAGCACCAGCTGCTTAAAATTGAGGTTAGAAAGAAGGTCAGTCAGTTCTGCCGATTGAGAGCCCTCTGCTGGGTCTTTATACCAGTAGTTGAAATCGCCAACTAATATGACCCTGGTATGGTCCAAAGCCAGATTGGCAACTTGCTCACTCAGAGACATAGGAAACAGTGACATTGAGGTGGGTGGTCTATATAGTAGAACACATGCTATAGACATGTGAGGAGTAGCAATCTTTAATACCAGATTGTCAGTATTGAATAGCGTCAAGCAGTTGAGAGTGGTGACATTCAAGCTCGAGTGGATAATTGCCGCAACTCCACCTCCTCCTTTCCCGGTAGCGCGATCAGCCTGTATAATATAGTAGTCAGGAGGCAGTGCTGCTATAATATCGGGTGCTGAGGTAGGGGTTAGCCAGGTTTCTGCCAGAAAGAGGATATCTGGCTTTTCCGTGTCTAATAACAGGAAGATGTCCATCTGATGCTTGACAAGAGAGCGAGTGTTGAGATACAAAATAGCGAGTTCATTGGTGGGTAGATTGGGCGAGGCCAGACATGCTGCACGAGTTGAACGGTGACAGCCATGGCTCAGGATACCATGCTTGCAAAGCTGATGGAGTGTATCCCTTGGTACCAGTTCTGGGAGTGCCTGCTGCGGGTCTGTTGTGATAACCGCCAGGTCATCAGCATAAGCCATGATCTTGTTTTCATAGCTATTATAAATCACTGGAGATATTCTAGGGCACTTTAAAATCTTCTGAATGAGCGGATCAATGTATAGAGCGAATAGTATGGGGGAGCAGGGACAACCCTGCCGTGTCCCTCTACTTATCTTAAACTTGTCTGATTTCTCTCCCATTCCCGTAATTGTCGCTTCTGGGTCTATATACATAGCTTTGATAGCCCTAACAATATTTGGACCAAAACCCCTCCCGGCCAAAATGCTCCAGAGGAAGCTCCACTCCACCCGATCAAAAGCTTTTTCTGCGTCGAGCAGGATCATGGCCATCCCTCCCACCACGGCTTCCTGGGCATCAAACAGAGTTATTGCTCTAGATGTGTGATCTGTCGTACCACGCCCAGGAACAAAACCGTGTTGCCATGGAGAGACAAGATCGCCTATGATCCTGCCCAACCTCTTCGCCCAGATCCTTGAATATAACTTGGTATCGGCATTTATTAAGGATGTAGGTCGATATGACCCCGGATTCTCTGATGGTTTGCCTTTCTTATGAAATACTATAATATTAGTTTCCTTCCATGAATCGGGGACCACCCCAGAGTACAGTATCCCATTAAAAAGATCTACTAAAAGAGGAGCGATCTCTTTTTCATTAGCTTTGTAAACCTCCGAGGGGAGACCATCAGGACCAGATGCTTTCCCTGGCGCTAATTCTCGCAGGGCAGATAAGACTTCCTCAGACGTAATATCTTTATCGAGTGATTTTCTTGTTGTATCATCCAAACACGGTCCTCTGTCAATACATCTATCCTCCTTCTCATATAATTTCTGATAGTATTTTTTAAATATCGCTAGGATATCTTTTATCTCTGTATATGTTATCCCTTCCTCTTCTATACATGGGATCTCATTCTTTGTTTTTTCCTGTCTAATCCGGAGTGCAAGTGCTCTACCAGCTTGCTCACCCGTTTCATACCTCTTTGCCCTTGATGCTTGGCACTCCCCTATTGCTTTCTGTGTAACCTCCTTCTGCAGTGCCGCTTTTACTGCCAGCAGAACTCCCTGACTAGCCTCGGTATTACTGCCAGTAGCGATATCCTTTATATGTTGTTCTTCCACCTCGACTAATTTGACCATTAGTCTCTCTACTTCACTTCTATCTTCCTTTCTGAGCCTGGCAGCACAACTGATTGTTTCTCCTCTTAGAGCGGCTTTGAAAGCCTCCCAGACCCCATTTCGCGATGTGCTATATCTATTTGCCGCAAAAAAAATTCCAGCCCATTTATTCAAATGATCCACGAATCTGATATCTGCTAACAGCCTTTTTTCAAAGGTCCAGTTTGTTTTAGACCGTTCTAGCCCTCCCATATCGTAGTTCAGCAGCAAAGGGTTGTGATCTGAAATGACCCTTGGGAGTCTACTTATCTTAACTTTTTCAGATTCCAAAGCAGAGACAAAAAAGTAGTCCAATCTTGAATATCTCTGGGCTGGGTTTGAAAAGTAAGTATAACCTAAATTTGAAGGTTCTTTAGCTCTCCATAGGTCCTGAAGCCCATGAGAGGCTAACATAGATTGAACCGCTTTAAAGACAAGTTTTCTTGCCTGATACGATGTACCCATCCCGCCATTCAGATGAGATATTTAAATCTCCCGTAAACACTAGAGGAGAGGGCCAATTTGCAAGCTCTATTTCTAGGAAGTCGTAAATTTCGGGATCGTCCTCATTAGAACCATACACCGTACAGATAGTTAGACCCAACTCCATCTCAATAATCACCCATCTGCCATTACTATCTACTTTCACCTTTTTCGCTTTCCCTAAACTTTTTATTCCTAGAATGGCAACCCCCTCTGATTGTTGATGTTTGAGTTGTACAGGCTAATAGTTCAAATCCATTTATACAAAGCAAATTTCTTTTAGACCAAGGGAGGTGGGTCTCTTGTAAGCAGAGAAGATCTATTTTGTTATGTTTAACTAAATATGCTAATTTCTGCCTTTTCCTCCAATCGTTTAATCCCCCCACATTCATTGTACATATATTAATGCGTGTCATCGCTTGAGATTTTTCTTTAACCTGGAGTTTGATGACATCTGCTTCAAGATTTTCTATGCGGTTCTCCACCGAGGCCATCCTATCCACTATCTCCATACAGGTATTATCTACCTTCTGGATAGCACCTTGGAGTTGTTGAATCACGTCATGATTCCTTTGACTATCTGTTTTAACGTCCAAATGAAAATCTTTTATGGTCTTCAGGACCTCACTCAATGATGGTTCTGGAGAGCCTCCTAATTTGTCGATATCATGGTGTTGTTGCTTTCCCTTACTTTTGCTCGATTCAGCTGCCCCGATTTTGGGATTTTTAAGTTCTGTGTCTCCTTTCAATGTAGGAGTCGGACTTTTTCGGAGGGGTCTGTGTTTTCTCTTTGCTTGATCCTGGTTGCTCCCCTGATCTGTTGTTTCATCATCTAGTGGTTTGTGTGGTTTTCTAAATTTGGATTTCTTCTTCTCCATTTTTTTTAGAAGCTAAGTCTTGACCTGGCTCGTTATATTGATCTTTAACTCGGTTACTTCCAGATTAGCGGTTGGTGAGTTTTCATCCTCGCTAGCCGCACTTGTGGCCTCAGTATCACTTTCAATTTCACTAGTGATCGAGACCCCAGTTTCATAGATTTCGGAGTTAGATTCCTCTGACGAATCTTCGCCCACAGCTTCCGTTTCTTTACCCCCAGCTTGAATTTGTCCATTAGCATCCACATAGTCCCGTTCTTGATCGATCAGATCTGTAGCCATTTCCGCCTTTTCCTCACTAGTGCTAGTTGGATTTATTCCATCACTAGAACTCCTATTGATCAATACATCCATTAGCTTTCCATTATCATTGAGAGTGCTACACCTGTCATCTCCTTTGCCTCCTTCCTTCCGGGTTTCCTTTTCCTTTGAGAGTGGCGTAAATATGTTAGATATCCTTAGTGGAGATTCATTGTGCAACCCTGTTAGTTTTGCTGCAGCCTTCATATTTTTAATAGTTTGCACTCTTTTAGCCTTCTTAAGCAAAAGATCAATATTCTCGTCAGCTTGTTCATCGGATTTCTCTCCTTCGTTGCGTTCAGTTAGTTGCAGTTGTTTCTTCTGTTTTCCCCTTTCACCATCTCTCTCCTTCCCCTTCTCCTTCCCCTTCTCCTTCTCATCACTTTTCGGGGCATTTTTGCTTTGAGTTTGACTTTTGCTTTTCTCCATGTTTTTATATTTTACCTTGTCAGCGGTCGTGCCCTCTATACCTTCCTCTCCACTTTTGGTCTCTTTGACTTCTTGTGCCTGTGCTTTCAATCCTCTGGTTTCTGGTCTTCTAGTGGAGCCATTGTTTTTTAATTGTTGGCTAATCATTTGTTTCCTGCTGTTTTCGTGTTCCACTGTCGGCATGTTTTTTATTGGTTTTGGGGTTGGTTTTGCGGTTGTTTTGGTCGACTCTTTTGGCTCGCTAGGTTCATTTACCTCATCCTCTGAAAGCACCTTGCTTATAGGTTCACTCGAAATTGTTTCAGGCATTTTCTGTGCTGTCTGCCCTATTTGCATAGAGTTTTCAGCATTTGGTGCATTTGGTGCAGTTGCCGCCATAGAAACTCCCACAAGACCCTTGAGTTTAAGGTTAGATTGTAGAGCCCTTTGTAATGCCTTTTGCAGCAGTCTATGCTTGTTATGATTGTTTTGCTTGTTTTGTTTACGCTTAGATGCTGTAATGAAAGGTTTCTCCTTGCGCTTATACCCCCTCCCAGATCTTCTTAAATGTCTATTTGGATGATTTGGCGTCTGCAGATATAACCAGTCAGGCTCTCTTTCTTACTCAAAGGAAGACAAAAGTGCATCTCTCCACAGCCCCCTATGCGATAGAGCTCCACTTCTACTCTTTTTTTTTTTTTTCGATAATTCCTGATAATTTGTTGACGCTCCCTAAGCTCTGAAAGCCGGAGGCGTGACTTTGTCTTTAATAATATTCAACTGGCAGTGCTCTGATGACGTCTACAGTTTCTCCCGTGGAACACACGGATCAGAGCGACAACCAGCGATCAGCGATGGCGGACAGTAGGCAGCACAACCTCACAGTGCAGAATGTAGAACCAGAGGGCCGGGCCGGGCTACCGGGACACCAAGGGGGTAAGCGGAGGAGTTATCCACACTTCGAAAACAGCCTCGCTGTACGCAGCCACACACTGCGGCTCACTGCGCTCGCGATGTAGCCGGCGGGCTCACCTCTCCATCCCGCAGCATATCGCACCCATCAGCTCCCAGTCGTCGTGACCCAGTGCACCGGCCTCTACTGCTCGATCCGCCGCTCGATCACCGAGCAATCAAGTCCTTGGTAGGAGTTTTATTTTTTTCTACTCTCGCTGAACGCCGAACGCACATCTGACCACCGTAATCTTTCTCTTTCTCTTGGGGATATGATTCAACAATCAAAGGCACTCAGCCATCTGGGCTATCTCTCAGATCCTCAGGAGCAGGATCGATGTGCCTCCTCACTCTGACACCATCTTGCCTCCTATCCAAGCTACCATGGCTGATCTCCAACTGTAGTCAATCTTGTCTGGTATCAGGGGCTAGACACGACTCATCCACATAGGGAGGGAATTTCTTTTTTTGCCAAGGCACTTAGGTCACAATTCCAGCACCTGGACCTGGTGGATGTGTGGAGGGATAGCAATCCCACCATTCAAAACTATTCCTTCTTCTCCCACTCCCACAGGACATACTCCAGCATCGATCACAAATTTGCGAGACAATCTCTGCTCCCCTTGGTACACAGACACACTTCCACCCGAAATGCCTGTCTGATCATACCCCCCTCGAGCTGACCCTCACCTGGCGGAACCCATGACCAAAACCCGTGCGTTGGTACTTCCCCCACTTCCTTTGCAGGGATAGACTTCTGCGAGATGAACTTATGCAAACCATTAAAGATTTTTTTGAGCAGAATGATCCTCTCCTGCCACCCCCTGGGACGCATTCAAAGCTGTAATCCGGGGTAAGTGCATCGAGTTGGCCACCACCCTGAAAACACAGCAGCGAGAGGAGCGCCTCATGTTGGAAAGGGAATTACAGACCGCAGAGCAGGTGCACAAGATTAGTCCCTCGGATCTGGCGCTGCGGAAAGTAACTGCCCTCAAAGGGAAGCTGCAGGTAATTTGCACTAACATGGCGGAAAAAAACATCTCACGCTTACAGGCCAGTGGTTATATGGAAGAGAAAAAAGTGGGATCCTGGCTCACACACCAACTAAGGGCCAAACAGGAAAGGGAATACATAAAACTGATTGTAGATGACGCGGGCGTCTCACATAAGACAGAGGAAGGGAAGGTGCAGGCCTTTGAAGAGTTTTATTGTACTCTCTACACTTCAGAACACCCACAGGCGCGGACCAAATGGGGTATCTGGACCCCTTAGACCTCCCAGAGGTCTCGGCTAACACCAATGAGGACTTGGCTAAACCCATTACCCATGAGGAGGTGCAGCATGCGATTGATGCACCTAAATTACAGAAAGCACCTGGCCAGACGGGGTTACAGCACACTCTTACCGCACCTTCGCTCCGAAACTAGCCCCTTTTTAGACTACTTTATTTAACGTCATCGCCTCTACACAGCAGGTCACCCCCTCTAAGGGCGAGGCGATTGTGGCGGTAATTCCCAAACCGGGGAAGGATTCTACAGCCTGTTCCTCTTACCACCCAATCACCCTTCTGAATCTGGACGCCAAGATTTACTCCAAAATCTTGGCTACTCGCCTCGAATCTGTGCTCCCAGGCCTCATTGACCCAGACAAATCAGGTTTTATTAAGGGACGGCAGACCCATGATAATCTGCGACACATCGTCCATATAATTGAAAAGGCCCGGAAGGAAAAGATCCCAGCGGCTCTTCTCTCGTTAGATGCGCAGAAAGCATTTGACCACGTGGAGTGGACCTGTCTGTTTCGAGTGCACCAGCACTTTGGATTTAACTAGGCTTTTATAGATATGATTCACACCAATTATCACTCTCCTAGCTCCCGGTTCCTGGTCAATGACGTTGCTTCCCCCTCTTTTAGTTTGGTGTGTGGGACGAGGCAGGGGTGCCTGCTGTCCCCCCTCCTTTTTCCCTTAAGCATAGAACCCCTAGTGCATAAAATTTGAGAAAACCCAAACATACGGGGAGTGAGATTTTGCACAGACGACCATAAGATATCGCTCTTTGTCGACGACGTGCTTCTTCTGGTCACAGAGCCTTCCACCTCTCTACAGGCTATTAAGGAGGCGCTTGCACTGTTCGAGCAGGCGGCGGGGTTCAAGACCAATTTGGCCAAGTCCTTCTTACTTAATCTGACCCTATCTAAAGAGGAGCTGCGATGCGTGGAGAGCGAGTCACCATTTAACTGCACAACTAAGGAGATTACCTATTTGGGTGTCAAGCTTACCCCCCGTATTTCAGATCTCTACAAGGCCAATTTCCCTACCCTTCTACACCAATTGAAAATTGACCTGGGCAACTGGAGTGCTGCATACATCTCCTGGCTGGCTGGATTAATGCCATCAAAATGAACAGACTCCCCCGATTGCTTTACCTCGTTCAGGGGCTACCCATTCCAGTGGAAAAAGGTCTCTTTAAGGAGTTGCAACAAATGACTGCTACATTTATTTGGTTGGGGAGGAGGGCTCTCTTGCCCTATCGCTTGCTCATGTGCCCACGTGGGGAGGGGGGTCTGGCACTGCTGGATTTTTAGGGATACTACAGGGCAGCTCAGCTGCGCATAATCAAAGAATGGTCGCTGCGTACCTTTGAGAAGCACTAGCTTCATATAAACAGACAGATAACCGTCCGCACCAAATGGGATCTATTGTGAAAGCCAAAATATAACAGACCGCCAGTACAACCACATCCACCACATTAACGGTATGGGATGCTCCCACTAGGAGGTTGCAGCTGACCACCTTTCCATCTCCATTACTTGTGTATGCATATTGAATGAGTGACGATTCAGTAGAGCATTTTTTAACTATCAGTAGGGCGCACTGTATGGATGACTAATGATCTCAGCAGTGAATATTTCAAAATATAAATCATATGTGAGACAGTGTATTGGTGAAATAATTACTGCTACTTACATTTAAAATCGCCGCTTCTCTCCCCAGTCCACCGCAGCCTGTGCTGTTTGCTTGGAGGGAGGCTACAAGCACGCCACACGGGGAGTGAATCAGACCCACTTCTGGGGGCACATCATTGGAGGCCATCTTTGGGTGAGGTTACGTTCTAGTCTTTCTGGCTAGGACCGAATTTTTCACCCCCTATATTAATATCTGTTCTTTACAGATGACGTGGACGCGCAGCGGACGCGTGAAGCGGGCACGCCGCTGGCGTGCCAAAGGCAAGCCCTTCTGCGCCCGTCCGCGCCACGACTGGGCCTGGGGCCAAGCATGCTGCCCCTTTAGGTCCAATTCAACCGCTCACGAGCGACTTTATATTATCACTCAATACTGGCCTAAACACATGCACTCAGACCCTTAACATTGCAAATTGGGAGGGGCCATTGTGCTGTAACCAATGTAAGAAAATGTTTGGGTCCAGTAAATTGGCACTGGAAGATAGTCAATCTAAAGGCTTACGTGGCGGGCTCATCAATGCAAGATCAATGAGCAAACATTTATTGCATATCTTTGAACTTATAACGGAAGGGGATTTAGACTGTCTCTTTATAACTGAGACATGGTTGAAAACCTGGTGTAATCCAGATATTGCAAACACTCTCTCCCTGGTTATCTTATCTCAAGGGCAGATAGACCCAAACAACGTGGAGGAGGCCTTGCAATAATCTGTTGGGACACCCTGAAGTGTCTAACATATGACCTTCCGGACCTCAAAGGAGCAGAGTGTATGGGTTTTTTGATTAAGGTCCATGACTCGTTCACCTATGCAGGAGCTTTAATGTACCGACCTCCAGGGCAGCAAAATGAGTTCTTGGAGAGCATTGGGAACTACTTAGTAATCTAACTCTTAGGTCTGCTAATTTTACGCTTTTGGGGGACATAAACTTGCACCTTGACTCCCCCACAGATCCAGCGGCAACCTGCTTTAAGGACATAATGAGTGTCCTAGGCCTACCCCAGCTCACTACAGACATCACACATAGGGCAGGCCACATCCTCAACTGCATCTGTTCTAATTTAGAAACACTTAATGTAAAACTGCTCGTGATACAAACATGGACAGACCATAATTTTATCCCTTTTGAACTCCTAGTTAAGGATTGCCCAGTGGGCAAAAGTACAGTAAAAGCGATAGCGCCTCCACAGGGAAAACCCGGCTGGAAAAACATCATAGGACACTCCGACTTTATGAATAAAGCCCTAGAAAAGAGGCCTTCCTTGACAGGAGACCCAATCAAGGATAATCATTTGGGGATTAAATAATCGAACTCAGTATGGAGTCAGGTCCCACTGCCCCCAGAAAGGAAGCACGGAATAAGAAAACATCCGCACCATGGTCCTCATTGCTTCTAAAAAGAAAGCAAGGGGAAGTGGGGGCTTTAGAGCGAAGATGGCGCCGAAATTATTAGAGGAATGACCTTAATACGTATAAAGACGCACGGCGACAGTATCATGCCCTGATAAAAACTGCAAAAACTGATTTCTACACGGAAGCCATAAACAATTATAATAACAAACAAAAAGACATTTTTAATATAGTAAATACTTTTATGAACCCCAAAACTCTGCTGAAAGAAATTCCCCCCTCCCAAAGCCTCTGCCACACCATAGCCGATTTTTTTTGAAGAAAAAATCCATACCCTAATCAAAGACTTCTCCCCTTCCCGATTTCACTGAATTCAAAAGGAGACACCAGGGCAGGGATAGACATCCCCAGCATGAACGTGTTCTCTCTGCTCAATTTGGAGGAAACACATCAAGCCATACTGGCCATTAAATTAGGCTCCCCGTTTGACCCGTGTCTGCCTTTGGTCCTGCAATCCATGGTTGACATTGTCAACCCCACCATTAATAATATAATAAATTCTTCACTTGACCAGGCCTCAATTCCTGCAGAATGGAAATGAGCGGCGGTAAAGCTCCTACAAAAAAAGAAGCTAGCGGACCCTACAACGCTCTCAAACCTATGACCTATCTCACTGCTTCCAGCTCTCTGTAAATTAACGGAGAAATTCGTAAACAGACAGTTAACCGCCTTTTTGGAGGAAAACAACGCCTGGCACCCAAATCAAGCAGGTTTTAAAGCCAAACATTCCACAGAGTCAGCCCTCCTTTTCACCACAGAAACACTGCGAGCTGCCATGGACCAGGGAAAGAAGGCCGTCCTGGCGCTATTATACCTGTCCGCGGCTTTTGATACGGTCTCGCATACCATCCTTATAGACCGTCTAGCAGCGGCTGGTATAGCAGGAAATGTACTGGCCTGGATCAAAAATTTCTTGGAAAATAGGCAGCAAGTAATCACATTAGGCCATTTTAGTTCGGAGGAAAAACAGCTTACCTCAGGGGTTCCGCAGGGATCCTGCCTGAGCCCAACGCTTTTTAATGTATATTTGGCCCCCCTGATTGCACTGATATCATCCTTTAAGATCAACACCATCTCTTATGCATATGATACGCAGCTCATCCTGGTGCTGGATGGTGATACAACAGAGGCTGAAGAAAATCAAAAAAACTGCCTCACAGCCACCTTTGAATGGATGAGCAACAATCACCTGAGGTATAATTCAGGGAAAACTGAAATTCTGCCTTTTGGCCAAGACAATTATTTTAGTCCCAAGCAGTGGTGGCCCGAAGATGCCACCGCCCCCCCAAATACTATCACTACAGTCAGGAATCTAGGGATCAAGTTTGATGCCACTTTATCCTTTAAACAACAGGCCCTGGCCGTGGCGGGGACATGTTTTAGCATCATAAAAGGCCTGAGAATTTTTCGATCTACTACCACTCCCATCTCGAAAAATGGTGGAGGTGGCACTTATAACATCCCGGCTTGAATATTGTAACAGTCTATATGCAAGGACCAATAAGGCGGTTGTGCACAAGCTGCAGATGGTCCAGCATGCAGCAGCCAGATTGGTGTTGAGATGGCATAGGAGAACATCGGCCACAGCGGCGATGTACGCCCTCCACTGGCTACCGATCCACAAGAGGGTATTGTTCAAAGTCCTACTGATCAATTTTAGGGCCTATTACTCACGAGGGCCCAAATACCTTCAGATGATGTTTGAGCGATACCTACCCTCACGTAATGTGAGATCCTCAAACGCTAACCTGATGACCACTCCTACCTTCAGACTAAAAACTAGGGGAGGGAAGGCTCTGGCGGTCTTGGGTTCAAAGGCTTGGAACAAACTGCCCCTCCCCCTTCGCCATATCACCTCTGAATCAGTATTTTGGAAATCACTAAAAACTTGGATTTATAGCTTGCCAGTCACACTGTGTAAAGGTCTAATATGAAATGATAGGTCCACCCTGATGAGCAGTTGATCCAACACCTTTTCATCCGCCTGGTTTCTCTCAGCGCCAAGATGCTCCGTGGAGTGAAAGATGTGCTATATAAAAACACTTTTACATTTACATTTACATCTCCCTACACGCTCATACATTTCAATGCTGCCTTCCCCCCGGCGCTCCAAGAGGGACCCTTCGAGACATGGTGAGTTGGGGGTTGTCTCACGATTTCCCACCAATTTCATAAAGGAGAGATTCTAACCTTTCAAGAATGCATGAGACAATTCACAGTAACTGCCAAGGAGGAATTCACTATTCGAAGATTAAAAACTGGGTAGAGCAGCCCTGGTGCGGCTGGCTGTCACCAGGGACCTGCTCCCCATAGAGAAGTTTGCCCAATCTGTGTCCACCTGAAGAACCGAGTTTTAGAACCCAGCAGTGCCAGTGGCACGCCCAATGTCTTCAGGTTCACCTGTCTTAGAATACAGAGACACGGGATACTTCTCGGTGACGTCAAGGATCAAATTTATTGGCTGCAACCAGGAACAGAAGTCTACGAAGCACGACACGGGTGGTTAGCTAGTGACTGCACAATTTTCGTATTGCGAGACATCGTCTTTTATGCCAAAAATCACATTCCTGACTAGCATCAATTACTTACGAACTATCCAATCACACAGTGACATTTCAGAAGGTATCGCATAACGACAAGCCCACTTTCATTTGTCCAGCCCACCATCAATTATAAGAAAAACCCAACATTCTTCCTCGGACAGGCCGGACGTACCCATAGTAAAAAGACCTCAACCCAAACCATAAATAGGCCATAAAAGAAGGAACAGAAACAGATGAGAAGCAAGATAGAAGGGTGTGTGCGTGTACCATAAACTCAGCAATGTCCTGCTCTATGATCTCTATCTTGACCAGCTGCCGAACAAGGAACTGGCTCAACGAGGTTAGCTTCGGGCAATGGAGTCAGTTCGCTCAGGTCACACAGAAGTCAGCTAAAGGTGTACGTGTCCCAAAGACTCGCTCGGCCGTAGTCATCGGCCTATGTGAGGGCAACCACAAAATGGCTGCCGTACACAAAATGGAACCCGAAGGTTCGGAACGAAATCCCTGAATACACAGTGTATCCATCAATCGAACATGACGAAAACACTCGTACATGCTGCACTCGTCATTTGCGGTCCCCTGATACCAAAATCGTCACAATACGACGACCTTTATTGAACGGGTTCAGAATCACGGAACCTCACTCCTCCAAGGGATGCATTTCCTTTCTGTATGCTCTCATACAAGCACTGAGCATCCGGAAGGATGACCCCGTGATATAAACGCTTTTGGGATGCACTTTTAGGTTTAACTTTGTTTTATTGATTTTCAGGCAATTGAAAAGGCACATTAAATACAGCGGATAATCCCTCTTTTCGTCCCTTTGGTCCGCCTATCTAGCCCAACCACCCCATTTCTATGAAGACCATTGTGCGGTTCCGTAGTGAAATTAGCTGCCAGAACTGGCAGAGTAGGGTAAAGGCTCAAACTATCTAAGCGGTATGCAAGGCCTAACAGAATAAAAACTCCCAACACCCCCTCCCCGTGCCCAACGCCCCCACCCTGAACCGGTGTGCTGAGCCTGAATCTTGTTAGGTTGTTGAGTAGAAAATGTATGTCTTACCACGCCTCAGGAGGCCGCCACAGCTTGTTGAGAGTCAGTGAGTCCAAGAAGGCGAGGGTATTCTGGGTATGTTATTTCATTGAATTCCAATGATGGCAAGGATAGCAGAGGGCGCCATATGGTGTTGAATGTGTCTGAGTGTGTAAGGTTGGCTTGGATTCTCTCCATTCCGATAATGTACCATCACTTGTGTAGCCATCCCATGTGTGTTGGTCTAGTCTGTGTACCCCATAAAGAGAATGTGTTGTACCTCTGCTCCCATTGCCAGGCCCATTTGTTTCCCCCTAACTGACTTCAGTGGGTATGTAAGCGAGTTGGGGAGCCCCAGCAAAGTGTAGGCAGGGAAGCGAGCGATTTCTGTGTCAAATTGTTTGTCAATGTCGTCTAGGACAGCCTTCCAGTATCCAGTCACTTCCTTACAGTCCCATAGCAAGCGAGTTAGTGTACCCTCCTCTTCACAACACCTCCAGCATGTCGGACTGCAGTCAGGGTTTCCTCTGTTCAGATTGGCAGGTGTCAAGTACTAATAGGTTACCACCTTGACCGCTGCTTTTCTACTGGCTGTGTTTCTGGCCATATAGTTCACCCTGAAGTAAATATCACGCCATTCTTTTTCCGATAGATCTCTCCCTAGTTCCTGTGCCCATCGTCTCTGTCCAGCAGAGGGCCCTGGAGAAGTTGGGGCGTGTAGCAACTTATAGAGTTCAGAGATCATCTTTCGGTCCAAATTTTTGGTTATGAGCCATTTCTCGTAGGTCGTTTTCTACCGAACATCGGGAACACATCTGGGTGCAGGAGCCAGTGACAAATTTGGAAGTATTGGAATCATTTTGGTTCCTTAATATTGTATGCTTGTGGCATGTCTGAAAACTTTAGGAACCCTTCTAAGTCCAATAGATGTCCTGCTGACTTGCAAAACGAGGCCCGCCATTACGGGAATGCTCCCTCTTCTAGCCCTGGTGGAAATTCCGGATTGTCGAACAAGGGCGTTAGTGGTGAGGGGAAGGAAGTGAGTCCACGTTTAATCACCACTTTGTTCCATACCTGCAGCACTATGTGTGTAAATGGGGAGACTGTGAGGTTTAGTGTTCTATCAGAATGCTTTAGAAAGGGCACTTTCCATAGGAATAGCTGCGTCAATGCCCCATCTTGAAACAGCCATCTCTTTTCAGTCTCCTGCCTGCTTCATTCTACCAAATATCTAAGTTGTGTTACCTGAAAGTTTTCCAAAAAGATTGGAACCCCTAGCCCCCCTTCGTCATGGGGACGGTAGGCTAAATCTCTGCACACCCGAGGCCGCTTCCCGGCCCAGATGAAGTGTTGCACCGCTACTTGCAGTTTATAAATGGTTCCCTTGGGGGGGGGCCAAGCCGGGATGGTCTGGAAAATCTATAACACTTTAGGCAATATGGACATTTTAACGGCGGCGATGTGGCCAAGGAGTGACAGAGGCTGCTTCTGCCACCGACGAAGATCCCCCTGTATTTGTGAGAGGAGGTTAGCATAGTTTTTTATGATTGTTTGCCCAGTGGAGGGGCCAGGACTATCCCCAGATATGGGATCGTGGCTTGAAGTTGCAGCTCTCCGAACTCCCTGTGTGCTCTTCCGTGTAAGTTCTCATTGAGGCCTAGATGTAGGATCATTGATTTCCCCATATTTATTTTGAAACCGGAAACGCTGCCAAAAGCAGTCAGTTCAAGAAGGAAAGCTGCCACCGAGCACTTGGGCGTCTGCAGGGCCGCCAAGATGTCGTCCACATACAGAATGATTGTGTGCTTTTCTCCTCCGAAGGAAATGCCAAGGATTTCGGGGTTATCTCGAAAGCGCAAAAAGGAGGGGTGACAACTGGCATCCCTGGCTCGTGACTCATTAGATATCAAAGGGCTGTGAGATTGTCCAATTGACCCGTATCGTAGCTTTGGGCTTATCGTAGCAACTCGCCACCCAAGCCCTGAATCGATCACGATGCCGAAATGTGGCAATGTTTTGTCCAAGAAGTCCCAGTCTACTATATCAAATGCCTTATCGGCGTCTATCAACAACAGCAGGGCATCCATCTTGTTGCAATGGGCTTTAACAATTAGGTGCATGATGCGTTTGGTGTTGTCGCTGCTCTGTCGATTTGGTATAAAGCTGTATTTGTCTGGTTCGATGATACCGGGCATGCGTGGACCTAGTCTAGCCAAGAACCCCTGTAAATTCAGGTCTAAGTTGAGTAGGGCGATCGGCCGGTAGAGGGCGCAATGGGTTACGTCTTTCCCAGGCTTGGGAAGAAGGATTATATCAGACGCAAGCATTTCTGGGGGGATAGATCCAGGGCCCTGAAAGGAGTTAAAAAGGCAGGTTAAGATTGGACGTAGGAGTGGGCAGAACGTTTTGTAAAATCCAGCCGAAAAGCCATCCCGCCCTGGTGACTTTAGTAGCTTGTGATGGGAAATTGCCCCTATTACTTCTCCAAACCCAATGAGTGTATCGAGTGCTTCTGCCCCTGCTGCGTTCAGAGCTGTCGTATGCCTCTCCATCCCCACTCAATTGCGTGTCTCTACTATACAGACAGGCATAAAAATATCGGAGGGCTTCGGCTATTTGATTGTCTTGCTCCACCATCTCTCCCTTGGTGTTATGAAGGGCTGTAATTTTAGAGCGTTGGGTACAGGCTCTAAGTTTACTCACCAGGAGAAGTCCTGTTTTATCTCCCCCTATGTAATATGAGTGTTTGAGCCGTAAGGCCGCATATTCAGCCCTGTCTAGATCCAGGCTTGCAAGCTGCGCTCTGGCCGCTTTCAGTTGGCACCATACTCTAGGGGCGCCCGTACAACCTTGTACTCTCTATAGTTCTGCCACCTTTGCCGTGAGCAATTCTCTCTTTTCTTTCCGTTCTCAAGCTTCCGCCGAAGAAATATCTGTCAGTTCGCCCCTCACTACCGTCTTGAGAGCCCTCCATATTGGCGCCAGAGGTGTGTCCGGATTGTCATTTGTTGCAAGATAGTCAGCGATGCATGTGTGTATCTGTTGGGATATCCCTTTGTGGTGAAGCAAGTTCTCCCGTAGTCGCCACCTCCCCTAAGGTCGAGTGTCACTGTCACTGCGTCGTAGTCCATGAGCGCAACTGGGGTAATTTTCACAGTGTGTACTAAAATGTTTAACTCAAATGACCCTATAAAATAGTCCAGTCTGGTGTACGTGTGATATACGTGGGAGTAAAAGGAGAACTGTGTGCTCTGTGGGGGGCCTCCCGCCAAATTTCTACCAAACCCCTAAGTCTCAGCCATTCCCTCTCATCTTTCGAAAGGGCTCCTGTTTGGCCGTGTCGTTGACCGGATCTGCATTTCTCCGGATCCATGACCAGATTGAAATCGCCTCCCACCAGTATCTTTCTATCTTTTGGACTGAATCCCTGACATTCTCCTTTCAGGAAGTTCTCTTGTCCTGAGTTAGGAGCATAGAGGGACACCACCACCACGGAGGTCCCACCCACCCATATCTTGTATGCTAGTAACCGGCCTTTGATCTCTGCCACTTTATCTCCCACTTTGCCCTGAAAGTGTCTAGCAAACAGTATAGCTACAAATAAATGCCTTCTTGTCTGTTGTAGCGGAGTAAAACTGTTGGGGGAAAGCGCAGAACCTCATTCTGTGCCAGTCTTTGAAAAGGAGTGGTGTTTCCTTTAGAAGGCACACTGACTCCCGAGTTCTCTAGATAGGACAATATGGCCCTCCTTTTAATGGGATTGTTTAGCCCTTCACATTAAGGGTGATCACCTGAAGAGAAGGTCTTGACATAGTGTGTCAGTAAGTGGTGCCCACTGTGTCATCGGGAGTCTGCTCTCTCTATTTGAGTGTCTGTGCTCCTGGGCCTTGATTCTGTTCATTATTGATTCTGATTCTCATCCATGCCCTCTCCCCATCAGCACAGGGGATCAGAGGATCCCCATTCCACCCTCCTCCCTAACCCCAACCATCCCCTCTCAAGCTTTGCAGGGCAGCATCTTCCCCTTTTTAGGTCTCGGCATCGAGACCTATTGCTGCCGAGTTCGCTCTCAAGGGACACAGAGCGGTGCACGAGCCGACCAGGCTTTGTGGACGCGCTTAGCAGGCTGGTCGAAGGCACACACACGTGCGCAGACACACACAAGCAGACACACGCACGCACACGCACACACACACGTGCCAAGCCCCCCAATCTCCACTTACCGCATCAGCGGCCTCAGCCGCCACTCCAGACTTCTGCTGCCACCTGCCACGACTTCTGCTGCCACCTGCCACCACTCCTGCTGCCATCGCTGCCGCCTCACGAGAATCTGTGAGCGTGCACTTCCTGAAACCGGAAGTTCGGGGGAGTGCACACTCACGGCTTGTTTCAAGGGACAGTGTGCTTGTTTTGTACGTCACACCTGACAGCGCTGCGGCCTGGGTTCAGCTGGCTGTGAGCCCCTGGGCAGGAGGTGGCACCCCGTTATCCAGGCAGACGAGCCAGACGCCTTCCGGGCTGGGTGCCCAACATAAGCGGTTCTGAATCATTGAATCTTTCAACAAGCAGCCTCTGCTCCGGGTGAGTTAGCTAGTGGACACAGCCGCTGATTCGGTTGGGAGGAGCGCTGCAGTTGTCTGGGCGGTGGTGGTGTCAGGGCTGAACCAAAGCTGTCGCCACCACGCCTCTTGGATACAGGGTTCAGGGGCTCGAGTACCCTGCTTACATGCTAGCGGTCACTGTCTGCAGTTTGGCACTGTAGGGGTTGCAGTGGTGGCACAGCCTTGTGAAGCAGAGTGCAGGATCGATACAGCCATCCCGCAGCAGGAGGCCCACCAGCCCCAAAGGTTTAATAGTGCGTCAGTGGATGTCCGAGCTTGCATAGTGTGGAGGGTGTAAGGTATGGAGGGCAGGGGTAACACCCACGGTGCACCAGCGATGCCTCTATTCCGGATACAAAAAAGGCAGCCTTTACACATTCTCCATCCTTCTCAAATAGTTCTCTATTTTTCTGTCTCCCTAGGCCCGTGCACTTCTACTTGAGTGTTTCCCAATTGTTGACCTGCATGCTTCACTCTTATTGTTGTGCCGCAGGCGGCGTGGCTCCTGTGATTGTGGAAGGGTGTGGAAGGGTGTGGTGGTGATGTCAGACTTCCAGCATTTGATTGTGCTCCTGTTTTAGGGAGTGGCGGATGGAAGGTCTTGCTGCCTCCTCTAGGCAGAGGCATTGTCATGTAATGCTATAGTGATGCTTCCGTGGTCTGACTTCTGCAGACTGTAAGGGCTAATGGCGCATTTGTTTTTGAGAACCAACTTTCATGCCAGTATACCCTTTATACAGTGTTTGAATGGACAGTTCCTCTAAGATACCGAGTATATGAGTGTCTTTCATTCGAAAGGCAGAGCATCTGGGCATCTCAGCAGAGATTCTGTGCATTTAATAGGAGTGTGCCAGCACTTCTCTGTTGCAAACATATATTCTGATATAGCGAGTACCTGCTGTTCTGCCTTTCCTTTTCAAGCTGTTTTTTTTGTTTTGTTTTTTTACTGATCGATTTACTGCAATCAGCTTGTGGGATGAAAGGGGATGTTTTAATGTTTCCCATTTTAAGCATATATTTGTGGATTTCAGGAGTTTGTTTCCCCGCAGAGTAGGTATAATGGGTTTTATAACATTTGACAGTCTAACTAGGGTAAAAATGCAATATTTTTATTAGAAAATAGTGCTTAGCGTAGGTTTAATTAAGTTAGCATAAGTAGGCCGTGTTTACAATAGTCACATTGCAGAAAAGTGTATGTTTATTTGTTGTGCTCGACCTGCGCACCTTCTTGTGTTGTATTTGTTTTCTTAAAATAATCGAAATTCAGCTGCAAACCATGATGTCGTCCTTGTGTGCAGACGTAACTTATCTTTAGCTTCCTTGGGGGCGGGATATAGTTGTGTTGCAACATTTCAAGGCTATGAGCTAATCTCCGTTATGAATGTGCAGAAGCAAATCTTTGTTTTCTCGTGTTCTTGCATTAAAAAAACGTACCTTTTCTTGTATGCAATAAGTCATGAATTTAACAGCCAATTAAACTAATGTGCAAGTATGTTTTATTTTGAAATTAATAATGTGATTGGTGCTGTGGAAGTAATTTAGTGGTTACCATGTACGTAAAAACAAGTTATGAATTAGTGTTTTCTTTGTGTAAAACATTGTGAAAGACATGCTTGTTGGAGTAGATCTCGACTTTCCTGTTCTTTTTCTCCTTTTTGCTTAGGGTGCTAAATGCTTGTGGTCCTTTCTATATATAGGTATACAGGCATGTGGTATTTTGCCTGTAATATGATTTTGGTTTTATGCTAATTTTCTTAACTTTAATGACTTGCTTTCTGTCATGATGCTAATATTTGATTAAATCTACAAAAACTAAGATTGGAAAAGCCCTGTTGTGGAAGTTTTCTTAATGACCTATCTGAGAGTCAGCATCCAGGGTTCTCCATTTCCTACCCATCTACCCTTCTTAATTAATTAGAGGTTGGGTATTGAAAATACCTTTACATGTTATAGCACGTGTTACAGAGGATCATAACCCAGTACGAGCTACCTCAAATGTGCCATTGTTTGTGGCTGCAACTGCACAGTACAGCATGTGCAAGCTGGATCCATAAGAGACGTGTGAAGTTAACAGTGGCATCAAGAAGTGGTGTTTTGTTTTTGTTTTTTTGGACAAGTGTGTATTGAGCCTGGCTATGATGAACAAAAAGTGCACAATGTGTAAGTGAAATTCTCATATTCCTCTTCTGTGCTCACTGCACACACTGTGCGTGTTGCCAAGAATTCCTGGGTCTTGGCCCAAACTGCATTATCCAAGGTTTTTATAGGTCGAGGCTGTTACCATTGTCTTACTTGCCATGTCTGTCAAATACAGATGACCGCAGTCAGGAGCAATGATGATTTGTGTATTTTATTAGATTTTTGCCTCTTTTGTGAATGGGACTTGACACAATTAAAACCCATTAGGTAAGCCATTACTTAAATCATCATCCAAAACCTCAAATTTGTATCTTGGCAGAATGTACTGAGAAAAAACTTGCTTCCCCAGTACAAATATTGTATGGTAGTAGTGGGATATATATTGCTTCATATTTGCTTCAAGCGCCTCTTCTTCCTTCTCTCCTGCCTTTTGTCTTTCTCTCTTCCCTTGTGCCCACGGTCTGAGGGTGGGCATTGGCCAATCTGATGACCGGTCTGACCCAAATTTCTTCGCTTCGGATGTGCCGCTGGTGTGCAAACATTGATTGAGTGCAGAGCTTGTATGTTTGATCTAGTAGGGGTTGGCCACTTAAACCTTTTGCTTCGGCAGCGAGACCTATTGTTGTTAAAATGCCTCCCAAGGGAGACAGACAGGTGCACGAGCCGCTTAGGGTATGTGGACGCGATTTGTGCGCGTGCGCACACAGCGTTATTGAAGGCCAAAGGCACGCACAAACGTGCATACACACAGCATACACACACAGACGCGCACACACACACACACACATCGCCGCCGCCCCCACACACACACGCACACACACACACACGCACGCACACACACACGCCGCCACCTCCCCCCACAATTAAGCCCCACTTCCCGCATCAGCGGCCTCAGCCGCCACTCCCGACGTCTGCTGCCACCGCGGGGGCTTCTCGCATAAGAATGCAGAACTGGATGAGATCCCTCGACTCTGGGAGCACCCTGCAGATCCGAAGCGTCCACCATCCATGAGGTCGCTGCAACTGCGGCCTGCATCGGGCCTCTGGCCGGTCCACACCGCGGGGGCTCCTCGTCCTCACAGGCAGGGGCTGCGCACTGCTGTGCACGTGTGCACGCCCCTGGCGACCCTCACGCCCGACCCCAGGTCTGCCCAGTAGAACGGCGCTCACTTCATCCCTCTGTGAGGCAGAAGGTTGAGCTGGTTATGTTAGGGTTTGAAGCGTGTCCTGCAAGTTATACAGGGCCTGTGCTGTTGGAGCCTAACCCATTGAGCTGCTTTAACTCTGCCAACCACCGTATACGCATTTGAACCAGGTGTGCACACATTTTATAATAAGGATTCCACTCTTCGCCGCTTCCCACGGGGCGTTGTAAATGTCAAAGCCTGGAGCAGAATTGGTTATTGTTGTATTTGAGTAGAAGCGGTGCCGTATGGGCCTGCTTCGGCCGCTCCTCTGCAGCAGACCTGACACTGTGCCGTAACGTCTTAGCACTCCACTGTCCGCAGCATGTCAGGGAGTGACCCCAGTGTGGTTATGAAGCCTGGAAATTCGGCAGAGTGCAGAGTGTGAGTGCAGAGTGCAGAGTAGTGAGTGCAGAGTGCAGAGTAGTGAGTGCAGAGTGCAGAGTAGTGAGTGTGCAGAGTAGTGAGTGTGCAGAGTAGTGAGTGCAGAGTAGTGAGTGCAGAGTAGTGAGTGCAGAGTAGTGAGGGCAGAGTGCAGAGTAGTGAGTGCAGAGTGCAGAGTAGTGAGTGCAGAGTAGTGAGTGCAGAGTGCAGAGTAGTGGGTGCAGAGTGCAGAGTAGTGGGTGCAGAGTGCAGAGTAGTGGGTGCAGAGTAGTGGGTGCAGAGTAGTGGGTGCAGAGTAGTGGGTGCAGAGTAGTGAGTGCAGAGTAGTGAGTGCAGAGTGCAGAGTAGTGAGTGCAGAGTGAAGAGTAGTGAGTGCAGATTGCAGAGTAGTGAGTGCAGATTGCAGAGTAGTGAGTGCAGAGTAGTGAGTGTAGAGTGCAAAGTAGTGAGTGCAGAGTAGTGAGTGCAGAGTGCAGCATAGTGAGTACAGAGTGCAGAGTAGTGAGTGCAGAGTGCAGAGTAGTGAGTGCAGAGTGCAGAGTAGTGAGTGCAGAGTAGTGAGTACAGAGTAGTGAGTGCAGAGTAGTGAGTGCAGAGTAGTGAGTGCAGAATGAAGAGTAGTGAGTGCAGAGTAGTGAGTGCAGAATGAAGAGTAGTGAGTGCAGAGTGAGTGTGCAGAGCAGTAAGTGCAGGTGCAGAGTGGTGTGTGCTGTTGAGTGCAGAGTGCTGTGTGCTGTTGAGTGCAGAGTGCTGTGTATTGGCAATGTAAATGACAATGCCATTTATTTATGATTTAAAGAAAAAAAAAGAAATGTCATGAGCAATGCCAATAGCTCTACCTTTAATGATGCCGAGACCATTGCATTGTAAATGCTTGTTTGAATTCTGTTCCGATTGCGCTCCTTAATCTCCTGCACTCTACCCCCTTCCCATTTGTCCCTCCCTCTGCCCCAACCCCCGGGTTCACCCCCATTCCCTCCCTAACCCCAACTGAACAGTCCCAAAGTTTTATCATAGTCCAACGCCCATCATACCAAGATGGAGGCATTTGGGAGTGAAAAATCAGGGTGAACTTGTGATCCAAGTGACCCGGGCCCCCGGCTCCCCCAGCCCTCCTCCCCCATCCAGCTATAGTTCAATGCTGTTTTGTCACCTTATGCAGTTCAAAGTCTGTCTGGCAATGTGGTGTACCTTGACACACCTTCCAGGTTTGCCATTCATTCTTGTGTCATGGTGGCAGGATCCGGCCGCAATTCCAACTTAGGCGAGCGTCTGCGGCTCACTCTATGCCATTCTGCCCCTGAGGATCATTTTGTGCGGTTGGGCGATTCGTCCTGGTTCTGTTGTTCTAGGCCAAGGAGCGCACATGTTTCTTGGAGAGATCGCATTTGGTGCATTCCACTTGAAGATCAAACCGAAGGGGTGACCCCAAGAGTATGTCACTCCCTTTTCCTTCAGGAATGTTGTCACCTCGCTGAATGCTTTCCTCTTTTGCAAGGTAACGGAGGCCAGGTCCTGATAGAGTGCTATGGAGTGACCCTGATATTTGAGGGGTTGCTTCAGTCTTGTTTCACGTAGTATACGTTCCTTGAGTGGGAAGTCTGGTAGGAAGGCCAAAATGTCCGGTGGAAGGGCTGGCACCTGTCTTGCCAGTTTCACCCGGTGTGCTCGGTCAATATGATTGTCAAAATCAGAGGCCTCTCCCAGAATCTCCCTAAACATGCCCTGGAGGCATCAGGTGATGTCCGTCCCCTCTTCTTTCGGTGGGACCCCCCTAACGCGAATTTTTCACCGTAACCGATTTTCGCGTGAGCTTGCAAGTCAACCTGTTTGTCCATTAGGTGTATAAGTTCCTGCTGTAGTTGCTCTATCTCCTGGCCTTTTTTTTGTCAAAGTAGTTTTTATTGTAGTTTTCAAAACACGACTCAAGGCACAATCTGCCTACATGCCCTCGCTGGGGCTCTCCAAAGTGCAAATTACAACAGTTACATCACTGGCATACAGTAAATCTGAGTGCCCCTTAGCTACTGTGTACCCATTCTCAGGCCATAGCACGTGGGTAGGCGTTGGTGGTGGGGCAGATGGGGAGCGATTGACACGTTACATACAGGGAACCATCAGGAAGAATGCTATCAAGTCTCTAGGTGTCCCTACGCTCCTTCTTTCGTCAATGTTCCCGTCACTGCCAAGAAGCCAGTTTGTGCCACTGGCACGCCAAGACCCCCAAGGAGCTCGAAGAAGATCATCAGTGAGTAGTGCATATTGAGTCAAATAATAGAAAAGCGCCAAAACAAAGGAAAAAGAACCCCAACTCATCCCCCCTCCCCCAAATCCCCCCCCCCTCCCCTCCCCAGTGGTGGTGGAGCGGCACTAAAGTGTGTCCCATCGTAGAGTGGATCTTAGACTTGAAATAGGTGAAGGGCCCTGATCGTGGAAGGGCATACCGCCGATGGCAGACCCTTCGATAGAAAGGAGACCAAGGGACATCGCAGGTGCCTCCTTCTTCTTCCACGCTGCCGCTACAGCCAGTTTAGCAGCCCCCATACATAGCCACATGATCCTTTTATCGGCCCTGGTTGGATGTTCTAGTGTAGGGTCTCTAATGCCCAGTAGAGCTTCGGCCATGGAGGTCGGGACGGGATACCCCAGGATGGATTTTATCTGCGCCAGCATCTCCTCCCAGAATGGTCGAATGGAGGGGCAGTCCCACCAGATGTGTTGGAAATCCTCCAAGAGGCCACATCCCCTCCAGCAGCGATCCGATGTGCCGGGAAATATTTTAGCTAGTTTGGACGGGTATAAATACCAGTCCATCATTACTTTCAGGTGGGCTTCTCTTAGTGCTGTGGATTGGTTAAACTTAAGGACATCTGACCATAGGTGGCTCCAGTCGTCCTCCGAAATGTCGCGCTGGGCCATCCCCTCCCAGTAGGCCTGATATCTCGGGCGGGGGCTAGTTTCCGTAGAGAGTAGGAGCTTGTATAGCGCCGAAATAGCCCCCTTCATGGATTTAGTTTTAAGGAGGAGTAATTGAAGTTTAGTGAGAGGTCTAGTGGCTCCCTCCCTGATCCGGGGGTCTAGGGCCCAATGTATGGTACCGTTCACGGTCCCCCACCTCATATTCTCTTGTGCAGTTCTCAAAGGTAAGTGGGTCATAGTTGTGGAATAAGTGTGTCAGTGCGAGGGAACCTCCCTCTCTCCAGGCATCAAATGGTCCCTCCACCAGTGCAGGGGGGAAGTGGGAGGAGAAATGAAGAGGTGTCAGTGGTGAGGGGAAAGTTGTCCAACCCTCCCTTGTAGCTACAGTGTCCCACACCTTGAGAGTGGTGCGTGTCGGGGTGCTGAGGTATGCGTTTGGGGGCCTATCTTTCTTTGCGCGCCAAATCAAGTCCCATATCGTCCTGCCTGCTACACTGCGGTCCAAGTGGAGCCAATGCTTTTCCGACTCCATCTGCGTCCATTCAACTAGGATGCGCAATTGGGCTGCTTTATAATAAAGTTTGAGATCAGGGAGCCCTGCTCCTCCCTCCCTTTGCGGCCGTCGAAGTATGGAGAAGGCGAGACGGGCCCGTCCTCCCTGGCAAATAAAGCGCAGGATCATTGTTTTCATGCGCCTAAAGAAGTCCTCCTCTAATTCTATGGGGAGAGCCTGAAATAAGTATAGTAATTTGGGGAGGAGTGTAATTTTTATAGCGTGCACACATCCCAGCCAGGAGAGAAAGAGCGGCTTCCATCTTGTCAGTTCCGTTTGGATGCGGGCGAGGATAGGGGGATAGTTGGCTGAATACAATTTCTCCAGTGTGGGCGTGAGTTGCACCCCTAGGTATTGTATGGAGGAGGGCGCCCACGCCAACGGCGTTAGAGACCGGAGAAGCAGGGACTCCGTGTGGGAGAGGGTTAGGTTGAGTATATGGGATTTACCCAGATTTACCTTAAAGCCTGCCGCCAACTCAAAGGAACTAAGAACTTCCTGTAGGTGTGGGAGTGAACTAGTCGGATTTGACAAGGAGAGGAGGACGTCGTCCGCGAAGAGGGACATTTTATGGGACTCCCCAGTAAAGGGGAGACCCTCGATTCCCTGGTGCTCTCTTACTGTTATAGCTAAGGGTTCTATGCTAAGGGCGAATAACATGGGAGACAGGGGGCAACCCTGTCTGGTCCCCCTGGAGTGGCCGAAGGGGGAGGATTGCACTCCGTTGACAGAGACTTTGGAAGTAGGACGTCTATAATTGGCCTGGAGCATCGTTATGAATGTGGAGGAGAAGCCAAATCTTGCCAATGTGGCCCATAAAAACTGCCAATCGACTCGATCAAATGCTTTTTCAGCTTCCAGACCGACTAATACTGCAGGAATTTTAAATTTGTTGGCTTTTTCGATTAAATGGACGATACGGCGGGTGTTGTCATGTGTTTGGCGCCCTTTTATAAAACCCGACTGGTCGGGATGGATGATGAGTGGCATAAGGTCCGTCAGTCGCCTGGCCAGGATAGAGGAGTACAACTTTGCGTCGATGTTCAAAAGGGCAATGGGGCGGTAGGAAGAGCAGCAAGTGACATCCTTTCCAGGTTTGGGGATTACAGCGCTCACCGCCTCCGCCATGGAGGCAGGGGTGTCGCCTTCTAGGGCCATCTGATTGAAAAGCCGGACCAGGTGACGACTAATGTCCCCCGCAAAGGTCTTATAAAAGACTGCTGTGTACCCGTCCGTACCGGGTGCCTTATCGGGTTTCAATGCTTTGATAGCTGTTTGTACTTCCTCCAGGGTAATGGGCGCTGTGAGGGTCTCATTCCATTCTGGGGAGACTTGCTGGACAGGGAGATCCCTGAGAAAGGCCTGCGGGTGGACCGTGTTGGGAGTGTCAGCTGAGTACAGCGAACCGTAAAAGGACTCAAAGAGTCCTGCCTTATCCTCGTCTCTATGGAGTATGTTCCCTGCCTCATCTTTAAGTCCCTCTATGTATTCCCTTTCCTGCTTGTCCTTCAATTGTCTAGCAAGGTGTTTCCCTATCTTGTTGCCCTGAGTGTAGGATAGATTGCGTAGTTAAAGGAGGGTGAATTCTGCCCTGTTGTTGTATATGGCACGTAACTTACCCTTGAGTGCCGTGAGGGTGCGTAGTGTCTGCCTAGTGGGTTTGAGTTTGTGAGCTTGCTCAGCCTTCCCCAGTTCCTCCTCCAAGCCCTCCCTTTCTTTCGCCCGGCGTTTATTCAGGGCTGAGTTGAGCGAAATGCATTTACCGCGTATTACCGCCTTAAAGGCGTCCCACATGTTGTACTCAGAGGTCGCATCTGGAGTATTGAGGGTAAAGAATTCAGCGATAGCCTCCCTCAGCTGTGTCATTGAATCCTTGTCCCTCGTCAGGGCCTCCGGGAAGTACCATTGGGCTGGCCTTGGGGCATTACCCAACCAGGAAAGGCATATAATGTACATACCGTGGTCGGATACCGAGATAGGAAGTATCTTGGCATCTTGAAGATTACCCCGCAGGGATTGACTCATAAAAATGTAATCTAGCCGAGAGTACGTCTGGTGTACGTGTGAGAAGAAGGAGTAATCGCGTGTGAGTGGGTATAGGGTACGCCAGGTGTCTAGTAGGCCCATGTCCCCAATTTGTGTCTGCAGGGCCTCTGGGAAGGTACTCGTGTCAGAGCGGCGTGTGTGTGTGCTGTCAAGGTCCGGTTGCCACACTAGGTTGCAATCTCCCAACAGAAATAAGGGTCCCTCTGCAAAATCGATCACCTTCCCCAATAATAAGTGTAAAAAGTGCTTTTGCCCCGTATTGGGGGTGTAAAGTGTGACAAACGTACAAAGCTTACCCTTCAAGCAGCCCTTGACCATTAGCCACCTTCCTTCTTTGTCACCCTGGGTGGCCAAGGGTTGGAATTGTGCCCCCGGACTAAAGAGGAGAGCCACACCTCTCTGTTTAGTGGAGGCCGAGGCTTTATAGATTAGAGGATATCTTTTATGGTTAAGACGATGATCCTCCTTCTTTAACAAGTGAGTCTCCTGGAGAGCCACTATATCTAATTGGTGGTCTAGAATGTACTTCCAGATCTTCTGGCGTTTCTGCGGGTAGTTAAGCCCCTTGACGTTCCAGGTCCTTATAGTAAGCGGCATATTAGGGCAGACCCTGGGTTTACTTCAGTGAGAGCTGCTCCCGGTCCTTTTCCCCCTCGTAGCGAGCCATACCTTCCCATTTCCACTTGTGGTTGCCCCCCGGATCTTCAGCAGAAGCATTAAGGCCTCCCACACCCTTCCCCGCAACCCCTCCCCCCCTCTGGTGTCGTACCGAATCAATCCACATCATGTCCCCCAGCAGGCCCATGGTGAAATCCAGTGCCGTTTCCACTCCAACCCTCCCCCCCCCCTGCAAACCCCCCAAAAACAAAATGTTCGTAGTCCCAAACAAAGAACAACAACTATAGTACATTGTTCCAGGCCTAACCAAAGTCTGTCCGGGCCTGCAGTACATTATGACAAGAATGGGTTATGTGGCAATGGCGGCTCGACGGCTCGAGACCCCCCGCCCGACCCCAAAACGAGCTGCCATACTTAGCTAATCAGGACCGTAGCTTCAAAGTCTCATGAGCTGGCGCCAGTGTCTCTGGATACTTCTTGCATTGCTAACGCCTTTTCTTGCTCCATCGTTTCCAGATTCGGCTTGAGGTGTTTCCTGGAGGGACGTCCTCTTCTCACCTTTTGCCAGCCGTCGCCATGTGTCCGGAGAGAACCGGACGGGGCCCAGGATGAATGTCCCCCCTCCGCTTCATCTGGTCGGGCCTCCTCTTGCGGTAAGCCCAGTAGGCTACAAGTGTCCTTCAGGGAGCGCATTTGATGGAGCACCCCGTTCCATTTAAAGATCAGTCTAAAGGGGTGCCCCCATGAGTATGGTATCCCCTCTTTGCGGAGGAAAGTGGTGGCCATTTTGAACGATCTCCGCTTTTGCAGGGTGATTGCCGAAAGATCCTGAAAAAGTTCCTCCTCGTGGCCCTGGAAGCGAAGAGGTTGTTCCGGCCGTGCCGCTTTCAGAATCTGTTCCTTGAGGGGGTAGTCTGGCAGGAAAGCCAGAATGTCCGGTGGAGGACCCTGAGCTTGGCGGGGTGGGCCCACCCGGTGGGCTCTATCGATGCGAATTTCGAAGTCCTCGCTCTCGTCCAGCACCGATCGGAACAGGGCCTGCAAGTATCCTGTCATGTTGTCCCCCTCTGCCTTGGACGGCACATTTCGGACCCGGATAATATTGCGCCTTGAGCGGTTTTCCAGATCCTCCGTGTGCGATTGGAGATCAGTCTGTTGGTCGTTGAGCCTGATAATATCTTGTCTCAGAAATTCCACTTCCTCGCTCCTTGCTTGTCCCGCGAGTTCAGTGGCGGCCACCCTTTCCCCCAAGTCATCGACGTCAATCAATCAATCAATCAAAGCATTTGTATAGCGCGCTACTCACGCGGAGGGTCTCAAGGCGCTTGGCGGTGGGGCGTCCCGGCGCAGCTCCTTAAATTCCCCCGTCATTTCTTGTCGGAGGGAGTGGAAGTCCTCCTTAAGAGAGGCGAAGAGAGTCTCCATGAATGCTTTGGTCGCAGGGGCCTCCCCCTCGCCGTGATCTTTCCCTTTAGGTGAGGGAGCCTGAGCCGGTTTGTCAGGGCTTTTGTCTGTCTTTGGGGGGCCTTTGCCCAGCAGTTTGGTTATGGTGTGATGGCCTTTGCGATTGGAAGAAGTCATCCTCTCTCCTCAGGGCGAGGCAGCTTGCTGCCCTCCTAAACGGAACCCTGCCGAGGTGCGGTGGGAGAACCGGGGGGGGGGGATCGAGCTCCTTCCGGGTCCGGGGCTTGGGCCACACTGGATCGTGGCGCCTCGTGATGGGTCGTTCCCAGCCAGGGAGCCCATTCTTGGCGTGCGTCACTGCAGGGGTTCGGCAGATTCCCCCTTAATTCACTCCCCAGCACGACAGTCCTCACATTCGCCTGTGGCTATGTGTCCTCCTCGGAGTCCGACCAACGCCCCGTGCTGCCGCTCTCGGTCCTCCGCAGCTGTGGCGCCCGTGCTTCGGCCCGCGGCCAGCAGCAGTGGGCCATATGGCGTCATCTGCTTCGCTTGGTCGTGCAGCCCTGGGTCTCTGCTACACCCGACAGGGCTGTCAGGCGTCGAAGTTCTCGGTAGTAGTCCCCAGCGGTGCACTCCCTGGCCGCGTCGCGTGTCGCGCCGCCTCGCTCACCTTCGGAAGCACCGTCACTGCCGGGTAGGCCCAAGCCGGGGCCTCGATTGCCTTCCAGAGCCGGCCTCGTGAGCGCCGCCCCTCTCGGGTCGTCCCCTCAAGTTCCGCCGCTGCGTCCCAGTGAACGCCTCCTCCGAATCTCCGCACCAGCCAGGGAGGCTCTTGGAGTGGTCCCACAGACCAGTAGCTGGAGGCGGGGGGTGTGCTTGCTTCCCCCGCCAAGGCGGGAGATCACCGCTTCCCGCTTCTCCGTCGGTCTCCGCCGGCGGCTTCGCTCTGTCGGTCACTGCTCCGTCCCCAAGGTCCGCCTGAAGTCTCGACCACTGCTGGGGAGTCCCTTGCGCCTGCAGGTGTCGGCTCCGGTGCTAGAAGATGAAAAGGTCTGCTTTTAGACCCGGTTTGGGGAACGGGGACGGGGAGCCTCCGGAGAACACGTCTTGCTAAGCCGCCATCTTGGCCACGCCCCTCTCCTCGCCTTTTGTTTGTTTACGGTCTTCCATGGTAGCTACTTGCTCCCCGATTTCATCGACATCACGTTGTATCTCTGTCACCTCTGTCACTTCATGTTTCAGCATTTGAAAATCCTCCTGTAGCGTGTTGCAGAGAGTCTCGAGGAATGCATGTGTGATTGACACTTCCCCTTCACCTTGTCCTACTTGCGCTTTAGGGGCTGGGGAAGTTTTACCTCCTTTTTCCCCTGAAGTGGAGCCTTTGGCGAGCATCTCTTTTAGTGATCTCGCCCCTTTCTTCCTCGCTGTGGACATTTTAGGGCCCCGGGTCCGCTGGTCGTCTACCTCTGCTCCTGGTCTGCATGCGCGTCGCAGGGGAATCGCCTCTGGGTATGATTTGATGCAAACGGATTCTTGACTTACAGTTGATTCAGTTCCTACAAAGCTCTTCCTCCCTTCGGAGCCTTGTTGTGTGCTTAGCTGCTCTCATATGGTTTCTGTGGGCTCCAGCTGCTGTAGTCCGTATCATTTTGTTTCTCCGGATTCGGGGGGAAGTGCAGTATGCGAATAATGTGGCCCTCCCATGTGTGTGTCCACTTGGTAGTGCCAGCCTTACTCACGGCTTTGATGTGGGGGTGTTCAGCGAGCGGGCCTGAGGGTCCGCCTTGCCCTTGTCGCCAGGATCCGTTCTCTTATTTTGACTTTAGCACCAGCTGCCCACTGGGTAGCCCCATGTAGGTTGGGATAGGCACTTCCAAGTCTGATATGCTTCTTGTGTCCCTCAGTAGGGGAATAACGTACACCGCTGCTCCGTGTGGTTGCTAGATTCGCGCCCAGGACGGCCTGCAGTCTCGCCCTCAATTTCCACGTCTGTCCGGGTGTGGGCTACTTCCTGCTGCCCCCAGTCTGCTGTGGCTTCCGCAGGTAGTCATCCTTGGGTGGATCAGGGGAACCCCAGGGCCGCCACTGCCCGCGCTGATAAGGGGTATTGTCGATCTCGTCTGTTGCGCTGCCCCCACCGCTCCTGCTCCAGCGCCTTTCTTTTTGCTGCCCGGCCGTTCCTTTGGGGAGACCCCTTTATGTGCCTGCTTACAGCGTTCGCCCCCTTAGGCCCTGCTGTGCATCTTTTCAATTTGTGTACTCCGAGGCTGTGTTCAACGGTGGTGCCCACGGGCCTGTCTCACCGCCGCCACTAGGTGTTCCCGTATGTTTTCCCGCCCTCGGGCTACGCCGGGGCTTCAAGGGCTTATGAAGTGGCTTGTCACTGGTGGCAGCGGGCACCCCCAAGTCAGTCACTGCTCCTCCTGTGCCTCCCCAGTAGAAATTGCTGAGCGCCACGTCTTCTCAGTGTTTTGCAGAGGGCGTCGGTCTCGCACCCAAGAAGGCCTGCAACCCGCGCTCTCTATTTTATGCTGTTGCCCAGACAGGGATCGCCGGTCTGCGGCTACACCATTCCCTGCTGTCTCTATTTCATCGCCTTTGCTGCGGGTACTAACTCAAAGCTGCACAAGACGCCCCTTCAGTGCGCCGTCGCTAGGTCCGTCGGTACCCTCACTGTTGAGGAGCTGTGTCTTTCTTCCCAGCTCAGCCATTGTACTGGGGTCCCAGCCTGGGCGCCATTTCCAACTGCTACTTGCAGGGCCTTGTAGAGTGTCGACCGGAGGCGTACATCATCTTCAATGGCTTTCGGTGGTGTCGCCTCACTCCCGCTTGTCGTGCCCCCATCTGTGGTGCACAACGGGGGACTTTGCTCGAGAATTTGACTGGATACGGGGGCCAGGAGCGAGGAGCCTCCATGCCTTGTGACCGCTCAGATCGGCATCTTAACCACACCCTCAGGATGCACTTTTAGATACTCTTTTAGCAGACAAAAAGTGGGAGCATTTAAGTAAAGACATAGCGAAATTTAACCATTCGATGTATATAAGGGAGGCACGCTACAAAATCATGTATGACTGGTACTTGTATCCCCAGAAACTGCACATGATCTTCCATAACACTTCGGATAGATGCTGGAGGGGTTCTGGTCTATTGGGCGAGTTTTGTCATATCTGGTGGGACTGCTCCTCCATACAGCCTTTTTAGAAAGAGATCCTGTCCCAAATTAAACTCCTATTTGGCTACCCAATTCCCTGGAACACAACTTGCTGGGGATGAGAGATACAATCCTGAAACACCAGACGTAGAGTGATAGGCCTGTCATGTGGCTGTGCCTGGGAGCAGCTAAAATGGCAGTAGCTGCTGCATGGAAAAACAAGAGACACCACCTTTAACCCAATGGCATGCGCAGCTATGGAGGGCTTTGGCTTTGGAGCACATGGCCGACATAGTGGACGACACCAGAAAAGGATTTGATATATATGGTCCCCGCTGGTGAGCTACTTATCGGAAGGGCTCCTTTTGCGCTCCACGGCCAAGGGCCCTTAATCTGTTTCATATTTAATGCCACAGCACCATAGATGGCAGCTTACAGGTAGGAGGATGCCTCGTCCTGGGCCCAGGCACCCTTCCCTCATGACCACTTCATTATTACTTGCACCTTGCCATCACAGTTTTGTTAGTTCTTTTAGAGATGTTAAGTTTCCTTTCTATGTGCCTCTCTTTAGAAGGTAGATTGACAGAAGTTAGTAGAATACTAAATGCAACATGATATGATTGTAACTATCAATACGTTTTTCATGCCACAGAACTCGTAAACAAGCTGTAACCTACATGTGATTTCTGTAACTCTTGGCCTATCTTGACAACTGTTGCATGTGCAGTACATTTCTGTATCAATCTAAAAACTAAGAATTTGAAGTAAAAAACACTCTCACAATGCTCCATATTGTATCTTAGTTTTACTCTAACCCTATCTGCTTGCATGTCAATGGAGATGTTCTGGGTACAACGTACCTAGATGTGCACAGGAACCAATCTAGAAACAGGTTCTCTCCGCCTCAACAAGCAGAAGAGTGTATACCCAGTTGTTGAATAGGGTGTGATGTGGTAACCTCAAATCCTTTCTTTTAGAGTCTGTGCCACATCCTAACCTGAATGCAAAGCCAATTTAAGGTTTCTTCTATAAATCTCTTCCCTCTATCCACCAATCAATTATCTTGCAGACTGTAGAAGGCCACAATGAGATGCCAACCGAAATCATAAAATCACAAAGTCTTGTTTAACATGGTACACAAATTGCAACCCATTGTCAAATGTCAAGATCTTGGGAAAACATTATTTTATGAAAACATGACTACAAATCTGATTACACTCTCAGCTGTGGGGTTCTGCAACATGATCCCACTTACAATGATAGTTAATAAGGACCAGAATGTAATTCATGGCATCCGGTAAACATTGCATAGGGCCTAAAGCAATCTAGCTCCACTTTCTCTCATGCATTTTGAGGAAATATAACCTGTACCAAAGATTTGTTATGAATAATGGTGTGCGTGTCAGATTCCTGATGCAAGACTAGATAAATAATTCAACAGCTTTGTAGAGCTCAAGACACCAATAATACATTCTCAAATGTTTTTGTAGCTGTATTTCCTTAAAATGTGCTCATGGGTAACGCTTATAAGTCTATATCCTTTTAAGTCTAGACTGTGGAAGCAAGACAGTTTCATCAACACTATCTCCTGCTCAGTGGTCAAATTATCTATAACTTTAGCAAAACTCTGCAACTGCACTAGCATATATTTTTCTCTAAGCAGTCCATGAATTCTGTTCATATTCATGTCACCAAACATTTGGTCAGCATGGATTAATCTACTCTTCTAATTAATTGTTCAGAAGCAGTCAACCCATCTACTGTATCATCTACCAAATCAACATCTTCCACATGGTTTACCTCTTCTTTCACCTCAAAAGAAGCCAAGGCAACAAATATGCTGTTGAGTTACCTTTCTCTGAAACATGTTGAATGCCACAAAAATGTGCATCCTAGACAGCAGTCTGATCAACCTGGTACTAGTTTTGCCCATTCTCTTTTCGTCTAATAAATAAATCTGGGTTTTGCACAAAATAAATGCATCGCCACATGTATGTGACAATGTCCTACAGCCAAAACACACAAGGATGCCTCACACTGAATTGTACTATAATGAATTTCTGCATCTCTCAAACATCTTGAAGGAAATGTAACTGTATGTTGACTCAACATGACTCAAACATTGCCTGAACTGGCAATCACAGTAATAACCCATCCTCAACATACGGGTTTAAAATGGAAGTTGTTTTTAACAATCCTTCTTTTGGTTTTCTCAAAGGTATTTCTCTCCACCGCTTCTTCAACCCAAGTAAATTGCACTGTTCTATGCAGTGAATTCTTAAGAATGTCTACCAGAACTGCAAATCCTTTCACTAAATGAGCATAATACTTACAAATATCCAAGAATTACCGTAGTTGATTGAAAGGTAGTGGATTTAGCGGCATTAGTGATGGTGTGGTCTAGTCCCATTTTGCTGCTATCCATCCAGATATCAAAAGATGACCTAAATGCTCAAACCTTATATATTAAAGTTTTAATTTTTGTACTGTCATCTCTCCTCTAAAATGCCCAACACATGGTGTAGAATACATTGGTTTTCTTCCAGTTATCCGCCATGAATCAATGTGTCACCTTCTAACGCAGTACACCACTGACACATTGGAACAAATGAAACATTGACTTTTGAAAAGTGGTGGATTTCTTACTTTGTGATAGATCGATACTGCAGAGCCTTTCCGGATGATCTTGTGTTCCTAACTACAAACCGAACCAATTTGCTGCTAAATTTGTATCATGTGATGAAAGGATTTCCCTTAATGATGTATTTTCCAATGCAACCATTCCAACTGCACCCTGAACTCACAAACCTAATATACAGTAATGTACTTGTTAATTCTATTTTCATTAAATGCCCAATGGCTGACATCAGACAGACACAGGGTCTTGTTCTTATATTCTTTATAATACATTGTATTGGAGTTGAATTTCTTGAGAATCCAGAATTCATTGTAACAGTAAAAGATGAGTCCCCTTTTTATCCACCCTGAACATCGATGTTATCCCCTGATCAGACCTTTGATACTAACTTTTCATTGCCCCTGTAAGGTTGCCCTCCTGTCCCTTATTCACCTGTACTATTCTTTGAGCACTAAAACGCACTGACATATTTTGCAAAAATGGCATGACATTTTGCACTTACTGCACTTTCTATTTAAGGCAGGACAGCTGTTCATGTTCTTAACGTGATTACGCGATCAAAAATGGCATCAATAACCTTGCTTGCTGCAACTAATTCATAGCATGTTGCCTCCAGTAGAACCCAGTGCTATGGCTCCATCAGTGACAGCTCTATTTTGTTAAACTCTCTGTGTGCTATTGCTGAATGTTCAATACCTTTGGCTATGTCAATGTTTCCTCCCCTGTGGGTTTATGACAGTATATAAGACATTCTTGTGTCTTTTAATGATATCGGTTTTCTATAACTTGATCAAGTTAATGTTGCCATATTGAGCTCTCAAATTCACGTTTCTGCATCTGGAAAATATACAGGATGCGCAGAAGAACTGCCATTTTCACCGCTGCTATCCTCCCGAACCATGCCAGCGCTTTGGTCGTGTGTTCCAGCAACAGGGCATAATTTAGCGAGACCGTCTTAGCGATGGTCGGAGTCAACTTAAACCCCAGATATGTTATGTCTGTGTGCATCTAGTGGAAGGTGAAATCCCTTTGCAGGGCCGCCACATCATCAGAGAGTTTCAGTATCAGTGATTTCCCTAAGTTTACTTTAGAACCTGAGACTTCCCCGAAGGCAGCGAGTTCATCGAGCAAAGCGGGTAGGGTCGTCTGAGGCTGTGTAAGAGAGAGAATCACATTGTCTGCATACAGACTAATTTTATGGACGTCTGCCCCGAATTTAAGACCAACGACACTATGGATAGCTCAGATCTGCTGAGCGAAAAGCTCCATATAAAGCTTAAATAAAAGCGGGGACAGGGGGCAACCCTGTTGTGTCCTCAACGCGATGGATAAAAATGCCGACCTGCACCCATTAACCCACACAAACGCCTTTGGCGCACAATATATGCACCTGATCCATTTCAGGAAGTTATCACCGAGCCCATAGCTGCGCAGCACTGCAAAAAAATTGCCCCAACCTACACGATCGAAGGCCTTTTCGGCGTCTATTGATAAGAGAAAGGCCTGTTTTTGTGACCGCTGTATGCTATGGATGAGGTGTAACAGTCTTTTGGCATTGTCTCCCCCTTGCCTGGAGGGGATAAAACTCGATTGATCTGGGTCTCTAATGTTGACCATAAGGGGGTTGAGGCGTGCGGCTAAAATTCCTGCAAAAAGCTTTGCATCGATGTTGAGAAGTCAAATAGGTCTGTAGGACCCTCATTCCCGTGAGTCTTTACCAGGTTTCAAAATAACAGAGATCGCCACTTCAGACATAGAAGGCGTCACTATCCCTGTTTTAAGAAAGGAATTAAACAGTCTGGTTAAAAAGGGAAGAATCACTGGTCCTGCATAACCAGGGTATGCAGGTCTTATGATTCGTGTGTCCCAAATAAATAACCCTCATGCACGTGTTGAAAGATCGAGGTAGCGGTATATCTTGTTTCTCCGCTCTTCATACACGTATGTGCATAATCATTGGGTTGGTGGTTATGCAGCCTCCACCCGGAGGTTCTTACCCATGGTTAAAAGCAGTAGTGATAAGTGATGTGACAGTGTAGAAAGCAAAATTAAAATATCCGGACAGCCAGATTCTATGTTTTATTCAGTCTGGTTTCGGATAGCCCGTTCAATGAAAGATCGTGCGTTTAGTGAATTTATTAGGAATTCAAATGCAGGTATTCGGGTAATTAAAAGTGGTCGACATGTTTCAGCTCTTGTTGCCTAGGAAGGTCTATCGGGCTTTCTTCAGGACCGAGGTGCGTGAAAATAGTGAGTCTCTTATAATTGATACTGTCTAATTATAAGAATGAAAGAGAAAGAAGTAATGTGACCTGTTCTCTTTTTGTTTCATGAAGGTCTCATTGTACCTGTAAGACAAAAATAAACAGTGTATGGACATTAAGGGGGAGGGGAGAGAGATTGGGGACACAAATAATGACTAGATCCTTCAACATTGGCGTGATAGTCATTTTTGATCAGAACATAATTACAATTAAAAGGACATTATAACTAAAAAATTAATTAAAAGTAGCGATACTTATTGACCCCACAATGATTGGTAGTTTCAACTCTCTCAGATCTATCTCTTGTCACATATAAACAGTTCCATATTTTGTGGCATTTGCTGTCAGCTTGCACTCTTAAGTATCAACACTAAATTATCACCAGAGTGGTACGTGTTAATTCAGTTAAAATCAATGCTCACGTTGGAGGAGGCGGATATTGTATTTCGTATTTCATTTATGTTATGTTATGTTATGTTATAAAACCTTTTATTACGCGCTCTATTACTCAAGAGTATCCTGGCGCGGTGAGTAAAAAAGAAAAAGGAGCAGCCAACATAACAAACAGAGAGATTACAAAGTGATATTAAACAGATGGGTTTTGAGTCCCTTCTTAAACTGAGAAAGTGAGGGAGCAGTACGAAGGGCCAGGGGAAGAGCATTCCATGCTCTGGCTGCCTTGACAGAAATGGATTTGCCTCCTGTTCTTGAAAGCTTGAACTTGGGCTGAACCATCTGACACAGGTTGGCGGAGCGGAGAGCCCGATTAGGAGCATAAAGAGCGAATCTATTCCGCAGATATACTGGACCCAACTGATGGATAGCACGATAGGCCAGGACCAGAATTTTAAACAGAATTCGGTTGGCAACAGGTAACCAATGAAGACTGCGCAGATGTCCACGAACACTGGATCTCCTAGGTAATTGAAACATCAGTCTGACTGCCGAGTTTTGAATCACCTGGAGTCGATGGACCATATAGTCTGGTAGGCCACTAAAGAGTGCATTTGCGTAATCCAAGCGTGACAAGATCAGCGCTCTTAGCACAGTCTCTCTAGCCTCACCAGGGATGAAGGGGAAAAACCTTCTGAGGGCCTTTAGAGTGGCATAGCAAGTACCGGTTAATTTCTTAATATGCTCCACAAACTTTAAGTCCTGCCCGAACCAGACACCCAAGTTCTTTACAGGGCCTCCTATTGAGTTCGGACAGGGTAGATCAGAGGGCCAGATTTGCTCCCTGAAAATATCCGGGAAAGACCCATAGAGGAGGATCTCTGTCTTCTCCTCGTTACACTTAAGTTGGGCCAATGCCAGCCAACAGAAAACTCGCGACAAGCAGCTCTGGACGGTCAAGGGGTCTAAGTGGTTTTTTGGCCAAGTGAAGAGCAGCTGGGTATCGTCAGCATATGCCATTATTTTGGCACCCAGCTGCTCAGCTAGATAGACCAGGGGGGTCACATAAACATTGAAAAGCAGAGGGCTTAAGGTAGACCCCTGCGGGACTCCTGTGGTTAGTTCCTTAGCCTTGGATGCATAGGGGGGCATCCACACTTGCTGTGATCTGTCTTTCAAAAACGAGGTCAACCAGTCCAGAGCTCGGCCTGAGATACCGATGGCAGGCAATCTGGCCAGAAGCATCGAATGGGGCACCGTATCGAAGGCGGCAGAGAGGTCTAACAAAATCAGAACCGCCCTGCCACCTCCATCCAGGCACCCCCGAATAGCCTCCGAAACCTCGATTAATGCCGTTTTGGTGCTGTAGGCCGCTCTAAACCCCGATTGGGCAGGATGGAGCGCGTGAGAGGACTCAATGAACCCTTCGAGTTGTCTAAAAACAATCTTTTCACATGTTTTAGCCAGGGCTGGCAGTAGAGATATGGGCCGATAGCTGGAGGGCACAGCCGGATCCAGACCGGACTTTTTCAATAACGGGAGGAGCTTGGCTTGCTTCCAACTCAGAGGCACGGAAGCCGAACAGAGAGATAGATTAACAATCCTAGTTACCTCCTGGCAGACTATAGACGACCCCCCCCCCCAAAACTCTAGCAGGGCAGGGGTCGGAGGGCGATCCAGATTTAAGGGCAGACAAGATTGTCAGAACATCCAACTCGGAAGCTGGGGAGAAGGATGTAAACAGACCCTCCATCGGAACAGCTGTCAATATGGGCAGTGAAATGGATGTCTGGGACTTGTTCAAAGCAGTCTGAAGATCCTGCTGGATCTTTAGAATCTTTTCGGAGAAGAAAATTGAAAGCTCTTCGCACCATTGATTGGAAGAAGGTAGAGTAGGTAGCGCGGCTCTAGGAGAAAGAAAATATCGTCCTTCGCATGTTATGTCCATTAAACTAATTTGAAAAAGGCCACAGTTATTGAAAAGGGCTGCTTGTTGCTACTGAAACCTCGGAACACAAAGAAACATTTTTCGGGCGTTTTTATGGTATTGTCAACAACCTCCTCGTCAGCGGACTGTTCAACACCGGAATGGTCCCGCACCGCCTGAATTAAGGAAGTCTGCATCTTAGCCCGCAACCTATGGGCCAACCTCTTCCTGCACCCATCACTGCTAAGGTAAAATTTGTGTCGCAGCCGCAGGAGGGCATGTTCAGCTCTGTCCAGATCTAAATGTTTCAGCATGCGCCTGCGGTTCTCTAGCTCCTGCCACACTCTCGGAGCCCCTGTGTGCTTATGGATCGCCTTTAGCTCTCCTACTGCCCTCTCTAACTCAGTGCATTTTCCTCTGCGTATGGTGTTATAAGTCGCTGCAATACCGATGAACTCCCCTCGCGCCACCAGCTTCAGGGCCTCCCATACCGCTGACAGCGAAGTGGGCCCTACATCGTTAACCTGGAAATAATGTACTATAGTCTCTCATATGCACTTAACCACATCCTCAGAGTGCAACAGATTCTCTCTAAGCCGCCATCCAGGAGGGAATGCTTGTGTATGCTATGCAGGAAAAAGGACGGAAATTAGGGCGTGATCCAATTAGAGAGCGGGGGTAATTGCGGCGGAAGGAAGGATAGACATGAGTGAAGTAGAGGCCAGAAAGCGGTCGAGCCATGCATACTTTTTATGCGAGGCAGAGTAATATGTATAGTCTCGCTCTGTGGGGTGCTGAAACCGCCACACATCATGCAATCTACTATCTTTCAGCCATCCCCCTCCCCAACTATGATAGAGCCCCAGCTTGGTGCGTCCGCTGCTCCAACCTGTCCAGCCCTGGATCCATCACAAGATTCAAATCTCCCCCAACCAGATTTGCGGCATCCGGGGAAGATAGAACCTCCGCCAAGGCTGAGAGAAGGAAGGGTTCCTGTTTCTCATTTGGGGCGTTAAGTGACCCAATAGAAAGTGTGTCTCCCCCCTCATTGTACCCTTATGGGCAACAGTTGCCCCTTTATTTCTGCCACAGTCGATATTACCTTGCATGGGCTACAGGCTCCCAGCAAGATAGCCACCCCATTTTTCTTAGATGGCACAGCGGACAACATCTGTTGCGGGTATCGCCTATCACGCATTCGCAGAATATCTTTGGAGAGCAGATGCGTCTCCTGGAGGAGGCAAATATCACTATCAGCATTTTCAAGGAGAGAAAGCACTGCAGCACGTTTTACAGGGTTATTGAGCCCACAAACATTCAGGCTCACTACCTTAAGATCCCTACCCATGTATTATCCAGAATATATGCAACAAAAGGTGTTAGTCCCTCGTCTGACCATCATGTGACCCCTAACATAGGTCTTGACTCGCCCTTCAACAGGCCGCCCTGGCACGTGAACTGGTGCGAAGAACCCCAATTGCAACCCTAACGAACCCCATCCCCCCAAAAAAGGAAACAAAAAACCTCTAAAAGAAAAGAATTCAACAGTAAGAACATGACCAAAGTTTGTCACAGAAGATAAAGTCCAGAGGATTGTGGCTGAGACTACTGTCCTGCCTGTAGAGGGTTGGACAAGTGTCCACCTCGACGCAGAAGAGCCGTCAAGAAGATGAAACGGCCACTCCCTCCCGTTCCCCCAGCGCCCCTCTGTGAGCCTACCCCAGGGCCATCAGCTGCATACTTCCCGGGGTGGCAGGGCACTCTGAGACTTGCGATAGGGTGGAAAGCACCGCCTCTCTTTCTCTATCCCTTGTGTCCTGGTCGGGTTTGTTGACTGGTGTTGGCCTGCCCACTCTCTGCCATCCCGAGGCGCAACGTGCATGCTGTGAACTGGGTCGTTTTGCGCCCTCCGTCGAAGTGGTATTTTTGAGACCAAGGATCTCCAGTGCTTCCTCTAGCGATCTGATTTGCAGCAGCCTGCCCTGATGTTTGAATATAAGGCGGAAGGGGTGAGCCCAGGAGTATGGAATATTATTTTCACGCAGGTGAGTGGTCACAGTTTTAAATGCCTGTCTCTTGATGAGTGTGGAGGCCGCCAAATCCTGGAATTTGGCTGGTTGGTGTCCACGAAATTGTATGGGTTGGGCCTCCTGCGCTTGCCGCATAATGCGTTCTTTCAATTGGAAATCATGCACACACATGAGTACGTGAGGGGGAGGTGCTTTTTTACCTCGTGGGAGGCCCACTCGATGGACATGGTCCATTTGAATGTCCGAAATCTCATCTTCCCCAAAGATTTGCTGGAATAGGGCACTGACATATGCCCTGAGATCGTCCCCTTCCTCCTTCCATGGAACGCCCCTGATTCTCACATTGTTGCGCCGGGAACGGTTCTCCAGGTCTTTTGCATGAGTGGCTGAATTGGCAGCTCACCGAACACTCAGCCCTCTGCCCAGGTGTCTGTCGAACTTCTTTCCCGCCTGCGCCGTTATAACAAACCCTCCATAGGCAGGGTCTATAGCGCTCTGCCCTTGACGCTGCACCCCTCCGCCAGGCTGGTGATCAATTACATACCAGGCAGAGCTCCGGAGGTCAGCGACTGTCAGGGCTGTGCTTTAGTTGTGCTTCGTCCGCCGATCTGCGGACCGATGAGACACAAGTCAGACCCGGCCTCTATAGCGTGCTCCCCTTCCTCAAGTTCACTCAGCTAGGGCTGCCAGGCATGGGCACAAGCCATCAGGCCACCGCCCGGACCTCTCGCCAGAATTGCAGAATTTATTTATTTATGCATTTTTATATAGCATAAAAACTTTACCCAAAGGTGTCAGAGCACATTACAGTAAAACCGGACACATCATATAAGGGCTTCAGAGTATGTGATATACATATAAGATACAAACAGATAAACCCAAGATTTGACATGAGAATGGTAGTAAATACATAAGTCTACTACAGATACGAGTGGTTAGAGTGACATACATACAAGTTGAAAATTCACTCAAGGTTACATTTTAAGAAAAGTTAAAGCTATTAGGGTTGGACAAATATATATTACATTTTTACACAGCATGGTCTTCTCGCACTTGCTGGGGTTCTTGCTTTCATCCCGGCTTTCTGGGTTTTGTAGCACTCACAGGCGGTGATCTTGGGACTGGAGGGATCCCCGAGCTGGTGATGGCCAGATGTCCTCCCCGCACACAGCGGGGAGCAAGCCAGGCTGTAGTTACTGTGCCCCGGTTGGTCCCCTGGAACTGCACCAGGCATCGGTTGAGCGTCGGAGGCTGGGGGAAACTGAATCACAGAGGTGTGCAGCAATGGTCTCTGAACCTCCAATATGGCCACCATACTATATACTATAGGAGTGTCCACCGGGACACTCCTCTCGATTCACTGGCCACTCCCATACAGTCCAGGGTGAGCACCGGGCAATATCAGGAGCCAGTCAGCCCATGCAAACTCCCTAAAAGCACCAGGGGATTGCCTCTACACTTGCCTGCACAGGTCTGGCGCTCTAGGCCTTGCTGCAGGTCTGTCACCACAGGCCCTATCCAGCACCTGAAGGGGAATCCGTGACCTCGCTGATCGTTGGGTACCACTACCCACCTCACTACAAGGGCACTTCAGAAAGCCCACACTCCTCAGGCTCCAGCATAGTGGACCCCACATTACCAGGCTCCGAACCCTGGGCGGCGCGATCTTAGCAGTCAATAATGAAGTCCTGGCCCGGCTGACACCACGGGCAGGGAACTGCGATTTCCGGTTCAGGGAAGAGCTGGCATGGCAGTTCGGGCTGGACTGTTCCCATAAGCACAGGGTCAAGACCGATTTGCATATAGCTGAGTCTGAACTGAGATGGCGAAGTGAGCTAAAGATCGATGATGGATTCAACCCAGATCTGTGACTGGGGGTGAGTGTCTGAAAAGTTTAGTGTTCCGTCCATCATCTCCTTGTGTTTGCTCTGTTCGTACTAAGTTGGCAGGGTATGCCCACACGCGGGTCCCTTGCTCACTTTGCCACTGGATTCAAGTTAGCCTGGCTGATGAGGGGTGTTATCCAGAAACCGGTCCCATGATGCTTGTTTCCAGTTCAGGGATGACCTGGCTTGAGAGTTCGGGCTGGACTGTTCCCATAAAGCACAGGTCAAGACTGATTTGCATATAGCTGCGTCTGAACTGAGGTGGCGAAGTGAGCTAAAGTACGGTGATTGTTTCAACCCAGATGTGTGACTGGGGTGAGTGTCTGAAAAGTTTCAGCGCTCCGTCCATAATCTCCTTTTGTTTGCAGGGCACTGCGATCTCACTTTCTGGAGCCGGGCAGGGGGCAATTGGGGAAGGGCTGTAAGTGCTGCTAGGATCCCCTCAAGGAACTGGGGCATATTTAGATGCTAGGATGGGGCCAGAAGTGAAAGCCTTGGTGGGATCTCTGCAAGTTGCGTCCCACTCCAAGAATTGAAGTTAAAGAGTATACAAAAATGCAATCTAATGCAATCCAATCAGCAACAATAAACCAACTTTAGTTCTTTATCATGCCTGTTCATGTAGCATAAAGCATACAACTTGTTATGAAATTAACAGGACCTTATCTTTTGAAATCAGCTGTTTGCTATTAGTAACTACCGTCCAAGATGGCCTCGGTAGTGGTGATGCTGTGCATTGCATCACAGCCTGTAGCATGTGTGGCTTGATCTTGTTGTGGTTCCCTAGAGATGACGCTACACATTCTACCCCTCAGGCTGCTACACAAGTCTTTGCCAGGTGCCCGACGTTGCCTGGAGTTCACGTAATTATCTGGGGTAGATGTCGGTACCAATCAAGCGTTATATCGCCTCAACACAGATCCTCAATAGAACCAGTAACTTCTTGAAACAGGATTCCCATATTCTTTCAGCATTATTCACAGGCTAATCTTTAAAACAAAATTATTTTGACCCACTGTCATTGAATATGTGAACTAGACTGGGTCAAAGCAGAATTATCCAGGTGCAGGCTCCAACTGGGTTCAAATCGCCTGCTGTCAGCTCGTCACCAAATATTAAATCCTAGAAGGACATGAGAAATATAATAACTTTGAATTTAGGTTTATTGCAGATATACACAAGAGCCCTCAGATGTCACTGCAGACTGGAGGTTCTGCCTGTCTCCCAACCACCCTCTCAATCGCCAACCTCCGCATGCAGCATCAAGCAGGCGCAAAGAGTTAACTGCTTTAACATTTCAAGCATTTGCATAGAAAAAATAAGACCTTACACACTTTCTAATGAAATAACATCTGCAGAAGAAAACATGCGAGTACAAAACTTAGTTATAACATGATGCCCCTTCTTCATGGTAGAGAGACCTAGACCCAGCTCTAAGTCATGGAACTACAGCCTAGATTTAAGGTTAGTAGATCAGACCAAGTCAAAATTAAGGAAAAGCTAGACAAGTGAATCCTAATGTGACCTCTTTTGTGTAGATGGGTACAGTACAGTTACATGTTGATTTCTTTTTTTTCAAACAAGTATATACACTAATAAACAAAAAGTGAAAAGGAGTAAGCATGGGCGAATTTTGCGAATTCGCAATTCGCGAATTTGCGAATTCGCGATCCGCAAAATCCGCGAATTTGCGGATTCGCGGATTTTGCGGATTGTGCGGGTAAAGGCCGGGCGGGAAAATGGTGCACATCGCTAGTGTGAGGGGCAGGGCCAAACGGGCGAGGCTTATATGCGAGTTCACATGCCTCTTGTGTGCATAAAAGGACAGGCACGGATCAGAGAATCTCGTGGTCACAAGAACTGCACAGGGATTGAGCTCGTGAAAGTCAATAATGCAAAGGCCTCCATCAAGCATCAAAGCTAATTTTCGACGATAGATATGGGGAGAACGCACACCTACCCAGCCTCGACAAAACACACATTTTGGGGGGGCTGATTAACTTTGGCATCACACCAAAGAGCGCCGGGGTCCCACGAGTGAGCTGTCCATCAAGTGGGTAAAGGAAGCGAAGACGGTGCACACCACTAGTGTGTGGGGAGGGGCCAAACGGACGGGGCTTATATGAGAGTTCACATGCCTCTTGTGTGCATAAAAGGACAGGCACGGATCAGAGAAGCTCGTGGTCACAGGAACTGCACAGGGATTGAGCTCGTGAAAGTCAATTATGCAAAGGCCTCCATCAAGCATCAAAGCTAATTTTCGACGATAGATATGGGGAGAACGCACACCTACCCAGCCTCGACAAAACACACATTTTGGGGGGGGCTGATTAACTTTGGCATCACACCAAAGAGCGCCGGGGTCCCTCGAGTGAGCTGTCCATCAAGTGGGTAAAGGGCGCGAAGACGGTGCACACCACTAGTGTGTGGGGAGGGGCCAAACGGACGGGGCTTATATGCGAGTTCACATGCCTCTTGTGTGCATAAAAGGACAGGCACGGATCAGAGAAGCTCGCGGTCACAGGAACTGCACACGGATTGAGCTCGTGAAAGTCAATTGTGTAAAGGCCTCCATCAAGCATCAAAGCTAATTTTCGACAATAGATATGGGGAGAACGCACACCTACCCAGCCTCGACAAAACACACATTTTAGGGGGGCTGATTAACTTTGGCATCACACCAAAGAGCGCCGGGGTCCCTTGAGTGAGCTGCCTGCCAGTGCCCATCATCCTGTAACCGGAAGCACTAATAGATAAAATAAAGCAGGTGCTCGAGCACCTGCTTTTTTTTATCTATTAGTGCTTCCTGATGAAGCTAATTTAGTAACTATTTTAGGATGGCGCTGGCAGCTTGCCGGCGCCATCCTAAAATAGTTACAAGTTCAACAGGCTTGAACTTTTGCCCCCCAAATCCGCCGCTCGCGGATTTCGCGGATTTCCGGTAAATTCGCGGGAGTTTGCGGATTGCGGATTTACCGAAAATCCGCGAAATCCGCGAGCGGAACGGATTTTGCGCTCACCCTTAAAAAGGAGCATATGATTTTTATATGTTTCCTTAATTGTAAGTACAAAAAGACACTTTAATCAATTGCATGATTCGCATCCAATTACATTAATCAGGGAATCTTGTTCATCTGTTTTCAAGTCTATTTTATTGGTTTAATTACAAGCGTGCATTAGCCCAGCCTGTGCTCCTTTTCACTTTTTGTTTATTAGTGTTTGTATTAATTGTGACTTCGTTTTTGTTTATTAGTGTTTGTATTAATTGTGACTTCAAAGCAGTGTGGTCACGAAAAGAAGAGCATAGATAATCAAGACACGGATTAGAAATGGATACTAGTGCAACATTATATGGCCCACACACTTGCATTTGGATCATAGAGTTAGTGACACCCCTTGAGCAATAGTATATGTTCACAGTTTTGGACAGGCAGGAAGCAATTACAGTCCTGCAGTAAGAGGGGCGATAGTGAAAGCTGAAACTCGGGGGGAGGAGCTTCGCGCGCATCCAAGATGGACGCGTGAGCACAGGGCTCCCGAGACCCTTTCCGCCTCCCGCATCTATCCTGCCACGTATCCTGATTTAGACGACGGGTTCTACTAGCTGATGACCTGCTGACATGATATCTCTTTTCAAAAATCGATTTGGCCGCCGGGAACTGGACTTACTACACTTCAAAACTTCGTGGCCTAAATCGACGACTATCCACGGACTTGAGTCCCCGAGGTACCCAGGTGGCAATTGAACAACAGCGGCCAGTGAGACTCGGCCACTGCCCCTGTGGTACTTTCGGTTTCGTTTTTGGTCATTGTCTACTGCGACTTGCTGCCTGTTGACACTGCTGGCCTGTGTCTTGCTGCCGGCTCTAAGCTTGTCCTTCGCCTTCGCCTTCGTCCCCGGACTCTACAAGTCAGCTTTGCGGAGAGCCATTCCATCCAGGTCCCAAAAGGCCCGTCAGGGCTCGCTGCTCAAAATGGCGGGCAATACGGAGAGCAAGAAGCGGGCCACCAAGGGCACGTACCGAGGGAGTATCACCCAATCCAATACTATGGATCGCTTCACCCGCCCGAAAGGGACCCCTGGTGGTGTGGGTAAAGTTTTGGATGAGACTGGAGATGGCTCTCCTGCGACGGAAGAATTGACATTGAGGGACGTCATGGGTGCCATTGCAAGTGTGAAGACCTCTATGGGCCAGCAGTACGAGACACTGGCTTCTAAGATAGACACAGCGGCGATCGAAGTCAACCTCATCAGGACGGTTCTCGCGAACACCAATGAGCGGGTCAAGTCCCTGGACATCAAGACTGCAAGTCTCACTACTGATGTCTCGGATCTTCAGACCGAAGTTCGTAATCTCCGAACATCTAATGACTTGTTTGCCCGTCGGCTGGATGATTTCAAGAGCCGGGCCAGGAGCAACAACGTCCGCATCATCGGTGTTCCGGAGAATTCCACGGAATTATCCACAGACCTCCTGGTGGAGGACCTCGTGTTGAATCACTTAACACCCAAGGGCCTCAGTAATTTTTTCACGGTGGAGCGTGCCCACAGAGTTCCCGGCGGGAAGCCTAAACTGGGTGCTGCCCAAGGCCTATCATAGCCAGGATTTTTAATTTTCGGGACAGAGACGCTATTCTTCAAGCATCACGTACCAATGGTCCCACAAAATTTGAAAACGCATCGATCAGTTTTTATCCGGATTTACACAGGTGGTGCAAAAACAACGCATGGGCTTCACGGGGGTGAAACGGCGACTTAGATACATGGGACTGAAGTACGCTATGCTTTTACCGGCCCGATTGAGGATTGAATATGAGGAACGTGCGCTCTTCTTTGACCGTCCTGAGGTTGTCAGTGACTGGCTCGATACTCTGCCGGCACATCGGAACCGCCCGGAACAATCGAGGGGCGCTGAAGGTGGCTTGAAGGAACATGAGGAGTGAGTCCTTACCGGCGTGCCAGCTCTATGGACTTACAGCAGTGGTTCGATGATTCTTATGTACATATATTGGTGATTACCCGGGGGTGGGAGGAATCGGGACTCTTCCTCCTCTAGGCGTTTTTCTCTCTTTTTGTAGGTTAGTTTAATGGGGCGACAGGCACACTGCAAGTTGGGATGGCTTTTTGGTCTAACGCAGGGGTGCAGGGTGGGGGGGGTGTGTTTTGGGGATTCCTCTGGGGGTGGTGGGGGGGTCTTTGTTTCTTTGTTTATTTCGAGGCTACGCTTTGCTGCATATTTCGTCTTTTGTGCCTGTTTCTTCGTGGGGGAGCACTGTTCTCATTTCTGGGATGGGGGGTAGGGGGCTGAGGGTGCTGAGCTGGAATGTCAATGGTCTGAGCGATAGGATAAAGCGGGGGATAGTTTTGCAATGCTTGAAACGTCTCTCCCCAGATATAGTGTTATTGCCGGAAACACATCTAATAGGGAACACATGCCATGCATTGAATAGACGGGGCTATCGTCTGGCGGCACACTCTGGATTTACTACTGGGTCGAGGGGGCGGGCGTCCTCGTTAGGAGCTCCCTCCCCCTGGAGATAGACGACACTGTGCTGGATGATAGAGGCCGATATGCGGCCATTACGGGCCGCTGGGAAGGGAAGACGATCTCCATACTCTCTGTATATGTCCCGCCTGGGCCTACAGTCCACCACATTTTCTGATTTGGGATGGGTGATTTTGGGTTTCCCTGAGGGTATGTTGGTTGTGGGTGGTGACTTTAACTCGGTTGCCTGTGGTAGTGAGGATCGTAGCCCCCCGAGGATTCTCCCGAAATCACAATCATGGCTGGGCAACTTCCTGGATGAGCTGGGTCTAGTGGATTGCTGGAGGCAACTGCACCCCGGACAGGCACAATATACCTTTTCTTCGGGGCACATGGGAGTCTCTCGAGCTTGATTATATCCTAATACCGGCGGTGCAGGTGGTCTCTGTGAGAGAAATTCGACACCTTGCCAGGGGGATCTCGGACCACTCCCCACTCTGGCTTACTATTGATGTACAGTTGGGAACTGAGGGCCGGGTTGCTCCGATTAACCCCTGGCACCTTCGTAATCCTAAAACTAGAGCCGAGGTGGTTAAATACATGGATTATTACTTTGCTGAGAACGTGGGGTCGGTGTCCTCCCCCATCTCCCTGTGGGAGGCTTATAAGACTGTGATTCGTGGTCAAACCTTGTCCTTGATTGCCAGTGCGAGGAAAAGCAAGAATGAGGAAGTGGTACGTTTGGAGAATGAAATTACTGCTTTGGAAGAAGAGTTGGAATCTGGGGTTACACCTGAGGGGTTGCATGATCTAGCCCTTAAAAAGTCTGACTACAGGGCTTTGGTGACTGATGCGGCCAAGCAATGAGTAGTGAGCAACAGGGGCGTCTGTATGATGTTGGTGATAAAGCGGGAAGATTGATTGCTTGGTTGGATAAAAGAGACAGATTGAATCGGATGGTGCCTGTTGTTGAAAGAGTGGATGGAACGCGGGTTGTGGACCCGGTTGAGATAGTCGGGGTCTTTGCCCAGCACATTCAGAAGGTTTACGCGCCAGTCTCGGACAGACCGGAGGAGGACTCACATTTGCTACTTAGGGATATCGCGTTGCCTAGCCTGTCAGAGTCAGACAAGGAGCTTATGGAGGCGGAATTTTCCACCGATGAAATAGCGCTCGCTATCCGCTCCCTTCGCTCGGGGAAGGCCTCCGGCCCGAATGGTATCCCGATCGAGCTGTACAAGTTGCGTCCCGACAAAATGGCGCCGCATCTTCACAAAATGTTTTTGGAATTGCGAGATCTCGGATCCCTTCCCCGGGATCGGAGACTGGCGTCCATTGTAGTCATCCACAAAGACGGGAAGCCCCGCAATCAATGTTCATAATACAGGCCGATTTCGCTTTTGAACGTCGAGCCAAAGATCTTGGCAAAACTTTTGGCAAATCGGCTGATAAAGGTGATCAGCGATTTGATACACCCAGATCAGTCTGGGTTAATTCCCCATCGAAATACCGCGCTCAACCTTCGCCGTCTTCATGGCGTATTGGCAAGGGCGGGGTCCCTTCGTGAGCCGGCCATCTTGGTTTCTTTGGATGCCTCGATGGCCTTTGACACGGTGGAGTCACCACTGCTCTTCGCGCTCGCCCTTGAGCCCCTTGCCGCGTGGCTTTGGTGGGAACCATCGCTCAAGGGCATTAGGTGGTCCCCTGACTTTGAGGATCGTATATCGTTGTATGCGGACAATATATTGCTGTACCTCACTTCCCCTCGTAAATCATTAGGAGTCTTGTTCGACGTTTTGAGTTCCTTCGGGAGGAATTCTGGCTTGGATATGAATGAAATGAAATTAAATGAAAATGCGTTTTGTATAGCACGAAATAGTTGCCCGGAGGCATCCAAGCGCTGAGATTGCGAGGTGTTCTAAGCAGCAGGGCAAGTGACATAAAAGGGGAGGAGAACTTATTTATTGAACAAAAAAGTTTTCAGATGCTTCCTAAAGGAGGTCAGATCTGGATTGGACCTTAATTGAAGGGGAAGGTTGTTCCACAACCTAGCGGCATTGAGGGTAAAAGAACGGCCTCCTGATCTGGCCCGGTAAACTTTGGGCACCGTAGCAAGGAACGCGCTGGCGGAACGCAACTGTCTGCTAGGGAGGTAAGGGGTGATTAAGGGGCGATTGATCAGTGGGCCAGTTGCCCAGAATGACTGATGGGCAATACAAAGGGATTTAAAAGTAATCCTGTCCCTAACAGGGAGCCAGTGCAATCTTATTAATCCAGGTTTGGCAGAAGAACTACGGGGAATTTGAAGTAGGGTCCGGACTGCACAATTTTGAATCACTTGCAGTTTCCGCAGTGTGAAATCAGGGGCTCCAAGATAAAGTGCGTTTCCGAAGTCTAGCCTAGAGTGGATCAATCCCTGTACAACAATTTGTTTAGCTTGGAATGGTAGCAGGGGAAGAATCTTCCTCAGCATTCTGATAAGGCCAAAACAGGTGGCAGACAGCTTAACAGCCTGGTGGTCTAGCATTAGGGACCTGTCCAGCCAAATGCCCAAGCTCTTAATGGCATCCTTTGGGACTGGGGGGACCTAGGCAGGCCGGCCAGATGGAGCCCAGCGAAGACGGGGCCGAGCGTCCCAGCATCATAACCTCTGTCTTGTCCCCATTGAGTTTGAGACAAGACAGGGTCATCCAGCTGTTCACTTCGCTCAGGCAGCCAGCCAGATCTACCGTGGCTGTAGGGCCCTCAGCCCGCGTCAGAGAGACCACCAACTGGGTATCGTCCGCGTAGGTAACGATTATTAATTGGGCCAAGTCCTGTATTTACTCGCTTACTGGAGAATTACCTCTCTTGCCCCGCATCTGTCCGATACCGATTTCACACGTCGGTTTTAAGTATCTGGGGATTTATATATCGTTGGACTCCGCAGCACGATATGAGAGGAATTTGCTTCCTCCGCTTATCCGGCTTAGATCGGACGTCACGGCGTGGTGTGGTTTGCCGCTGTCCCCGGTTGGGAGAGCGGCCCTCTTTAAGATGATGTCTCTTCCCCGATTCCTGTACGCCATACAAAAAATGCTTGATTTGGTGCCTGCCAGTTATTTCCGTGAGATTGAGGGCCTCCAGAGGAAGCTTGTGTGGGGCGGGCGACCTCGCATTGCACTGGCGAAATTGACTTTGCCCTGGTATGATGGCGGCATAGCGTTGCCCGATATCAAATGATACTATTGGGCATCCCAATTGAGTGCAGTCAACCACGCAATGTACGGTCCTGTCCCGAATCCCGCATTCGAAATGGATAGATGGCAACTACCAGGAGGCGACTATAATAGGGCGCTCTACTCTAGATCGGCTAGAAAGAATCTGACTGGCCCCACTGGGGTTGCGGTACGGGTGTGGGGTAGTGCAACCGCTGCCACGGGGTGGTCGGACAAGCTGACTAGAGCTACCCCGCTTTACGCAGCAGAGAGACTGGGCAGTCTCTGGACGACGAAGGGATTCGACAAATGGGACCTCATCGGCATCAGTAAGGTCGGAGATCTCTGGGTCAAGTACAGAATCAAAACTTTCGATGAACTCAAACGGGAATACGCATTGAGTGATAGGGAGCACTTCCGCTATATCCAGATCCGCCATGCGCTTGAGTCGGTCTTCCCAGCCGGAACCGCTATTCCAGAGTCCTCTCCCCTGGAGGATAGAGTGCTTGACGGGTACGTCCCCGATAGTACTATTTCTCTCATTTATAAAAAACGTATTAATGACCGCTCGGATCTCCTTGTACAGCTTTGTGGGGCTTGGACCGGCGATGGACTGGAGTTGGATGATGAAGACTGGCAGGTCGCGATATCTTCCACCAAAGAGGTCGCGTTTCCGGCGCGTCTCCGGCTGGTGCAACTGAAGATTTTACACTGTGTCTATGTCACGGGTCCACGCTTGATGTGCATGGGTTATTCTGTGGATGGGTTGTGTAGGCGCGGCTGCGGTATGCTTGCTACCTTTCTTCATATTTTATGGGAATGTCCGGATGTTGTGGTATTTTGGAACCGTGTGCATGCTGTTATGGATGAGGTGACGTGTATTTCATTATTGATTTAGAAAAGGGGGTGGTGATGAACAGAGTGTCTGAGTTAAACAGACCACTCTTACCCAGTCCAAAGATCAGGGCTTGATCCATCACCGTTATTTATCTCACTGCCCCATCCCAGCTCAGAACCTGGCTATATGCAAATCAGTCTGTCCCTGGCCCAGTGCATCATGGGAACAGGGCAGACTAAACTACCAAGCCAATTCTTCACCAGAAAGGAGACAAGCTACCGGGGACCGGTTTCTGGCATTTCAGCCTTCTTCGGCCCGGCTTGCTTGAATCCTGATGGAGCAGTGAGAAAGGGACTCATGTCTGAGTATACCCTGCCACACCTATAGTGGCCAAAAACGATTTAGAAAAGGGGGTGGTGATGAACAGAGTGTCTGAGTTAAACAGACCACTCTTACCCAGTCCAAAGATCAGGGCTTGATCCATCACCGTTATTTATCTCACTGCCCCATCCCAGCTCAGAACCTGGCTATATGCAAATCAGTCTGTCCCTGGCCCAGTGCATCATGGGAACAGGGCAGACTAAACTACCAAGCCAATTCTTCACCAGAAAGGAGACAAGCTACCGGGGACCGGTTTCTGGCATTTCAGCCTTCTTCGGCCCGGCTTGCTTGAATCCTGATGGAGCAGTGAGAAAGGGACTCATGTCTGAGTATACCCTGACACACCTATAGTGGCCAAAAACGATTTAGAAAAGGGGGTGGTGATGAACAGAGTGTCTGAGTTAAACAGACCACTCTTACCCAGTCCAAAGATCAGGGCTTGATCCATCACCGTTATTTATCTCACTGCCCCATCCCAGCTCAGAACCTGGCTATATGCAAATCAGTCTGTCCCTGGCCCAGTGCATCATGGGAACAGGGCAGACTAAACTACCAAGCCAATTCTTCACCAGAAAGGAGACAAGCTACCGGGGACCGGTTTCTGGCATTTCAGCCTTCTTCGGCCCGGCTTGCTTGAATCCTGATGGAGCAGTGAGAAAGGGACTCATGTCTGAGTATACCCTGCCACACCTATAGTGGCCAAAAACGATTTAGAAAAGGGGGTGGTGATGAACAGAGTGTCTGAGTTAAACAGACCACTCTTACCCAGTCCAAAGATCAGGGCTTGATCCATCACCGTTATTTATCTCACTGCCCCATCCCAGCTCAGAACCTGGCTATATGCAAATCAGTCTGTCCCTGGCCCAGTGCATCATGGGAACAGGGCAGACTAAACTACCAAGCCAATTCTTCACCAGAAAGGAGACAAGCTACCGGGGACCGGTTTCTGGCATTTCAGCCTTCTTCGGCCCGGCTTGCTTGAATCCTGATGGAGCAGTGAGAAAGGGACTCATGTCTGAGTATACCCTGCCACACCTAAAGTGGCCAAAAACGATTTAGAAAAGGGGGTGGTGATGAACAGAGTGTCTGAGTTAAACAGACCACTCTTACCCAGTCCAAAGATCAGGGCTTGATCCATCACCGTTATTTATCTCACTGCCTCATCCCAGCTCAGAACCTGGCTATATGCAAATCAGTCTGTCCCTGGCCCAGTGCATCATGGGAACAGGGCAGACTAAACTACCAAGCCAATTCTTCACCAGAAAGGAGACAAGCTACCGGGGACCGGTTTCTGGCATTTCAGCCTTCTTCGGCCCGGCTTGCTTGAATCTTGATGGAGCAGTGAGAAAGGGACTCATGTCTGAGTATACCCTGCCACACCTATAGTGGCCAAAAACGATTTAGAAAAGGGGGTGGTGATGAACAGAGTGTCTGAGTTAAACAGACCACTCTTACCCAGTTCAAAGATCAGGGCTTGATCCATCACCGTTATTTATCTCACTGCCCCATCCCAGCTCAGAACCTGGCTATATGCAAATCAGTCTGTCCCTGGCCCAGTGCATCATGGGAACAGGGCAGACTAAACTACCAAGCCAATTCTTCACCAGAAAGGAGACAAGCTACTGGGGACCGGTTTCTGGCATTTCAGCCTTCTTCGGCCCGGCTTGCTTGAATCCTGATGGAGCAGTGAGAAAGGGACTCATGTCTGAGTATACCCTGCCACACCTTGTTTCCTTCCCAGTGTAAGAATTGGCTTTTGTAGTTTGGTTTGCCCTGTTCCCATCATGCACTGGGACAGGAACAGACTAATTTGCATACAGCCAGGTTCTGAAACTGGGATGGTGCAGTGAGCTAAAAAACGGTGTTGGATCTAGCCCTGATCTCTTGACTGGGTGAGAGCTTTCTGCTTAATTCAGAGACTCTGTCCCTCACCACCCCTTGTTGTAAATATTTTTGTCCACCCTAAGCGTGGAAGGGTATTCTCAGATGTGAGACCCTTGCTCATTGCACCATCAGGATTCAAGCAAACCGGGCCGAAGACGGCTGTAATGCCAGAAACCGGTCCCCGGGAGCTTGTTTCCTTCCCAGTGTAAGAATTGGCTTTTGTAGTTTGGTTTGCCCTGTTCCCATCATGCACTGGGACAGGAACAGACTAATTTGCATACAGCCAGGTTCTGAAACTGGGATGGTGCAGTGAGCTAAAAAACGGTGTTGGATCTAGCCCTGATCTCTTGACTGGGTGAGAGCTTTCTGCTTAATTCAGAGACTCTGTCCCTCACCACCCCTTGTTGTAAATATTTTTGTCCACCCTAAGCGTGGAAGGGTATTCTCAGATGTGAGACCCTTGCTCATTGCACCATCAGGATTCAAGCAAACCGGGCCGAAGACGGCTGTAATGCCAGAAACCGGTCCCCGGGAGCTTGTTTCCTTCCCAGTGTAAGAATTGGCTTTTGTAGTTTGGTTTGCCCTGTTCCCATCATGCACTGGGACAGGAACAGACTAATTTGCATACAGCCAGGTTCTGAAACTGGGATGGTGCAGTGAGCTAAAAAACGGTGTTGGATCTAGCCCTGATCTCTTGACTGGGTGAGAGCTTTCTGCTTAATTCAGAGACTCTGTCCCTCACCACCCCTTGTTGTAAATATTTTTGTCCACCCTAAGCGTGGAAGGGTATTCTCAGATGTGAGACCCTTGCTCATTGCACCATCAGGATTCAAGCAAACCGGGCCGAAGACGGCTGTAATGCCAGAAACCGGTCCCCGGGAGCTTGTTTCCTTCCCAGTGTAAGAATTGGCTTTTGTAGTTTGGTTTGCCCTGTTCCCATCATGCACTGGGACAGGAACAGACTAATTTGCATACAGCCAGGTTCTGAAACTGGGATGGTGCAGTGAGCTAAAAAACGGTGTTGGATCTAGCCCTGATCTCTTGACTGGGTGAGAGCTTTCTGCTTAATTCAGAGACTCTGTCCCTCACCACCCCTTGTTGTAAATATAAATGTGTATTTCATTATCGCCAGAGGCCAGACGCTGTTTGTTGAACGTCTGGGAGCCGAATGACTACAGCGTTGCTCAGACTCAATGGGCCACCCTCGGCAACATGATAGCGAAAAGGGACATAGCCCAGTTGTGGGGGTCTCAAAGGGCACCTCTAGTCTCAACATGGAAAGAAAACATGGACTGGTGCATGTTCAGAGAAAAAATTGTGTATGTCGCCCGTGGCAAGCCCAAGAAGTGGGGGAGGATATGGGGCCAATGGAACTCGTATCGTGGAGAGATTTGCACCCTCCCTTTCGTAGAAGTCTCTGACATTCCTCTGTCCCCGTGACCGTGCATTCCATGGCATCTACATCCTATTGTATACGACTTGCTTGCCTACTCTCGGCCCCCTTCCCTCCCCGAGATCCTCCATCAAATCAGCTCCTTTAGCTGGGTCGCTCCCCCTACTGCCTGGGACAGCCACTCACTGTATAGTCTATTGCCTCGGAATTTTTGTTTGTGTGTTTGTTTTATAAAATATAAAATGTGAAACCTTTCATTCATCCTCCTATCACCACAGGATCTCTACATTGCCATGCGGTATCGCTGCCGGACCCATGGGTTGTCGGCTGATGAGCTGTGTAACATTGCGAATTTGATATTTATTGCTACTGGCCGGCCTCTGTGGTTGTAGGTCTGTAACTGTACTACTTTTCTTGTAATAAAGGTTTTAAAAAAAAAAAAAGAAAGCTGAAACTCGGAGTATGGAATTTACCATATCTGTATTGTAAGGTTAGTCTCTCGAAATGGGGGATAACACAATCATTCTGAACATGGGCCTGTTATCTACGGTCACGTGGGAAGCACTTCACCGCAGGGTTTTGGGATCTCTCCTGGATCTTCGTTGAGAGAAAACGCGACCTTTAAAAAGGTCCTCATTTCTGGGGCTGCACAAATACTACGAAATGAGATGCGAGCTCGGGTGCAAATCGTGCACACTGCGGGGTTTTAATGCACAATGTTAAAACTGGCCAAATGATACAGGCAAACCGCTCACATTTCGACCCTGTGCACCGCGGAAGGGGAAATACGTATTACTTATCCCCAACCATTACCATTGGGAATATTGACCCCTAGTATTCGTCAAACCCCACGCTTTCAGCTCTTACCAGATGCACAGTGTGTGCCTTGGGATGCACCCGACGGGCTCTGTGGAACAATGAAAACCAGCATCCACCATCAGGGGAAATGATTTGGGAAAACACTGTATACTGTGCACACATAAACGACTGAGGAGAAAGCAAGAAGGAAATTATCCAAATGCATTTATTGGCAAAAGGACCTTCCAGGAAACCAAAAGTGCACATTATGTTTTTTGTTTTTTATTGAGTTACATTTGCTATTGTAGAGCCTCTGAGTGCTGAATCGAACACGTACAAATGGAAAAATAAAAACACAAATGCTTTTGTTGTATTATGTAACATAAAACAACAATTTCGTGTCCACTAATCTAAAATGATCAACAAAGAGTAAGAAATTACAGGCAAGGTTTGGTAAAAATACAGGACGTTTTTGGCTGATGCTGTAAAACTCAGGCCAAACTGCAAGAAACCCCACCCCCACTCCATCACCCAATGCAACAGCAAGGTGTGTTAAAAATGTGGCGGATTTCACCTGCCACAAAGGGAGGATCCCTGAAGGGATTAACAATCTAATAAACGACGACCAAAACGACTGGGTGAGCCGGCAAGACTGGTTGGCTAAGTTGATCTCAACTAGCAGCAAGTTTTTTTGGGCTTGGTCACATTTTTTAAAGAAGCCTTAGTTAGACTCATCCGTTCTGAAATATCAGCCACCCATTAACTCTCTTAACAAGAGTGCAGAATGGGAGTTCAATTTAACAACAGCCAGTCACTGTTTTAGCTGACAGAGGCACAGCCAATGAACCACAATTTTGTTTCACCAGATGCAAATCTCCCATTCAATATATGGCCGCTTGAGACAGAAAGGTGTATTATAGGATTAGCAAACACAGATGCAGGATACACATAAACCAAGCACTAGGGGGAACTTTGGTGCTACAACTGTGGAATGTTGTGCACCTGCTGGCAATGTGAATGGAAGCGTGTGTCATTGGTCAGTCATGAAAATCATATGTTCATTTTTTTTTAGATTTCAAATTCTTGAGCATGTTTTCGAGTAAGACCCTCTGCATTATGTTTTTGGATGCCAATGTGACCACGTTTGCTTAACTAATAATTTTGGAACAGTGTAGACTGATGTAAAATAAGTTTAAAGCTATTTCTTCTTGTATTTTCTGTTACACGTTTATATTTCAAATATTTAATTTATTTACCTGTCTTGACATAAAAATCTGCCATGAAGCTAAAAAAAACCCAGGAAGGTGGCATCCCTCGTAGCATGGTAGTGTGAAGGTACCTGCCAGGGCACACAATTTTCCCACAGATGTTGCATGGCTGTGTGAGGTTACGACCCAGGGTACAGCTCCGTCATGGAGGCCTCTGGAGGTTTTCCTGACAAAGAAAAGGAACCGGACGACTCCTAGCTGCAGATAAGAGCATTCCCCTCTGTTGTATCTTAGCAACTGCTTCTAGGTAACCTTGTTGTCATATGTCATGTACAATGGATTCTGGATTGTAGAATCCAGGGAACACAGTGAGAAGGAGCAGTTACTGAAGGAAGAAGGACCTCTGTGCCTAGGGGTTGTATATCTCCAATAAACAACTTTAACCACATATAAAGTCTCCTGTGGATCTTGAAAGTGGCGGCACGGATGGGATTCCCTTTTTGAAGCATCATATAAGGAGAGAAGAAAAGGAATCTTCAAGAAAAGAGAACAACCCCTGAGGCGTGTTTCAACTTTCAATCTTTAAACATTGAGGTAAAGTTGGACATTTCGTTGGATCTTACACTGTCCGTGAATAGTAAGCATACTTTAAAGGAAGATATGTTTAATCTAGTTGTGCTCGGAAACTTGCATGTCATGGTGTTATTATTTGTATACTACCTATTGAAAATTCTTGTATATCTCCAATAAACAACTTTAACCACATATAAAGTCTCCTGTGGATCTTAAAACCCCCACATCTGGTTCTAGATATTAGTAAGAGGTGTTGCCTCCTTAGAGACAGGAAACCACACGGTAGCTGCAATTTGGAAAACTCTGCCCGCTCTTCCACAGGGGCATTTTCAAAGGGTCAGTTACCCCACAAGACATCTTTGGAGTGCTCCTCTCCATGAAGGTAACACTTATGTGGAGCTGAAGGGAGCAGAACAGCCTATTCACTGTCAGAGGTACTCCACATCCCTATGGCTGAGGAGTATGTATATGTAAGGGCAGTGACTGACCTTAGACAGGCATTTGATTCCTTATCCTGGGGCTTCATGTTTGTCGACTTTATAGCGGTTTGGGTTTCCAGAGACATACCTTAAATGGGTTCGCCTATTGTACACATCCCCCACAGCTAGGGTCCGTATGGGCTGCTATATCTATGACAAATATCACATTCACAGGGGCACGGGACAGGGATGACATAAGAACCCTTAGCTCTGGCTCTTCGAAGATCAGCGGACCAGCTCGGCATCTGCATTGACGGTGTACATCACCTAATATCTATCTACGCAGATGACATACTCCTGTATCTGCAGGACCTAACTGCTGACAACACCCCTCTCCTGGGTATATTCACCATCTTTGAACGCTTATCAGGACTGGCCATAAACCTGGAGAAATTGACCAGTTATTTTTTCCAAGACATGCAACATATGACCCAGCTACAATTCGGTACTTACACGATACCAGTGCACCCCACCACGTCCAAGTACCTTGGTATCCAAGTATATAGAGCACAAGAGGACCAAATAGAGGGCAATATCCTACGGGCAATAGCGGGGCTCCGGGCAAGTGTGGGGTTCTGGTCTTCCCTACCCATATCAGTGATGTGGCGGATCACCATCTCAAAGATGGTGGTGCTCCCTAGTCTACTATACTATTTTGTGAATCTGCCCGTGGTCCTACCGCAATCCATTTTTAACACGCTGAACACTATACTGACTTCCCTCATCTGGGGTGCGAGTCGGAGATGGATAAGTCTTCGAAAGCTACAGCTGGCGACACAGAGTGGCGGCCTGGGAGTCCCTGACTTCCGAGGTTACTATTATGCTAGTCAGCTCCAGTGGCTCTCCTACTGGACTGCAAGGAGGAATCTACACGAAATCGCTTTTACACCACAGAGGCTGGATCGAGGGGAACTGCACACATTGCTATTGCAGAAGGCTAGGATCCCCTCAGATTGCCCGCCCCCTGTTGCGGACTGCCCTGCTCTGCTGGAGGAGGGCCCTATCCTACTCATCCACGACGACCCACTACGCTGCGAACACCCCATATTAGGTATCCCTACACCACAGAGGAAACTCACACGAACCAGAACCAGGGCCTGGACGGACAATGGAATAGAGGAGGTAGGGGCTTTCTTTGGTGATGGCACTATGCTGGACCACGACTCCTTTCTGCAGGCCACTGGGGCACCACATCACCTGTATCTCTTACACGTTACTGTGACACAATACATCATAACCACTTGGGCCCCACAGAGGACTGAATCCCCACAACACTCCCTAGTAGATCCCTTATACTACATGGGGCCGGGAGGACATTTGGTGCGCTGGCTATATACTGGAGTGCGTACACATGCAGCAATCACACTCACCTCCCTCCGAGCACACTGGGCGGTGGACTCTGGCGTGGAGATCACGGACCACGCATGGAAATGTATACTGGAACACCCCAAAAAATTGATGCGCAATACGAGGCTCAAATTTATACAGATAATGATACTCCATAGATCATACCTTACACCGAAACGGATACACCGTATGTTCCCGGATTCCCCCCACTGCTGCCCGCGGTGTAGAGGAGATGAGGCAGATTTTATCCACATGCTATGGTCTTGTCCTCACCTGCGGGGTTATTGGGGAGGGGTACGCCAATCCCTAACCACACTGACACAACTCCCAGTGCCAGACGAGGCCCTAACCTGCCTGGTGGGACTCCGTAGGTGCTCATAGGTCCAGAAGGTGCAGTTAAAGTTTTTGGACCTTGCACTTATTTTGGTGATCAGGGTGCTAACTATGAGGTGGAAGGCTCCCAGAAGTCCGGCGGTTGCGGTCTGGCCGACTGACATGCTTCAATGGGGGAGGGCGGAGGGTGCAGCTCTTCGTAGAGAAGAGGAGAGAGGATTGAGGAAGCAACATATCTCATTAGATTGGGAGGCCATGTAACTTGAATTGGAGACACTGGATCTGTCCCCTACACAAGCCTCCACATCTCAGTAACGTGAGTCGCAACTTGCTCTTCTCTGTCATTCGGCCCATAGACTAGAGACATTATGATTTTGTCCTGTACATGGTGTCCTTCGGGTTTTAGAAATTACAATTTTTGCTGGAAAAGGTTCAAAAAGCCTTCGGGAAGAGGACCCTGCTTCTGTCAGCCAGGATTAGCAGAAAAGTTCGCCAAAAATCCTCCCTGTCTGTTACACTTAGGAAGCCATCTTGCATGCATTCACATTTGCTCAATTTTCAACAGCTGAAACCTACTGGCAAGCAGTGATCAACCTCTGTGTAAGGCCACTCTGCCCAAACACAGGTAAACAATGAGCAGCCATAACTAGCCAGGGGATGGGCCATTCATTGCATGCCCTAAGTTCTTATTTGTGTGCAGGTTTGGAATCTATTGTAGGGTGGTAACTTCTGGAGGTAATTAGCAAAGGTGACAGGGCTTAGTTTGCATCCTTCCTTCTAGATTTGGAGGCCATACTTAACAATTGGCTGAATTCCCCCCCCCAAAAAAGGATCTGTTGCAAGGAATGTGTTACTTACAGAAATGTTTCTCCGCTTTCTCTGTTGAATTTTAGGCTCTGATTAAAATGTTTCCAATTAAAAGAAAAAAGGTGCTGTTGGTTGAGTCAAGTAATGGTGGCCAACGTGCAGGCAATATCACTATAGACTGTAGAAACAGCGGTTCTCTTCAAGAATATGGTGGAAGTTCTTAGCTTCCGAGACTGCCAAGCCTTGTTTATCCATGACAGAAAGGAAGATAAGCCTAGACACAAGCCTGCTTTCTCGCCGTGAGGTGTCCCGTACACCTGAAGGATATCAGATAGTTTCTTTTCTTTCATTTTTGGTACCTGTACTGTAGTAAACTGAAAATAAAGATTATAAAATATTAGGTATCAAAATGACTTGGTCTTTGGATGGGCCAAATAGCACTTGGGAGAGTTCCTGTATGACTACACTGGGACAAATTGATTTGGGTTGCTCACAGGCTTTCCTCTGGTTAGAGTCTGGGCACATATGTTCCCACCTTTCTTCTGCATGTTCAGTATCCCCCTTGCTATCCACTGTTACTGCTAGATAGAGATTAGCAATTAGTTTTCAACTTGCTGTCAGATTGAGCATTCCCTGCAATATATTTGTTTCTGGGGAAATTCTGGAAATGGGGCCCAATGTCTTCGGTGGAACGCACTGGCTTGGCATACTGAATGAATTGACCCGGGCCCTCCCTGATAGGTTTTTCTGTGCCTGATCAAATGTCAGAAACCTATTGTTAAGGAGTAAGCCTCCCATGTTTTTACAGTTTGCTTCTCTCCATTTTACCATTGACTTGTTGCGGCCAAAGGGCCAAAAGGGAATGTCACAGGCACATGGGTTTTGTCTAAGGATCACTTTAACACTTTTCCCCACACCCTTCCGAGGTGTCTTATCAGATATGGGTAATCTTTCCATAACGTGAAGGCCTCAGGGAGGGTGTTAAGGGGATGTGTCTCCCCAGGGAGCCTCTTCTCCCAAGTTTTCCCCTTCAGCAACAAATACACTGCGTGTGGCAGCTGAGCAGCCACGTAAAAAGTCTATGTGTCCTAGTCCACCTTTCAACCACGGAAATCTCAATATTTCGATTTTGATGCAACTAAGTTTTCTCACTCATTCAATCCAGTTACAGGATCAGCCTAAACTGCACAGGGCACATGGAATTTTGCAGGGTGTATAGACACCTCAGAAGGAAAATCATCTTATTTAAGGATATTTTCCTTGTAATCAACGGTGTTAGCACCTTCAGACATTGTTTACCTATCCAAGCAACCAAGAAATTACCAAGATCAACCAATCAATCATTCAATCAGAGTACTTGTAAAGCGCGCTACTTACCTGTGAGGGTCCCAAGGCGCTGAGGGGAGATGGGGTGCTGCTACTGCTCGAAGAGCCAGGTCTTGAGGAGTCTTCTGAAGGTGAGTTGGTCTTGGGTCTGCTGTATGTGGGAAGAGAGGGTGTTCCAGGTATTGGCGGCGAGGTAGGAGAAGGATCTGCCGCCGGAGGTCGTTCGTTGGATCCGGGGGACAGCTGCGAGGGCGAGGCTGGCGGAGCGGAGCTGGCGGGTGGGGGTGTGGAAGCTGAGTCTGCTGTTCAGGTAGGCTGGTCCGGCATTGTGGAGTGCTTTGTGTGCGTGGGTGAGGAGCTTGAAGGTGATCCTCTTGTTGACGGGGAGCCAGTGTAGGTCTCTCAGGTGGGGGGTGATGTGGCTGTGGTGAGGGACGTTGACGATCAGTCGGGCGGAGGCGTTTTGGATGCGTTGTAGTCGTCATAGGTGTTTGGCTTTGATTCCTGCGTAGACTGTGTTGCCGTAGTCCAGTCTGCTGCTGACGAGGGCCTGTGTCACCGTTCTTCTTGTTTCGGTCGGGATCCACTTGTAGATCCTGCGGAGCATGCGGAGGGTGTTGTAGCAGGAGGAGGAGACGGCGTTGACCTGCTTAGGCATGGAGAGGGAGGAGTCAAGGATGAATCCTAGATTGCGTGCATGGTCGGTGGGTGTTGGTGCTGTTCCCAGTGTGGTCGGCCACCAGGAGTCGTCCCAGGCTGAGGGGGTGGGTCCGAGGATGAGGACCTCCGTCTTGTCCGAGTTCAGCTTCAGACGGCTGCTCCTCATCCAATCGGGGAAGGCCTTCATTCCCTGGTGGAGGATGGTTTTGGCGGTGTGTGGGTCCTTGGTGAGGGAGAGGATGAGCTGGGTGTCATCAGCATAGGAGATGATGTTGAGGTCGTGATGGGGGGGCCACTTGTACGAGGGGGGCCATGTAGACGTTGAACAGCGTTGGGCTGAGCCCTGGGGGATGCCGCAGATGATGTCGGACATCAGGGAGAGGAGTATTTTTTATATATAAATATATATATATATATAAATATATATATATATATATATATATATATATATATATATATAATATATATATATATATATATATATATATATATATATATATATATATATATATATAGTGGTTCTGCCACCGAAACGCATCAAGCTATCTGTATGGAATAAAGACCACTTTTCTTTGGTACCTTGCAGATAATTTCTATGAACAAACAGACATAACCAACCAAGGAATGTTCCCATATCAAAGAGATATGAGACCCAAAAGAGTAGCCACTTTCTCTAATAGTTCAGACTCAGATAGCAACTCAAGTGTATCACCATACCAAGGAAGAGGATATAGAGGGGCACAGAGATCCAATCAAGGTTACCGCCCTTTTTTAGGGAGGCGCCCCCAGAACAGAGGGAATTGGCGATCGAATTACCGATCCCAATTCAAGCCGCAATACCAATACCAACCGAATCAACCTTACCAGCAGTGGGGGCAATACCAAACTCAATTTCAGGACCATCAACCTCAGAATCCAAACAGATATTTGGAAACGAGAAATGCACGTTATTGGAGGGAATAAAAACTATCCCTATCTTTAAGCTGAGTAAATTAGAGGGTAACGTAGCAATCTATTCGATCCTTTCAAAGGGACTTTCCTTTGTGCCACACTCTGGGCTAAACAATTTTGAATTATACAATGATGTCATGACATTTTTTTCGCAAAATCCGCTTAAAGAGATTTTTCTTCAACAATGAGTATAATGTGTTGGAAGTGAACTAGTCTGGCCTAACTCCTAAATCGGTATTTACATCGACTTTGGCTCAAGTGGCCCCTGCAATACGTATATTTGAGCAAGTAGTCATCAACAAATTGCGTATTGCCACTAAATATATACCGAATACCCTATATAATAACAGTATGGAAGAACACAAAGCACTAGTGCAACTCAAAGATTCAAAAGAGTTGCGACAAGGGGGGAGGGATAGCGATCCTAGACACTGTAAAATATATTGAGAAAATCGAAGAAATGCTTAGTGATAACACCTTTTATATCAGAATCACAAAAGACCCTACCAGTAAAACAAAAACCAACATTTTGAAATTGACTTCCAAAGCTTTGCAGAATGAAGATATCTGCACAAAAGAGTTCGAATATTTGAACATAGACAACCCGAGAATGGCTAGTCTATATGGAACCCCTAAAGTTCATAAAAATGAACTAGACCCACCTTTTCGTCCCAGTGTGACAACAATTGGTACCATAACAGAACCAATATCAAAATATTTTGACGCAATATTGCGTCCTTATATCTCACGAATACAGGGATATGTGCAAGACACAAGGCACATAATTAACCCATTAGAAGGGACAGCATTCAATGCTCAAAGACAATGGATTGTGACACTGGATGTCGAAAGTGTTTATTCAAACATCCCATGTACTGGTGCAATTGATGCTACAAGATGGTTCATTGAACTATATGAAATAGAGTGTAACATTGATTTTATTCTGGACTGCCTAAGAATTGTCCTGGAGGAAAATGTGTTTGAATTTCGCGGTACCCTCTATAGACAGATAAAGGGTGTAAGTATGGGGGCGTCTTGTGCCCCCACTATCGCGAATATTTATGTGGCGTTTTTCGAAAAATTTAACATTTTCAATGAGGTGGCCCCATTTTTTGAATCAATTTTTTACTGGTCACGATACATTGACGACGTCATTTTTATATGGGACGACAATGAAGACACCCTCAATGAATTCATACTTTGGTTTAATGCCTGTGATACGAACCTGAAATGTACTGCCCATATGAGCAACACAGAAATGGAATTCTTGAACATCATTGTAAAACACGATCAGGGCCAACTATTCATGGATCTTTTTGTAAAACCTACGGCACTTAATACCATCCTCCACTATGACAGTTTTCATCCGGCAGCACAGAAAAACAGTATCCCCTTTAGCCAATTTCTTCGGCTAAGGAGAAACTGTACCAAATTAACAGATTATGACTAACGAGCAAAGCTAATGAAAAATAAGTTTGAAGAGCGTGGCTACCCACATAGACTAGTACGAGAGTCCTTCAAAAGGGCCAGGTACTATGACCGCCAACACCTTCTAGAGCAGAGTTCTTCAATCTGTGGGGCGCGCCCCCCTGGGGGGGCGCGCCACCGTCTCAGGAGGGGGCTCGTAGTCCGCCGAAAATCTCACCTTTGTCCTCTTCTGATTAAAGTAACAGACGGCAGAGTGAAGCTGCAGGGGCCCGAAGAAGGGGTGAAAACTATTAAAGCCTCATTAACAATGCGAGATTTCTCTTTCAGCCATGTAATCGCCGTAAAGGGACTAAGCACAGGTGTAAATGAAACGTAATTATTGTGGGAGGGTGCAGCACTGATAAAGGGTTTAAACTGCCCTTCTGAAGACAAAGGTGAACCATATGGTTGGAGAGGGGATAGAGCCGCTTATATATCTGAAAACAAATGTGTGCAGGGGCCTCTGTTCATCTCTGCAGCGTGCGGGCTCTGTTTCACATCAAAGTGCAAGTAATCTCATACGTGTTGCAGAGGCCTCCTAGGGACTCCTTGAGCAGATCTTTCCTGAGAAGTTTGCATGGAGTGCAGGTTTCAGCTTTGGGACGAATTTCACTGCGCATCTTTATTTTTCTTATTTTATTTAATTTGCGCAGGCCTGCTTGGCAACACCCCTGACAGTTATTTTTTTCTTGTGCCTCAGTCATGATCATCTTCAGAGCTGCCGCCTGTCTGCCCTGTAACAGCTGAGAACTGTACATTACATAGCAGTCTGTCTTCTCACTGACAGTAAGCTGTGTTAGTAGTTGCTTGCACTAACCTGTTTTGGGTCAGGTGACTGAGAGCCACTGTGGTGCTTGCCAACGTAACTTTTCAGCGCGCAAAGCAACACAGAGTCAGAAGAGCATGCCGGGTAGCTCTGTGTGACAGGCTGCAACTGGTATGATGGGGCCACCAGCGGGGTTTGGCAGGCAGTGGGCAATATTCAGGACCGGGGTGCACCGCTCAGTAATACAGCTTGTGGTTTATGATGTGACTCGTCTTAGAGTTCCTTGTTGCTCACATGGGTGTCATTTCTGATATGTATGTTTCCCTCGTCTTCACTGCTTGAGTTTGCCTGCGAGAAATTGTCACTCATAGTCCTTGAAATGTCACTCATAATTACACTGAAATTAAGAAAATGTCACACATAGCAATCTGAAACCTTGGCAGCTATGTTTGGGGGGGGGGAGGGGGAGGGGGCTATCCTGGTTAATTCCTACAGCTGAAATGCTTTAGCTGCAGTGTGAGGCAAGGAGCCCCCTTTTCTAAAACTGAAAGCATCTATTTTGCAACTATTTACTGCAAGTGTCTGGGAATGTACCCTGCATTCAGACAACTTGCTCCTCATTCTCGCCCTTCACTTTCATGCTCACCCTGCACTCACAGCGATAACAATTCCCTCATACTGACCCCCATTCACTCACACAATTCACCCTGCACTCAGTGATCACGCTGCTCTCACAATGCACTTCCGCGGTTTTCCCTGTACCTCAACCTGCAGCCACACAAGCACACTACCCACCCTGCACTCATGTGACACTTCACTCACCTGTCCCCCTCACTGCTCAATCTGCAATCTCACTTAAACAAACCCATCACTAACCGTGCATTCATTAGTCCCACTCTGCACTAACATGCACACCCAAATTCATATGGTCACCTCACCCACCCTGCAGTCACTCCACTTACCCTACTCTCACACTGTCGCATACCTCACTGTGCACTCACATGAGCACTCCTGCCACCCTCACAGCACAGAGGGTTAATGTGCCTGCTACAAAGAAGGTGTAACATGCAGATCAAAGAACTGAGGGGCATATGTTCAAGGAAGTTGCGGAGTGAGGCGTTTAGTAGTCATGGGTTAAAGCCTCTCTCCGCCACTTCAGAAACGGAAGGCTGCACCATATTTACAACAATATGGTGCAGCCTTGCGTTTCCCCTGCGCTGGCGCTATGCTTATCAGTGTAGGGCCAACTCAGACACCATTGCACCATAGTTCAAGGGTGTCTGGGTGCAGGGAAAATATTGTTTATGTTCAGGAGGGGGACCTTCCTGTACATAAACAATCTTTAAATGCCATTTATCACTTCCATGTGTGCTGCTTAATGCAGCACACACAGAAATCACAAAATTGTTTTTTTTTTTTAAAGAGTACAAATACAAGGCATTTTGCTTTTTCCATGTGTGCTGCACAAGGCAGCACACATGGATGAATGAAAAATGAGGAGAAATAATGCATTTCTCCTACTTTCACCAGCTTAAGACCAGGTTTTCCCTGTTCTTAATTTTAACGCTGCCTCACTTTTACGCTGCCCTTGTAAATAGGGTGCAACATCAAAATCAGTGCCTGTTGCAGTGGAACACCCACTGCAACACCCACTGCCCACCATTTCACGCTAAGCATAGTATGAAAGAGGGCCGTATTTACAAGGCAGCGTTAAGCCAAGTTAAGTGGCTTAACTCTGCCGTGTAAATACAGCAATGCCCCTATCACCACCACAATGTTGTAAAAAGTGATGGTGTGGTGTCTATAGGTGCTTGTACATGTGCCCCTGAGTATGATGAAACTATGAGTAGCACTATAAAAAAAATTATATGTTTGCCAGAAAGGTGCTATAGAGAGATGAGGTGCATTGTTGGTGAGTGGTAGCGAGGGAATTCATGGAGAAGGAGGAAACACTCATTGTTTTGAACATTATTTGCCGGATATGGCCAGGGATATGCGGGTGGCGGTCAATTATGTAGTGTAGCAGGTTCCAGAAATTTCTGTCAGGTGGTGGGGGGGCCCGACATTTACAAAAATTCAGCTGGGGGGGCTCAACCTTCAAAAGTTTGAAGACCTCTGTTCTAGAGGGTACAAAATCTAATCAAGGCACAAATTTGGTGTTTGTATCCAGACATTCCCTTTTGAATAATCAAGTGCGTCAAATACTGTATTCAAACTGGCACATTCTGAATGTAAATAAATCCGAAGAAGAAAAATTACCGAAACCATTATTTGCGTATAGAAAGAACAAAAATATCAAGGATCTGGTGGTAAGATCACGCATGCCCGCTCGCAAAGAATGTACCCAAAGAAGCATAATGAACCATAATCCCGTAATTGGAAACTACAAGTGCGGTACATCCAAAGTGTGCCCACAGGCTAATGAGACAAAGGAATTGATGCATAATGGAGTGAGGATACAAACTAAGGGCATGACAAATTGCAAAACTAAAAACATTGTGTATCTGTTATTATGCCCATGCAATCAAGGGTATGTAGGCGATTCTTCACGATCCCTATACAAGAGATTAACAGAACACAAGTCGGCAATACGTACACTGAAAATGAATGCACCCCTAGTAGCTCACTATGCAGAAAATAATCATAAACCAGAAGATATCCGCTGGCTTATTATAGAGAGAATAGAGCCAAGAGAAGGTTCTTGCACTGACAAGATTCGGAAAAAACGTGAAGTTTTCTGGATTTTTACCCTTGATACCATGAATAGAGGACTTAACTTAGAAACCCCATGGAAGCAGGCAATTATATAGGTCCCTGGCTGGGATAGTTTGGCAAATCTGAGATAAGCGAATTTCCTACAGATCTATAGGGAAGAGAATGAGTATTTAATCATGCTTTCTCCACATTGAATCTAGTAATATCTTTTATCTCTCTATGCATAAGAATATCTACAACATAGATCATATATCCCTTCCATAATAAAAAGGCACATGTAAGGGCGATATGCTTAAACTGATGCATTTAAAATATTCTGTCTCTCTACTAATCATTTGTACAAACTAATAATATGTCTTTATTTTGAAACAAAATAGTTATGCTATGGACGAACCTTATGGATTATCGCAATATATCTATACAATCAGCCATTTTTATAAAAATACATTCCGGCTCCTACTATCTTTCACTAGTCCGTCTTTTAGCTCTATGCCCCCTTGGACGCGCTGTGTATGACATCAGTATACATGCGCCAAATCCCCGCACAGGTGCAAACAACTAGCAACCAAAACGCGGGAAGATCAGAGCTACTTATAAACGTGAGGGGCATTGACTTTCCGTTTTCGCACTCGGACGGAGCTTTTGGCACGGCTGACGAAACAGAACCCCCATAGAGGATTCGTTACATAAGCAAGAAGGTAAACAGCCGATACTGCTTAGAATCGCACGTTTGGAACAGTGAAACCGTTTTGGCTATCATAAACGTAAATTAGAAATGTTGTTCTCTATTTTTAGAACAATAAGATATTACCCAGCGCTACTTTGTTATGTTTGAAAGCTTTATTGAAAGAAAGGTCATAAAACAATAAGGTGACATCAGCAGAACAAAATGAGGGAAGACAAATTTGTGCAAATAGGAAAAACATAAGCTACCGATGGCACAAGGAAAAATCAAAGCATTTTCTAGATTTTAAGGGGGAGGGGGGGAAGGAAAGGGAGGGGAATAGAAACCATGTTAGTACAATCCTAAAAACAAATATAAGCATAAGCACGGTTGGCAACAAATTACATTAAATGCACAATCATTAAATAGAAGTGAAAAAAGCATTATATATAACAGGAATGGAGAAAAACTACAACTGTGAAATCAAAGTAATGTAACTGCAAGCAGGAGTACAAATGTTCAAGGAGGCTTAAAATGATCAGAAGAAAGCGGAGTATAGTTTCGTTTGGCGGACTGATCTAGATATAAGGTAAGGGGCAACCAGTAAAGCTCAACATTGCGAGAGGGTTTACAGGAGGAGGCAAAAGCAACATCAAGCCTATGGGAATGACACAGGAGATTCCACCAGCAACCAATGGAGAGTTTCGTAAGAGACTTCCAATTAGAAGCAATGTGTTGGAGTGCATGTGCCAACATGAGGTCAAAAAGACCGCATGAATGCGGGGGGAGATCAAAAGACTCTGAGAGGCTTCCTAAAAACACCAGAGAGGCAGAGTAGGGAATAGAAAGATTGAAAATACGGGAAATGCGAGACCATACCTGCATCCAGAAAAGTCGAACTGAAGGACAGAGAAAGAAAAGATGAAAAAGATCAGCATTGGGAGTATTGCATGTCCAGCAGTTAGCGGTGGAAGAAGAAAGAAAACGAGAGAGAGAGAGAGGAGAAAGATAAAGTCTATGATAGAAGAAAAATAAGGATTGAGTGAGAGATGCAGTACGAGAAGTCTTCAAGGATTTAGTCCAAAGCTTGTCCCAGAGAGAAACCGACCAAGAGCAATCTAGGTCTTTTTCCCAAGAGAGTTCCAATTTTGATTTGAGACGATCCGGATCAGGAGCCGAAAAGAAGCGATAGATAAGAGAAGCTTTAGGAATGGTCGAAAGAATGGCAAGAAGAGGGGAAGAGGGGAGAGGCAATTCAGCAGATGGAAGAGAATAATAACGATCGACGACAACTTCCATAAGAATGTAGTATTTCTTCGCAAACGAACCAGGGCATTGAAACTGGGACTGGAATTGAGGAAAAGAGCAAGGTGACGAGCCATCAAAAAGATGATGAATCCAAATGATACCCTTCGACCTCCAAGAAGACCAGGCAAGAGGTCTATTGCGTAATAAAATAAGTGAATTATACCAGATGAGCAACAGTAAAAAGGATTCTCGAGAGACAGGTAACGTGGATACTAAGGGTCGTAAAAGAGAAGAAGTATGTTTGAATAATGGAGGATTAAGACATGGAGATTTAGCAGTGAAGCGAAGTACATCTTGAAAGGAATAGGGCAACAATAAAGAGCGCTCTATAGAAAGCCAAAGGGGGGGAAAAGGAGACAAGTCCGGTGATAACCAACGAGAGGCCTGACGAAGAGAAAAAGATTTATGATAGAGACGAAAATCTGGAAAGTTGACCCCTCCATTCGATTTGGTTTTACGAAGGGCCGAAAGAAATATACAGGCCTTTTTCTGCTTCCTGAGAAATTTGGTCAAAACAGAATCAATACGACGGAAATAGAGAGCCGGGATATGGACGGGGAGCATGGAAAGTAAATAAATCAAGATCGGGGCAATCATCATCTTGATAGTGTCAAGACGACCCCACCAAGAAAGATATAGAGGATTCCAAGAAGAAAACAGACAATCAATTCTAGAAATGATTGCATTCATGTTAAGTTGGATAGAGGATGAGATGGAGCTAGAGAAGAGAACACCGAGATATTTTATCTTATTGCTATTCCAAGCAAAGCCAGTGGAAGTAAAGAAATGTGGAAGGCAAAACTTAGTTAGTGGAAGAATCTCCGTCTTATCCGAATTAATTTTATATCCTGAAATAAGGGAAAACTTCTCAAATTCGTCCAATAAAGAAGGGACAGAGATAACTGGGTCTGAAATAAATAAAAGAATATCATCCGCATATGCAGACAATTTGAGCTGATGTTTTCCGTATGGAAAACCATAGATAGAAGAATTGTTACGAATAGAGGATATAAAAGGTTCAAGAGCTAAAATAAAAAGAAGAGGGGAGAGAGGACAGCTTTGACGAACACCAGGTTGAAGCGTGAAGGAGGAGGTAAGTTGACTGTTTACGAGGACTGATGCTTTGGGCATGGAATATATTAAAGAAATAAAAGAGATAAATTTAGGACCGAAGCCATGCCATCTCAAGGAAGCCATCAAAAAGGACCAATCAACCCGATCAAAAGCTTTTTCAGTATCAACCGAAATAGCTGCTAGGGGAATAGAAAGAGAGGAAGCCTTACTTAAAACATTGAGGAAAAGTCTGGAGTTGTCTGATGTAAGACGGCCCTTAACAAATCCGCATTGTTCTTTCCCAATGAGATGTGGCATGAATGGATCAAGACGGAGAGCCAACAATTTTGCAAAAAGTTTATAATCTACGTTAACGAGGGATATTGGATGATAATTCTTACAGAATTTAGGATGAGGCATATAGTAGCGCCCTGAAAGGAACCTTGAGCAAGTCCGGTGGAGCAAAAGGACTGAAAAAGGGAGAGAAGTTTGGGCAAAAGAAGATCAGAAAAACGTAAATAAAATTCAACCGGAAAGCCATCCGGGCCCGGTGTATTGCCTTTAGTAAGGGAAGACAGAGCGGTGGATAGCCCAGGAAGAGTAAGATCCGTGTCAATGTCTGATAAGTGAAGTTGGGAAGTATCTGGCTTAGGTAAGTTATCAAAATAAGATTGAAGAAGAGCTGGCGTAGGAGGATTCTCGGGAGAGTATAGAGATTCATAAAAGGATTGATATTGTTCCAAAATTTCGTTATCTGTGTGCAAAAGGACGTTAGAGGGGGAATAGATAGAATCTATGAGAGTCCGTTCTTTACGTGATTTGAGATAATTGGCAAGTAATTTGCCCGATTTGTTGCGACCCCCATAGTAAAGTGCACTACTCCGAAGAAGAAAGGAAGAGGCTGAATCAGTGGTGAGTTTATTGAAGGCAATTTTGGCTTGAAGAAGTTCAGAGGACATATGATTTGGGGAGGAGGTATAAAACTGATGTTCCAAGGATTTGATATGTGCAAGAGCAACTTTACGCTTTTGAAGAAACTGTTTCTTTTTCTTAGAAACGAAATCAATAATAAATCCGCGGGCTGTAGCTTTGAAAGAATCCCAAAGAACATGGGGAGATATATGAGAGTCAGAGTTAAGTTGAAAAATTCAGAGGTGAAAGATCGAAAAGAGGAAGAGAAAAGAGGGTCAGCGAGGAGGGAAGAGTTAAAACGCCAACGAGAAGATTTAGGGAAAGGAGGAAGAAGATCAAAGTCTGTGACAATAGGAGCATGGTCAGGGATTACAATAGGCTCAATAGAGGAAGATATAAGAGTTTGAGATAAAGAAGAGGAGAGGAAAATATAGTCTAAGCGAGAGAAAGAGGCATGTGGGGGAGAGAAAAAAGAAAAGTCTACAGTGTCTGGGTGGGTGAGTCTCCAAGAGTCTACAAGGTGAACCTGGGTAATGGTGTCCAAAAATTGCTTGTGGGGCTTGTGAGGGGTAAAACGAACAGAGGACCTACAATTTAAAAAGGGATCAATGATCTGATTACAGTCTCCACCTAATAGGAAATAGTCGTCTTTGTGTTGGATGCATTTTGCAGTAATTGATGGCCAAAAAGAGGAGTCAAAACTTGTAGGACCATAAAAATTAAACAGAGTAATTGAAATTGCATTAATAAGCAACTTAGCTAAAATCCAACGACCCTCTTCATCCTTTTCATCTAGGACCACCTTGGATTTGAGACGTTTGTGAATCAAGATAGCAACACCATTCTTTTTGTGAGAAGCCGGAGAAAATAAGACAGTACCAACCCACAGTCTCTTTAACTTCAGGGATTCAATATCAGAAAGGTGGGTTTCTTGGATAAGGGCAATATCAGGGTTATAAGAGGAGAGGTGGGACAGTACTCGCTGCCGCTTAATAGGATTATTAAAACCTTTCACATTCCATGGAACAACTTTAAAGATCAAAACATATTAAACTGTTCAAAATTGATAAGTGCGAAGCATACTGTACGAGCAATAAGCCAACCATTAAAAGATTAGAAAGAAGAATGGGGGAAAGGAGAAGAAAAAGGGGAAAGGGAAGGAAAGAGAGTAAGGGAGAGGAAAGAGGGTCTGCAAAGGGAAGAAAAGGAAGAAAGGAAAGAAGGCATAGAAGACAGTGCAAATCCATAAGGATGACTGCAAGAGACATACCTGAAGGGGGAGATACACAAAGGGAGATGGGGAAGTGGTGATGCGTAACAAGACAGGTAGACCAGGATCAGAAGCGTAACCGCACTGAGACCTCACAAAATTACAAAGGATGATACATGATGAGGGGAACAACCGATACATATCTGTATGAGGGAAGAAAGAGAACAATTAATACATAAAGGAACATGTGACACACATCATATAACTATAATACAGGACATAAGTATTATAGAAATCAAATATTGAGGAGGTCAGTTGAGAGCATGTTTCGACGACATACAAGAAAAAGAAAAAGGACGAATTGACAACGGGAATCAATGAGAAATAACAAGAATATGTAAAAACAAGGAGAGCACTAAGAAAATAAACACGGAAAACAGAGGAACAGCTAAAGACCATTTTCAAGAATACAACAATATCATTCAGCCACTGTTTGAAGAAGAAGAGTCCATTCCATCGTTGTTATGTAGAAGGATGAAGTTTCGCAGTTCGCCAGGATCTTGAAAGGACCATGTCTTATTTTGATGAGTGACTCTGAAGGTACAGGGGGGAAATAAACCATATCGCGCTCCAAGGGAGCGCAAAGAAGGGCGGAGAGCTAGAAATTCCTTACGCCTGGAGGCAGTAGCATTAGAAACGTCTTGGGACAGGTACACTCGTTGACCAAGCCAGGATATCTGCCTCTTAGCCCTTGCCGCCGTAAGAATTGAGAGAAGATCTGTGAACTTCAAAAAGAGAATAATAACACCCCGAGGTTTTGTAGAGGAGGTTGTACGTGCTCCCAGTCTATGAGCTCTTTGGATGCTAATGGACGTGGAAGGGGGCATGTCCAGAAGTTTCGGAAGGAAGGAGGTAAAGAAAGTCACTGGATCCTCACCCTCAAGAGTCTCTGGTAAACCATAAATACGAAGGTTGTTCCTCCTGTTGCGATTTTCCAAATCCTCTGTATGTTGTTGCAGAGAGAGGACAGTCTTTTCCAATGCTACAATACGTTGTGTATTGGATTGAACCTCAGGGATTTGCTGTTCAATTGAGGAGATTCAGGCATCCATGGTCTCCCATTTATCTTTTAAAAGTTGCATATCCTTACTCGTCTCCTCAATGAAAGGACGCATTGCACGAATCTCTTCCAAATTTAAATCAATGGAGGATGAGGAAGAGGATTTGTCTGGTGAAGAAGAATCTTGTTTTAGCCGTTTGACGGATGTAGCGGGAGGTGAAGATCTATTGGACGATGCCTGCCCCGAAAGGGAGCGCTGAGAAGAAGGAGTCGCCATCTTGGTAGGTTGAGTAGATGTAGGTAGGTTAGTGGAAGAGCTCACAGGGGTAACCAAAGAGGGAGTAAAAACAAACTTTGGTTTGCGTAACCTCACCATAGGAAGTCTGCACTCCAATCAATTGAATTAACCACTGTGCTCTGAGGTGTGGCCAAAAGGGCGGGAAACACAAGCCCCTGAAATTAAATTAATATGCATCAAAGGCCCATTCCAGGAAAGCTTAGACCATTGCCAGTATACTGTAAGACGCTTCCAGAACACCACAGTGAAACTGCAGCACACTTGAATACACGTGAAGAACTCCAGTAGGAAGATATATATCAGAGCCTAAAGCCTCCTTAAGAAGAGCTAGTCATTGAGCATCAGGCATCTACAGAAGGAGAATAAGCACCTCAGGAGCAAAAAAGAGCCTTGATTACAATAGGAAAGGCACATTCAGTTGGTGAGGAGGTTCAGCATGGAGACTAGAAATGAGGTAAAGGTAAAGACAAAGCGCAGGGCTTCACAAAGCCAGAGGAGGAAGTTCAGTTAATTTGTGGAAGTAGTGTGCACATAATGAAAACGGGATATATGCTCATAAGTAAAGAGCATTAGTAGAAAAATATGTCCAGTGCACCATAGGTACGTAGAAATGATGCGTGAGGCGTCTGTGTTAGGAGGAAGGAAGACGCAGGCACCATAACAGCATCGCGGGGAGAAAGTCGCGGCTTCCAAATCGGCCGCGGCACTTAGAAAATGGCGGCGTCAGTGCGCAGATAAGAAAAAACGTATCGTAAAGTGAAGTGAAGTGGGGCACATGAAGAGTGGCAAGAAGTCTCACATGCTCACCCAAAAATCCAGCGTAGGAAGTTAAGACTTCAACCAGAACATCACGGAGTAGCCGCAGAGGCTGTGGGTCAGCAAAGCCGGCAGCGCTGAGGAGGCGGAGCACATAAAATGGCGGCGATGTGCTGAAGTGGAATCCTCATCTTGGAATTATGTTGAAAGACGGCACCTTGGGAGTTGCAAAGCAGCTCACGTAACTCCCCAAGTGCTCCGGTTCCAGAAACAGGATAGCGGCATGAGCAGTAAATCCCCTCACCGGGCAAAAACTGCAGCGAGGCGTCTCAGTGCGGCGTAGCTCCACGCCTAGCCAGCCATCTTGCGCGGCACCCAAGCCACGCCCCCCATTACCCAGCGCTACTGATAAACGCGATTCTGCAGAACTGCGCCCATCTCAAACAAGATACTATTTAAAGGTATATTCTATACTTTTTGTAACAACATGTGAACAGTAGAGTAAATGCCCACAACGGCTACTGAATAGGTTATTTATCCTGTCATTTTATACGTCCATAGGCAGCCGTCGTCTTTGAATTGCAGACCCTGACAATTTACGTGAATGCCGTGATACATCATTAAATAAGAGCTGTGAGGATCGTATTAAGGTAATAAGGAACGCGCTACTAAATGAGAATGTCTAAACTTTAAACTAGATTTATCTCCTGAAGTGACTAGCAAGCGTACCAGTAAAGAAGAGATATCAGATATAATTATGCGCTATATAAGTAAAGTAAGGACAAATTAACACTAAGATATGAGGCAGAGCCCTATGGATAAGTATTAAAATCATATTAGCAGTTTTTTTCTGTTTATCCCCATAAGGTCCTTCGATAACACAGCATTGAAAAAACTAGAAGGTTTGCTGAGACTTTTAGACTACATAAAGCTCAGCTGTACAGAAATCATTTTGATTGCCTATTATATATGTGTTGTATGTATGATTATCTCATAAGTTTCCATATGATACAATGATATAATATATGATAGCTTAAACGGAACACTAGACCGCTAAAGTAAATCTCAGCCGTAATATCTGTTGAGAGTAAGTATGTCCCTAGATAACGCCAGAATGATGGACTCTCTTTAAAGAATGTCTTTTTTTCAGCACTTTACATCTATTCCATCTGTTATCTCTACTATTTCGGTTCACATAAGATCCTCTTTTCAAACAGTGATGGATAATCTCTAGGGATAAGATTTGAATCCATATATGAAATATTGCCTAAAAAGCATTAGGACCATTCTGCTGGCCATATATACTGATCTCAATGTATGTACAACAGTCGCCTATCAAGTAGACTGATGGATACAAAATGAACTTAAGCATGTATTATATGAAGAACATGTATTAAGTAATAATTTGACTACAGTTTCTGAACTATGCAATCAAACTGAATATGACACATGAGCTGCGTATGTAAATAACGTGATGTGCTATATATATCTTTTATGTAAATATTGACCTAGTCTCTTAGCATTAGTGTAAATATATTCTGCATCTTATAAATGTATATGTAATGTAATGCGAACACTGTATATAATATGTAATATATATATTTATATATTCTTTTTTGTATTTTTTCTTTAGTGTATATTTTGTTACATGTATGTGCGAAAGACGGTCACCTGATGAAGGCAGATTGCCGAAATGCGCGTAGTCAAAAACCACCGCTTTGCCTACTTTAAAAGAATATTGACCGGTTTAGTGTGATTTATTTAGGTCTATGTGTTGTGTATATATATGTGTTTTTCTATATGTGACCTCTGAACTAAAAATATTTGGATGATGAGCTAAAAACAAAAAAAGTAAACATGTCTATAAAAGAAATCTGAAACAAAATATCAATATGAAATAAAACTGTTTTTTATATACAACTAAACTCTGATTAAATATATGTATGATTTCATATATGTAATTCATAGTCACAATTTTTTAGTTTACTTTCAAAGGAGAGATTTGGCAGTTATTAATTGAGTGTTTTGCTATAGTTTTTTATTTTTCCAATGATACTATTTCCCTACGTATAGCAAACTAAGTATTTGTAGGGGTCCCCTGTTTTCCAAATAACACTTTTCTTTGGTAACCTGATCCCATGGTGTCAGCGAGCGCCTGATTTCGTGTGACAGAATCCAGGATTATGACAGACATCTCCACTTTCCTAAGGCACGTGCACTTTATATTTGAAAATGTGGGATCTTAAACTAGATTGAACATCGGGGCCCTGATGCTCAAATCTTGGTTTTTCTGTTCTGGCCCGAAAGAACATATAACACAAAAACAAAACAACTGAAAAACTGAAACATTGTAAAAAATTGTGAAGAAATTTAAATGTTGCTGTTTCTCATGATCAAAATTGATTTTAAATCTATGCACTAAACTTGCACTATTTTGCACATATTTATTAGGATTAAAATATACTTTTTTCAAATGAAATGTGATTTTAGCCTGAGATTTAATGCGAATGTTGCACAATATGCTAAATTTTGCACAATATTACATGTTGTAGTCTTTACTAGGGATAGTAACTTTTCTATCTCTATGCAACTTGTATGCTATACCATGTGATCGGTACTTTGTATATTTAAACCAATATCCTAGCGACTTTCTGTGTCATGTGATCAAGCGCTCTGGGTAGCGAATAAAGACTTCACCTGCACCAATTCTGTGGTCCGTATCCGCTTCTCTTGCCTGGATTGTTCTGTTCGGGAGATCAGAGGTCTTGGGATATATAAATATATATGTATATATATATATATATATATATATATATATATATATATATATATATATATATATATATATAGAGAGAGAGAGAGAGAGAGAGAGAGAGAGAGAGAGAGAGAGAGAGAGAGAGAGAGAGAGAGAGAGATTCACTGAAAAAAACAAAGGCTATAAGGGCATTATAGTTAGGCTCCGATTTCACTTGTACAAAACTATAGAAATTCAGCAGTTATAGTTACATGAGCTGACTATAACTTACCCCCCTGCAATGCACTGCTTATGACTTCACATATTACATCACCCATGACATAGTCAGTGACATCACCAGCTCACAAAAATCCCCCTGTGTGGGTCTCACTGGGGGCAACCAGAGGGGTAGGTGGCCCCCAGGGACCCTCACCATCCCAGGGGACTTCATCCCACAACCAGTAGTGCTCCAGGAGGTTGGTTTGCAGAGTGGTGGAGAAAGAGGGCATGGCCTGCAAAGATCTCTCAGCAATCCCGCTGTGTGGGACTTCCTGGAGGTAACAGGAGGGATTGTTCTCCTCCAAGGACACTGAGCAGCCAAGAGGATTCCATGCCCCAACCAGTAGTGTACCAGGAGGTGCATTTGCAAAGTGGTGGAGAAAGGGGGCATGGCCTCCAAAGACCTCTCATCAATCCAGCTGTGTGGGACTTACTGGAGGTAACAGGAGTGGCTCCTGGACCCCAAAGACCCTCATTATCCAAAGGGATTTCAGTCCCCAACCATTAGTGCACCATGAGGTGCATTTGCATAGTGGTGTAGAAAGGGGACGGGCCTCTGATGACCTCTCAGAACTCCTACTGTTATGGACTTACTAGAGGTAACAGGAGGGGTAGTTGGTCCCAAAGGACCCTCAGGAGTCAGGGGGACTTAATCCCCCAACCAGTAGTGCGCCAACAGGCGCGTTTGCAGAGTGGTGGTGAAAGGGAGCAGGGCCTCCAGTGACTTGCCAGGGCCGGCTTTTTAGAAAAAATACATTACTAGGGAAGGGGGACTGCATGGTCCACCTTTCTTGGGCTCATTCCAGCCCTGGGGATCTCAACTCCCATAGCCAGACTTTTTTGGAATGAGGCTTGGGCCGAATTAAACCCTGAGGACTCCATCCCATGGGACCCAGCCTTTTTAGGTTCTTTTAGAGTCAGGAAGAGGGGCCGTGTTGCCCCCCCCCCCCGACTTGGCCAATTTTGGCCCTGGGGACTGGCCTCCATTCTGGGTGTCCTAGAAGCACCCAGCAGATCATTTTTCAATATGAAATATGAGAAGAAACACATTTGCTTTGCCTTTGCCAAGCCCAAAAAGTTAGGATTGTTTGGGCTTTAATCAAGTGGATGTTCAGCTGGGTCACCTACTATGTTTATATTTGTAAGTGCATCTTGTTCATGTTTAATTTCTGTGAAATTAGCAACAGGGCCAGAATAGAACCTCATTGTATCTGAAAATGTTTGCCCAAATAGAGTAATTTCTACTGGCAAATTAGTAAGTGCTATCTTGTTGGGTAAATGTCTAGTACATGTTATAGACTACAGCTGTGTAAAGGACCACAAGTTAACTCCTCCAGTGAACCTAATGGAGGTGAATGCATCATTGGTCTTTTGGAGCACAATCTGATCTGGGGTGACTGTGACGAGTGGTTTCTTTCTTGCCGTCTCTTGGTGAGAGCAGAGTCCAGAATTCTCCCTTTTAAATACCGTAGGTAAGAAGATACCTAAAATCCATAGCACCACTCGCTAGGGCCGGACTAGGAACCAGAACCGGCCCTGGCAAAGTGCTCGGCCGGTCCCCCTAACCCCCCTCCGGGAGGCGGGGGTGGTGGGGGGGGCGGGATTCGACCGCGTTCTGTGCCAGGGCCGGTTTTCGGCCATTTTTGTTACAGGGCCGTTTTTGCAGCTATGCTGCAAAAACGGCCCTGTAACATAAAACGGCCCCCAGGGGCCCAAAACCGGCCCCCAACCATGCGGCCCACCGGGGGATTGCCCGGTGCCCGCAACGGCCAGTCCGGGCCTGCCACTCGCACATCTACTCACAACCCCATATAACCACACACAGACCCATAGCACCACATACACACATGTATTCAGACACACACAGATACTCACACAGCCACTCACAGACTCATTGCACAACTCCCAGATACATAGTCCCAGATACAGGCACTCACATACCCCCTCACAGACCCACACAGCCACTCACACATCCACTCACAGACCCATAGCATTACTCACAGACCCAGTCACAAACTCACACAGGCAGTCACACACCCGGTTACAAACACTCAACCACCCACTCACAGATCCACACACCCATTCACAGACCCATAGCAGCACTTATACACCCACTTAGAAACACACTCAGACACTCACACATCCACTCACAGACCTACACAGCCACTCACACACCCACTCACAGACCCATAGTGCCACTCAAAGACCCAGGGAAAATTGTTCTTCTTGCTGTGTTCAACTCACAGACCCAGTCACAGACCCACACAGGCACTTACACACCCATAGAGGCACTCACACACCCACTCACAGACCTGTAGCACCACTCACAGACTTACACAGGTACTCACAGACTCACTCACAGACCCATAGCATCACTCACACACCCACTTAGAGACACATTCAGGCACTCACACACCCATTCACAGACCTACACAGCCACTCACATGCCCACTCACGGACCTGACAGGCACTGACACACCCACTCACAGACCCCCATAGGCACTCACACACCCACTCACAGATACACAGCACCACTCACACACCCACTCACAGACCCACACAGGCACTCACGCAGCCACTCACAGATCTACATAGCCACTCACACACCCACCCACAGACCCATAGCAATACTCACAGACCCACACAGGCACTTACACACCCATCTACAGACCTACAGTCACTGACACACCCACTCACAGACCCATAGCACCACTCAGAGACCCAGACACAGACCCTCACAGGCACTCACACACCCACTCACCCTCTCATAGACCCACACAGGCACTCACACACCCATTCACAGATATATAAAGCCACTCACACACCCACTCACTTACAGATCCATAAGACCACTTACACACTCACTCACAAACCCATACTGCTACTCATACATCCAGTCACTGACCTTTACAGCCACTCACACACTCACCCTCAAAGTTTACAGGTTACAGATAGGAAAAAAGAAGATGTGCGGCTCCGGCTACTGGTCCGGGGGCATGCCATCTTCAACATCATCCCAAATACAAACTATGACATAGACTGTTTGTAGACTAGAAGAAATGCACACCAGCAGTCTCTTATGTTCTCAAAACGTGCATGCAAGTTGTAGACTGTCTCCAGACGTGAACATACTTGTTGCCATAGCTGGGCAAATTGCTGTATCGTGAGTGATGGATTCACAGGGCAAACACGAGGAAGGCTTCCATTCCCCACACAGATAAGGAGAAGAGCAGCGGCGAGCAGGATCCTGTGTGTCTCTGGGCACTGAGGCTGGTCATGGGGAGAACAGGAGCTGCTCAGGGGAGACCGTGTGAGCTCTCCCCATGGTGGGGGGTGCTACCTGGGGACATGAAGCCATGGATGACCTGGGTGAGTGTGGTAGGAGGGTTGGTGCACTGTGTGGGGGTCATGTACAAGGGGAGGACATCAGCAAATGGGGCAATGTGATGTGGGGCACTGCACAGCATACTGGGATCTGCAGTAAATAAGGGCTCTTTATACGACGATGGGGCAGGCAGTGGCATAACAAACGCCTGGGGGCCCCTCTCTCCTCAGTTAATGTCTCATTAAGTTAACGAAGGAGGCCCCCGCCCCCACCTCAGCTCTTCTGAGAGCTGTGAGAGAGGCCCTGAAAGCAGGTGCAGGCTGCAGCCTGCTCTGAGCCCCTCAACCCCTCCCTCTGACTGAAGAGAAACAAAGTATCAACATTGTTTCTCTTCAGTCAGAGCCAGAGGCAGGCCCGGGACAAGGGTGGGGGCCCCAGAGACAGCAGTCTCCACTGCTCCTCTGAGGCAGCACAGAGCAGGGATCCTGACATGGAGAGGGGGCGGGGTCTGGGAGCCCCAGAGAGAAGGAGGCAGCACAGAGCAGGGACCCTGACAAGGAGAGGGGGGGCTGGGGGCCCCAGAGAGCAGGAGGCAGCACAGAGCAGGGACCCTGACAAGGAGAGGGGGGCTGGGGGCCCCAGAGAGAAGGAGGCAGTACAGAGCAGGGACCCTGACAAGGAGAGAGGGGGGGCTGGGGGCCCCAGAGAGCAGGAGGCAGCACAGAGTAGGGACCCTGACAAGGATAGGGGGTGGGGGCTGGGGGCCCCAGAGAGCACGAGGCAGCACAGAGCACTGCTCGGGACCCAGACAAGGACGGGGGCCCAAGAGAGAGAGGAGGCAGCACAGAGCACTGCTCGGGACCCTGACAAGGACGGGGGCTGGGGGCCCCAGATAGAGAGGAGGCAGCACAGAGCACTGCTCAGGACCCTGACAAGGATGGGGGGACTGGGGGGCCCAGAGAGAGAGGAGGCAGCACAGAGCACTGCTCAAGACCCTGACAAGGACGGGGGTGGGGGCCCCAGAGAGAGAGCAGGAGGCAGCACAGAACACTGCTCGGGACCCTGACAAGGGTGGGAGTGGGAGCCCCCAGAGAGAACATTCTCCAGGGCAAAGCTCATATGAGAAGGGATGAGGCAGCAAAATGGTGCCCTCAGGTAAGCACTCTTGTTAGAAGCACCATGTGGGCGTCCGCAGGGGGGACAAGGGGGGACAGAAAAGGGTGCAAGGCAGAGGGGAGAAGGGTGCAAGGTAGAGAGGAGAAGGGTGCAAGGTAGAGAGGAGAAGGGTGCAAGGCGGAGAGGAGATGGGTGCAAGGCGGAGAGGAGATGGGTGCAAGGCAGAGAGGAGAAGGGTGCAAGGCAGAGGGGAGAAGGGTGTAAGGCAGAGAGGAGAAGGGTGCAAGGCAGAGAGGAGAAGGGTGCAAGGCAGATGGGAGAAGGGTGCAAGTCAGAGGGGAGAATGGTGGAAAGCAGAGAGAAGGGTGCAAGGTAGAGAGGAGATGGGTTCAAGGCGGAGAGGAGATGGGTGCAAGGCGGAGAGGAGATGGGTGCAAGGCGGAGGGGAGAAGGGTGCAAGGTAGAGAGGAGAAGGGTGCAAGGCAGAGGGGAGAAGGGTGCAAGGCAGAGGGGAGAAGGGTGCACGGCAGAGGGGAGAAGGGTGCAAGGCAGAGGGGAGAAGAGTGCAAGGGGGATGGTGATGAAGTAAACAAGCATTGGAAATGCAATAGGTCTCGCATTAGGAAAGTTTGAGATATTGGTATTGTAAATGACACTTTTTTTTATTTATGTGTTGGTTTTGAAAGTAGCAAAATTAATAGCTTTGTCAGTTACAATGTCAATAGTTTTAACTTTTGCAAATGAGACACCTATATTATTTGTAATGCAATGTGTGTTGTATTTACGTGACTTAGATGTCTTGATATTACAAATAACAATGGCTTTTAATTTTGTAAATAATTAATACTTAAATAAAAGTTATTGTAATTTATAATGGCAATAGCTTAAACGTTTGTAAATAACTTTTGTGAAGATTATGTTCAGTGTATTTTATTGTGACGAAAATTCAAGAACATTGCATTTGCACCTACACACACACAGAGCCACACACATATAGATGTGGTGGTGGTGGATCTGGGGGATATGGTGGTGGTGGATGTGGTGGTGGTGGTAATGGTGGATGTGGTGGTGATGGTGGTGGATGTGGGGTGGATGTGGTGGTGGATGTGGTGGTGGTGGTGGAGGTGGTGGATGTGGTGGTGATGTGGTGGATGTGGTGGATGTGGTGAAAGTGGTGGTGGATGTGGTGGTGGATGTGGTGGTGGAAGTGATGGTGGTGGGTGTGGTGGATGCGGTGGTGGATGAGATGGCGGATGAGATGGCGGATGAGGTGGTGGATGTGCTGGTGGATGTGGTGGTGGTGGATGCGGTGGTGGATGTGGTGGTGGTGGTGGATGTGTTGGTGGTGGAAGTGGTGGTGGATGTGGTGGTGGATGTGGTGGTGGTGGATGTGGTGGTGGTGGATGTGGTGGTGGATGTGGTGGTGGATGTGATGGTGGATGTGATGGTGGATGTGGTGGTGGATGTGGTGGTGATGGTGGATGTGGTGGTGGATGCGGTGGATGTGGTGGTGGTGGATGCGGTGGATGTGGTGGATGCGGTGGTGGTGGTGGATGCGGTGGTGGTGGATGGGGTGGTGGTTGTAGTGGATGTGGTGGTGGGTGTGGTGGTGGTGGTGGATGCGGTTGTGGTGGATGTGGTGGTGGTGGATGAGGTGGTGGATGAGGTGGTGGATGAGGTGGTGGATGAGGTGGTGGATGAGGTGGTGGATGTGGTGGTGGATGTGGTGGTGGATGTGGTGGTGGTGGATGTGGTGGTGGTGGATGTGGTGGAAGTGGTGGATGTAGTGGTGGATGTGGTGGTGGATGTGGTGGTGGATGTGGTGGTGGATGTGGTGGTGGTGGTGGATGTGGTGGTGGTGGATATGGTGGTGGATGTGGCGGTGGTGGATGTGGTGGTGGTGGATGTGGTGGTGGATGTGGCGGTGGTGGATGTGGTTGATGTGGCGGATGTGGTGGTGGTGGATGTGGTGGTGGATGCGGTGGTGGATGTGGCGGTGGATGTCATGGTGGATGTGATGGTGGATGTGGTGGTGGTGGATGCGGTGGTGAAGTGGTGGTGGATGTGGTGGTGGTGGATGTGGTGGTGGATGTGATGGTGGATGTGGTGGTGATGGTGGATGTGGTGGTGGATGCGGTGGATGTGGTGGTGGTGGATGCGGTGGATGTGGTGGATGCGGTGGTGGTGGTGGATGTGGTGGTGGTGGATGGGGTGGTGGTTGTAGTGGATGTGGTGGTGGGTGTAGTGGATGTGGTGGTGGGTGTGGTGGTGGTGGTGGATGTGGTGGTGGTGGTGGTGGATGCGGTGGTGGATGAGGTGGTGGATGAGGTGGTGTTGGTGGATGTGGTGGTGGTGGTGGATGTGGTGGTGGTGGATGTGGCGGTGGTGGATGTGGTGGTGGTGGATGTGGCAGTGGTGGATGTGGTGGTGGTGGATGTGGTGGTGGATGCGGTGGTGGATGTGGCGGTGGATGTCATGGTGGATATGGATGTGATGGTGGATGTGGTGGTGGTGGATGCGGTGGTGAAGTGGTGGTGGATGTGGTGGTGGTGGATGTGGTGGTGGATGTGATGGTGGATGTGGTGGTGATGGTGGATGTGGTGGTGGATGTGGTGGTGGATGCGGTGGATGTGGTGGTGGTGGATGCGGTGGATGTGGTGAATGCGGTGGTGGTGGTGGATGTGGTGGTGGTAGATGGGGTGGTGGTTGTAGTGGATGTGGTGGTGGGTGTAGTGGATGTGGTGGTGGGTGTGGTGGTGGTGGTGGATGTGGTGGTGGTGGATGCAGTGGTGGATGCGGTGGTGGATGAGGCGGTGGATGAGGTGGTGGATGAGGTGGCGGATGAGGTGGTGGATGAGGTGGTGGATGTGGTGGTGGATGTCATGGTGGATGTCATGGTGGATGTCATGGTGGATGTCATGGTGGATGTGGAGGTGATGGTGGATGTGATGGTGGATGTGGTGGTGGATGTGATGGTGGATGTGATGGTGGATGTGATGGTGGATGTGATGGTGGATGTGGTGTTGATGGTGGATGTGGTGGTGGATGCGGTGGATGTGGTGATGGTGGATGCGGTGGTGGTGGTGGTGGATGGGGTGGTGGATGTGGTGGATGTGGTGGTGGATGTAGTGGTGGTGGGTGTGGTGGTGGTGGTGGTGGATACGGTGGTGGTGGATGTGGTGGATGTGGTGGTGGTGGATGTGGTGGTGGATGTCATGGTGGATGTGGAGGTGATGGTGGATGTGGTGGTGGTGGTGGATGTGATGGTGGATGTGTTGTTGATGGTGGATATGGTGGTGGATGCAGTGGATGCAATGGTGGTGGATGCGGTGGATGTGGTGATGGTGGATGCGGTGGTGGTGGATGGGGTGGTGGTTGTGGTGGATGTGGTGGTGGATGTAGTGGTGGTGGGTGTGGTGGTCCTGTGGGTTCCATAAGGGTTTGTGACAGAGAAAAGATGATCTTATTTCAATAACATACACGGCCCTTCAACCTGATTGTTGCCCTGGTAACGGACGCCGCTGAAACGCTGCTGAAGGAGCGGTGGTGGTGGAATAGGCAGAATCCTGGTGAGGAATCCCAGGGGCAGACGGAGGATGGAGAAGGACAGCGGGTGGGGATAGATCCGGGGCAAGGGGTGAAGGGGTGGCATATCTAACATTACATCCCTGAGTGCCAAGCATTGTTGTACATTACTGTGCCAGATTCAGCAAGAAACGAGATGTTATTTTAAAAAAAAGTTACCCTTACCGTGCGTATGCATATAATGTAGGTGTATCGATGTTTATTCAGAAGTTCAAGTTTGCCGGCATGGTAGACTAATACATTTACAGATGTTAGTATCGTGCGTATATAGGCTAATGGTCAGAAACATTAACTTAGGACTCTGTGTCAAAGAACAGTCACCGCCATTGTGAAATGGTGTAAAACGATACAGCATAGCGCTGCATTATAGCTCTTTCAAGTTCATTACATGGAACATTTGTATAATAAACACAATTGAGTAATAAATACAATAAAGGGTGTGGGTGGTAATTGTTCCAGACAAGCATGAGAAAGGCTAAATAATGATGCCGCAGCACAATGGAGTGAGCATAGGAAGAGGCCAATGGAACAAAAACAAGCTTTGCTCGGACTAAAAAGGAAATGCTAACAGGAAATAAACAAAACATAACAGTAAATAAACTAAACCAAACACTGAGTTGAGTATCCAGGTAACGTAAGAGGAACTGCACTAGCTATAGATGAGGAGCAGAAGGGTGAAAGTAAAGATCGCAAGGATAGTAAGGAAGGACAGGGTATTGGTAATGGTGCAGCAGACAAGAGAGGCCAAGAAGCTCATCTCAGTGGGTGGCTGAGCGCCGTGAAAGCAACAGGTCTGAGCGGAGGGCAGTGCCTCTTTCTGCTTCACTCGAAGCACACAGGCAAAGGAGGGGGTGGGGAGGGGGGCAATGCTGCGTTTGTTCTCAGAGGGTAGGGGAAGGGCCCCAAACGTTAAGCGGGAGGGGGAATACCCAGAAATACTAGTAACGTACATGAAATTAAGTGTTCTAAAATAAAGAGTGTGCAGTGCACTCTGATGTACATACAGCACTGTAAATTATATCATGCATTGCACGTTAGGTTGTACAGGGCTGTGAAAGTCCACCCATCCAACGTGAAGAGATACGGAGCCCTGCTACAGTGTGGTGGCAAAGTGGGAAATAAAAAGCAACCGACAACAAGGGAGGAGTTGCACATCGCCGAGCAGAAGTAAAGACCCGTGTGTTAAAGGGCGGTGCTCTGTTGTGCAAGCAGCTCCAACATAGTGAATATGACGAGCCGCATAAAAAAAACAAGCGCAGCACTCTCTCCCAGGATGCCAGACGAAGGGCCGAGTTCAAGTCTAAATAAATAAAACATTTCACAAAGGCACACACACGAGAGATGAGTCATGGGGTACTTACAATTTTCAGCCTGATAGTCTGGCACAAACTGCTCGTCATTGTCAGGTACCTGAGCTGAAGAGTGAGAGAGAGAGAAACAAAACGGAGGGCATTGCTGTGGGGAGGGGGGAGGAGAAATGCGACACAGCCGAAACTGAAAGCACGGCCGGCCGGCCGTGAAAGCCTTTGATCCGGCAGGGGGTGGAGCGGCACCAAGCCGTGAGGGGAGAGAGATTGGGGAGAGGGCGGAGCAGGAAGAGCTGCTCTCGGCAGGCTGGGGAACAGATGCTGCTGGGGAACTGATGAGGGGAGGTGCCCTGAAGAAATGCGACACGGCAGGCAGGGGAGGGGGCGGAGCGGGGGTGTGGGAGGAGTGCGGCTGAGGGAAAAGACATGCAAGGCAGGCGGCTGGGGGCATGTGCACGCGCTTTTAATGTCAATGCGCATGCGCATTGAGCTTGAATTTCACGGGCACTGCAAGGAATCGCCATCGATTCCTTGCAAGTTGGTTAAAGTCTGTTTAAGCCCCCATAGTCTCGCAAGCTCAATGCACATGCGCATTGACAGGCGAGACCTAAAAATGTGCCCCACCCCTGGAAACATTTCTGCGGACGCCATTGGCAACGCACACTACTTTGTGAGAGAGAGTGGAGAGAGAGTGGAGAGAGAGTGGAGAGAGAGTGGAGTGAGTGAGAGAGAGAGCGGAGTGAGAGAGAGAGTGGAGTGAGAGAGAGAGTGGAGCAAGAAAGAGAGTGGAGCAAGAGAGAGAGTGGAGAGAGACAGTGGAGAGAGAGTGGAGCGAGAGTGGAGAGAGACAGTGGAGAGAGAGTGGAGAGAGAGTGGAGAGATTAGAGAGAGAGGGTGGAGAGAGAGGGTGGAGAGAGAGACATTGGAGAGAGAGACAGTGGAGAGAGAGACAGTGGAGAGAGAGTGGAGAGCGGGAGGGGAGAGCGAGAGGGGAGAGCGAGAAGGGAGAGAGTGGAGAGCGAGAGAGTGGAGAGCAAGAGAGTGGAGAGCAAGAGAGAGAAGAGAGAGACAGTGGAGAAAGACAGTGGAGAGAGACAGTGGAGAGAGACAGTGGAGAGAGAGTGGAGAGAGAGTAGAGAGAGAGTGGAGAGAGAGTGGAGAGAGAGAGTAGAGAGAGGAGAGAGCGAGAGTAGAGGGAGAGGGGAGAGAGAGTGGAGAGACAGCGAAGAGAGAGAGAGAGACAGTGGAGAGAGACAGTAGAAAGAGACAGTGGAGAGAGACAGTGAAGAGTGGGACAGTGCAGAGAGAGTGGAGAGAGAGTGCAGAGAGAGTGGAGAGAGAGTGGAGAGAGAGTGGCGAGAAAGTGGAGAGAGTGTAGAGAGAGTAGAGAGAGAGTGGGGAGAGAGACTGGAGAGAGAGAGTGGAGAGAGACAGTGAAGAGAGACAGTGAAGAGAGAGACAGTGAAGAGAGAGACAGTGAAGAGAGAGTGGAGAGAGAGTGAAGAGAGAGTGGAGAAAGAGTGGAGAGAGAGTGGAGAGAGAGTATAGAGAGAGTAGAGAGAGAGTGGAAAGAGAGAGTGGAGAGAGAGAGCGGAGAGAGAGTGGAGAGAGTGGAGTGAGTGTAGAGAGAGAGAAGGGAGGGAGGGAGTGGAGAGAGAGTGGAGAGATATTAGAGAGAGAGTAGAGAGAGTGAGAGACAGTGGGGAGAGAGTGGAGAGAGAGAGTGGAGAGAGAGAGTGGAGAGAGTGGGGAGAGAGTGGAGAGGGTGGCAAGAGTAGGGAGAGAGTGGAGAGAGTGTGGAGAGAGAGAGTGGAGAGAGCGAGAGCGGAGAGAGCGAGTGGGGAGAAAGTAGAGATAGTGGATAGACAGTGGAGAGAGAGAGAGTGGAGAGAGAGTGGAGAGAGTGGAGAGAGAGTGGAGAGAGAGAGAGTGGGGAGAGAGTAGAAACAGTGGAGTGAGAGACAGTGGAGATAGTAGAGACAGTGGAGAGAGAGACAGTGGAGAGAGAGTGGAGAGAGAGTGGGGAGAGAGAGTGGGGAGAGAGTGGGGAGAGAGTGGGGAGAGAGAGAGAGTGGAGAGAGAGAGTGGAGAGAGAGAGTGGAGAGAGAGAGTAGAGAGAGAGAGAGTGGAGAGAGACAGTGGAGAGAGAGAGTAGATAAAGCGAGTAGAGAGAGAGGGTGGAGAGAGAAAGTGGAGAGAGAGACAGTGGATAGAGAGTGGAGAGAGAGTGGAGAGAAAGAGAGAGTGGAGAGAGAGAGTGGGGAGAGAGTAGAGACAGTGAAGAGAGAGACAGTGGAGAGAGAGTGGAGAGAGAGTGGGGAGAGAGAGTGGGGTGAGAGTGGGGAGAGAGAGTGGAGAAAGAGAGAGTGGAGAGAGAGAGAGTGGAGAGAGAGTAGAGAGAGTGGAGAGAGAGAGAGTAGAGAGAATGGGGAGAGAGTGGAGCGAGAGTAGAGAGAGAGTGGGGAGAGAGTGGAGAGAGAGAGTGGAGAGAGAGTGGAGAGAGAGAGTGGGGAGAGAGTAGAGACAGTGGAGAGAGAGAGAGAGAGAGTAGAGAGAGTGGCGAGAGAGTGGAGAGAGAGTAGAGAGAGTAGAGAGATTGGAAAGAGTGGAGAGAGTGGAGTGAGTGTAGAGAGAGAGAAGGGAGAGAGGCAGTGGAGGGAGAGTGGAGAGTAGAGGGAGACAGTGGAGAGAGATTAGAGAGAGAGTAGAGAGGGTGAGAGACAGTGGATAGAGAGACAGTGGAGAGAGAGTGGCGAGAGAGAGTGAAGAGAGAGAGTGGAGAGAGAGTTGAGAGAGATTGGGGAGAGAGAGTGGAGAGAGAGAGTGGAGAGAGAGAGAGTGGAGAGAGAGAGAGTGGAGAGAGACAGTGAAGAGAGAGAGATGGAGAGAGACAGTGGAGAGAGACAGTGAAGAGAGAGACAGTGAAGAGAGAGTGGCGAGAGAGTGGAAAGAGAGTGTAGAGAGAGTGTAGAGAGAGTAGAGAGAGAGTGGAGAGAGAGTAGAGAGGGAGAGTAGAGAGAGAGAGAGCGGAGAGAGACAGTGGAGAAAAAGAGAATGGAGAGAGAGAGTGGAGAGAGAGTGGAGACAGAGTGGAGTGAGAGTAGAGAGAGAGTGTAGAGAGAGTAGAGAGAGAGAGTAGAGAGAGAGAGAGAGTAGAGAGAGAGAGTGGGGAGAGAGTGGAGAGAGTGTGGAGAGTGTGGCGAGAGAGTGGAGAGAGAGTGGAGACAGAGTGGAGTGAGAGTAGAGAGAGAGTGTAGAGAGAGTAGAGAGAGAGAGAGGAGAGAGAGAGAGAGTAGAGAGAATGGTGAGAGAGTGGAGAGAGAGTAGAGAGAGAGTGGGGAGAGAGTGGAGAGAGAGAGTGGAGAGAGAGTGGAGAGAGAGAGTGGGGAGAGAGTAGAGACAGTGGAGAGAGAGAGAGAGTAGAGAGAGTGGCGAGAGAGTGGAGAGAGAGTAGAGAGAGTAGAGAGATTGGAAAGAGTGGAGAGAGTGGAGTGAGTGTAGAGAGAGAGAAGGGAGAGAGGCAGTGGAGGGAGAGTGGAGAGTAGAGGGAGACAGTGGAGAGAGATTAGAGAGAGAGTAGAGAGGGTGAGAGACAGTGGATAGAGAGACAGTGGAGAGAGAGTGGAGAGAGAGAGAGTGAAGAGAGAGAGTGGAGAGAGAGAGTGGAGAGAGAGTTGAGAGAGATTGGGGAGAGAGAGTGGAAAGAGAGAGTGGAGAGAGAGAGAGTGGAGAGAGAGAGAGTGGAAAGAGACAGTGAAGAGAGAGAGAGAGATGGAGAGAGACAGTGGAGAGAGACAGTGAAGAGAGAGACAGTGAAGAGAGAGTGGCGAGAGAGTGGAAAGAGAGTGTAGAGAGAGTGTAGAGAGAGTAGAGAGAGAGTGGAGAGAGAGTAGAGAGGGAGAGTAGAGAGAGAGAGAGCGGAGAGAGACAGTGGAGAAAGAGAGAGTGGAGAGAGAGAGAGAGTGGAGAGAGAGAGTGGGGAGAGAGAGAGTGGACAGAGTGGGGAGAGAGTGGGGAGAGAGTGGAGAGAGTGTGGAGAGTGTGGCGAGAGAGTGGAGAGAGAGTGGAGACAGAGTGGAGTGAGAGTAGAGAGAGAGTGTAGAGAGAGTAGAGAGAGAGAGTAGAGAGAGAGAGTAGAGAGAGAGGGGAGAGAGAGACAGTGGAGAAAGAGAGAGTGGAGAGAGAGAGAGTGGAGAGAGAGAGTGGAGCGAGAGAGAGTGTGGGGAGAGAGTAGAGACAGTGGAGAGAGAGACAGTGGAGAGAGAGTGGAGAGAGAGAATGGGGAGAGAGAGAGTGGGGAGAGAGTTGAGACAGTGGAGAGAGAGTGGAGAGCGGGAGGGGAGAGCGAGAGGGGAGAGCGAGAAGGGATAGAGTGGAGAGCGAGAGAGTGGAGAGCAAGAGAGTGGAGAGCAAGAGAGAGAAGAGAGAGACAGTGGAGAAAGACAGTGGAGAGAGACAGTGGAGAGAGACAGTGGAGAGAGACAGTGGAGAGAGAGTGGAGAGAGAGTAGAGAGAGAGTGGAGAGAGAGTGGAGAGAGAGAGTAGAGAGAGGAGAGAGCGAGAGTAGAGGGAGAGGGGAGAGAGAGTGGAGAGACAGCGAAGAGAGAGAGAGAGACAGTGGCGAGAGACAGTAGAAAGAGACAGTGGAGAGAGACAGTGAAGAGTGGGACAGTGCAGAGAGAGTGCAGAGAGAGTGGAGAGAGAGTGGAGAGAGAGTGGCGAGAAAGTGGAGAGAGTGTAGAGAGAGTAGAGAGAGAGTGGGGAGAGAGACTGGAGAGAGAGAGTGGAGAGAGACAGTGAAGAGAGACAGTGAAGAGAGAGACAGTGAAGAGAGAGACAGTGAAGAGAGAGTGGAGAGAGAGTGAAGAGAGAGTGGAGAAAGAGTGGAGAGAGAGTGGAGAGAGAGTATAGAGAGAGTAGAGAGAGAGTGGAAAGAGAGAGTGGAGAGAGAGAGCGGAGAGAGAGTGGAGAGAGTGGAGTGAGTGTAGAGAGAGAGAAGGGAGGGAGGGAGTGGAGAGAGAGTGGAGAGATATTAGAGAGAGAGTAGAGAGAGTGAGAGACAGTGGGGAGAGAGTGGAGAGAGAGAGTGGAGAGAGAGAGTGGACAGAGTGGGGAGAGAGTGGAGAGGGTGGGAAGAGTAGGGAGAGAGTGGAGAGAGTGTGGAGAGAGAGAGCGGAGAGAGCGAGAGCGGAGAGAGCGAGTGGGGAGAGAGTAGAGATAGTGGATAGACAGTGGAGAGAGAGAGAGTGGAGAGAGAGTGGAGAGAGTGGAGAGAGAGTGGAGAGAGAGAGAGTGGGGAGAGAGTAGAAACAGTGGAGTGAGAGACAGTGGAGAGAGAGACAGTGGAGATAGTAGAGACAGTGGAGAGAGAGACAGTGGAGAGAGAGTGGAGAGAGAGTGGGGAGAGAGAGTGGGGAGAGAGTGGGGAGAGAGTGGGGAGAGAGAGAGAGTGGAGAGAGAGAGTGGAGAGAGAGAGTGGAGAGAGAGAGTAGAGAGAGAGAGAGTGGAGAGAGACAGTGGAGAGAGAGAGTAGATAAAGCGAGTAGAGAGAGAGGGTGGAGAGAGAGAGTGGAGAGAGAGACAGTGGATAGAGAGTGGAGAGAGAGTGGAGAGAAAGAGAGAGTGGAGAGAGAGAGTGGGGAGAGAGTAGAGACAGTGAAGAGAGAGACAGTGGAGAGAGAGTGGAGAGAGAGTGGGGAGAGAGAGCGGGGTGAGAGTGGGGAGAGAGAGTGGAGAAAGAGAGAGTGGAGAGAGAGAGAGTGGAGAGAGAGTAGAGAGAGTGGAGAGAGAGAGAGTAGAGAGAATGGTGAGAGAGTGGAGAGAGAGTAGAGAGAGAGTGGGGAGAGAGTGGAGAGAGAGAGTGGAGAGAGAGTGGAGAGAGAGAGTGGGGAGAGAGTAGAGACAGTGGAGAGAGAGAGAGAGAGAGTAGAGAGAGTGGCGAGAGAGTGGAGAGAGAGTAGAGAGAGTAGAGAGATTGGAAAGAGTGGAGAGAGTGGAGTGAGTGTAGAGAGAGAGAAGGGAGAGAGGCAGTGGAGGGAGAGTGGAGAGTAGAGGGAGACAGTGGAGAGAGATTAGAGAGCGAGTAGAGAGGGTGAGAGACAGTGGATAGAGAGACAGTGGAGAGAGAGTGGCGAGAGAGAGTGAAGAGAGAGAGTGGAGAGAGAGTTGAGAGAGATTGGGGAGAGAGAGTGGAGAGAGAGAGTGGAGAGAGAGAGAGTGGAGAGAGAGAGAGTGGAGAGAGACAGTGAAGAGAGAGAGATGGAGAGAGACAGTGGAGAGAGACAGTGAAGAGAGAGACAGTGAAGAGAGAGTGGCGAGAGAGTGGAAAGAGAGTGTAGAGAGAGTGTAGAGAGAGTAGAGAGAGAGTGGAGAGAGAGTAGAGAGGGAGAGTAGAGAGAGAGAGAGCGGAGAGAGACAGTGGAGAAAGAGAGAATGGAGAGAGAGAGTGGAGAGAGAGTGGAGACAGAGTGGAGTGAGAGTAGAGAGAGAGTGTAGAGAGAGTAGAGAGAGAGAGTAGAGAGAGAGAGAGAGTAGAGAGAGAGAGTGGGGAGAGAGTGGAGAGAGTGTGGAGAGTGTGGCGAGAGAGTGGAGAGAGAGTGGAGACAGAGTGGAGTGAGAGTAGAGAGAGAGTGTAGAGAGAGTAGAGAGAGAGAGAGAAGAGAGAGAGAGAGTAGAGAGAATGGTGAGAGAGTGGAGAGAGAGTAGAGAGAGAGTGGGGAGAGAGTGGAGAGAGAGAGTGGAGAGAGAGTGGAGAGAGAGAGTGGGGAGAGAGTAGAGACAGTGGAGAGAGAGAGAGAGTAGAGAGAGTGGCGAGAGAGTGGAGAGAGAGTAGAGAGAGTAGAGAGATTGGAAAGAGTGGAGAGAGTGGAGTGAGTGTAGAGAGAGAGAAGGGAGAGAGGCAGTGGAGGGAGAGTGGAGAGTAGAGGGAGACAGTGGAGAGAGATTAGAGAGAGAGTAGAGAGGGTGAGAGACAGTGGATAGAGAGACAGTGGAGAGAGAGTGGAGAGAGAGAGAGTGAAGAGAGAGAGTGGAGAGAGAGAGTGGAGAGAGAGTTGAGAGAGATTGGGGAGAGAGAGTGGAAAGAGAGAGTGGAGAGAGAGAGAGTGGAGAGAGAGAGAGTGGAAAGAGACAGTGAAGAGAGAGAGAGAGATGGAGAGAGACAGTGGAGAGAGACAGTGAAGAGAGAGACAGTGAAGAGAGAGTGGCGAGAGAGTGGAAAGAGAGTGTAGAGAGAGTGTAGAGAGAGTAGAGAGAGAGTGGAGAGAGAGTAGAGAGGGAGAGTAGAGAGAGAGAGAGCGGAGAGAGACAGTGGAGAAAGAGAGAGTGGAGAGAGAGAGAGTGGAGAGAGAGAGTGGGGAGAGAGAGAGTGGACAGAGTGGGGAGAGAGTGGGGAGAGAGTGGAGAGAGTGTGGAGAGTGTGGCGAGAGAGTGGAGAGAGAGTGGAGACAGAGTGGAGTGAGAGTAGAGAGAGAGTGTAGAGAGAGTAGAGAGAGAGTAGAGAGAGAGAGTAGAGAGAGAGAGGGGAGAGAGACAGTGGAGAAAGAGAGAGTGGAGAGAGAGAGAGTGGAGAGAGAGAGTGGAGCGAGAGAGAGTGTGGGGAGAGAGTAGAGACAGTGGAGAGAGAGACAGTGGAGAGAGAGTGGAGAGAGAGAATGGGGAGAGAGAGAGTGGGGAGAGAGTTGAGACAGTGGAGAGAGAGTGGAGAAAGTGGAGAGAGAGAGAGTGGGGGAGAGTAGAGACAGTGGAGAGAGAGACAATGGAGATAGAGACAGTGGAGAGAGAGTAGGGAGAGAGAGTGGGGAGAGAGAGAGTGGGAAGAGAGAGAGTGGGGAGAGAGAGAGTGGAGAGAAAGAGTGGGGAGAGAGAGAGTGGAGAGAGAGAGTGGAGAGAGAGAGTGGAGAGAGAGTGGAGAGAGTGAGTGGAGAGAGTGGGGAGAGAGTGGGGAGAGAGTGTGGAGAGAGAGTGTGGAGGGAGAGTGGAGAGAGGGAGTGGGGAGAGAGTAGAGACAGTGGAGAGAGAGTGGAGAGAGAGTGGAGAGCGAGTGGAGAGAGAGAGTGGAGAGAGAGAGTGGAGAGAGAGTAGAGACAGCAGAGAGAGAGACAGTGGAGAGAGAGACAGTGGAGAGAGAGAGAGTTGAGAGAGAGAATGGAGAGACAGTGGGGAGAGAGTGGAGAGAGAGTGGGGAGAGAGTGGAGAGAGAGAGTGGAGAGAGAGAGAGTGGAGACAGAGAGAGTGGGGAGAGAGTAGAGACAGTGGAGAGGGAGACAGTGAAGAGAGAGTGGAGAGAGTGGGGAGAGAGTGGGGATAGAGTGTGGAGAGAGAGTGTGGAGGGAGAGTGGAGAGAGGGAGTGGGGAGAGAGTAGAGACAGTGGAGAGAGAGTGGAGAGAGAGTGGAGAGCGAGTGGAGAGAGAGAGTGGAGAGAGAGTAGAGACAGCAGAGAGAGAGACAGTGGAGAGAGAGACAGTGGAGAGAGAGAGAGTTGAGAGAGAGAATGGAGAGACAGTGGGGAGAGAGTGGAGAGAGAGTGGGGAGAGAGTGGAGAGAGAGAGTGGAGAGAGAGAGAGTGGAGACAGAGAGAGTGGGGAGAGAGTAGAGACAGTGGAGAGGGAGACAGTGAAGAGAGAGTGGAGAGAGAGTGGGGAGAGAGAGTAGGGAGAGAGTGGGGAGAGAGAGAGAGTGGAGATAGCGAGTGGAGAGAGAGAGAGTGCAGAGTGAGAGAGATGGAGAGAGAGAGTAGAGAGAGTGGGGAGAGAGTACAGAGAGTGGAGAGAGAGTGGAGAGAGAGGAGAGAGAGTAGAGAGAGTAGAGAGAGTGGAGAGAGTGGAGAGAGTGGAGTGAGTATAGAGAGAGAGAAGGGAGAGAGGGAGTGGAGGGAGAGTGGAGAGTAGAGAAAGACAGTGGGAAGAGAGTGGAGAGAGATTAGAGAGAGAGTAGAGAGAGTGAGAGACTGTGGAGAAAGAGACAGTGGAGAGAGAGTGGAGAATGAGAGAGGAGATAGAGAGTGGAGAGAGAGAGTTGAGAGAGATTGGGGAGAGAGAGTGGAGAGAGAGTAGAGAGAGAGAGAGTTGAGAGAGAGAGTGGAGAGACACAGTGAAGAGAGAGAGAGTGGAGAGAGAGTGTAGAGAGAGTAGCGAGAGAGTGGAGAGAGAGAGAGTAGAGAGAGAGGGGAGAGAGAGAGTGGAGAAAGAGAGAGTGGAGAGAGAGAGTGGAGAGAGATAGTGGAGAGAGAGAGAGTGGACAGAGTGGGGAGAGTGGGGAGAGTGGGGAGAGTGGGGAGAGTGGGGAGAGAGTGGAGAGAGTGTGGAGAGAGAGTGGAGAGAGAGTGGAGAGAGAGTGTAGATAGAGTAGAGAGAGAGTGTAGAGAGAGTAGAGAGAGAGAGGGGAGAGAGACAGTGGAGAAAGAGAGAGTGGAGAGAGGGAGATTGTAGAGAGAGAGTGGAGATAGAGAGAGAGTGGGGAGAGAGTAGAGAGAGTGGAGAGAGAGACAGTGGAGAGAGAGTGGGGAGAGAGAGAGTGGGGAGAGAGTATAGAGAGTGGAGAGAGAGAAGGTGGAGAGAGGGTGGAGAGAGAGTGGAGAGAGAGAGAGTGGGGAGAGAGTAGAGACAGTGGAGAGAGAGTGGAGAGAGAGAGAGGGGGGAGAGAGTAAAGTCAGTGGAGAGTGAGTGGAGTGGGAGTAGAGAGAGAGTGTAGAGAGCGAAGAGAGAGAGAGAGTAGAGAGAGAGAGTAGAGAGAGAGAGGGGAGAGAGACAGTGGAGAAAGAGAGAGTGGAGAGAGAGAATGGAGAGAGAGAGTGGAGAGAGTGGAGCGAGAGAGAAAGTGGGGAGAGAGTAGAGACAGTGGAGAGAGAGACAGTGGAGAGAGAGTGGAGAGAGAGTGGGGAGTGAGAGAGTGGAGAGAGAGAGAGGAGAGAGAGAATGGGGGGAGAGAGAGTGGGGAGAGAGTAGAGACAGTGGAGAGAGAGTGGAGAGAGAGTGGAGAGAGTGGAGAGAGAGAGAGAGAGAGTGGGGAGAGATTAGAGACAGTGGAGAGAGAGACAATGGAGAGAGAGACAGTGGAGAGAGAGTGGGGAGAGAGAGTGGGGATAGAGAGAGTGGGGAGAGAGAGAGTGGGGAGAGAGAGAGTAGAGAGTAGAGAGTAGAGAGAGAGAGTGGAGAGAGAGAGAGAGTGGGGAGAGAGGAGAGAGAGTGGAGAGAGAGAGTGGAGAGAGAGAGTGGAGAGAGAGAGAGAGTGGAGAGAGAGAGAGAATGGAGAGAGAGAGAGAGAGTGGAGCAAGAGGGTGGAGAGAGAAAGTGGAAAGAGAGAGTGGACAGAGTGGGGAGAGAGTGGGGAGAGAGTGGAGAGAGTGTGTGGAGAGAGAGTGGAGAGAGAGTGGAGTGAGGGAGTGGGGAGAGAGTAGAGACAGTGGAGAGAGAGAGAGTGGGGAAAGAGTAGAGACAGTGGAGAGAGACACAGTGGAGAGAGAGACAGTGGAGAGAGTTGAGAGAGAGAATGGAGAGAGAGTGGGGAGAGAGAGGGGAGAGAGAGTGGAGAGAGAGTGGAGAGAGAGAGTGGAGAGAGAGAGAGTGGGGAGAGAGTAGAGACAGTGGAGAGAGAGACAGTGGAGAGAGAATGGAGAGAGAGTGGGGAGAGAGTGGGGAGAGAGAGAGTGGAGATAGCGAGTGGAGAGAGAGAGAGTGGAGAGAGAGAGAGTGGAGAGAGAGAGAGAGTGGAGAGAGAGAGTAGAGAGAGTGGGGAGAGAGTAGAGAGAGTGGAGAGAGAGTGGAGAGAGAAAGTAGAGAGAGTGGAGAGAGTGGAGTGATTGTAGAGAGAGAGAAGGGGGAGAGGGGGTGGAGGGAGAGTGGAGAGTAGAGGGAGACAGTGGAGAGAGAGTGGCGAGAGACTGGAGAGAGATTAGAGAGAGAGTAGAGAGAGTGAGAGACTGTGGAGAGAGAGAGACAGTGGAGAGAAAGTGGAGAAAGAGAGTGGAGAGAGAGAGAGTGGAGAGAGAGAGTTGAGAGAGATTGGGTGAGAGAGTGGAGAGAGAGAGTGGAGACAGAGAGAGAGTGGTCAGAGACAGTGGAGAGAGACAGTGAAGAGAGAGACAGTGAAGAGAGAGTGGAGAGAGAGTGGAGAGAGAGTGGAGAGAGAGTAGAGAGAGAGTGGAGAGAGTAGAGAGAGAGTGGAGAGAGAGTAGAGAGAGAGAGTAGAGCGAGAGGGGAGAGAGACAGTGGAGAAAGAGAGAGTGGACAGAGTCGGGAGAGAGTTGAGCGAGTGGGGAGAGAGTGGAGAAAGTGTGGAGAGAGAGTGGAGAGAGAGTGGAGAGAGAGTGTAGATAGAGTAGAGAGAGAGTGTAGAGAGAGTAGAGTGAGAGAGGGGAAAGTGACAGTGGAGAAAGAGAGAGTGGAGAGAGAGAGAGTGGAGAGAGAGAGTGGAGATAGAGAGAGAGTGGGGAGAGAGTAGAGAGAGTGGAGAGAGAGACAGTTGAGAGAGAGTAGAGAGAGAGTGGGGAGAGAGAGAGTGGAGAGAGAGAGAGTGGGGAGAGAGTAGCGACAGTGGAGAGAGAGTGGAGAGAGAGAGAGGGGGGAGAGAGTAAAGACAGTGGAGAGAGAGTCAAGTCAAGTCAAGTCAGAAGATTTATATAGCGCGCTACATACCCGGAGGGTCTCAAGGCGCTTGAAGAAGGGTGGGGAATTATTTGTCGAATATCCAAGTTTTAAGTTGCTTTCTGAATGCTAGATGGTTCTGAGTGAGACGAAGGTGAGTGGAGAGAGAGTGGGGAGAGAGCTTGGGGAGAGAGAGTGGGGAGAGAGAGAGAGAGAGTGGAGAGAGAAAGAGTGTGGAGAGAGAGTGGGGAGAGAGTAGAGACAGTGGAGAGAGAGTGGAGAGATAGCGGAGAGAGAGAGAGGGGAGAGAGTGAGTGGAGAGAGTGAGTGGAGAGAGAGGAGAGAGAGAGAGTGGAGAGAGAGAGAGAATGGAGAGAGAGAGAGAGAGTGGAGGGAAAGAGAGAATGGAGAGAGAAAGAGAGTGGAGAGAGAGTGTGGAGAGAGAGAGTGAGAGAGGAGAGAGATTAGAGAGAGGAGAGGAGAGAGAGGAGAGAGAGTAGAGAGAGAGTGGCGAGAGAGTGGAGAGAGAGTGGAGACTGACTGACACAGAGTCTGAATACTGACTGACGGAGAGACAGACTGGCTGAGAAACTGACAGAGAGAGAGAGATAGAGAGACTGACAGAGAGAGAGAGAGAGAGACTGACAGACTAACTGACTGAGAGAGACTGAATGACAGAAAGAGAGAGAGACTGACTGACTGAGCAAGAGAGACTGACTCATTGAGAGAGAGAGAGAGAGAGAGAGAGAGAGAGAGAGAGAGAGACTGTGATGGAATTGGGGTCACAGTGTGTATGGATCAATGCAATACCTCTTAAGATTGCTATTGCCTACTAATAAAAATGTATTATCAAAATGCGCTCTTTGTAGTTACATCTGTTTCTGAAATACTGCATTGTCGCTTTGTCTAATGTTTTAAAACGGAAACCAGAAGGAGCAGTGGATGCACTTTTGTCAAAACTGAACGATGACTGGGCCCGATGTTATATATCATGACAGAAGTCTGCATCAGGAAACCCACCTAAACTTGGGCAAACTTCCCCGGCGTACTGATGGCAGGGACCCTGTAATGAATTGACCACCACCTATGATGGAAAAGTGGTTAGAGCGGCAGACCCTGATGCAGAGGTCTGGCCTGGGACCAGGGTTCAATTCCCGCCTCGGTGGCTCTTGGACTCAATCTCCCCGGACCTGATAATTCTCGCCTCGGTGCCTAGTCTAATCATGGGTCCCACTCTGTGACTCTGGGCAATAGCTTGCAAAATCTCCACAACGGCCCCAGTAGCGCTTGAATGCCTGGCTTCACCTTGGGGGTGCCCAGGAGTGGACATCTCACAGGAAAGCCAATGAAGGGTTCCACAGCGGTATGAATGCAGCGCTACGAGACCTCTGGGTAGAAGGCGCTATATAAATACAAAACACATGATAGCCTGCTGGCAGACTAAGCCCAACCTTTAACTCCACATCCAGTGTTACTTATAACGGCTGCATTGGTGACAGTGGTGTAACAATCGCCCCGAATCCCCTGCAGGATGGCGGGTCGCTGGCCTGAGAGCTCTAGACTGGCATGGAGGATGGGAGGGGGGGGGGCCCTCCATGTAGTTTGCAGGGGGGGGGGCTCAAGTTTCGTTAAGCCCGAATGGCTGTAAATAAAGGGATGCAGTTATTTGGTTTCTCTGGAGAACAGGGTATAACCAGAAAGCGGATGGTACTATTCAGTGGGTGCTCAGTTGTAGTGGGTGGCACAGTTGGGCACTGCAGCATGCCAGGCACTGTACGAGGGGATAGGGTACTGAATGGTTGCTGCACTGACTGACTGGTGAGAGTTTTAGTTTTAGGGGAACACCTTTAACTAGAAGCGAGGTCCTCCAGCAGTCAGAATGGGCTCTCCTTTCCCAACTGTAGGTAGGGGATAAAGGGTGCTCTTTCAGAATTGGGCACTTGTACAGACAAGCTGTGCTGTCCAGGATTGGAGTCGAAATGTGCAGAGAAAAGTGTGCTCTGAGGAAAGTTTCTTGTGCTGAGTGAGAGTGGCTTTCGCTGAAAAGAATTAACACATGAATACACCAACATACACACGGTAAATATTAATTTGAATTATACAAGGCATAAGTATTACCGAATCACCAATGTAATCTTCCAGGGCATTTTTGAATACTCATTGGCACTTCTATGAAGTTCTGATTGCATAAATATCTTCAAAGTGATGAATGCACTGTAATATCTTGTGGTACGTGGGTAGGTGCTCATCAGTGCGTGGTTTCCTGCATGGAGCAGCTTGAGCTGCAGTTTGCAGGACTGTACTTTGAAGTTTGACAGTCCTAGATTTAGCTGCAGTGATTGGGGCTCGTACAAAACCACATCTCCGGTTTCCCGTCATTTGTGGGCGAAACACTGGGTCAGTGATTGGTGCATGGCACAGCTCTACCGAAGATGTAGCTTGTGTTTTCAGTGGATACAGATGTGACTTGTAGGCTCATGTATTTACATTAAATCCTACATATTTAAATATCTGGTGCACTCCAGCTGCCCCTTACGGAAAACATAAACATATGCAACTTCTCTCCTTGTTTCACTTCCCGCATCCATAAAACATGCAAGCCCTCTTTCTGACGTTAAACACCTGCTTGGTTCTCCCCGTGTACCTCTGCGAAAAGAGCAACAAGAAATCGTGCCGTGTGGGTGAATTTTACAGCAGAGTTTTGCATCAAAATGAACAAAACAGATAGTGTTTTTAACTAGCATTGTTTGGTTAGATGCAATAGATCACGTGTGCACCTGTTTACAAATATTACAGGGACTGTAAATGAAAAGGGGGGGCCCTCGGCCGCCCCGCCCGCATGGCAGTGCAGCAACCCTCTTTCCCCTTGCCTCCTGGTGGTGGGGCGTGACCTCCCGGCGTCCAGTGATGACGCAGGGGGTGCGCGCTGCACCACTGGTTGGCTGGCGCCCGACCCTTGACCCGGAAGGCGTGTGCAGACTTCCGGGTCGGGGGGGGCGGGCGGCTGGGGGGGGGCCGCCCCCTTCCCGTGATCCCGGGAATAAAGGAGGGGGGAGCGCTCAGGTGGACCCTTCTTGCCTGGACGTTCCCCCACACTGGTCGTGCTCCGCGCTCGGGGCTTCCTAATTTTCCCCACCCACCATCCCTGGAACTTTGCGGTGTTTGTGCATATTGTATACCTGTTTTATGGTGTGTATTGACGTGCAATAATTGCTTAATTCCCGTCTGGAAAGTGGTGTTGTACTATAAATGTCGGTTGCAATGTTGTTTAGGCCTTTTTTCCCCTAGTAGCCTGATGATGGTATGTCATGACATGTTGATTTAGATAGTGTAGTTGTCCTTTAGATCTTTTTTCCACAGGTCGTCGTATTTATTAGGGTATGGACATGCGGTAAGGTCATGACCGGTGAGCAGCTATTTTAAGGTCTGAGGGGGCAGCATCATCATTTGGAGGTGTCCGCCCAGGGGGAGGGGTCACTGGCCCCTCCTAGAACTTCAGGGGCAGGTATAACTGGTGCATCAATGGGGCGTGGGTAGGGGAGTCACGCTGTCCTTAGGCTGGTAGCCACCCCGCGCGTACTCATGACGTCAGTGAATGGCGCAAGTAAGGGCCCTCCTTCAGTGGGTAAATGGAGTTCACGGACGGCGTGGACCGAGTGATTAACAGGCTCGGCTGCGCATGCGCACCTGCGGTAAGGGCGCAGCTAGTAGGACCTGACACCGGTTAGCGACCTCGCCATATGGCCAGAAATGTTAGTATGCAAAATGTCAGAGTAGGATGTTAGATTCGGTTAGAAAACAAGCTGTATTAGAATCTTGATAAGGTTAGCCTATCATACTTGTTGATATGATTGTATCTAATATCCATGAATGTTTTGCATAAATTTGTATTTTTTGTTTAACAAACTTTATTATTTTGTATCTTAATAAATACGGCCGGGGGGTCTTGCGGTCCCCCGCCTTCCAAAGATAATTATGTTTCGTGTCAATGTGTTCTGGGTTGATGTGGGTCCACATGGAGGGGGCGGTAGCTGTCACTGACCACGTTGTTTTAGCACGATTTGCTATCTTCCTTTCGGTTGATACTGTCATTGCAGTATAACGTTGCGTTCTTTGTTTTTTTCAAGGGTCTGGTTCTTGTAGCTTTTTTAGGTTGTGGAAGCAAGATTACTTATTACAAAGGCAGACATCGGAGTTAAAAATCGAATTATTAGTGATTTTAGTACAGTAGCAGCCGAAGACTGGGCTTGCTGTTTCCAGTCACGATAATGGTGTTTGAGAAGCAGGCATCAGTGTTACCATATAGAAAGTGATACCCACTCTGCCGCTGCATTGTTTACTGTCTCAAAAATATTCACTACATTCCTTAAATCTGGCATTATAAAAACTGCCCTTTATTAAAGTTTCTGTTTGTCGCCTCTCACTCATGCACCTACTTACAGACCCACTCAGACATGTACACCCACTCAGACACTCATGCACCCACTAACAGAAGCACTCATACTCTCTCAGGCCCACTAACAGACCTACTCAGAGACTCACGCACAGATCTGCTCAGAGACTCACACACTCACTCACAGACCCAGTCAGTCACTCATGCACCCACTCACACACACATGCACTCACTCACAGACTGACTCACACTTATTGAGGCACTTGCAAACCCACCCACTCTCACACCCACTGACAGATCCACTCCAACACTAATAGAACCACTCAGACACAAGCTGAGACATTCATGCAGTCAATCAAACACTCACTCTCAAATGTTGCAGTTAGGAAATACAATTGAAAAAAACCTTAACAATTCACAAGAAAACTCAAAGGTTACAGGGTTTGTTATAGTTAGGAAATACCATTTAAAACATTGTAGAAATTCCAAAAGGTCAGAGGGACGTCATAGATAGGAAATAGTATTTTAAAACCCTTAGAAATTCACTGAATAAAACCAAAGGTTACAGGGACGTTATAGTTAGGAAATATAATTTAGAAAAATGCAGACATTCACTGAAAAAAACAATTATTACAGGTACGTTATTGTTAGGCTCAGATTTTAATCATACAAAACCAGTGAAATTCAGCAGTTGTAGTTACCTGTTCTAACTATAACTTACGTCTCTGCAATGCACGGCTTGTGACCTCACATATTATTTCACTCATGACATGGTCAGTGTCTTCACTGATGAAATCACTGATGACATCTCAAATGACAGTCTGTAATTATAGATAGGACAAAAAGTGGCACGATATGTCTAGTTCTGCATGGAAAGTTTCAAAGTGATCTGCAAAGCAGGGGGCAGAGAAAAAGGGAGGGTTAAAGATTTGCGTTTCCCATGCAAGTTCCCATTGGGGTATTAAACACAACTACTGTCCGAACTACTGGGCAGGATTACACCAAATTTGGCAGAGAGGTAGCTCCTGGCTCAGAAAGAGACCTTTTTGTCATTTGGTGTAAATCCATCCAGGAGTTGCGGAGTTAATAAAGGAAAATCCAAATGGTATATCCAGGTATGTGGACTCACTGCAGACACTCGGTGTGAATCCACAAAGTCACGTGCCACCAGTAACTCCTTGATTGGCTGATCACAACCAGACTGAGGAGGTAGTGGCTGCCATTTTGGGGAATGGTATCGGGGTCTTACAATTTTTATGCAAAATGATTAAAGGATTCAGTTTAGAGGTACCCATGTGTGTTAGAGGACTGTCAAAGGGACCTATGTAGGGTACCAAATTGAGTTATATTGTTTTCTTTTCACTTCGGGTAACCGTGGATCCCCCACGAGGCTCAGCGTGGCCCCCATGTTAATCCGCAACAGATCTGTGAATCATGATGCACTTTGAAGAAAAAAACACTTTCAGATTCACTCAGAAACCCACCCAGGAACTCTCACTCGAGCAGAGTGGTCGCTCCCAGTGTCCCCTGCCTGCACCTGGTATCGTTGGACTTGCATTTCTTTTGCTGGAATTACTTCTGACTATTTTATATTGCCTGCGTTTAGCCTGCTGCTCGCCGCTTTAGCTGCATTTGCATATTTGTCATTTGTCAATTTCACATTGCCTGCGTTTAGCCTGCTGCTCGCCGCTTTAGCTGCATTTGCATATTTGTCATTGAAAGTGTACTTTGTACTCGGTTTGCGCGTCTGTGCTCCCCTCTCCGCCTCCATTTTGTTTATTTGTTGTTATCGTCCTCGTGGACCCGCCCCGCCTCCCAGATGAGACGCCCTCCCACTGAATAGAACAGCGCTCTCCTACCTAAAGGCGCCGTGACTCGCTCCTCTCACTCGAGCAGAGTGGTCGCTCCCAGTGTCCCCTGCCTGCACCTGGTATCGTTGGACTTGCATTTCTTTTGCTGGAATTACTTCTGATTATTTTATATTGCCTGCGTTTAGCCTGCTGCTCGCCGCTTTAGCTGCATTTGCATATTTGTCATTTGTCAATTTCACATTGCCTGCGTTTAGCCTGCTGCTCGCCGCTTTAGCTGCATTTGCATATTTGTCATTGAAAGTGTACTTTGTACTCGGTTTGCGCGTCTGTGCTCCCCCCTCCGCCTCCATTTTGTTTATTTGTTGTTATCGTCCTCGTGGACCCGCCCCGCCTCCCAGCTGAGACGCCCTCCCACTGAATAGAACAGCGCTCTCCTACCTAAAGGCGCCGTGACTCGCTCCTCTCACTCGAGCAGAGTGGTCGCTCCCAGTGTCCCCTGCCTGCACCTGGTATCGTTGGACTTGCATTTCTTTTGCTGGAATTACTTCTGACTATTTTATATTGCCTGCGTTTAGCCTGCTGCTCGCCGCTTTAGCTGCATTTGCATATTTGTCATTGAAAGTGTACTTTGTACTCGGTTTGCGCGTCTGTGCTCCCCCCTCCGCCTCCATTTTGTTTATTTGTTGTTATCGTCCTCGTGGACCCGCCCCGCCTCCCAGCTGAGACGCCCTCGCCCCTCCCCCTCCACCATCCATATATGCCCACTGCATCAATGCGCAGCGTTCACGCGCAGCGATCGCGCCCCAGTCGCGCCGAAGGTGCGCCAAAGGTAAGCCCGTCTACGCCCGTCCACGCCTGGACCGCGCCCAGCGCCAGACCCCCTGCCCCTCGCGCTGCCCTGCCCTCCCGCATTACCTACGATGCCGCTACCCTCCTAGCCCTTAACCCCGGTCGCGCCCCCAACTGCGTCCAAGCTGCTCCTGGACACACCCATGGACCTTTCTCCTGCTACGCCTGCAAATTCAGCGGCACCAACAACCACTCCGCTACGACCACTCCACAGACTCCCGACCCCAACCACCTACAATGCATCCTTCTCAACACCCGCTCGGTCCACAGACACGCCATCGACCTATGGAATCTACTAGACACCATCTCTCCAGACATCGCCTTCCTAACAGAAACATGGATGAACGCTTCCTCCGCCCCAGACATCACCATTGCCATCCCTGAAGACTATAAGATCACACGCAAGGACCGTACCGGCCACACAGGAGGAGGAATCGCTATCGTACATAAGAAATCAATCCGCATCTCAACCAGCTCTGACGCCAACCTCGCCAACTCTGAACACCTTCACTTCCAAATCCACATCGACCCCAAGACCACACTCAGAGGCACCCTCCTCTACAGACCACCAGGACCCCGCGCAACATTCAGTGAAGACATCACGGACTTCATCACTCCACACGCGCTCCCCTCCAAAGACTACATCCTTCTGGGAGACCTCAACTTTCACCTTGAAAAGATCAACGACCGCAACACCACCACCCTCCTGGACAACCTCGCCAACCTCGGACTTAAACAACTAGTCACCTCCCCCACCCACATCGCAGGTCACACACTTGACCCCATCTTCTCCTCCAGCAATCATGTCTCCTTCAGCCACACTACGGACCTCCTCTGGACTGACCACAGCTGCGTTCACTTCACCTACAACAAGCCAAAACCCACCAACCACCTCCAACCAACTCTGCAAAGAAATTGGAACAAAATAACCACCGACCAGATCTCCGCATCGCTCCTTCTAAACACCCCAGCCCACTCTTCTAACCCAAACCAAGCCGCCGCCAACCTCACACTATGGTTATCCAACACCGCCGACACCTTAGCACCACTAAAAAAACGTCAAAGCAAACCTGGCAGCAAGAAGGCCTCATGGTTCAACGAGGATCTTAAGAAGTCCAAGAAACTCTGCCGCTCCCTTGAAAAGGCCTGGAAAAAAGACCCAACCAGTAGCACCAAGGACGCCTTCAAAAACGCCACCCGCACTCACCACCAACTAATCCGAAAGGCCAAGAAAACAGCATTCAAAGATCGACTGGACAACAACGCCCACAACAGCAAGGAACTTTTCAACATCGTCAAGGAATTTTCCAATCCCTCAGCCAACTCCAACGACATCACCCCCTCTCAAGCCCTCTGCGACTCCCTAGCCTCATTCTTCCACAACAAGATTGCAGACATCCACAACAGCTTCGACAACCAACCCGGAGACCAACCCATCCAACCATTTGCTGAACATCCTCCCCCCGTGAACACCCTTAACAACTGGAACCCAATCTCCACTGAGGACACAATCCGCCTGATGAACTCCATCCACTCAGGATCCCCCACAGACCCATGTCCTCACCACATCTTCAACAAAGCAGACTCCGTCATAGCACCGCACCTCCGAGACGTCATCAACTGCTCCTTCAACTCCGCCTCCTTCCCGGAAGACTGGAAACACGCTGAACTCACCGCCCTTCTGAAAAAACCCACAGCGGACCCCACCGAACTCAAAAATTACCGCCCCATTTCGCTCCTTCCATTCCCGGCCAAAGTCATCGAGAAAGCTGTCAACAACCAGCTCGCCGCTTTCCTCGAATCCAACAAATCACTCGACTCCTCACAATCTGGCTTCCGAGCAAAACACAGCACTGAGACCGCCCTCATCGCTGCAACAGACGACATTCGAACTCTACTGGACAATGGAGACACAGTCGCCCTCATCCTCCTCGACCTCTCTGCAGCATTCGACACAGTCTGCCACAGCACCCTCTTACAACGCCTCAATAACATCGGAATCCAAGGAAAAGCACTTGAATGGATCACCTCGTTCCTCACCGGAAGAACCCAGAGAGTCCGCCTTCCACCATTCAAATCCGAGGCCACTGAAGTAATCTGCGGCGTACCCCAAGGGTCCTCACTCAGCCCCACCCTCTTCAACGTATACATGAGCCCCCTCGCGGCCATCGCACGCCAACACAACCTCAACATCATCTCCTACGCAGACGACACTCAACTAATCCTTTCTCTCACCAATGACCCCAGCACAGCCAAAACTAACCTACACGAAGGAATGAAAGAAGTTGCCGAATGGATGAAACAAAGCCGTCTGAAACTGAACTCAGACAAAACAGAAGTCCTCATCTTAGGCACATCCCCCTCTGCATGGGACGACTCTTGGTGGCCGGAAGCCCTTGGAAAAGCACCCATCCCGACAGACCACGCACGGAACCTAGGCGTCATCCTGGATTCTTCACTCTCAATGAACAGACAAGTCAGCGCCGTATCCTCATCCTGCTTCAACATTCTCCGCATGCTCAAAAAAACTTTTCGCTGGATCCCCACCGAAACAAGGAAAACAGTCACCCATGCTCTGGTCACGAGCCGACTGGACTACGGAAACACCCTCTACGCAGGTACTACCGCTAAACTCCAGAAGAAACTCCAACGAATCCAAAACGCCTCAGCCAGGATCATATTAGACATACCGCGCAACGAACACATCTCCGGTCACCTGAAAGACCTCCACTGGCTACCCGTCAATAAGAGAATCACTTTCCGACTGCTAACCCACGCACACAAATCACTCTACGACATCGGACCAGAATGCCTTAACTCACGACTGTCCTTCTACACCCCCTCCCGCCAACTACGTTCTTCCAGCCAAGCCCTCGCTACTGTACCTCGCATCAACAAGACCACCATGGGAGGCAGATCCTACTCATACCTAGCTGCTAAAACATGGAACTCACTCCCCGCTTACCTTCGCCTTACCCAGAACCACCTAGCATTCAGAAAACAACTCAAAACGTGGATATTTGACAAGTAATCCTCCTCCCTTTCTAAGCGCCTTGAGACCCTCTGGGTATATAGTGCGCTATATAAATTATCTGACTTGACTTGACTTGACTCACACCCCATTAAAGACCCACACAGGCAGTCACGCACTCACTCACATACTGACTCACACTTATTGAGGCACTTGCAAACCCACCCACTCTCACACCCACTGACAGATCCACTCCAACACTAATAGAAACACTCAGACACAAGCTGAGACATTCATGCAGTCAATCAAACACTCACTCTCAAATGTTGCAGTTAGGAAATACAATTGAAAAAACCTTAACAATTCACAAGAAAACTCAAAGGTTACAGGGTTTGTTATAGTTAGGAAATACTATTTAAAACATTGTAGAAATTCCAAAAGGTCAGAGGGACGTCATAGATAGGAAATAGTATTTTAAAACCCTTAGAAATTCACTGAATAAAAGCAAAGGTTACAGGGACGTTATAGTTAGGAAATATAATTTAGAAAAATGCAGACATTCACTGAAAAAAACAATTGTTACAGGTACGGTATTGTTAGGCTCAGATTTTAATCATACAAAACCAGTGAAATTCAGCAGTTATAGTTACCTGTGCTAACTATAACTTACGTCTCTGCAATGCACGGCTTATGACCTCACATATTATTTCACTCATGTCATGGTCAGTGACTTCACTGATGAAATCATTGATGACATCTCAAATGACAGTATGTAATTATAGATAGGACAAAAAGTGGCACGATATGTCTAGTTCTGCATGGAAAGTTTCAAAGTGATCTGCAAAGCAGGGGGCAGAGAAAAAGGGAGGGTTAAAGATTTGCGTTCCCCATGCAAGTTCCCATTGGGGTTTTAAACACAACTACTGTCCGAACTACTGGGCGGGATTACACCAAATTTGGCAGAGAGGTAGCTCCTGGCTCAGAAAGAGACATTTTTGTCATTTGGTGTAAATCCATCCAGGAGTTGCGGAGTTAATAAAGGAAAATCCAAATTGTATATCCAGGTATGTGGACTCACTGCAGACACTCGGTGTGAATCCACAAAGTCACGTGCCACCAGTAACTCCTTGATTGGCTGATCACAACCAGACTGAGGAGGTAGTGGCTGCCATTTTAGGTCTTTGGGAATGGTACCGGGGTCTTACAATTTTTATGCAAAATGATTAAAGGATTCAGTTTAGAGGTACCCATGTGTGTTAGAGGACTGTCAAAGGGACCTATGTAGGGTACCAAATTGAGTTATATTGTTTTCTTTTCACTTCGGGGAACCGTGGATCCCCCACGAGGCTCAGCGTGGCCCCCATGTTAGTCCGCAACAGATCTGTGAATCATGATGCACTTTGAAGAAAAAAACACTTTCAGATTCACTCAGAAACCCACCCAGGAACTCTCACACCCCATTAAAGACCCACACAGGCAGTCACACACCCACTCACAGACCTATGCAGCCACCTATAGACCCACTTTCAGACCCATGCAGGCACTACTGACATACCCACGCAGTCACTCGCACACCCACTCACAGACCCACACAGCCACTCACACGCCCTTTCAGGCACTGACAGACCCATTCATAGACCAACATAGGCACTCATAGACTAGTCACAGCCCCATACTGGCACTCAGAGACCCACTCACACACCCACATGGGCACTCACACACCCACTTACAGGTTCACACAACCATCCACACACTCATTCAGACCCCCACATGCACTCTTATGCCCACTGACAGTACCACACAGGCACTCACAGACCCACTCACAGCCACGCATGCACTCATACACCCACTCAGAAATCCAGGTTGGCATTGACAGACCTGCTCACACACCCACACAGACCCATGCATCCACTTACACATCAACTAACAGCCACACTCAAAGGCACTCTCACGTCCACTCACAGACCAACACAGGCCCACACACCCACTCACAGACTCACTCATCCACTCACAAACATCCTCACAGACCTATACAGGCACTCACAGAGACACTCATATATGAATGCAGTTACTCACATGCATACTCACAGACCCTTGCATCCACTTACAGGCCCACACAGGCACTCACATACCCACTCACAAAGCAATGCAGACACTAACAGACCCACTCACAGAACCACACAGAAACTCACATTCCCACTCACACACCAACATAACCACTCATACACCCATCAACAGAACCAGACAGACATGTATATACCGACTCAGAAATCCACTCAGATACTCACACACCCACTCAGAGACTCACTCACACGTCCACCTATAAACTCACACAAGCACTCTCACACCCAGTAACAGAATCACACAGGCAGTCACAGACTCGGTGAGAGAGCCATGTAGGCACTTATACACCCACTCACATATCAATACAGGCACTAACAAATCCACTCACAGACCCACACTCGTACTCACAGACCAACTCATAGATCCATGCAGATGCTCACACACCCCCTCACTATGCAGTCACTCCACCAATCAAACACCACTTTGTAGTGTGCTTCCCTCAACTTTGTGGAATGATCTGAGGAGGTCCGACCATATTTTTTGCCACTGAGTGTCGGAGGGAGGGTCGTCTAATAGTTCTGCCCAAAAGTGCCTATTACGGGGATTAACCTTGGGGAGGGTGCTGAGCATGTAGGCAAAAAGGAAAGAAATCGAGCCTTTCTTCCCCTCCGCACGACGCACATTTTTTTTATTGTGGTTAAGCTCTCTAGTCGCTGCTAAGTGTATATCATGTATAGGAGCCAATGTTTTAGTTGAGTATAGTGGTATCTCTCGGAAGCTGCTAACCCAAAGTCTATTTGGCAATTCTCAAATGTGAGAATCTCCCACCCATGGAACAAATCTGAAATAATTAGCCATCCCCCTTCCCTCCATGAATCAAAAGGGCCAGAGTGAAGAGCTGCCGTAAATGCAGGATTGAAGTGTATCAGAGTGAACGGGGAAGGAAATGTTGCCCATCCTTCCTTCTTTTCATCGAGTACCACACTCTAAGTGTTAATCAAGTAGGTGTACTGAGGTATGCATTGGGAGGCCTATCTGTTTTAGGTTTACACAATAAGTCCCAAAGATATCGTCCAACCACAGCTCTATCCATATGGAGCCAGTGTTTGTCTGATTCTCTCATAACCCATTCAGACATTACCTATAGTTGTGCTGCTTTATAATATATGGAAAAATCAGGCAGAGTCAGGCCTCCCTCTTCAATTGGGAGTGATAATTGTTTTAAGTGAAGGCATGCCCTACGACCTTCCCATATGAATTTGAGTGTCAATAATTTAATTTCCGAGAAAAATCCAGAGGAAGCTCTGTTGGGAGACCCTGAAAAAGGTATAAAGCCCGGGTCAGGGATGTCATTTTAGGGGAATTAATACACCCTAGCCAGGAAAGGTACATAGGGGCCCATCATTTAAGATTAATTTTTAGTTATCTGATCAATGGAGGATCATTGCACAATAAAGATCAGCAATTCGAGGTGTTATTCTCATCCCTAAGTATGTCATATCTTTTTTTGCCTATTTGAATAGTGTCTAATTTACTAGTGTCTCCATTTCCTGGGCCAGTAGATTTAGGTTCATAGTAAAGGATTTATGAAGATTTATTCGATAGCCTGCAAGTGCTTCATATGTAATTCTTGTTGTAGGGCCGCTATGGATGTAGTCATAGAGGTGAGGGCGGCAACACATCGTCTACAAAGAGTAACATTTTGTAGTCTACCGAACTAAAGGGAATTCCGCTAATGGATAGGATGGCCCTGATTTTAGCAGCCAGTGGTTCAATACTGAGAGCAAATAAAAGCAGGGACAGAAGGCATCCCTGACATGTTCCTCATCCTAATTCAAAAAAGCTAGACCCCATCCCATTAACCATTACTCACGAGAGTGGATATGCATAGTTTGCTTGTATAATGTAAATAAAGTGGTCGCTGAACATGAACTTGCAAAGGGAATTAAAGAGGAAGGACCACTCCACCAAGTCAAATACTTACGAAGCATCTAATGCCACCAAACCAGCTGGGATTTGTTTCTTAGTGACCTTCTCAGCCAGATGGATGACCCTTCTTAGATTATCGTGCGTTTGCCTTCCCTGGATAAATCCTGATTGAACTAGATGAATTTGCTCCGGTAATATTTTATCTTATCAAGTCACCAGGATTTTCGTGTCAATTTTAATATCAAGAATAAGAAGGGCTATTGCTCTATATGATATTCAATAATGAGAGTCTTTCCCTGGTTTGGGGTTAAGCAAGATCAGTGCCTCGCTCATTGTGGATGTTACCATGCGAGTTGTGTAAGAAGAGAGACAAGGGCTGAGCCAAATGCTGAGCCAGATGCTTTATAAAACTGTGCTGTTTACCCATCAGAAAAAAATGACCTATGCCTCTAGTGTCTTCACAACACTTATTCATATGAAATAAGATGAACGCAAACTAATACGTTTACCTTAATAATAATCAAACATCAATACAAACGAATGAAATGTCACAAAGAACAATCAATATATACACAATACGAAATACAAAGTTGTCATACAAAATGATAAATTAGACAACTAGCACACTTATATTTAGGATAAATCAATTCCTATGAAATATCAGGGACACAAGGGGGTATATTTGCAATATTTAACCAAGGAGTTGAGTTCCTTTGTCTGACAATGTTTGATTATTATGAGTTTATCTGTAATTGTATGTCAAAACACATTTTCACGTTGTTCATTTTCACTGTGTAAGTACTAATGTGGTATTTCGTTTGGTTGACTATGTGTTCTTTTTGTGATTAAAGATATTAATAAAAAAAAATAATGAAATAAAAGGCAGAAATTACTGCTAAGGTGAACGTATTAGTTTGCGTTCATCTTACTTCATATGAATAAGTGTTGTGAAGTCACTAGAGGCATAGGTAATATTTTTCTTATGTAGTATAACTAGCCCTACCTACCCTCTAATCCTTTGGGCCAAACCCCTCCTTTTTTGACAAAAGTTTACCCATCAGGTCATGGGGGTTTGTGTAATCTGACCGCATTAATCTCTGTACGCACCTCCTCTTCATCAATGGGGCTACTCAATGTTTCATTCTGGCCTGCAGTGACCTGAGGTAGTTCCACCACTTGTAGATATTGTAACTGTGACTCCTTCCTCTGTGATTTGGATGTATATAAAGTAGTATAAAAGTCCCTGAATGCCTTAGCTTTGTCTGTTTCAGAATGGGCTATCGTTCTCGTTTCTGTATTAATATGGGAAGTATAGTTGTATGAAGAAACCGTTTTGCGATTCCCTAATTATGAACCCTCGCAATTTCAATTAGGAAACCGCAAAACGGCGTGTTTGAAAGTGTTTTGAACACTTTCTGTGATTCCCAGTGGGTCTCAAATAACCTACCTCATTAATATTAATGAGGTAGGTCGCAATTTGTGCCCCATTAGGAATCGCACAAATCACAGGGACTGTGGCCAGCTGAGGTCAGTAGACCACCATACGTGTGATTGCTTTTGAATAAAGCAATCTTTTTTTTGTAAAGCAGACCCTTTTCCTTAAAGGAAAACGGGATGCTTTACAAAAAGAAAAATGAAAAGTTTTCGTTTCATTTTTTAAGAGCAGTGGGACCACTGCCTGCTCTTAAAAAATGCTTTTACAAACATTCACAAAGGGGAAGGGATCCCTTGGGGACTGATTCCCATTTGCAAATGGGTTGCCCCCTACTTGAAGTAGGTGGTAAAATGCAAATGTTTTGCAACCGCATTTGGTCGCAAAACATTCATACATACCTATGTGACTCGGTATTAGGAAGAGATGCCCATAACACGCCCCTTCCTAATACTGAATCGCAATTTGGGTGTGATATATTTGAAAAGCCTTTTTTGCGTACTCAAATGGGCCGATTCTGCAACTCAGCCCATTTGCGACCTCAAAAAGGATTCATACATGTGGCCCATAGTCTTTCTCATACTGTACTCTAAGCTGTTGTTCCAAATAGGTGCCCACCTTGTTCCCTGTATCATAAGTCTAATGCTCAGGGCTTAACATTGTATTCTGCTCTGTTGGCATATATTGCCTTCAACATTCCACTAAGGGCTGTAACTTTCCATTGTAGTGTGAGAGGGGATTTTCTTTGTGTTATGTTTCTGCTAATTGAAGCTCCTTCTCAATAGTAAGTCTATCCTTAGTTTTCTGTTTATTCAATGCAGATAACAGTGAGGTGCAACCACTCCAAATTGTTGCCTTAAAGGTGTCCCATGCAATTTAAGGATTAGTGTCTTTTGGATCATAGACCTGGAAAAAGTCTTGAATTGTTTTCCATAATGAGACGAAATTTGGTCAAAGAGCTTGGGAAGAACTAGCGTCAAAGCTTAGATAGAGCCCAATCTAATGTAATCTCTACCAGGGTATGATGAGACATGTCAATAGGGTGAAAGTTGACCCCCCCCTAATGGGCTGTTCTAAGAATTGGCTTAGAAAAATATAATCAATACTCAAGTAGAATCGATGGGAGTGGAAGAAGAAATATAATCCTGGGTGAACTGGTGTGTCTTCCTCCACGCATCAACCAGGTCTAAAGAATGTACAACTGTTTTGAGAGCGTTGGTAAAATTGCCAGTGCCTGCTCTGTATGAGTTAGTTCTATCTATTTCTGGGTCCCACATGAGATTAATAATAGAATGTTGCCTTCGGCAAACTCTCCTATGAGAGTGAGGAGAGGATTGAGAAAAGTGGCTTGGACTGCATTTGGTGCATGTATCGTAACACTTGTACACATCTTGACTAAAAGCGTTCTCTTAACCAAAACCATTAGCCCCATCTTTATCTGTTTTTCTGTCTATTGGTTGAAAGGGTAGAGAGAAGTGGAATAGGAGGGCCATCCTGTTTATGTTTAGTTAAAGCCAAGGATTCATACCTCTTGGGATAGGCTTTGTGTCGCAATCTGTGGTCTTCAGAGCGTTTGAGATTAGTTTCTTGCAGTGCAATTATATCATGTCTTTTATCCAACCGGTATTTCCATAACTTATGTTGTTTAGCCAGGGAGTTGAGCCTCTTAATGTTCCACATTAATGTAGTTAACACAATTGCAGTGTATAATAATTCAAAAAAATGTGTTCTTCTCTCTAGGCTTTACCCTGGTATTGCAATGATCATCATCCTCTTTCAAGGTCTCGTCATCCTCTCTCCTTGCCTGCCCAGCCCACCCACTCACAATGGTGTTAGACATGAACTTTTAGATGAAGCATTTCCCAACAATTAGGTACCAATACGATAGAAAATTATTGTTTAGTATTAAATCTGTTTATTGAGCAGAAAATAGTCACACTGCACCTCACAAAAAGCATCAGCGCCGACGCCGAGGGGCGGCAGTCTAGGCCGGCGGCATGGCATACGCCCAACATAGTGATACCAAACAGTCATAGTTAACACAGCAAGCCGCCTACAACCCATCCGGGCCGGCCGCGTCCAAAGAGGTGCTCAAGAGGTGCAAGTAAAGCTAATAAAAATGCCAAGGAACAGGAATCTTCAAAACGAAACAAAACTATCCCCGAACCCCCCGCGCCCCCCCCGTCCCCCCTCTCCTTGTCCAATAGTCAAGCACTGGGTGACACGCCAACGCCGCCTTATCTACGAGCCAAGTGGAGCCACACTCGCGGGGCCCTTGCGTTTGTGTGTGCGTGTCTTAGGCTCCGGCAATGGGGTATCCGCGAGTCGTAGCAGTCGCAGATACCGGGGGCAGCTCACCTCCCGGAATTCCCCGGTCAGCAGGGAGAGGAAGGGTTGCCACAAAGCTGCAAAATCCGCCCCCCTCCCCGTCGCGGTTAGTGAGAGCTTTTCCATGCCCAGGATCGCCCAAAGCCTATGTAGCCAGCCCAGTTGCAGTGGAGCCTGAGCCGTCCTCCAGTGAGCCACAATGGTCTGTACCGCCGCCCCCAATGCCAGTGCGATCAGTCTTCCCCTCCAGGATTTCAGGGGGTACATAAGGGCGTTAGGGAGGCCAAGTATGATGTAGGCAGGGAAACGGGGCAGCTGTGTATCTAGGTGGGAGTCGATGAGGTCCAGGATGGGGGTCCAGTACGGACGGAGCTTGTCGCAGCCCCACAGCAAATGCTCCAGGGTCCCCAGTTCCCCACATCCCCGCCAACAGCGATCGCTCACCCATGGGTCCCATTGATGCAGCCTCTCGGGGGTGTGATACCAGTATGTGGCAATGTTGGTCATCGTTTCAGTGAGACCTGCGTGATGGGCCGAGTGTCTGGCCCTGTAGTAGACACCCTCCCATTCCTTCAGTGTGAGTTGGCGCCCCAAGTCCCTCTCCCACCTGATCCTGCCCGCATTGTATGTGTAGGTGTTGGTGAGGAGCAACTGCTGGTAGAGATCCGAGATTAATTTCTTGTCTGATGTGCGGGTCAACAGCCACTTCTCATAGTGTGTGAGATGTCGTTGGGCGCCTGGCAAGATGGAAGGGTGAAAGACCCAGTGCCGTACCTGTAGGTATCGCAAGCGGTCCGCCTCAGCGACACCATAGTCCTGCTTCACCTGGTGGAATGGAAGTATACCCTTGAGGTCAAACATGTGGCCCACCGCCCTGCAGGGGGTCGCCCGCCAAGCCGCAAAAGCCTTTGCGTCTAGTCCCGGTGTGAAATCTGGGTTATCGAAAATCGGTGCCATCGGCGACGGAAAAGAAGTCAACCCCTTCTTCACAGCCACCCTGTCCCAAACTCCAAGGACAGTGCTCGTGATGTCCGAGGCATACAAGTTGGGAGGTCTGTGGCGCCGTGGGAGGAATGGGACTCCCTGTAGTGGACGACCGGCCACTGCCTGGTCCTGAAAGAGCCAGAGCTTGCCCGACTCTAGTTGATGCCACTCCACCAACGTGCGCAGTTGTGCCGCCTGAAAGTATAGCGCGAGGTCGGGTATCCCCACTCCCCCGTGTTCCGGTGGCAGGGTCGCAATAGTATGTTTGAAACGCGGGCGTCGCCCATTCCAGATAAATCGCGATAGGTCCGACTGGGTGTTCTTTAGCCACTCGCGCGGTGGCCGCAGGGGGAGTGTCTGGAATAGGTACAAAATCTGTGGGAGCAATGTCATTTTAACCGCCGCGATCCGGCCGAGCCATGACAGCGTGAGTGGCTTCCAGCGCCGCAGTTGATCACGGACCTTCTTCGTTAGAGTCGTGTAGTTGGCCTCTGCAGTGGCCCGCACCGTCGGCGCCAAGTGGACCCCTAAGTAGGAGATGGAAGTGGCTGACCACTTTACCTTAAACTCCACCTTGACCTCCGTCAGGACGTCGGGGGTAGCGAGATATTCAGGGCCTCCGATTTCGCCTCATTGATTTTAAAGCCCGAGGCCTGCGCGAAAGCGTGGAGTTCCACGAAGAGCGCTCGCAGAGATTGCATCGGGTCAGTGAGGGACAGCAGTACGTCATCCGCATACAAACTAATTTTGTGAGTGTCACCACCAAAGCGGACACCCGAGATGCGGTCGTGTTGTCGCACTCTCTGCGCCATCGGCTCCATATAGAGGGCGAACAGGAGGGGAGAGAGCGGGCAGCCCTGCCGAGTGCCTCTGCCAATTTCGAACCTCGGGGAGGTATGGCCGTTAACCCGCACCGCTGCATTGGGACGCCGGTAACAGTTGAATATGCGGTGACGGAGGGTTTCCCCAAACCCGAAGTGCTGCAACACCTGTTCAAGATAAAGCCAATGCACCCTGTCGAACGCTTTTTCTGCGTCGATGGTGAGGAGCATGCAACCCGGTCTCGTGCGCGAGCCGGCTTCGATGAGGTGGAGTACTCGCCGAGTATTGTCGCTAGTCTGCCTCTGGGGAATGAAGCCCGACTGGTCAGGGTCTATCAGCTGCTGCATATACGGCGCCAGGCGACTCGCAAGGATGCCGGTGTAAAGTTTCAGATCCACATTCAGCAAGGAAATGGGCTGGTAGGAGCCACATTCCGCCGGGTCACGGCCGGCCTTAGGGATCACCGATATGGCCGCCTCGAGCAGTTCAGGGGGAATGGCACCGGGTCGATCAAAGGTGTTAAACAGGTCGCGCAGAATGGGGGCAACCTGTGGGCAGAATGTTTTATAGAAGGCCGCTGTGTAGCCATCCGGTCCCGGCGACTTCCCCACCTTAAGGCGAGATATTGCCGATATGACCTCCTCCAGGCCAATGGGCCGGTCTAGGAAGTCCGCCTGACCTTGAGTGAGGGTGGGGAGCGTCGCGCCGTGCAGATAATCCAGGCCCGCTTTCGGATCAAGGCGATCCGCGTCATAGAGGCCGGCGTAGAAGTCGCCGAAAGCCGCCGCTATAGCTGCGTCTTCCGTGACCTGCGTCCCGAGCGTGGAGTTGAGGGCGCACACTTGGCGTCTCTGCTCCTGCGCCCGCAGTCTACTCGCTAAGAGCTTCCCACAGCGGTCACCTCCAGTGTAGTACACGTGCTTGAGACGGATGGCGGCGTATTCGGCCACATCCTGGTCCAGTGCCGCGAGCATCTTCCGCTCCGTGCACAACTGGCGCCACGCCCGCGCGGCCCCGGTGCGTTGGTGCATCTGCTCTAATTCAGCCACTCGCTGAGTGAGTTCAGCCCTTTTCAGCGCCCTGTCCTTGTTATCGGCGGCGGCGATAGAAATGATCTCGCCCCGCAGGACTGCCTTGAGCGCCGCCCACTGAGTGGCCTTAGTCGTGTCGTCGTTGGCATTGTGGGCCAAGAATTGCGCGAGTGCGGCCTTGAGCCTATCCTGTGTTGCGGGAGACAGCAGGAGTCCGTCACGGAGCCGCCAGTGACGCTGTGGTACCGGCGCAGGCGCTACCCGGAGGGTCGTTACCACTGGCGAGTGGTCGGACAATGAGGCCGGGAGTATTTCTACGTCCTCAGCTTGCGCCATCAGCTGTGAGGAACACAAGAAGTAGTCCAGTCGCGCATAGGTCTTGTGGGCCGCCGAGTAGTAGGTGTAAGCCGCTGTATGTGGGTGGAAGTGTCGCCATAAGTCAATGATGGCCAGGTCAGAGAAGTGTGCGTGTCCCGTCGCTGAGAGCGCCCCCACTTGTCCAAACCTTTGGCCCGTGCGGTCTGCTGTGTTGTGAAACACCAGGTTCAGGTCCCCCCCAAGCAGTAAGTGTGGATGTGTATTGGCCGTGGCAGCCTCCAATGCTGTGAGAAGGAACCTTTCCTGCCCCTCATTCGGTGCGTAAACCGAGCACACTAATAATGTCTGACCCGCCACCTGAAAACTGTGGAGGAGGAGCCGCCCTTTGATCTCGGCCTCCTTCTGCATGACCCGCCCCTGGAAAGACCTGGCAACCAGTATAGCTACCCCAGCTACCTTTTTCTGGGAGGAGGAGAAGAATTGCCACGGGAAGGAGCGCGACCTCAGCCTAAGGTGGTCTTTGGGCACCAAGTGTGTCTCCTGTAGGAGGCAGATGTCGGCCTTCGAGTGGTCTAGGAAGGACAAGACTGCTCTGCGCTTGACCGGGTTGTTGAGACCTCGCACATTAAGGGAAAGTATTCTCAATGGGCGTGTCATGGTGGGCGTAGTTAGTGGGAAGCTATGGTTGCGACTGGCGCTCGCGGCGTGGCAGCATGGTGTAGAGCAGCCCCCCGTTCAGTGCACCCCCAGTTCGTGGCCCCCATGAAAGAGCCCAGAGGCCCTGGACAAGGAGAGTGCCCTCCCCCCTCCCCCCCAACCAACTCCCTTCCAACCCCCTCATGCAGAACACCCCCTTCCCTTCCCACCCCACCCCCCCCCTCTCCCCAACTGACCCACCCCCTACCCCACCCCCATCTCCGGCCCCAAAAGTGAACTGTCCCCGGTGCCCCCAACCTCGCTTCCCCCCCACCCCAATCCCCAAAACCCAACCAAAGAAACCAAGATGAACATCATAGTCCCAGGTCAACCAAGTGGAGGAAGGACCTGTGGAGTAGTCAGAGTCGAAAGAGACCCAAACCAGTTGGAGTCAAAGTACAGATAGGGCACGTGGTGACAGCGACCGTCGTGGCTCCCCACCCCGCTCCCCCCCATGATGCTGCTGTCTCTGCATGCCCCTGCTGGGAGTGTCTTATGGAGGCCCAGAGGTGTGCTTCGCTACATCCTGAACAGCATCAGATTGCTCTTTGGCAATCGTCAGTTGATCCGGGCGGGCTCGCGGCTTGTGCTGTCTCCTTCTGCGGACTTTCTGCCAGTCGTCACGTCGGGGTCGTGACGAGTGTTCCTGTGACGACTCCGTGTTAGTGTCGTCGCCGACGTCCTGCTCCGGCGGCTCGATCCCCAGTAGAGTGCAGACATCCTGGAGGGAACGCATCTGGTGAAGAGAGCCCTCCCACCGGAAGATAAGTCGAAACGGGTGACCCCAGGAGTAGGGCACTTCCTTGTCCCTCAGGAAGGAGGTGACAGTCTTGAATTCGCGTCTTTTTTGGAGCGTGATCGCTGAGAGGTCCTGAAAGAGCTCCACTGATGCATCTCGGAAGCGGAGAGGCTGAGACTGGCGCGCTTCTCTAAGAATCCTCTCCTTAAGAGCTCGGCGTGGCAGGCCCACCCGGTGTGCACGGTCAATGCGGATGGGGAAGTCCGCAGGCTCCTTGAGGATTTCTCGGAACAGGTCCTGGAGGTACAGGGTGGCACTGTTCCCTTCCGCTTTCGATGGTACGCCCCGGACCCTGATGTTGTTCCGCCGGGAGCGGTTCTCCAAATCCTCGTCGTGAGCCTGTAGGCCTATTTGCTGGTCGCGCAGCCGCAGGACCTCTTGCTGGAGATGCACCAGTTCCTCGCAACGGCCCTGGTTCGAGTCCTCCATCGCGGCCACCCTTTCTCCCAAGCCGTCCAGGTCTCTGCGTAGCTCCTTCTGTTCGCTTACCATCTCCTGCTTGAGAGCTTGGAAGTCCTCCCTCAGCGAGCCAAAGAGGGACTCGAGGAATGATCTCGTGACTGGGGCTTCTTCCTGGGTACCAATCTTACTGGACGCGGGTGTGGGCGACAACGGCGCTGTTTGGGCCTTGTCCCCCTTCTGCGATTGTTTCACCAGCAGGTCGGTGATGGAGCGGCCCCCCCTGCGGTTGGTGTTTGACATCGTGGCGCAGTCTGCCGTGCCCTAGCCCTGCGGGCACGTCTTTGGGACGGCTCTCTGGCCGGTCGTGCGGATGCCTGGTGGGCCAGTGGGATCCGGTGCTGCCGTTCCGGAGACGGTGAGTGTCCGCCAGGGGGAGGTCTCAGTGTGGTCCCTGGATATACTGTCGTTGCAGGTCTATGGTGTGCAGCTGTCCACACCCCGCGTCTGGGCCCACTGTCTGCGACCTTGTTTGCCGTGCCGCCCCTAGCAGCTCCGCGCAGTTCCCCTGCTACTCTCGGTAGTCCTCAATCCCAAGCGGCCTCGGTCTCGGGGGGGCCGACAGCTCCAGGCCTGCAACCGCCGCCTCGGTTCTGCGGGATAGTCACTACCCCCCTGGGGGGTCGCTGCGGTTCCGGGGCTTGCGTCGGCTCGGGGATAGTGTAGTGTCCCTGGGGGGCCGCCGGAGATGGCTGACCACCACCCACCAATGGCCCAATGCCTCTGCTATTACGCGTGTGCCCCCTGGGGGTCCGCGGCCGTCGTGGCCCAGTCCGTCCGGTGTCAGCCGGGCCCCCACTCACCGCCAGAAATGCTCAGGGCTCCCTCGGAGGACTCCGCTCCCCTCTGAAGTCGCAGGCGGCAGCTAAGGCCCCAGTGGCTGTTCAGGCCCCATCCGGGCTCCCGATGACCGTGCTTCTGGGCGCCCAGCTCTCCGGGCCCTCAGCTCACTTCCCAGGGGTGATCGGGTGTCGGGCCTCCACTGCCGTCCTGGGGAGCCACGCTCCACGGCCCCCACCAGCCACTCCCAGGCCCGGGCAATACACAGAATGGCGCGAGTGAGTCTCTACTCGCCTCCAGACCCAGCCGGTGCGTAGGCCCCGACCGGGCCCTCGAGGCCAGCGCCGTCGGTCCCCTCCGTTGCCGATCGCTGGGTGTCGCACCTACGGGGCCCTCGTCTTGCCTTCCAGTGGTGCCGGACGTAGAGGGAGGAGGCGCGGCAGCTCCCAGTGCGGCCGCCAGCCACCCGGCGCTCTCTCTGCAGGACCGCTTAGGCCCAGGCCGGGGCCTCGATTATGGCGCCGGCGGCCTCCACGCTCGGGGCAATCCAGCAGGGACCAAGGCTGCAGAGGACCCCCCTGCCCCACCGCCGATCTCTCACCGGCGACCTTGCTCCGCGGCTTCACCAGCTGCTCCACTCACCGCCAGCGATGTGCCCTCCGCTACTTTGGTCACCTGGATCCGTGGCCCGGGCCGGGCCCCCTGGTCATCCGTCCAGTGACCCCTGCTGGCTGCTGTTGGGGGCCAGGCTCCCCAGGTCCGAGCACAGGACCTTCAACACGGGGGTCTACTCTCCTCGCCAGCTACCACCGGGCCAGGCGGCCGCCGTCTGCAGGCCCACCGCTCCTGCGGTCCGCTGGTACTCCGTTGGGCAGGCCCAGTCCGGGCCCTCAATTTACATGCCCCCGGCGCTATAGCAGCAAGCCGCCGGGAGCCCAGCCGGGGGCCCAGCACGCTAAGGACAGCTCCCCTGGTCGCCAGCCGTCTCCAGAGGACGAGGGAGGGTGCGCGGGGTCCACTGATCGGGTCCCCCACCTCTCAGCGCCCTGCCCGCTAGCCCGTGTAGGCCCAGGCCGGGGCCTCAAGTTCGGCGCTGCTCCGCACAGGCCCCGACCGGGCCTTCGATTTCCGCGCTCCCGGCGCTCGACAGCCAGCCGCCGGGAGCTCCGCACACCAAGGACAGCTTCTCCTCCGGTCCGCTGTTTTCGGAGGCTGCAGGGAGGCTCGCGGCGCCCACCGGGCTTGACTCCGGCCGCCCAACACCTCGTCAGCCAGTCTGTCCAGGCCCAGACCAGGGCCTCGATTTAGGTGCTGCCCGCACCTCTCGTCCTCCCGGCCGGACTCTCTCTTGGGCCGGGGCAGCCGTCAGTTTCCAGGGCTGCGAGCGGCGCTGCCGGCCTCAAAGCGATGTCTGGAGCACTCTTGGGGTCAGTGGGCAGCCGGGTCCCTCGGATGCCGAGGAGCTGGGGGCAGTATGCTATGTTTATAGGTGCTGTAGAGGGGTCAGGGCAGGGAGCCACGCCGACTTGCGACTGTTCAGGTCGCCATCTTGGCCACGCCCCCAGAAAATTATTGTTTAAGCATGATTGTCATAAAACACTATATGCATTTGTGCTACGCTTGGAAGGTAAACACTTCTGCGGAACAGATAAGAGCTATATGCCTCTCCATTCCTCCGTGCCGAGTACTATTGTTAGTTTTTGCTAAGAAGTGCAAATAAGTGCGGAGGTAGAGCTAAAAGAGTTCCCAAATAAGGGTACCATAGTGATATAAAACCTTTAAAAAGAGTTTTTAAAGTCACTTAATAGCTAGTCTCCTATCGGTATCTACCTCAGTGAATATCTAGGCATCCACTGGTTCAATGTTGCTCAGAGGATTTGGTTTCTCTCGTCATTGCGTGCATCTTTGTGAGAACTATTGCTGTGCGCCAGAGTTCACCAAGTTACTTGTCAGTTGGCCTTCAGTGGCAATATCTGGATGATCTGGCTCTGGAATTGTCAGTCCCAAAGAGCTGTCATTTCTTGAAGATGGTGAGGTGAACCAATTTATCTGGAATGTGAAGACTGTTCCGCAGGGCTATGTCCATCTATACCTAAAATTGTCTATGCGCAATTTATCAATTGGAAGGTTGAACTGTAGGTGCCCAGCAAAAGTTGCTGCGGCAATGTCTTGAAATATGGAGCAGACAACCCCTGAAAGAAAATTTCCTCCATATTTCTTATTGCTTGTAGAATTGCATCTTTAGTTGGAGTGGAGTTCTGCCAAAATATCTTGCGGTAGCTGCCCCTCATCCTGTATCACGGGGCATACTCTATGAACTCGCTCCAGCTTTATTTTGGGGCCATTCTGCACTAGGAGTTCTGTGAACCAGCCCACTATGAAGGCCCCTAAATCTTGTTCTTCAGCCTACTCCTCCTGTCTGATGTTATCGCGTTGAGAGAGATTTCACAGATCTTCACATTTTATTAGAGTAGTTTTTAGGTGGGTTTGGAGATCCAGAGAGGAGCATTCAAGTTGGTTAATAGTTTGGTCTAAAATCTGGCAGGTATTATCCAATTCAAAAGTCCATGCCCAACAGAGTTCAGATCCTGCTGGAGAGCAGTAAGCTTCAAAGTGAGGTCTGATCTAAGTGTCTCTAAAAAGGTATCAGCTTTATGTTCTTCTTGCAATTCCAGGTTTTGGAGGGAGGATAATAGATCTTCCATAGTGAGGTGCCTTTGCTCCATTTGAGGGAGTAGAAGGAAGCTGGTATCTTCTTGTGGCAGTTTGAAAGTATCTCAATACTCTATGAGTCTGCGACTTCTTCAGAGGCATGTAGAGCTGGACTATGTCATCTAAATAGGGACCGGGTCTACTAGTGGACCAGTTGCTATACTAGATGCATCTTTTGAAGTACTTCTAATTGTTTCCCTTGGTTCTAGGTTATCCTCAAGATCGGTTGATAGTGTCCCCCAACATGATCTTCTCTCCAGACGCAGGTGAATGCCATGTCCTTGTATTAATGTTATAGGATTCCTCTATTCATATAATGGATGGTCCTGCCTGACATGTGGTGGGCTGGCCCCTAAAAGACCACTTCCCATCTGTTACATTGACTGTGATATGGGGTTGCTATGCTGCTCCAGAGGCCCTCCAATAAAATATTGCAGCCTTACTCAATTTTATTAGTAATGGATTCTACTTTATCATGGTTTCCCGGTGCTGCAAGGCGTCTTCTGAGGTAAAAAAGAGTGTTTGCTACTGGTATCTTCCTCTCGACCAACACCCCCGCCATCAGTGTCTTCTTGCTTAGCCCTGCTCTCCTCCTCTCTCAAAGAGTCCACAGCTCACCACACAGTCGAAGGGATGCACCAGTACGAGGGGGCAGGCCTCATTGACTCCAGTGTCTCTGAGGTTCAAAAACTTATAGTAGTCCTTAGTAGTTTCCTTGTATGGGTCAGTTTGCCCCACTCCTAAACAGGGGTACACCAAGATTTAATCTTCAGTCGTCACGGACATCACCACTTTCTTTTTATCTCCTGCAGCCTGCGAGGGGGCTAACCGCTGCATGTTGCAGCCGCCATTTTAAAGTCAGGGACTGGAGGTCCCTTCAGGGTTTCAATTTAGCAATTTGGGGCATTACAGCCCCTCTTCTCCTCAGGGCCAGTCACCGCCAGCTCACACAAGGTCCCTTACCGCTCCAGGGGGCCACTGTCTGCGACCCTGTTTGCCGTGCCGCCCCTAGCAGCTCCGCGCAGTTCCCCTGCTACTCTCGGTAGTCCTCAATCCCAAGCGGCCTCGGTCTCGGGGGGGCCGACAGCTCCAGGCCTGCAACCGCCGCCTCGGTTCTGCGGGATAGTCACTACCCCCCTGGGGGGTCGCTGCGGTTCCGGGGCTTGCGTCGGCTCGGGGATAGTGTAGTGTCCCTGGGGGGCCGCCGGAGATGGCTGACCACCACCCACCAATGGCCCAATGCCTCTGCAATTACGCGTGTGCCCCCTGGGGGTCCGCGGCCGTCGTGGCCCAGTCCGTCCGGTGTCAGCCGGGCCCCCACTCACCGCCAGAAATGCTCAGGGCTCCCTCGGAGGACTCCGCTCCCCTCTGAAGTCGCAGGCGGCAGCTAAGGCCCCAGTGGCTGTTCAGGCCCCATCCGGGCTCCCGATGACCGTGCTTCTGGGCGCCCAGCTCTCCGGGCCCTCAGCTCACTTCCCAGGGGTGATCGGGTGTCGGGCCTCCACTGCCGTCCTGGGGAGCCACGCTCCACGGCCCCCACCAGCCGCTCCCAGGCCCGGGCAATCCACAGAATGGCGCGAGTGAGTCTCTACTCGCCTCCAGACCCAGCCGGTGCGTAGGCCCCGACCGGGCCCTCGAGGCCAGCGCCGTCGGTCCCCTCCGTTGCCGATCGCTGGGTGTCGCACCTACGGGGCCCTCGTCTTGCCTTCCAGTGGTGCCGGACGTAGAGGGAGGAGGCGCGGCAGCTCCCAGTGCGGCCGCCAGCCACCCGGCGCTCTCTCTGCAGGACCGCTTAGGCCCAGGCCTCGATTATGGCGCCGGCGGCCTCCACGCTCGGGGCAATCCAGCAGGGACCAAGGCTGCAGAGGACCCCCCTGCCCCCCCACCGATCTCTCACCGGCGACCTTGCTCCGCGGCTTCACCAGCTGCTCCACTCACCGCCAGCGATGTGCCCTCCGCTGCTTCGGTCACCTGGATCCGTGGCCCGGGCCCCCTGGTCATCCGTCCAGTGACCCCTGCTGGCTGCTGTCGGGGGCCAGGCTCCCCAGGTCCGAGCACAGGACCTTCAACACGGGGGTCTACTCTCCTCGCCAGCTACCACCGGGCCAGGCAGCCGTCGTCTGCAGGCCCACCGCTCCTGCGGTCCGCTGGTACTCCGTTGGGCAGGCCCAGTCCGGGCCCTCAATTTACATGCCCCCGGCGCTATAGCAGCAAGCCGCCGGGAGCCCAGCCGGGGGCCCAGCACGCTAAGGACAGCTCCCCTGGTCGCCAGCCGTCTCCAGAGGACGAGGGAGGGTGCGCGGGGTCCACTGATCGGGTCCCCCACCTCTCAGCGCCCTGCCCGCTAGCCCGTGTAGGCCCAGGCCGGGGCCTCAAGTTCGGCGCTGCTCCGCACAGGCCCCGACCGGGCCTTCGATTTCTGCGCTCCCGGCGCTCGACAGCCAGCCGCCGGGAGCTCCGCACACCAAGGACAGCTTCTCCTCCGGTCCGCTGTTTTCGGAGGCTGCAGGGAGGCTCGCGGCGCCCACCGGGCTTGACTCCGGCCGCCCAACACCTCGTCAGCCAGTCTGTCCAGGCCCAGACCAGGGCCTCGATTTAGGTGCTGCCCGCACCTCTCGTCCTCCCGGCCGGACTCTCTCTCGGGCCGGGGCAGCCGTCAGTTTCCAGGGCTGCGAGCGGCACTGCCGGCCTCAAAGCGATGTCTGGAGCACTCTTGGGGTCAGTGGGCAGCCGGGTCCCTCGGATGCCGAGGAGCTGGGGGCAGTATGCTATGTTTATAGGTGCTGTAGAGGGGTCAGGGCAGGGAGCCACGCGGACATGCGACTGTTCAGGTCGCCATCTTGGCCACGCCCCCAGAAAATTATTGTTTAAGCATGATTGTCATAAAACACTATATGCATTTGTGCTACGCTTGGAAGGTAAACACTTCTGCGGAACAGATAAGAGCTATATGCCTCTCCATTCCTCCGTGCCGAGTACTATTGTTAGTTTTTGCTAAGAAGTGCAAATAAGTGCGGAGGTAGAGCTAAAAGAGTTCCCAAATAAGGGTACCATAGTGATATAAAACCTTTAAAAAGAGTTTTTAAAGTCACTTAATAGCTAGTCTCCTATCGGTATCTACCTCAGTGAATATCTAGGCATCCACTGGTTCAATGTTGCTCAGAGGATTTGGTTTCTCTCGTCATTGCGTGCGTCTTTGTGAGAACTATTGCTGTGCGCCAGAGTTCACCAAGTTACTTGTCAGTTGGCCTTCAGTGGCAATATCTGGATGATCTGGCTCTGGAATTGTCAGTCCCAAAGAGCTGTCATTTCTTGAAAATGGTGAGGTGAACCAATTTATCTGGAATGTGAAGACTGTTCCGCAGGGCTATGTCCATCTATACCTAAAATTGTCTATGCGCAATTTATCAATTGGAAGGTTGAACTGTAGGTGCCCAGCAAAAGTTGCTGCGGCAATGTCTTGAAATATGGAGCAGACAACCCCTGAAAGAAAATTTCCTCCATATTTCTTATTGCTTGTAGAATTGCATCTTTAGTTGGAGTGGAGTTCTGCCAAAATATCTTGCGGTAGCTGCCCCTCATCCTGTATCACGGGGCATACTCTATGAAATCGCTCCAGCTTTATTTTGGGGCCATTCTGCACTAGGAGTTCTGTGAACCAGCCCACTATGAGGGCCCCTAAATCTTGTTCTTCAGCCTACTCCTCCTGTCTGATGTTATCGCGTTGAGAGAGATTTCACAGATCTTCACATTTTATTAGAGTAGTTTTTAGGTGGGTTTGGAGATCCAGAGAGGAGCATTCAAGTTGGTTAATAGTTTGGTCTAAAATCTGGCAGGTATTATCCAATTCAAAAGTCCATGCCCAACAGAGTTCAGATCCTGCTGGAGAGCAGTAAGCTTCAAAGTGAGGTCTGATCTAAGTGTCTCTAAAAAGGTATCAGCTTTATGTTCTTCTTGCAATTCCAGGTTTTGGAGGGAGGATAATAGATCTTCCATAGTGAGGTGCCTTTGCTCCATTTGAGGGAGTAGAAGGAAGCTGGTATCTTCTTGTGGCAGTTTGAAAGTATCTCAATACTCTATGAGTCTGCGACTTCTTCAGAGGCATGTAGAGCTGGACTATGTCATCTAAATAGGGACCGGGTCTACTAGTGGACCAGTTGCTATACTAGATGCATATTTTAAAGTACTTCTAATTGTTTCCCTTGGTTCTAGGTTATCCTCAAGATCGGTTGATAGTGTCCCCCAACATGATCTTCTCTCCAGACGTAGGTGAATGTCATGTCCTTGTATTAATGTTATAGGATTCCTCTATTCATATAATGGATGGTCCTGCCTGACATGTGGTGGGCTGGCCCCTAAAAGACCACTTCCCAGCTGTTACATTGACTGTGATATGGGGTTGCTATGCTGCTCCAGAGGCCCTCCAATAAAATATTGCAGCCTTACTCAATTTTATTAGTAATGGATTCTACTTTATCATGGTTTCCCGGTGCTGCAAGGCGTCTTCTGAGGTAAAAAAGAGTGTTTGCTACTGGTATCTTCCTCTCGACCAACACCCCCGCCATCAGTGTCTTCTTGCTTAGCCCTGCTCTCCTCCTCTCTCAAAGAGTCCACAGCTCACCACACAGTCGAAGGGATGCACCAGTACGAGGGGGCAGGCCTCATTGACTCCAGTGTCTCTGGGGTTCAAAAACTTATAGTAGTCCTTAGTAGTTTCCTTGTATGGGTCAGTTTGCCCCACTCCTAAACAGGGGTACACCAAGATTTAATCTTCAGTCGTCACGGACATCACCACTTTCTTTTTATCTCCTGCAGCCTGCGAGGGGGCTAACCGCTGCATGTTGCAGCCGCCATTTTAAAGTCAGGGACTGGAGGTCCCTTCAGGGTTTCAATTTAGCAATTTGGGGCATTACAGCCCCTCTTCTCCTCAGGGCCAGTCACCGCCAGCTCACACAAGGTCCCTTACCGCTCCAGGGGGAGAAACAGGCTTGGCTAATTCCGCCAGAGGCCTCTATCACAGTACTTGGGGGAGGTGTCCTCCACCATGGTGTCATCAGCAGTCTCGCTGCTTCGTCTCTCTCCAGGGGGGAAAGCCACCCAGGAGCAGCTCAGGGATGCATCACCAGGTGCCTAGGGCCAGGCGCGCAACACCCATTGAACTCACCGGGCTTCAGTCCCCCCGTCGTGTGTGGCAGCCTGGGATGAGACAAATCCCGGGCACACACAGAGCCGCACCCCAACGTTTAACAGGTCTTTAAAAGACCATTTGAATGTTAATTAGGCCTTGCAGTTGTTTCACCCCTTCTAAGAGCCCCTGCAGCCCCACTCTGCCTACTGATTAAAGGTTCAGCCCCCCCCTGAAATTTTTTCTTAACCCCCCCAAAATTTGTCTCTAGTTGCACCTTTGCCTAGGGTCCGCCGCTCGGGCTCAGCAAAGCGAGTCTGCCCACTCCAGTGTTTCTCTCCTGCATCCTCCCAGGTCGCTAAGGCCCATGCTGAGTCTTAACGGGAGTAATGTCGATGGGATATCATTTCCGCTTACCCCTATTGCCTCCCATGAGTCACAGAAGCAGGAGCTCGGCACAGATCAACTTGCATGCAAAATACTGCGATAAAACCTCAAACTTATGGGCAAATGCAGTGGAGGTCGTACAGATGACTTTCGAGCGGCCATGATAGTTGGCCACGCCCCCATGAATATTCTTTCTATAGAGTTCACTGGAGATAAAACTGTTTTTGGGTGTGGTTTACATGTACATGGGGGGTGGCCTCATATGCCCAATCAAAAGGCAAGATCTGGGCATGTCATCGTAATTCCAGTCTGTAGATTTGCAAAGTCGTGAAACTGGTAAAATTAGTAACTTTCTTGAACAAGCATTTGCAATGCAATACGTCTCGCATTAGTAAAAGTTTGAGCTTTTGGCGTTGCAAATAATAATGCAACACCAATAGCTCTAAGTTTCAGTAATGCGAGACCTATTGCATTGCAAATGCTTGTTTTCAACCAGAATGTTAATTTCCTATTTAAAGAGTGGACAGATAAATAGCAAGCAAGGGAGGGAGCAAGATGATGGGAGAGAGTGGAAGAGGAATATAGGGAAAGGAAGAGGAAGAGATGTGGGATAGGAATAGTGAAAGGGAAGAAACGACCAAAGTAAACAGAACGTACCAATAGATAAAACCTGGGTTCGATGCTCAAAAGCCACATTATTTTGACAAAACATGATGTCTTCAGTATTATGGAAAACAAAAACTGCAGAGATTGCTAATCGTGATGGGAAAGAGATGGTTTATGTGTATTTGGGAGCGAGATTGTTTATTTTCGACGGAGTAGAGAGATAGGCTTGGAGTGTGATAAGAAATACTTAGGGGGGGGGGTGTGGTTCCAAGGCTTATAAAACGTCAAGCAAACAAAATGAGCAAGCAGAAACGTGAAGGGGTCAGCCATAAAAGGAAAATTATGGTTGAAAAGTACAGTACATTTACAGAAGGTGTACAGTGAAGGGACTTACATTTGTCTCCCTGCCACGGAGATAGACGTTGTAAACACTGCCAAACGATGGCCCAGGAAAGCTGCCTACCCGATAAACAAGCACAGATAACGGGGAGGGTGGTCAGCAGCATGGGGAAGTGGTGAGAGGGACTGGGAGGTGAAAGAAGGAATATGGTTAAACAAAATAAAAGTACCTGAAACAGAGCGTATACAGAGGAGATACACTAATGAAGCTCAATAAATCTGTGCCTGGTCCATGTGCTGGAGAAGAACCTGGAAATGACGCCTTGCCTGCTTGTTAATTAGAAAGCAGTGAAGAACAAGCGTGCGCCAAGATAAAACAAAGCGCAGCAACTATGTAAATAGAACCTATGTGCGCCGCGGCCCATGAAGAGCACAGGAAGTTGTGGTGCGCCGCATTAACAGGCAGAGGCTTTTATGCACCCAAAGTCATGGCACACCATGTTAGCAGGGTCTGTCCCTGATTCTGAAGGAGAAACCAGAACAAATCGGTTCGAGTGTGCATGACACGCTGTGCCCACGCCGCTGTTGTACTGGCAGGGCTAAGAGGTTGCGACGGCTTACCCAGAAGTAGAGCGGGGAGCAGCGCATACAAACACAACAAACAGTACGGCAGGCCTAATGTGCCTAGCATACTAATCTCATGCTTCTGCAGTGCTGGCGGGGCTCTGAGGCAGCGGCGACGTCCCAGAAGTACAAACACAACAAGGCGAAGTGAGGTTCGGTGGTTCTGCAGTCCTGTGGTTCCGAGATTCTGAACCCGTTTAATAAAGGTCGTCGGATTTAGACGATTTTGGTGTCAGCGGACCGCAAATGATGAGTGCGGTATGTTCGAGTGTTTTTGTCATAACCGTTCAATGAGAACGCTACGTATTCATGGATTTAGTTCCAACCCTCGGATTCCATTTTGTGTACGGCAGCCATTTTGTGTGGTTGCCCTCACATAGGCTGATGACTACGGCCGAACGAGTCTTTGGGACACGTACACCTTAGCTGACTTCTTCGTGACCTGAACGAGCTGACTCCCTTGCCCGAGGCTGACCTCGTTGAGCCAGTTCCTTGTTAAGCATCTGGTCAGAAGGAGATCAAAGAGCAGGACATTGCTGAGTTTATGGTACATGCACACACCCTTCTATCTTGCTTCTCATCTGCTTCTGTTCCTTCCTTTATGGCTTAAATATTGATTTGGGTTGAGGTCTTTACGATGGGTTTGTCCGGCCTGTTCGAACAGGAATGTTGGATTTTGCTTGGTCATTTCTGGTGGGCTGGACAACGGAAAGTGGGATTGTCGTCATGCGATATGTTTGAAATGTCACTCTACGATTGGTCAGTTTGTATGTAATTGATGCTAGCCAGGAATGTGATTTTTAGCATAAAAGACGATGCTCCTCTCTATGAATTTGTGCAGTCTCTAGCGAACAACCCGTGTTGTGCTTCGTAGACCTCTGTTCCTGGTTGCAGCCAATAAATTTGGTCTTTGACGTCATCAAGAAGTGTCCCGTGTCTCTGTTTGCCAAGGCAGCGGAATCCGAAGACATCGGGCGTTATCCCTGGCGCCGCTGGGTTCTAAAACCCGCTTCTTCAGTTGGTGCCCCACGTGGGGCGACTTCAGCGGTACCGGTCCAAGCCTGAAGATCGCGAGGAGCTTCGTGTGAAAATTCTGGAGGAAGGCCTGCCACTTCATCGACCCCTGTATGTAGTCGTGGTCCGAAAGTCTTAGCTGCGAGGTTCCCCGCTTTCCGACGGCTACGAAGGACTGCTGCCCTGACTGTCGCCCTGTCTTGGAGCCATTAGACGATTTGTAGAGCGAGACGATAGACGGGTCTTCTGGTGACGCCATCGACATTTCAGTTAAGTATGAGTGGAGCGTCTCCCAGTCCTTAGTTTTGTTTTGGTATCCCTTTGGGATCACTTTGATTTGGTACCTGCAGGCCCCAAATCCGAAGGACTCGTGTATTCACGAGACTATCGTTTTCAGATTTCCCTTGAAGTTTGAAGCTAGACTAGTGAGCGTAGATGCCTGGTCTTAGCAGACTTGGAAAGATATTTGGTTGTGGTTGTACTAGGGATTCCAGGTTTGAGGATTTGTGTCCAGTTCCTCCGATTGGAACTCTGACTTATGAGCTTTACGTAAAACATGGAGTGGGCCCTATCACGTATAATGAAGTATGGATCAAATATACCAGGAAAGACGGTGTCCTACAGTGGCCCCGTTATGGTAGCTTTGAAACAGAGATTTTAGACAATCTCGAAGTTAAACTGTTCAAGAAGAAAGCCCGTCCGGCGATGTTTGACTCTTTCCGCTTATGGCGAAAGGAAGCCAAACAGAAAGAAATTAAGTTAGCGAAGCGAAATAAACGAGAACGAGGTATGTCAGTGGTGCAAGCTGCTATACAGTTTAGGGATAATGAAGAAGAACAAGAAAGCGAACAGATGCTTAGGCAGCGTAAACTTGCGGTAGACAGGTGCTATCCAGCTCTGCCGCCTCAACAGCAAGAAGAGAAGAAAGATCTTGTGAAAGATCCTTTAATTTCGCATCTATTGAGTTCGCCACCCCCTTATGTGCAGAGTGCTATGGCACCTCCGCCACCTGTAGTTGCGCAACCTCCGGTTGCTTTGGCACCTGTAATTCCTCAACAGCCAGCTCCTCTTCCGCTGGCTCCTATTCCTTTGGCGCAGCCTTCTCAAGGGCCACCGACTTTGCTACCTCCTTCGTTTGCTACTCCTACGCCTGTCTTGTTTACTCCTTCTGTTACTGTTCCGACTTCGGTTTCTTCTCATTCTGCTCCGTCTCCTGTTCTTTTGTCAAGTTCTCCTTCTGCTGGACAGAGAATGACCGATGCTGTTGCTGGTCTCTTTTATCCTCTTTTTGGTTCACTGGGTATGTCTCCTGTTGTCGAGCGTAAGCAATTGCGTAGTCAGTTGCCTAGTCCTGATGAACGGACAGGGTTAGTTCACTTAGCGCGTAAATGGGTTACGTATCCTTCACTTTATGATCTCGAGGGTGTTATGGATGTTTTCCATCAATGGGAAGCACCGAAACAAAGATATGTTTTCGATATGATGTGTTCCTTCATTCGCGAACAATGGGAAGATGGTGAAGTAGGACAAACTCTGTCTGAGTTGTATCACATACGTTCTGAGTTTGCGAAAGGGACTGTTGTGAGTCTTGGAGTTGAGAAAGCAGTTGCGACGTTGTTGTCGTTTAGGAGTGAATCTCCTTCTCAGCGACTGTTTGAGCCTGATCCTTCAGTTAGGAGGAAGGCACGTCAATATCCGATGCGTGAGGTTCCCCCAGTTTGGAGACCTGGTGATGCACAAGCTGTTCCACCTGTTCAGCCACACTTTCAGCGAGTCTGGGTACATGTTCCATTGAAACGTGCTGAAGTTTTAGCCCTTAAGCAGACTTTGCCTGATCCACATAAAAATCCAGCAGGGGACTATAAGGAGCTATCTCAAACTCCGGATTCATGTATTTTATGAATCTGGCCGACATAGATATGTTGTTTGGGAATGTTGTTCCACAGCCTATATGGGGAAAGATTCGTCACACGGATCATGCGCATGAATTAGGTGATACATGGGATAATCTTAGAGCTGTAGATACTAGACAAGTAGGTGGTGCTAAACCTGAGGATGTGATTGTTGACCTCCCTGGTAGAATTATTGATTACATGAAGACTTTGACGCCTGCGTTGCGTGTCAATTGGGACAAGTTGTCTGCATGCAAGCAGAAGACTGACGAGACTGTGTCCGATTTTTTCACGCGGTTTGAAGAGACCTTTGTAGACCACAGTGGTCAGGACATGAGTACAGAAGGTGGTCAACGGTTGTTCGTTGACAAATTTGTTCATAATTTGCTTCCAGAATTATGCAATAGGTTAAAGGATTCTGAGAGTGCTTGGGCTGTTTCTACGTCAGCGCAGATTTTGGCTACAGCCCATTACTATGAGAATAGAAATAAGGATGAGATAGAGAAAGCGGATAGGAAGACTAAGGAATTGAAGACTAAAGTTCTTCTATAAAAAGCTTATCCGCCCCGTAATAACCAGCACGATTATCAGCAACCTCAGCAATATCAGAGAAACTTGCAAAGGTTCGAGTCTTCTCAAAAGCATTTTACCGTAGGTCCTAATCAGTGTGCCTATTGCAAAGAAGAGGACCATTTCAAGGGTAGTTGTCCGGTTCTGTTACAGCGTACAAATGGTGCTTCTGGTGTGAGAGGTCGAGGTGTTCAACAAGCTCCTAGAGGTAGAGGTCGTGGTCAAAATGCGCGTCCTTTGCCTCCACAGAACTCTATGAATTGTTTTGATCAGCAGAATGGTGCGTCTGGTAGGACAGCACAGTACTATGCGGACAACTACTATGTTGAAGGTGAGAATGTGGATGGTAATGATTGCTAGGACAGCCATAGACAAAGAGAGGGAGTTGTTTCAGTTCCAGTAGATCAGAGTGGACCTTATGTTGCAGTGATTGCATCAGGTGTGTCAGAGCCTTTTCTGTTAGATACTGGTGCTGCAAAGAGTTCTATTATGCACTCTAAACTCCCTGGCGCACCTTTGTCTGGCTTAACAAATGTTTCCGTAGGTTTTTCTGGCGCCCCGGTTATGAATCCGATTTCTGATCCGTTGCCTATTTCTGTTGGTCCTTGTGAATTTGAAGCACCCCTCATTCTGACGACTGGTTGTGGTGAGAACTTGTTGGGATTGGACTTGTTAAAGAGATTGTATGCGACGCTATATTGTTCTCCTTCGGGAGTACATCTTACATTGGGTAAGAAAGTGATATCTCCGATGTATTTATCTAAAGATCGACTTCCACCTGAATTGTCTTCCCTCCCTGATTCTCTTTGGGCTACTGGTCCTAATGATGTGGGTCTCTTGGAGATTTCGCCATATGTTGTGACGTTGAAGGCGAATGCTAGATTGCCACGTATTCCGCAATATCGAATTTCTAGCGATGGTGAAAGAGCACTTCTGACGATCATCTATGATCTGATTGAGAAAGGTGTGATTGAGGAAACGAGAGGTAATGTGTGCAATAGTCCGGTTTTGCCTGTTCTGAAAAGAACTGATTCTTCACAACCTCCTGTATATAGGTTCGTGATCGATCTCTGCGAGGTGAATAAGATTGTAGTCCCGCAATTTTCTGTTGTAGCTGATATCACCGCTTTACTGACTTTGATCCTGGCTACAGCCACGTGGTTTTCGGTGATTGACTTGAAGAATGCTTTCTTCAGCATCCCGATTGCCGTGGAAAGTAGAGATATCTTTGGCTTCTCTTTAAGAGGCCGAAGTTTCCGGTTTAAGCGCGCTCCTCAAGGCTATTGTGAGAGTCCATCGATCTATAGTCAAGCTTTGAAGACGCAACTTGATTTGTTGATTTTACCTGATGGTGCTGCTCTTATTCAGTATGTCGACGATTTGTTAGTTGCTGCTGACAATGAAGAGATCTGTAGAGAAGCTACTTTGTTGTTGTTACGTCATCTGCCTGATTTCCATCATAAGGTTTCTCTTACGAAGTTGCAATATTGTCGACAAGAAGTTACCTATTTAGGTCACCTCTTATCGAAGGAGGGAAGGAAACTGACCCCAGAAAGAATCCAAGCGATTGCGAAAATGAGTGTGCCTATGACAGAGAGAGAAGTATGTGCTTTCCTAGGTATTACGTCATATTGTAGCCAGTGGATCCCTAATTTTTCGTTGCTTGCGAAACCTTTGATAGCTCTTACTGTTAAGGATACTCCAAATCCTATTCCTTGGACTGACGAATGTCAGAAGAGCTTTTCAGAATTGTGTGATGCATTGTGTTCGGCTCCTGTGCTGGGTACCCCCGACTACAGCAAGCCTTTCACATTGTATGTCCATGAGAGAGAGGGATGTGCATTGTCAGTTTTGACTCAACAGTTTGGCGATAAGCAGCGTCCATGTGCTTATTGTTCGTCAACTTTGGATCCGGTAGCTAGAGCGTTGCCGAGTTGTTTGAGAGCTACAGCGGCTGTTTTGATTCGACAGTCTGCTGGTTTGGTAATGGACAATACACTGATTGTGATGGTTCCACATGCAGTGGATACCGTGTTGAATCGGACCAAGACACAGCACTTAACTAGTGCCCGGTTGTCGGGTTACGAATTGACCTTGTTAGCGAGTCATGTGCATATAAAGAGATGCAACACGCTGAATCCAGCTACGTTGTTGCCGATTTCAACTGAGACAGATGTTACTGAACAGCATGATTGCTTCCTTAGGACAGAGGAAGAAACGAAAGGGAGGATAGATCTTAGGGATTCTTCTCTTCCAGAGTGTGATGGTACCTTATGGGTTGATGGTTCGTGCTTCAAGCTTCCGAATGGTGATACGACTGCGGCATATGCGGTTACGACTTTGCATACAATTTGTTGAAGCTGCACGTATCCCACATAATTCAGCGCAAGCAGCAGAATTGATTGCATTAACGAGAGCGTGTGTGTTGGCGAAAGGAAAACAAGTGACTGTGTATACCGATAGCCAGTATGCGTTCGGTGTGGCTCATAGTTTTGGACGTTTGTGGAGAGAGCGTGGGTTCCTGACTTCGCATGGGACCAAGATCCAACATGGTCAGTTGGTGAATGAACTTCTTGAATCTCTTACTTTGCCGTTGCAAGTTGCGATTGTGAAATGCAGTGCGCATAAGAAAGTTAAGGATGATGTTGGTCGTGGTAATGCGTTTGCAGATGAAGTCACGAAAGAAACTGCGAGAAATGTGATGAGTCGAATGTATGTTGTGGGTCCGGCGAGATGGGTTCCAGATGGAAGTATGTGTGAAGATACGATTGAGAGTGTGAAATCCATCCAAGCTGAAGCTACAGAGAAAGACTTGAATGAATGGAGAGAGAGCAAGGGTAAATTGGATTCAAATGGTTGTTGGATTGATTTGTCAGAGCATCAGAGATGGTTGTTACCCTATGCGTATGTACTTCCAGTGGTTACGATGGCTCATGGATTGGCTCATATCAGCGTGAAAGGGATTTGTAAGTTGTTAGCTCCAGTATGGCAGAATGCTGGAATTCTAAAGTGTGCAGAGAATCTGGTTAAGAATTGTATGGTGTGTTTGATGTACAATCCTGGTCATTTTGCTCCTCCAACGTATCCGTTTGAGGCTTTGCAGCTAGATTTCATCCACATGGAGAGGTGCAACAACCTGAAATATGTGTTAGTGGTTGTTTGCTCTTTTTCTTGATGGATTGAAGACTACCCTTTGAAAGACAACACTGCTTTGTCCACAGCGAAAGCCCTTATTAAGGAATTCTTCTCTAGGTATGGTTTGTCGAGAATGATCTGGAGTGACAATGGGAGTGAATTTGTGGGTCAAGTGATGAAGAGAGTATGTGATGGATTAGGAATTAGGCAAAAGTTCCACGCTGCAAATCACCCCCAATCAGCTGGTCTAGTCGAGTGCTATAATGGCACTCTTAAACTGAAATTGGCCAAAATTCAAGCGAGCTCTGGTTTACAATGGCCAGATGCCTTGCCTCTAGCCCTTTTGTCCACTAGAATGACTGTGCATTCACGAATGGGTTTGAGTCCATACGAGGTAGTTTTTGGTCGCCCGGCAAATGTTTGGGGAGTGCCGCGGCCGACAAATAGAACATCCTGTGTTGCTTGACTACCTGTATGAATTGACGGCTAAATTGCGTGTTTTGCATCAACAGGTTCACAATACAGTGCCACAAGCTTCTGAAGATCCAGGACATGCCATTGAACCTGGCACGTGGGTGCTCATGAAAAACTTTCAGCGGACCAAGAACGAGCAGCCCCGCTGGACTGGACCATATCTGGTGTTGCTATCTACCCGTTCTGCAGTACGAGTGCACAGTAAAAAGAACTGGATCCACGGCGTACATTGTAAGAGGGCTCCTTTGCCTCTGCCTTATGACCCGTGGGTCCAGAAAGGACTTCCTGATTCTGAAACTGAGACTGTGCCTCATTTTCTGCCTTTCAGCGATGCCCGTTTGATTGGAACGAACACTGAGCAAGAAAGTGACGATCTTCTTCAAGCAGCTGTGCCTCCATTGAACCGTTTGAGCACTGTTGAACCTGATTTACTATTCCGAGAACAGACATTGCCTGGCAAAGAGCGTTATAATTTGCGACCGAGAGTCGCGGGACTAATAAAGTACTGAGATTCTTTCTTTTTCTGATTTTTGAAGGTTAACTCTCCTCCGAGGAACTACTTTGATTTTTGTTTTTTGAACCGCCATCCGGGTTCAGCTGTAGGGTAGCGGTGTCAAGTCTTTGGAGTGCAAGCCGAAGACGTTAGGTCAACGGTTCTGGTTGGTCTAAGGGAGTTGCCCTGGACTGACAGAAGCGTTCCTTAGCACAGAACACCCTACCGCCGCGAGCAGCAATTAGAGAGGATGGAGTTTTTCGAGATGGAGAGACTTGTTGAAAGAATAAGCTTTAAGAGCAAAATGTGTAAATTAATGAGCAGAAAACGTATTTTAATATTGTGTTTGCTTATATTGCTTAGCTTAATGATGTTTTTAATTGGATATGTGACATTCTCTTTTCAAGTGACGTTCATGCCCACTATGCAACCTATACCTCCTCCTACTGTTTCTTCTCATTCTTTTAATCCTCTGCCCGAATATGAAATCGTTAGAAGATTGGAATTCACTAACAATTCCTTTGTTCAACTTCTGCACCAACACCAGCTAGTAATGAACACAACAAATTGTTGGGTTTGTGGCCTAATGCCCCATACTACCGATAAAGGTATTCCTTACCTGGTTTTGCCTTTCAGTTACAATGGTTCAATTTGGGCATACAGAACGATGTTCATTTATGCTCATGGAGTCTATCCCCAACGTTCCGTGAAAGATAGTCCGAAGACTAGTGCTCTGGTCAAGGGTATAGTCGACATGATTAGAGGAATTAGTTCCTATGAGACTATCCAGAGAGATGAGACACAAGCATACATTGGTTGGAACGTTACTGGATATGGAGTTAGTCTGAGTGTTAACCAGCGAGCGAAAAGTTCTCCACCAATTTGGATAGTGCCCCATCAGGGTCATTATTGTCTCCAAGGAAATGGCAAGAATCCGAGAGCTGTTAGGGAAGAGTGTTTGCACCGAGACTTATGTATTTGCGTCTCAGACTTCTCCAGCGTTCCTAGCAGCTAAGGGTACCTATTTCATCTGTTACGATAAAGCGTACACATGGTTGCCCACTGACTTTTCGGGCACATCTTTTGTTTCTTTCCTGTTGCCTCCCACTTTTACAGCTGCGGCAGATTACCATAAGACGAGAGTTGCTAGAGGTGTCTTCAGTAAGGAAGATACCGCAGGACAAGAATTGGGAGATTTCTTTAAGGGTTTTCTGCCGTTCTGGGGACCTATGGCTAACAGCAGGAACATTCGCCAGTTGACGAGAGTGGTTGAGTTCACCATAGTCGAAACTGACGGTGCCCTTAGTAACTTGACTGCTGAGCTCCAGTTGGATCGACTTATGACTCTTCAGAACAGAGTTGCGCTTGATGTCATACTTGCAGATAGAGGTGGGGTGTGTAAACTGATTCAATCGAGCTGCTGTGTTTTCATTCCAGACAACGCCCGACAGTTTTCCAGGCCATTTCCAAGCTACATAAGATCTCCGAGTCTGTACATATAGTCGAGGGAGATTGGTCGTTAATGGTATGGTTTTGGGGATTGTTATCCATGTGGGGATGGAAGATTCTGATGGTTGTTGGGATGATCTTAGCTATCCTTTTCCTGTTCTGCCTTTGTGTACAGTGTGCTCCTGCTATATGTGGCCTCTGTGCTACTTCGTGTGCGGGGAGACCTGTCCAGAGAGATTTGCTAAGTACTAGGATGATGCTACAGCAACATCTTGATGATCTGATGAATATAGACCTGGATTCAGACTGACATGGGTTTGGGTTTGTTGCCTATGTAAGGGCAAAAGGAGGGTCTGTGGTTCTGCGGTCCTGTGGTTCTGAGATTCTGAACCCGTTCAATAAGGTCGACGGATATAGACGATTTTGGTGTCAGCGGACCGCAAATGACGAGTGCGGTATGTACGAGTGTTTTTGTCATAACCGTTCAATGAGAACACTACGTATTCATGGATTTCGTTCGAACCCTCGGGTTCCATTTTGTGTACGGCAGCCATTTGTGTGGTTGCCCTCACATAGGCCGATGACTACGGCCGAACGAGTCTTTGGGACACGTACACCTTAGCTGACTTCTTCGTGAACTGAACGAGCTGACTCCCTTGCCCGAGGCTGACCTCGTTGAGCCAGTTCCTTGTTAAGCAGCTGGTCAGATAGAGATCAAAGAGCAGGACATTGCTGAGTTTATGGTACATGCACACACCCTTCTATCTTGCTTCTCATCTGCTTCTGTTCCTTCCTTTATGGCTTAATTATTGATTTGGGTTGAGGTCTTTACTATGGGTTTGTCCGGCCTGTTCGAACAGGAATGTTGGATTTTGCTTGGTCATTTCTGGTGGGATTGTCGTCATGCGATATGTTTGAAATGTCACTCTACGATTAGTCAGTTTGTATGTAATTGATGCTAGCCAGGAATGTGATTTTTAGCATAAAAGATGATGCTCCGCTCTATGAATTTGTGCAGTCTCTAGCGAACCACCCGTGTTGTGCTTCGTAGACCTCTGTTCCTGGTTGCAGCCAATAAATTTGGTCTTTGACGTCATCAAGAAGTGTCCCGTGTCTCTGTTTGCCAAGGCAGGGGAATCCGAAGACATCGGGCGTTATCCCTGGCGCCGCTGGGTTCTAAAACCCGGTTCTTCAGAAGAGACGCTGTGTGTGAGCACAAGAGAAGCCATGCGCAAGCCAAATATCCAGTCCAGGTGGGCGAGCCGAAAAGGAGACAGGGAGGGAACAAACATGCCTCACTTGCAAGGAAAAGCGAGAGTTCAGCATAAATTGTGACGCGTGCCAATCAAAAGCATAGGTGGAGCTTCCACCCCACTTCCGAAAGCCACACGACGACGATAGATCTCGCATGCGCTGCGACGCTAGGCAAGACCTGCAAACAGAAATAGTGTGACATATATATATATATATAAATATATATACTTTAAATATGTTCACACTAATGTTATTAATGAAAGTAGAGAGATGTACATATTTAAAGAACATTTTTTTTACTTTGTCGATCTGTGAACTGAAATTTGCTGATTCATTGCTATCACATGAATGATTTCTATAACTATAGAGTACTTGTAGTCCATTCTATGTTTTCAGACCTACGGAAGTACAGTGGTATCAAAAAATATTATAATTTTTTTTTAATTGTTCAAGCACATTTACAGAAACATTATATACCTTACGTTGAGTACATATCTGTGTTTTACTTTTTAAACTGTATGTAAGTATATTCATTAAAAAAGTCTACAGTTTAAAAAAACATATTACTGAATTAAAAAGTAAAATAGATTGCATTTAATGCTAAAAACTAAACATTTCAGGGACATTATACTTTGAATATAGAATTGAAAGACCTTTGGAATTCACTGAAAAAACAAAGGTTACAGGGACGTTACAGTTAGGAAATAGAATTCAAAAAACCTTAGAAATTCACTGAACAAAAAAAGGTTAAAGGGACATTATAGTTAGTCTCAGATCATACATGCACAAAACCATAGAAATTCATCAGTTATTGTTACCTGAGCTAATTATAACTTACGCCTCCGCACTGCATACGGCCTCACATATTACATCACTCATGACATGTTTAATGACATCAATGATGACATCACTGATAGAATCTCATATTTGCTGACATCAAAAATATATATAGGAGTGCTAACTTTACTACTACAAAATGCCTTTTGTGAATACCGAAAGTCGTAAAGTTAGGATTTTATCTCAGATTAGTAGTAGTAAAGTTAGGAGTCCTAACTTTACTACTACTAAATGTCTTCTGTGAATACCAAAAGTAGTAAGTTTAAGATTTTATCCCAGATTAACTCTGTGAATCGGCCCCATCAAGTTTATAGTTACCCAACTCAATGGTTCTCATGTTATTGACCTCAGAAGGATGAAAGGCTGAATGGACCTGCCGGGATTTGAACCTGTGACCAAGAGAAGATACATTAGTCCACTAAGGCACCAGACCCGGTATATATATATATATATATATATATATATATGAGGTACGTGGCGCTCCCGCAAAGTATACCAAAACAGCAGTTCAGCCGATCAGCAACACAGGAACCAGCAAGACCCATAAATTGGTGCAAATATTTTTATTTTAGTTTTTTAGCCCAGCACCAGTCCGCCATGACGCGTTTCGGCTAGAGATAGCCTTGATCACATGACAACGTCACGAGGGCTGATCACCCATTTAAAGTGCAAAAAGCCATCACGTGTGATAGAAACAGACAAAATACTATCAATGTTTCTAACCATGCAAGTATATCATTACGGCATGAATGCCCATATAACATAATTTGTCACACAATAAACATTATGTTGATACCATATAGTATGGAAATATACACAATATTATTACACTCAGGAAAATACATGTTAATACATAGAAATTCATATGGCAACGGCTATAAGAAACTTTTAAAATTGCTATAAAAGTTAAAAGCCAAATAAATAGTTATATAAATATTAAAATATAACTAAAATTGTAATCAATTCATTTACAAAATTTGATCTGAATGTGTTGGTCTATTATTGAGGAATCAACACAAAGTATAATATAGCCCAAGTGGGCGAGTGCCAAAACCTGAGATGTAAACATTATATTGTGCAAATATGCTATTTTGTGCAACATTGATGGCAATAAAGTGCTACCTTGTGCGTGAAAGTAAATTAAATCAAAATTTTAAAATTTTGTTTTGGTCATGGAGGGAAAAAGGGATCAAGTTGTTTATACAGATTGTAGGATCCACAGTTCAACATCGAAAGGTGCAGTTTGAAAAGAACAAATGAAATCGGAGGGTTCATGGGTGACATGTATAACAAGAAACACGAAGATATTCAGAGATAGGTGTGGCAGTCCTCCCCAATGTTAAGGCCTAGCGGTGCCTTGGTATCTAAGAGTATTATATAGCGAGTCTCAAGTTTCCGTAACAGTGACTCTCTATCACCGCCTCTCCTCTGGGGAGGAACACAATCTATCACGAAATATCTAAGCAGAGACGCATCCTTTCCATGATTACTTTCGAAATGCCTGGCCACTGGGTAAGCTGCATCTGCATGTGTAATTGCTCGCAGATGCTGTAGTATACGCTTATGCACCTGTGGCCTAGTGCTGCCCACATATCTTAGGCCGCATGGGCACTCCAAAACGTAAACAACAAACTCTGATTTGTAGTTTAACTTTTGTTTAATTTAGATTGGAAAGGGCGAGAGAGGGGTGGTAACCTCCGTCTTGCTAATGCCATGTCTACAGGCTTTACAAGTAGAGCATCTTAAAAAGCCCTTGCTGTCGTTAAGCCATGACCCAGAGATCACTTCAGGGCTGCTAGACACTAGACTGTCCTTCATTGAGCAGGCTTTACGATAGGTAATGCTAGGGTTTTTATTGATAAACGATCCGATAACTGGATCGCAAGAGACCAAGAACCAGTTATCTTTAACTATCTTATGGATACTTCTGTGCTGTCGATTGTATGCCATAATTAGTCTCGTCTCTACATCAGTATTCACTGGAACAGAACTAGTTTGTACACTGCCTGAGCCCAGGAGTGTAATTCTGTCGATCTTATTGGCTCTCTTGGTGGCATTATCTATGGTATCTATTTTGTAGCCTCGCTCCACAAATCGGGCCTTACATGCAGATTGTGCCAGCCGGCATTCATCATCACTGCTACATATCCTTCGAATACGAAGCATCTCCCCATAGGGGATGCTGCGTATCAAATGTGCTGGGTGGTGACTCTCAGCGTGTAGCAGTGTGTTACCTGCTGTAGGCTTGCGATATAATCTAGTGTGTAAGCTATTCCCATGGACATATATTTCCACATCCAAGAATACAATGGATTGTTTGCTCAGGGTACTCGTGAATTGTATATTCAAGTTGTTGTTATTCAATTCTTCAATAAATTGAGTCACCCCTGCCTCAGATCCATCCCATACAAAAACCAGGTCGTCTATGTATCTTAACCAAAGTTTTACTTTGGTATCCATGACGGCAGCAAACTGGCTCCTCAGGACCTGCTCCTCCCAGTACCCCATGTGTAGACAGGCGTAACTGGGAGAGAAGCAGGCCCCCATTGCCACCCCCCTGGTCTGTATGAATAGCTGATTGGCAAAAAGAAAGATGTTATTCTCAAGACAGATATTGATCATATCCAACAACATTTTAGAATGATCCTGGAAACAAGAATCTCTTTTCCCCAAAAAATGTTGTACGGCCCTCAAACCATCAATGTGGAATATGCTGGTATACAGCGAAGTCACGTCCATGGATACTAGGACATAATTGGGGCACCATATGAAGCCTTGAATCTTTCTTAATAAATCACCGGTGTCCAGAATAAAAGACGGCAGGCCCTTCACATAGTCCTGTAAGAAAAAGTCAATATATCTGCTCATATTCTCCAATAAACTATTACAAGCAGATATTATGGGCCTGCCCGGGGGTTGTAGTAAGTTTTTATGTACTTTGGGGATGAAATATATCACCGGCATAACCGGATAGTCTTTTTTGAGAAACTTATATTCATCCATCGTTATTAGGCCCTTGCTTCTCCAAGCAGATAGTTTGAGGTATATTTCATTCCTGGATTTCAAAGCTTCTTGCATGGAAATGCGACGATAGCATTCTCTATCGTTTAGTTGCTTGTGGGCTTCCTCTAAGTACATTTTGCGTGGCCAAAGGACCACGTTGCCCCCTTTGTCAGATTGTCTGATCACCAAGTTCTTATTTGCTCTCAGCTTCTTGATCAAGGTGTGATATTCTCTGTCTCTGTGGTCATAGCGTTTGATTTGATTGACAGTCCTGATTTGCAGCTCCTTGAGTTGTGTAGCAACACGGTCGTGAAATATATCTATATTATCTTTAGGCATTAGGGGGCAGAATTTTGATTTCACCTTAAAGTTGGTTGCACAGGATGTAGGTAAGGGTTCACCCCCCAGCGCTGTTTGACTCTCAGTATTGGGACCAAATTCCTCTTGTTGTAGTTCCAAAAATTCTTGTGTTAAGGCTGCTCCTATAACAGTAGTATCACCTTCACTGCATGATGGATTTATAGTGGGTGCTACTACTTCACTTGTATTCACAGAATTGTCATTGGAACCAGTGCGTGACGCAAAATATTTCCGTAACTTTAACTGAATACATCAATCTTTGTATATACTGATACAAACAAAGGTTAAAGTAATGTTATATTTAGGTCAATGTCAGTGACAGCATTAATGTTTTGAACAAATAAAACACTGAAATTCTCCAGTTAGATTTAGCAGAGCTAACTATAACTTAGCCCCGTCACTCATGTCATGTTCTGATATTATTTATGACATCACTGATGACATCTCAAATGGCATTATTGATGGCATCACTGAAGACATAATCCAACAAGTGTGTTTGCTTTTTTTTATAGATTACAAGTTGACGGGTTGCTACGATATTACTTGTCTTACTATTTTTGTACGGCCTACGTCCAGCTAATGGTTGTAAGAGTTTACAAAATGCATGTGATTCTAATGCATCATAGGTGTGTAGAGGTATTGAACACGTTATACATTTTGTTTATATTGAAAAGCAACTCTGTGTGCATATGACAGTTGATGACTTGTGTCTAGTATGTTTCACACACGTTTTTTTAGCTCTCTAGAAACAATTTCCAACAGGACAAATATTCTACTTAGTAGATACTAAGTATTGTAAGCAGCCTAGAGTTTTCAAACAGAATCGTTGTTGGATATCAATTTCAACATATAATAGAAGTCAGTGTGCACCAGGTGCTAACCCGTGTACTGTCGGATGCCCCACGAGACCTACCTTTGCTTGTGAAGCGATTCCGCAGAGACGACAAGAGCCACCGCCCCTGTACCCACCTGACCCGTGCGGAGATGTGGTACCCAGTGTGGAAAATTAACTCAAACTTGGTGAACATTATCGGCGTCATCTTGCCCCTTTTCAAGCCCATTCGTGCGCGTAAGCGGCAGCCATTTTTAATGCCATGGCCTCCCTGCCCCTCGCTGATAGCCAGCGCGTCTCTCTCTCTCTCTTAACCTCGCAAGCATCCCCCCCGCACACTGACAACCCCCGCTCTCTCATGCCTTGGGTCATAAACCCCTCTTCAGTGCAGCTTCACCACTGAATCCCATCCTGTTCCCAGCGCGACACCTCCCCTCATTCCTTTCATGGCCTCAGATCCTTCTGATGCAAACCCCCTTTTGCCTGTGTCCCCGTTTGTCTTCCTTGTTCCCAGGCCGCCACCTGGCTCTGCGGATACTGTTTATTACCCCGTACAGTAGGAAGCTTCCCCTCCCCATCAAAAGACCCCCGAACCGATCAAAGCCCCCACCCCATGAGATCCGATCAAACCCCATGCATTCCGTGAATCGGCGGAATGCCCTGCTGTGCGACAACCATCACCTGTTGTGACCGGGGTGGGGAATCCAACTGTAAATGTGTGTGGGAACGGGCCTGCAGGGGAGATTCCGAGGATGTTCTTTCTAATACTAAAGTGTTGCAAGAATGTGTTATGTGCAATAAAGGTCATAAACCCTAGTATAAGAGGCCAGGCCTCAGAGATGTGGTTAGAGCACCTCGTGACGATACTTGCTGTCTGAATTGATGTGTTCTCCTCCGGAGAGAATAAAATCCTCGTTTCCTGCCTTCCAGTCTCCAGCGCCTGCTTCTTCATTGATTAATATTGGTGGGTCATAGAGGCGATACCGCTTAGCAACATAAAAAGGGTTTTTGGTTACCGGTTGTCTTTGGAACCCCTTTTTAACAATTGGCGTCCCAAACGTGGGGCCCATAAGCGACTCGTGGATCCAGTGGGAGAGGTCCTGACGACAGAGTGAACGACTGCAACGATCGGAAGGTACCCTGTCCGATAGACCCTTGTCTGACAGCCGATCATCCGAACTTCACTGGTTCCGAACAGACCTCTCTCGAGTGATCTGCGGTCCTGACTGGGAACCATCAGGAGTGCCACGAGAAGTACGAAGAGAAGAGGACGATCGGGCGCTGGATTCGGAAGACAAGAAACTGTCCATGCGGTCCGGGTAAGGTCGTGTAAACACGACGAATTGCGAAAGTGATAGATAATTGAAAGTGATTGATAATTGTTGAGAAAATACTAGTATTACTTTTTGTTAATTTATTGGAGATTCGCTGTCTGCAAACGGAGAAACAACAGGCTCTCCCTTTATAAACAGCGAAGGATAGGTACGCACCCGTCGGACCTATCTTTCTCCCCCATTGAACAATTGCCCCCTCCCCCTACATTGATTAACTGTTATAGATTGTTTTCTGGAGATTCTCTGTCTGCAAACAGGGAAGAATAGGTCCCCTCTTTGCAGATAGTGAAAGGGTAGGTGACGCGAACCTTTGCGAGCCTACTTATTCTCCCCATTGACCATATTGATTTTTTATTTTTGACCTAACATTGATTAACTGTTATAGACTGTTTTCTGGAGATTCTCTGTCTGCAAACAGGGAAAAATAGGTCCCCTCTTTACAGATAGTGAAAGGGTAGGTGACGCGAACCTTTGCGAGCCTACTTATTCTCCCCATTGACCATATTGATTTTTTATTTTTGACCTAACATTGATTGATTGCTCAGAATTGGTTCATGAGGTATTCACTACGTGCAAACAACGTAGAATAGAAATATTCTGTCTAGTCTTTGCGCGCAGTGATAAGATAGGTAGTGCTGACTATTATCCCATTGTGATCCGTCATGCCTGTCTTCTCCCCACTGGTTAGTAGCCTGTTTAACCCGGACCGCTTATTAGAGATGAACCATCCGGCTCCGCTGGAAGGCACCCCTAATAAGGACATGTTCATGAAGCATGGATTAATTGCTATAGCCTATAGTGAGCTGTGGCATAAATATACGAAAAAGGATCGAGAAAGACAGTGGCCACTGAGAGGATCCTTTGATCTCGACAAAATAGAAACGGTAGAAATAGCCCTTCGTAGGAATGAAACAACACCTATTATGCTCGATAGCCTCGGTATGTGGCGCAAAGAAGCTGCACGACGAAGGGAAGGCGACGAATTTAGAAAAGGTGAAGGGACACGACGGACAACCCCCCAAACGTCTAGTAGGCAAAGGGAAGGGCCAGCGATGGCACAGCCCCGAGGAGTAGACATGAAAAGCGAACGGTGTAAAGGGATGTGCCGACAAGCCAACCCCGGAACACAACGACCCGAAGGTAATCCCCCGACATTACGCACAGGACGGACAGATTTAAAACAAAACCAATGTGCTTTCTGTAAATGTCTCGGGCACTGGAAAGCCCAATGTCCGACTTTGCAGAGCATAGGTAAGAATGGAGGGTCGATAGAAAGGACAGGCCGACAGAAAGGAAAAGGGCACGAAATAAAAACCAATCAGACTAGTACGGACAGGACAGATAGAACCACCCCGTTCGATTATGCTCGATGGCACAGATTTCGTCAGACCAATTTTAACGACATGTTAGAGTTTTGGGACTGATTGCTCTCTGTTACTCCCCCACTCTGAAAAACCAAACACAATTACAGACCAGTGTAAACAACCCCCCGTTAGAGAAAAGACTCAAGGAAGCCAAGCGTCTATTATACAAACTTAGGATTTAATTACGGTAAAGGAAACACACAACCAACGGTAAATAGAATAACTAGTAGAACTCTCTCTCTAAAACAAACTTTACTAATAAGAAAAATACAAAATATATTATGCTCACTCCGGAAGTCCTCCAAATGTAACAGTTCAATGGTCCCGCCCATCCGAAACACATAGCACGTGTGGGGCGGGGCCTGCCAGCAACCATGGGCCAAAAGGAGATCGCTGGCGAGAAGGTCCTGGAGGCTCCACCAAGCAGGCAATGAAATGGTCTTTCCATACTACCCTTCCAGGGATGGCGTCCCCCGGGCCGCGAGTAGGGAGGGGGCGGCTGCAAATGACCCCCTCCCTCGTATCTCCTGGTCCGGCCATCACGAATTCCTCCATCGAACGGATGCAGGGTGGGCAGGGAGGAAGAGGCGACGCGGACGAGCCTCTTCCACCTCCACAGGTAGGAGGCTTCCCTGCCCTGGTCCGGCGCCGATGTCCTCCAGCCGGGCGACGGCCATATACCTACGCTGCACAGGACACATAATGCTCGACTGGTATATTTCCTTAGCACAGGACATACAATGCCCGGCTAGTATACTTCCTTAGTACAGGACATACAATGTCCGACGGGCATATTTACGGAGCACCGGATGTACAGTGGTCCCCCAAGAGTCGGAATCAGGGGTGTAGGGTGGTCATCATGTGCGCCCCTGATTCCAAGGGACGGCGTAGGATGCGCCGGGAGAGGAAGGCGGCACGGACGAGCCTTTCTCACCTCCCCAGACGAAGGCTCCACTGCTGCACCCTGGCGCCCCGAACCAAAATGTCCTGCTCCAGCCGCATGGTGCTCTGTCTTTCGCCATCACAAGAAGTTTTCTTCCACTCCTGATGGATACGGCAAAGGTGGCTGCCACAGGGTCTCAAAATGGCGTCTGGGCCCTCGAAAGGCAGGTCTAGGCCGCTGGAGTAACTTTGTCCGAAACTGCAACTCGGGCACTTGCCCACCTGGGCGCAAGCCCCCACCATCGACAAACATCCCCTCGGCTTTGAAGATTCTACCAAAGTCCCAAGAGCCCTCAGCCCCTTCAGGCTTTCGGAGGGGAACAGCTGCATTGATCACTAATGAAATAACCACGGCTTAGCAACAAGATGGCGGTGCTCTCGTGTCTGCATCAGCTTCCGTCTGAACCACCCAGGAACATTATGGGCTAACGAACTTGAGTAAGTTCCGGCTGAGCATCAACATGACCCGGTAAGAAAGACTCTATCCCCCCTCCCTCTCTTGATTGACAGTCCACCCCACCAGCCCCTCTGTTAGTACAGTTTTTTTGAACTGCCGAAAGGGACTCTGGTCCAACCGCCAATCGTCGGGGATATTTTTTCCTCTGATGCTACTTCCGGATTAAGCCGGCCTCGCCCAAAATGGCGCCGGTATCAATGGAAACTAACGGATGCCTCGTGGTGTTCCTTAACTAATGAAACTTGATGTACTGAGACGTATATACGAACCGTTGTGCACTCGAGGGGAAAGGGAGGAGGGTTTACTTGGCGAACATTTGAGAGGGGTTCCGTAAAAATGTTGATTTCAATGAACGATTTATTTTGATGTTTATTGTAACTGATACATAACGTCGCCTATGATGCATACCCACGGTTTACATCTAGGAAATGTGATTACGATGAGCTTGACTGTGTTTCCATTTATGAACTGAAATGCCCCTGATTCCCTCGTCACGCAATGAAATGTTTTTAGTTACTTGCAAATAATTAATTAAGGTTTTTTTTACACGTTCTTGTGTTACAAAATAACCCCCTACTGTATGTGCTTCTATCGACGACATGTCAAGCCAAAATATGATTGCGCTCTCACATTCTACGTACTGAATAATTCTACAAATAAAGGTCTTAAAAAGCTATGGATAGGCATCACCTACTTTTGTAAATGCGGGTATCGGTGGGAGGGTTTTTCTATGCGCAACCGTTCTGCTCTTTTTTCAAGGTTATCCGAGAAATGGTTGTCCGGCCCCGGATTGATGATCGGATCCCAGGTATGATACGTTGCCTCCAAAATATGCGACTAAGCTCAGGGACTAACATGTGAAGAAGGACCTCGACTTCTGAGAATGGGTAAAGTAAAGCGGGGTGATTGATAAAATGTTATTAAGATATGGTGGTCGAAGGTACTAAGGTACCGGGTTAAAACGAAGAACTGATATGTCTTAGAACCTCACAGCTTTGGGAATGATTTAAGGATCCCGAAGGCCGGATACATCTACAAAACCGGGTACCTCACGCTAGGCACCTCTGATTCCCTTTTTAAGCGTTTCTCTACGCACGATCCTTAATGTCATCCTCGAACCTCCCCATGAACCACCTATCACATTTCCCGCCCCCTTGACTCTCGGAAACTAAAACCCTAAGGGATTATATCCCGAAGAGATAAGTACGAGTATGCGGTAAGTAAAGGACCTTCGTGCCCGTACATTTGATGTGTTCGAATGTTGTCCCCCCACCTCCCCCTTTCCCTCCTTTTTCCCTCTGCAGGTTACATTAGAATCCCGATTAAAGTATCGTAAGGGATCTGGAACCACGTCACGCCCGATGCATGAAAACGGACTACCGCTACAAGACGACACAAAAAGGACGCCCTACCCAATGCACGACCTTTTTATCAGATCTAATGCTCTTCTGTCCCAAAACTGCATGCTTTCTACATCCTAACACAGACCCGAAACGTCTAACGTTGGGTAACGCACTGAATAGCCCAAACAATACACGGTCATTCTCCATATCCCATGTGTACTGTTTGGCCTATTCTCTCTTTCTCTCTCTCTCTCTCTCTCTCTCTCTCTCACTCTTTCACCCCTCCACACTTTCCCTCTTCCTAGCGACTGGCACCTAATTGACGAAACTGGTGCACCCCCTGATTGGCCCCAAATACCACAAGTATTTGCACAAAATTGTCCTAAAATAAAGTTGTATCAGTACCACGTTACTACCTCTCCTTTTCTGCTAAATATGGATGAAATTTAAATTGACCAATAGGAAAGGGACAGGTAAGACGACTGAGGTTCCCTAAAATTGACCCACAACCAGGAAACTATTTGTCAGTGGCTTCTATGATAAAATATGTCTGTGGTAATGCGACCACCCCCCATTCCAAATCGTCCCCGTACCCCAAACAGTAAGCAATGATCGAGACCCCCCGTCTTCCCAAATTGCCCCCAGTTTGGTGTCAGCTGCCCTGAACGAGAGCCTGAAAAACGCCCCCTGCTCTAATTCACTGTGTCCCTAATTGTTTTCCATAAAATCCCTCCTTCCCCGAGGATAAGTTTAATAATTATCGCAAACCACCCCTCCCGAGTTTTTGTAGTGACCAGGTTGCGAGGATTTATATAGAAAGTTAGAAGGATGTGTGCAAAGTTGAAAATTAGATTGAAAATCGAAGGAACTTGTTGCAGTAAGCCTGGTTGAAAATAAGATGTTTTTATGTAATGCAGACTTGTTTAGCCTATGTTCACCCCTCAGAAGGAGGCCTATCAGACTATGGTGAATAGCACGTTACACTTTTTTTCATAAAATACAAGGCCCTGAAGACCAGCCTAGCCTTGCAAGACTCGTACTAGGGAAATAGGTCTCTACCAGAAGAACTGACATCTACTATAATAGACGTATGCAATAAATGAGTACCAGACCTCGTACCTATTACAAATGAACGTAATAACCATCAAGGCGCCAAAGAATTAACCAGCGAAAGGAAGTTGTAAGGAATCCAGCAAACCCATCATCAATTGTTTATACGTTAGCCGCAAGAATCTCCAATGTAGCGAGTGCTTACCCCAGTTGCTTGGTGTTGGGAGAGAAATAGACTTATGTAATTACCTTCTTCTGCAATATCTCTAAAGACTGTCTTTTCAAAACTCATTTAAGGGTATCACTGTCGGAGGAGAAAGAGACCGGATGTGGGAGCACGCGGCCTGACTGCGGATTGTGGAACATCAGCGACGGAGGCCGAGGCGAGACCACAGCAGTAAGGAGATGCCGGACGGGGCACTGTTTCAGACAAAGCTAAGGAAAGGGCTGACCTGAAGCCCCTGCTATATGATCAACGTGTGCCAAAAGCCCCCGCTCTCTGAACATGGTTACGGACTCACCCGTCGCAAACTCTCCGCCTCCCCCTGATCTGTCCCCGACTTGGCCTTGCTCCATCCCCTCCTCCTCCGACCTACCATAAGGACTGTTCACACCCGCACCTTTCCACACGAACTCCCAAGTTCCTCCAAATCCTACTGAGCTACCCAGAGAAGAGTACTCCCTGCGTCAGAAGGGAGGGAGCTCCGACTAAGTAGACCACGAACTATGTTAATCTTAGAACGGTGACCTAGAACTCCACCAAGAGTCGCCTTTAAAGAAAAGATGAACAAAGTATGTGGTTCTACCCGCTGCTGAACGCCTCGAAGATGATGGAAGCGACTGGAAATGCTCACCACACAGACCCAAGAAACAAACAGATCTCACAATTCAGGAACAATCGCATTTTTATTGCAAATCTATGCCCTGCATTACAAAAGAAAGTGCACCTGCTCCAAAACCGTAACGCATTGCTCCTATGAGGCCTGGCGAAACAAGACAAAATGTACCCCTGCCCGCAGACCTCCAACGACTCAATCCACATGAACATTCCTGTTGACAGACCGAATTGTAATCCAGGTGCTTAACAGTGCCAACAGAAGACGACAAAAGACAACGAGAACTCTGATATTTTTACTATCTCTCCTTTCTCTCCCAAGCACCATTGGACTAACTATGCACCCGCCGAATGCAAAGAGGACTTACTTATATGATAACTTACCAGCTCCTATTTCGAATGACTATAAGCATCTATGATCTATACCCAACGCCCTCGCTACGTAATTCTAGTCTGATATTACATTACGATGACTTTTTCTGCAACCAACTTAACGATGAACCCACCTATTAGATGACGAGTTTTTTAATATAATGTTTGTAATGTGATGTTTATGTACAGCTCTTTTGCCTAAGTCCCCTCTCCCTTACTTATGATCACTGCATATAGGTATAGATAGGAAATAGGCCAGCAAGATGTCTTGGAAATGTTAAAGGGAGGACTGTGGAAAATTAACTCAAACTTGGTGAACATTATCGGCGTCATCTTGCCCCTTTTCAAGCCCATTCGTGCGCGTAAGCGGCAGCCATTTTTAATGCCATGGCCTCCCTGCCCCTCGCTGATAGCCAGCGCGTCTCTCTCTCTCTGTTAACCTCGCAAGCATCCCCCCCGCACACTGACAACCCCCGCTCTCTCATGCCTTGGGTCATAAACCCCTCTTCAGTGCAGCTTCACCACTGAATCCCATCCTGTTCCCAGCGCGACACCTCCCCTCATTCCTTTCATGGCCTCAGATCCTTCTGATGCAAACCCCCTTTTGCCTGTGTCCCCGTTTGTCTTCCTTGTTCCCAGGCCGCCACCTGGCTCTGCGGATACTGTTTATTACCCCGTACAGTAGGAAGCTTCCCCTCCCCATCAAAAGACCTCCGAACCGATCAAAGCCCCCACCCCATGAGATCCGATCAAACCCCATGCATTCCGTGAATCGGCGGAATGCCCTGCTGTGCGACAACCATCACCTGTTGTGACCGGGGTGGGGAATCCAACTGTAAATGTGTGTGGGAACGGGCCTGCAGGGGAGATTCCGAGGATGTTCTTTCTAATACTAAAGTGTTGCAAGAATGTGTTATGTGCAATAAAGGTCATAAACCCTAGTATAAGAGGCCAGGCCTCAGAGATGTGGTTAGAGCACCTCGTGACGATACTTGCTGTCTGAATTGATGTGTTCTCCTCCGGAGAGAATAAAATCCTCGTTTCCTGCCTTCCAGTCTCCAGCGCCTGCTTCTTCATTGATTAATATTGGTGGGTCATAGAGGCGATACCGCTTAGCAACATAAAAAGGGTTTTTGGTTACCGGTTGTCTTTGGAACCCCTTTTTAACACCAGCATGGATGAGATGGAACCAGGGAAGGGAGCCAGAAACAAAATGAAGAGGCCTTGGTGGTTGTGGAGCTGGGTAGGATCTTTTGGTGCCAACTGGGGAGACAAGAAGGCCTAATTAGAAAAAGACCACACCACCCACTTAATGGCAGACCTCTAGACACATACAGAAAGGATTCCTTTAACCATGAACTCACCAGGGCTCGTGTAGACCTCTGAACCAAGGAAGTTATGAATGCTGCCAATGAATAAAGGAAAAAACCAAGGCAAGCGCTACTACATGGTAGAAAGCAACCAAAGTAATGTGCTCCTGCACGGCAATGCGCAACCAATGAATAGCGCTCCTGCGCTGCAATAAAGAACAAAGAATAGTGCTCCTGCATGGTAGAAAGCAACCAAAGTAATGTGCTCCTGCACGGCAATGTGCAACCAATGAATAGCGCTCCTGCGCTGCAATAAGGAACAAAGAATAGCGCTCCTGCGCGGTAGAAAGCAACCAAAGTACTGTGCTTCTGCACAGCAATGTCTAACAAGGTAAAGCGCTCCTACGCTGCCACTGCTTAACCACAAAATAGCACACCTGCGCATCAAATGAAAAAACAAAGAATAGCGCTCCAGCGTGGACACAGACCTGAAAACAGCGCAGATACGTTGCCTAAGTCCTGCGGCAGCAAGCGTTCTTTATGGCACAGCAAGGAAACCGGAGAGCAAGGTGTCCGTGGTATCCCTGGTGCTTGGCTCCGAAGGTACCAGGCGAATCCGGGTAGCAGGACAAATCAAAAGCTCAGAGCCGGCGGGAAATGCAGAGTTTAAGCGTTTCCCCCGGAAGTGCTTCGGTGGAGGCAGGTCGAGGAAGACTAATCCAGGACTCGACTTCCGCCCGGAAGTGAGATCCCGATCGCCCGTATGTGTCTAGCGGCCCCTCGTGAACGGCAAGACGCCGCAACATGACATGTACATATGCATGTTTAGCTACAAAAGATGGGCTATCTGTAATGTGTTCATCACAGTATGAAAGCTGCACATAGTATGACCATTAGTATCTTCAGTCCATGAATATTTTTTTATGAATAATGTCTCTGTTGACAAGTTTGACATGGAGTGAACACTGTTCTTAATAGATACGTTTTAATATTCTATTGTGTGTTTCTCATGCAAACAGTGGTACATAATACACAGTGCTCACTTTTCTACTCATATCAACTTCATTTCTCAATGTATGATTGGTGACTTTGAGGGGTTTGATACAAATAAAAGCTGTACGTAGCGGGTCATTACTTTTGGAACAGACGTTGAGTATCTTGAGGAACCTGGCTTTCTTTAAACATTTGTATACATATTGAAGACCATGTGCAACAAAGGTTTCCCCTATATCTTTGCTTGATTGTTAATGTGACCTAGGCTACTCGTGAAGTGTATGGTATAGGGTATAGGGTCATTGATACACATAACACATGCTTGTTACATCTAAGGGAGTTGTATATGTGATAGCATTAATGGTGCTTCATATTATTGTGAGCTATTTAGTTCTAACTTTCAGGCCTCTAATGTCATACTAGTTTATAGAGCAATGTGTGCAAAAGTATTGCGCTGTGTGATGAGGTGGAACTGCAGATCCACATAACCCAAAAAATAAAAAAAAGGGGGTTGGGTGCAGGGCCCGGGCGCAGGCCAGCCCTGCTTCCATGACGCGCATGGCAGAAGGCTGTGCGCTGCAGGAGGTAGGGCATCCGCCAGGGAGTTGGATGCAAGGCCTGCCCACTAGAATCGCCCTGTGCTCAACCCCACACCGAGCGTAGCCAAAGGCCTCACCATGCAGTGCTAATAATTGCACATATTACATCACTCATGAGAGGTACTATGATGTCATTGGAAATATGACAGCAACCTCTTTGTTTGTCGAGGCGCTAGTTATAGATAGTGTAGAGCACGAGTTATTGTTACTTGAGGTAACTATTACTGGTGAATTTCAGGGATTTTGTTCGATTAAAACAGTATGTTTTAACTGAAATTTTCACTTAACTATAACGTCCCTTTAACCTACGTTTTTTTCAATGCAAATGCTTGTTACTTTAGGCCAACAAAGCCACTTGGTTTCGTTGAAACACCCAACCTCAACATTTAATTTGTCCTGCTATGTACTGTCGGATGCCCCACAAGACCTACCTTTGCTTGTGAAGCGATTCCGCAGAGACGACAAGAGCCACCGCCCCTGTACCCACCTGACCCGTGCAGAGATGTGGTACCCAGCAGGGATGAGATGGAACCAGGGAAGGGAGCCACAAACGAAATGAAGAGGCCTTGGTGGTTGTGGAGCTGGGTAGGATCTTTTGGTGCCAACTGGGGAGACAAGAAGGCCTAATTAGAAAAAGACCACACCACCCACTTAATGGCAGACCTCTAGACTCATACAGAAAGGATTCCTTTAACCATGAACTCACCAGGGCTCGTGTAGACCTCTGAACCAAGGAAGTTATGAATGCTCCAATGAATAAAGGAAAAAACCAAGGCAAGCGCTCCTGCGTGGTAGAAAGCAACCAAAGTAATGTGCTCCTGCACGGCAATGTGCAACCAATTAATAGCTCTCCTGCGCTGCAATAAGGAACAAAGAATAGTGCTCTTGCGCGGTAGAAAGCAGTCAAAGTAATGTGGTCCTGCATGGCAATGTGCAACCAATGAATAGCGCTCCTGCGCTGCAATAAGGAACAAAGAATAGCGCTCCTGCGCGGTAGAAAGCAACCAAAGTACTGTGCTCCTGCACAGCAATGCCTAACAAGGTAAAGCGCTCCTACGCTGCCACTGCTTAACCACAAAATAGCACACCTGCGCATCAAATGAAAAAACAAAGAATAGCGCTCCAGCGTGGACACAGACCTGAAAACAGCGCAGATACGTTGCCTAAGTCCTGCGGCAGCAAGCGTTCTTTAGGGCACAGCAAGGAAACCGGAGAGCAAGGTGTCCGTGGTATCCCTGGTGTTTGGCTCCGAAGGTACCAGGCGAATCCGGGTAGCAGGACGAATCCGAAGCATAGAGCCGGCGGGAAACACAGCGTTTAAGCGTTTCCCCCGGAAGTGCTTCGGTGGAGGCAGGTCGAGGAAGACTAATCCAGGACTCGACTTCCGCCCGGAAGTGAGATCCCGATCGCCCGTATGTGTCTAGCAGCCCCTCAGGAACGGCAAGACGCCGCAACATGACATGTACATATGCATGTTTAGCTACAAAAGATGGGCTATCTGTAATGTGTTCATCACAGTATGAAAGCTGCACATAGTATGACCATTAGTATCTTCAGTCCATGAATATTTTTTAATGAATAATGTCTCTGTTGACAAGTTTGACATGGAGTGAACACTGTTCTTAATAGATACGTTTTAATATTCTATTGTGTGTTTCTCATGCAAACAGTGGTACAGAATACACAGTGCTCACTTTTCTACTCATATCAACTTCATTTCTCAATGTATGATTGGTGACTTTGAGGGGTTTGATACAAATAAAAGCTGTACGTAGCGGGTCATTACTTTTGGAACAGACGTTGAGTATCCTGAGGAACCTGGCTTTCTTTAAACATTTGTGTACATATTGAAGACCATGTGCAACAAAGGTTTCCCCTATATCTTTGCTCGATTATTAATGTGACCTAGGTTACTCGTGAAGTGTATGGTACAGGGTATAGGGTCATTGATACACATAACACATGCTTGTTACATCTAAGGGAGTTGTATATGTGATAGCATTAATGGTGCTTCATATTATTGTGAGCTATTTAGTTCTAACTTTCAGGCCTCTAATGTCATACTAGTTTATAGAGCAATGTGGGCAAAAGTATTGCGCTGTGTGATGAGGTGGAACTGCAGATCCACATAACCCAAAAAATAAAAAAAGGGGGTTGGGTGCAGGGCGCAGGCCAGCTCTGCTTCCATGACGCGCATGGCAGAAGGCTGCGCGCTGCAGGAGGTAGGGCATCCGCCAGGGAGTTGGATGCAAGGCCTGCCCACTAGAATGGCCCTGTGCTCAACCCCACACCGAGCGTAGCCAAAGGCCTCACCATGCAGTGCTAATAATTGCACATATTACATCACTCATGAGAGGTTCTATGATGTCATTGGAAATATGACGGCAACATCTTTGTTTGTCGAGGCGCTAGTTATAGATAGTGTAGAGCACAAGTTATTGTTACTTGAGGTAACTATTACTGGTGAATTTCAGGGATTTTGTTCGATTAAAACAGTATGTTTTAACTGAAATGTTCACTTAACTATAACGTCCCTTTAACCTACGTTTTTTTCAATACAAATGCTTGTTACTTTAGGCCAACAAAGTCACTTGGTTTCGTAGAAACACCCAACCTCAACATTTAATTTGTCCTGCTTTAAAAAAAAAGTGGGCTGCTGCATTCTGCTGTGCTAAAAAATATAGGTTGATTTTGATTAGCTATTGCAGATCAAACGGAATTTCCTATCAAAAACGCATAGTGGCATTTTCAAATGTATCCTACCCACTGTTTCTTATCACATTGAACAACCTTCAATGTTTAGTGTTCCATCAATGACCCAAATTACGCCATGTTTCTTATATGGGGAACGACAGGACATCTCAAATTATTGGATTAAAATGACACTTTACAATGAGTCTCTTCAACTCAAGGCCTTTTGTTTTTAATTCACTTAAATATGATTGTATAACTGAGAGGATTCCATGGCACTTTATGCAAAGTTGTTTTCCATTCAAATATATAGAAAAGCCATGCTCACGTACCGCATCAGAGTTATTGAATGACATTTAGGAAATGGTGAGGTGACACTGATTTCTGTATGCTTTTACGTATTTTATATGGCTTTGTAGAATATATTCTGTGATCCCTCTGGTGATAGCCCACGCTGTAGTTAACAATACCTGTGCAATCTATAATACAGGGCATGGTATTATTGCACCAATATTAATTACTACAGGACTCCTAATAGATACATCCTGCTCAGCCTTGGGATGTCACTGTCATGTCACTGTCATAAGTGAAACATTTACAGTGCCAGTTCCAAGGAAGAGCAAGACTTACAGCACATAGGCAGAGAACAAAGACATGACAAAAGCAAAGGTGTAACTATGATACACATATACGGTTATCTTGATGGACTCACTTTCATACACTGAGTGAACATTGAAGGAGCGATAAGAAATGACTAGTGCTTGCACATAGATGGTGACATTAAAATGTTAATAAGAATTAGCATTTCTATGTTATGTTGTGTGCATTTGTATAATGCATTCCCACCAGTTCTATGGACCTAAAGCACTTCCGGAATTGGAGAGCCCATACAATGATTCTGAGAATCTCACTGGCTGGAATCAAAGCGGTTTGTTGATATTGTGTTTTGTTGTGTTTCCTATTGTTAAGATGTTGGCCACACTGGATAGCAGCTCACAAGGCTGGAATAGACTAATGTAGCTTTAGGAATGGGATATTTTCAATAGTGGACTGGTTGATTCTCTATGGGTCTTCGTAGAGCATTATGTGCATAGATGTGTGTGCAGGAGTATGTTGTGCTTTCTTTTACTTGGCTTCTACTAGTTATGTTCTGAAGCACTTAGGCTCATTAAGGGCCTGCTTTTGGGCTTGGTGGGAGGCTTACTTCTTTCAAGGGGAGAAATGTTTTTTGAAAAACAAATAATTAATGCTACCACACCTAGGGAGTTTTTGTTAGGGATCAGGAATAATTATTTAAATGTTTCTGATCTTCACTGCCGCATTTTCCCTGGAGGTGACAGACAGAATAAAAAGCTATTAGACTTCCTCCCTAAATAGGGTGGGAGGTTTGATGCCCGTACTCCAACAGCCTAGACAACAACAATGGTGCTGTAGGGGATCGCAATTAAATTGAAAAACTGCAATAAATACAAAATAACACACTATCCGATGACGGATATATGAGGAAACATACACTGACCACAATAGTTATAAAGGTAAATCTTTTAGTGTAAACCTTGTAGCGAGTTAATTCACAATTCTCTGAAATAGCGGTCCAAAACAAACAAAACACATGGACTAGGTATACATTGAGTGAATAGGTCATGACTGGTGACAAAGTGCTTTACACAATTGAAAAAAGTGCCAATATAGTCATACATATAGACGAAACATTACATCATGAGTGTCCACTTTAGAATACAATTGTCTCAAACTGATAACGTATACCCTTGTCTCGTTGAGACTCTGCGTGGATGGGTACATAAAAAGAACGTTGATGTTTCGACCCTAGATAAATGCGCTGATTTGTGTGCATCTGTGGCGGGTCTTCATCAGGACTAAAAGAGGTGGGACAGCCTGAAAATGTCAAATGAAGGAGGGCAAAGTCAGAGCCTGGTGTGTGTCAGTTGTAAAACAATTAGGCACAAGAACCCAATTGTACTCACCTGATTATCGGTGAGTTTTTCTTTAGACAGGTTCTTTAAGGAGGGGGTGGAGAATGTCAGCTGACAAACTCCATGTTCATGCTTCGCGGAAGTATTTCCATAAAGACATGTAACGCAACATTCAGGCCTCTGCTGGAAACAGGTAATGTATAATCTATTTGGAATTGAGGTGGGGACTGTGCAAACCTTGTTTTTTTGTACACGATCTTCTGCACCAGCAGGTGGGAAGATCAGGAGAAGGGGTGACGCTGTGGCGATCACCTGAAAATGAGTAAAGGAGTCCACTGTCAGTCAATGGTTGCGTGAAACCGGGGCTGCACGAATGGGTGAAGGCTAGATGGTGGGTATCATGCAGTTCGTAAGTGGAAGCCATATTGGTAAATTGTACAATTTAAATGGCAGTGCTATTGTCAGGTTGTGGTCCCAGACAAGTTAGACGTGAGCTAGAGTGAAGTTCTTCTATACAGTGAACCCTACGCGTCACAATCAAACTGCCTGAAGCGGTCGCATATGTGTAATGATGCTCCTCTCCTCAATGCGCTCAAAACCCATGGAGTAAGAGCGGGAATGTACGAGGTGACAAAGGCATGTTGTGGCTAAAATGGAGGCACGTACGTGCCGGTGTTGTGCGTTAAAGTACCTGCTTCCCGTGCAGATAACTCAACTTGGCTTGTCGGAAAGGATAATGTTAAAAAAGTGGGGAGATTCATAATTGCTGAAAAATGCTTAAAATTGCTAGAAGGGCATTGTGCCATTAAAACTAAGTTTAAGTGAAAACGCCCAGTGTAGAGAACATCCGGTATCTAATGTGCCGGATACTCATACATAGTTCGCTACGTGCACAACATTAAGTTAATGTGCGAGTGGCTCGTGTAGTGCTCATGGGCCGCAGGCGCACGGTGACGCTGGCGCTGACGCATGAAGAACACTCGGGACACGCTTTTGGTTTGCGCGTGGTCCGCCGGCCACGCCTCCTTTATTTTATACTCGAGCGTGTGACGTCACACGCTCGCGTAACCGCACCATCTGGGGCGTGGAAGACTAGACCGCATACATGCGGCCTCGAACATTACATTCCTTCTAACCTTTATTTGATCAACAAAACCTCAACACAAATTACTAAATAGTCTTAGTAAATGAAAAACAGTGCCAAACGGCCAGTTACCAGTCCGAAGGGTAGGTTGTTCGGGATCACCCCACCGCAAAGTTCGCTAGCTGGGAGGACGGGGCAGGATTCCTCTGCAGACTGTACCCCACTGCTTCTCCCCTGGCGGGGGCCCTCAGTGGGATGACCTGTGAGTAAATTCGGGCATCTCGGTGAGTGTCTGGAGATCGGGGGTGTTGAGTCTGGGGGTCCCGGCTGTCGAGGGACTCACCTCCGCGGTCTCACTCAGGACCTCTTGATTACTCCCCTCGGGTTCGTCCGGCCCCTCTGGCTGGCTGGAGGTCTCTTCTTCCCGCTCCAGTTCAGGAGGACACACAGTGTCGGGGTGGGCCTTTTTGAAGAAGGACACATTGCGGGTGACTGTTTCAGGTCCTCGGTGGGCGGTTACCATGGTGCCGGTCCGGCGCACAACCGTCCACGGCCGAGGTTCAAATGGAAGTCGAAACTTGCTCCCCGGATATCTGTCCTTCACATACACTCGGTCCCTTTCCTGGATTTCTGACCTTTTAGCCCTGCGCCGGAAGCTGGCGTAGTCATTGGATCGGGCTCGGTTGGAGAGGGTTACCTGCCGGTCCGCTCGGTTCGGTGTCCAGTATCCCTGACCACTCGTCCTATGGCAGAGGGACCTGGCGCCGCTTCCGTGGTTCAGTGGGGTGCCAGGCGATATTCTCGTAAAAAACTGTAGATTGCCCTTTGGATCTTAGGGCATTCGCCACCAGTTGTAGCACTTCGTCATTCCGAGTGGCTTCGATAATCATGTCCAGGCTCATGGGTAGAGGTCTCGACCTTTCTAGCACGACCCTCATGTATTCCTCCGTCTCCTCGGTGTCATCCTTCTCCCCCTTGGTGGCAGCGCGGGGGTGTCTGGAGAGATAGTCTGCGGGGTTTGTCGCTCCCGGCCTGTATTCTACTTGATCATCGTACTCTTGTAATTGGAGGATCCACTTTTCGATCCTTGGAGGTGGTTTAGACACGGATCCCCGGAATAGGGGAATAAGGGGCTTATGATCCATCGACACTGTAAAGGGGTGCCCATACACGTAAACGTGGAAGTGTATGCACGCCCAATGAATCGCAATTGCCTCCCGCTCTATCTGCGAATATCTTTGTTCAGTGTCAGTTAGGGAGCGACTGGCGTAAGCGATATGGGCCCACTCGTCATTGCCCTGACGTTGAGTTAGTACGGTCCCTAGGCCATAAGGGCTGGCGTCAACTGCTATGTTGGTGGGCTTAGCTGGGTCGAAGTATGACAGTGTTCTGTCCGCTGATAGGGCTGCTTTGGTGTCTCGGAATGCCTTTTCTTGTTCTTCGCCCCACTGCCAGGGGGTAGCGGCCTTGGTCAGTTCTCGGAGAGGCCTGGTGAGGTTCGATAGGTCTGGCACAAACCTCCCACAGAAGTTCACCATGCCCAAGAAGCTCCTCATCTCGGATATGTTGGAAGGGGCAGGTGCGTTTTGGACATCTTTTACCTTGTCTGGGTCCGAGGCTATCCCTTAATCTGAAAAGGTATAGCCGAAAAAACTGATTTTGTTTTGCAGGAATTGGCACTTCTCACGGTGCAATGTCAGGCCGGCATCCTTGATCCTCTGCAGCACACCTCGTAGTCTTTGATGATGCTCCTCAACGGAGTTGGCGTAGATCAGCAGGTCGTCACTGACGTTTAAAACGCCCGGGAGCCCGCTGAGGACCTCTCTGATGGTGTTCTGAAAAAACTTCAGCGGCACTTGAGATGCCAAAATTGAGACGTCGATATCGTCTGAGGCCCACGTGGGTAGAGAATGTAGTTATGTAGCGGGAATCTGGATGAAGGGGCAGTTGATGATAGCCTGAGCGGAGGTCCATCTTTGAGAACCATCGGGCTCCGTTTATCTCTCCCAAGATGTCGTCGATCGTGGGGGTCAGATGCCTCTCCCTTTTGACTGCTGCATTGGGTAGACGCATGACCACGCATATGCGGACTTGGCCCGGCTGCTTCGGTTCGCGTGCTACCACGATTGGGGATACCCACGGGGTGGGCACGCTGACCTTTTCGATGATGCCGTGCCGCTCGAGGGACTCCAGTTCTTCTTCCACTTTCTTCCTCAGGTGGAACGCTATCCTTCTGTGCCTGAGGGCTACTGGTTGGATCGACTGATCGATGTGGAGGGACAACTCCTTCCCTTTTAGGCACCCGATGCCTCGGAAAGTGTCTTTGAACTCTTCCAATATGGTGTCTAATTCTTCGGTCAGTACAGCCATGGCGAATGATATCAGTCTGAGTTCTTCTGCGGCCTGCCCGCTGATCAACATGCCACTGCCCTCTTTGGTGACGTAAACCGTCGTCGGTACTCTCAGGTCCTGGTGCTGGAGTTCAGTCTGGAAGCATCCTATTAGCGGAATCGGCGTTTTCTGCCCGTATGCGAATACTCTGATCCTCGCTGCTCGCAGTGGCGGTTTGGTGCTGAGCTGGTTGTACACGTTGGCTGCCATTAATTCGATGGATGCTCCTGTGTCAATTGTGGCCCTCACTTCTTGTTGCTGTATCTTGATGCAGCACTTCAGGAGACGCCGTTTCTTCCGCTGGGGTTGGTCAATGGCAAATACGTAATGGACGGGATAGCTACCGGTGTCGTCGTCCATGTCCTCACTGTCTTGATCCTCCACTATAGCATGGGCCGCCTCTTTCTTTGGCTTGGTGGATCTGCACACAGCTGCGAAGTAGTTCATCGGACCACATGAACTGCATCTTGCAGGGCAGTCCTGGGCCCGGAGGGGCTGGCCTCCGCAGTATCCGCATTCCCTGCGCTTTTCTTGCGTTTTTTTTCCGCCATACTGGCGCACTTTCGGTTTGACGGCGTTGACTTGTTCCGCCGTGTTGACCTGCTCTGCTTTAATAGAAAGGTGTAGAGCGGCCTCCATATGCGAGGCTCTGGCCTTTGTTAGTTCTTTGGAGCGCCCCAATTTGAGGATGTCCGCCAGAGGTTTGCCATCTTCCTGTAAGATTGTGACTCTCAGCTTGGAGGAGTAGCACCCCTGAATTATCTGTCCACGTATCTCTTCTTGTAGGTTGCGGAAGCCACACGTGCTGGCTAGTTCTTTCAGCCTACCATGGAATGCGTCTAGTGACTCCTCTGCTCCTTGCCTTGCTTGGCGAAAAATGAAACTCTCATAGTCTTTGCTGGCCATGGGTTCAAAGTGTGCATTGAGGGCATTGAGGAGCGTGAGGTGAGTGTTTGGGGTAGCCTCCACGATCGTCTTGTATTGTAGATCCTGTGGATATCCTTCCCACCTAGATGTAAAAGCAGGGCTCTGCGGCGTTCCCTGGCTGTGCCTGCCCCCTCAAAGTATATGTGCAGTCGATCTGTCCAGTCCTTCCACCGAGGTGCAAGGGACGCTGGGGCACCATCTATGACAAATGGCTCAATTGCCGGTATGGACGCCATGTGGGCACACTGCGGGGCTCGGCTCACAGCTTGCGCCCTTCCTTAGTAGAGTGGCTTGATGAGTGTGGCTTTATGCGGGGCAGCCACGTGCGCAGGGGCGTGATCAGGTTTTCTTATTTTATTTCGTGTTGGTAGCACTGTGTCGGCATGCAGGGGCCTTATCCGTGCTGGCACTGACCTTTCCTCTTCAGCGCGAGGTTCCCGGTGTCTGGATCCGGCCATGGCGCCGGCCTGGCCGTGGATGCCTCTTCTCTGGGTCTCCCACTGTTTGGAGCGCCAACCTTTTAGGCCTCGGGGAGTGCAGGCACACTCAGGTGCTTCTGGCCGCGTCCGCGACGCTCTTGTCGTGCTGGTGGTTATATTTTTTTAGGCACGTGGTGTGGGGCGGTGCATCTGCCTTTCGCCACCAGCTGGAGGGCTCTTAGCGCGGGATCCCCTCTTATTGATTAAGCCCTCCGGGCCCCGATAGCGGCGCTGCCGCTCGTGCTTGAGGGGCGCGGCGGGTACTGGGGCACAGCATGGGTTCACGACCCCTCGTCGCCAGTGTAATGCTCATGGGCCGCAGGCGCACGGTGACGCTGGCGCTGCGACATGAAGAACACTCGGGACACGCTTTTGGTTTGCGCGTGGTCCGGACTGACTCCGCTGGCCACGCCTCCTTTATTTTATACTCGAGTGTGTGACGTCACACGCTCGCGTAACCGCACCGTCTGGGGCGCGGAAGACTAGACCGCATACATGCGGCCTCGAACGTTACAGCACGTACGAAGAGAAACCTCCCAGGACCGGCTACTGATCTAGAACCAACCCGGTGTGCGGGGGCAGGCACCGCCGAAGACACTTACTAGGAAAAAGCAGCGAGGACGTCTGATTCCGTCTGCGCGTCTTGATGAATGACAGCCAGAGCATGCGTGTGCTCTCTATTTGACCTGCACCGCCGGTGGTGTACGTGTCAGGTTGTGTATATAGATGGGAGCTGAGTTCAGAATTATCGATAGAAAATGGGCTGATTGTTATGTACTGAGAAAGACGTGCTTATAAATTATGAATGGAGCGCAAAATGCAAACAATATCCAGCTCTTCCTTACTCAATTTGTGTACATATTTGACAATTGTTACATTACACGTTATGTACGATATATCACAAGAGAATGAAGGTAATTCTGATTGCCAATATTAAGATAAAAATACTGGTGACATACAGTTTGAATATATGAACATATAATTCATGTTACTGGCACAGGAGAAGCAAAGTACATAATTGTAGGCCATTTTCTCAAAGTAATCTCCGGTAGGCCACATGTTTGTGAGACTCCTAAGTAGATATACATAAATTAAAAAACTGTGTGATGTTATCTCAAAGCAGTGTGATGTTGAATTGCCATAAGTCCCTGGTAAAACTATGTGTAGGTAGCTACCCATTTGAGGTATGTTTTATGAAGAGGGCAGCCACGGCCGGTAGTAGGTGTAACTGCAGGGCGGTGACGTAGGGAGGGGGAGGGGCAGGGTGGAGCGTTGTAATTTATGGATTACGGACTTTAATAGGTAAGTAAACATATAAATAAATAAAACGAATTTTGTTGTGTGCACTGCATCACCAAATGCGATGCAGTGCGTGATGCAGCTAGTTTTGAATATGGTGAGGGTTTGCAAGGGGAGCCAAAGGGTTATTATCATATTTCTTCACGCCCTCGATAAGAAGTGCCGTGGGATTTAGGATGCCTTTTAGGGGAGCCAGTGTGGAGCATGTAAGGCTATGGAGCAGTGATGTGAACTGCAGTTCTGCAATGGCTTTCTAGAAGAAACTGTAATTTTCTTTACAAGAGAGAGCTTGTACTAGGCCATCTTTGTTTTTTTGGTGATGTGTTGCTTAAGGGTGATCTTTATGTGAATCCAAGCGACTTGCCATGAGTGACAGTTGGGTTGAAAGCCATCAAGGTTCATATAATTGAGTCAGGTTTGTTCTGTTTCTTGCTTGTTGTTCTTGGCAAATAATAAGAATTCTGTCTGGGTGGGTATTGAGCATCAGGTACGCTCTGGACATTGAGGTCTTAATAAATTGACTTCAGTATAAGAGGTGTTGGATGCCCGGAGCGGAGAAGACCTTTAAGTAGAGTGGTGTATAGTTGTCATATTGGTGAATACTATCTGTGAATAGAGCCCCAAGGGAATCCATTTAGAGGGTGAAGATGACTTGGGACAGTGTGGAACCAGAACCAGGAGAGCTTCACAGGTGATCGGGATTTTTTGGGAATGGGAGGTACCCATGTGAACAAAATGGTATTGAATCAAAAGGTAGGAGGAGAACCAGTGAAAAACATTGCTGTTAAGATTCCAGGGTGGGATACTCAAACATGTCACATGTAGCTGAGAGGTCCAGCAATATCAGAAAGCAGGGGTCGTCTACATCTGTGATCAGGAGGGCATCATCTGTGATGTGTAAGTTAGCGGTCGCTGTGGTGCAGCATGATTTTATGTCAGATGTCAGGAATACAACCCTTCCTGCTTAGCACTGTCTTGCTCTGAATTCAGATGATAATTTGATAATCTCCTGATAAGGACTTCCTAAAAGGTGGGAGGGTAAAGCAACCTCCTGGATCAGTCCATAACAGAGAAAGACGGGTATAAGCATACAGGAAGGCAAGAGGGATTTACACCACTCCTGGCAGGGACCGTCACAGGAACATCACTCAGCACGTCCAGAATGGATGGTATTGTAATAAGCGATCTCAGAGTCATGGCTGATGGCCTTGAAAGAACAAGTAAAGCTAAGAAAGGGTACTCCCAAATATGATTTTAGGTCTAGAGGAGGGAGAAACAAATGAGAAAAAAAACAATAAAGGACCTAAACTGACCTATACTATTTTTGAGTGAATTAATCTATAATATTTAGTGGATGCTGCACATATATAGAGTTTCAAACAAACATATTATTTTTCATTGTGTTTATTTTTCTTTTCCAACATTTAAATTTTCATTTCAAAATTATTTTTCAAAGAGAAGAAAGAGATTTATTATATATAGGATTTTTTAGACTCATTATTATGACACGTAAAAATACATTGTTAAACAAATTTGTTATATACAAAAAATCGAACAAACGGCTCAAAAAACACCTCCAGACAAGATTAAATAGTGCAAAATTCACCAAAAAGCGACAATCATTCCTAACTTTCTCACCATCACATATTCTCATACATACTCACTCTCATACTATGTAAAAATACTAAAACAACAAACAGAAACAATACATCTGAGATACAAGGAATACTGATAGTTATTTTCTAAGTCAACATCACGCCTGTGATGTTCACTTAGACCCCCCGTAATTTGGAGGACCAGGCACAATTTCTGAAAGGTTTATAGTGTTTCCGAAGGTGGAATAACTCCTATAGTGAGCGCTTTTTGATACATTCTACCCATTTTAGAGTACAAAACCTAATTGAGAGGCTTCCGAAACCAGACACCTTCTAAAGATTAAAATCAAAACCCACATGAGGACAGCCTAAAAACCCTCTATATCTGTTGCCCTCATTTGAAGAGTCAGCGTGACTTCTTCTATTTTTAGAGATACCCATACTCATATGAGAAGATCCCCCAGTTTTTATATGTACATCTGTATGCTTATGTTGGCCCTGAAGAAGGTGATATAAATAATCTGTGGTTCACCGAAACGTACGTAGGCCACATACATCTGAGAACTTTACCAGAGAAGATTATAAGAAATCAGAACCAAAAGCCAAATACAATATATGGAACATCAAGTCATCAAATAGTTGATGAAAATAACTACCAGTATTCCTTGTATCTCAGATGTATTGTTTTTGTTTGTTGTTTTAGTATTTTTACATAGTTAGAGAGTGAGTATGTATGAGTATATGTGATGGTGAGAAAGTTAGGAATGATTGTTGCTTTTTGGTGAAATTTGCACTATTCAATCTTGTCTGGGGGTGTTTTTTGAGCTGTTTGTTCGATTTTTTGTATATAACAAATTTGTTTAACAATGTATTTTTACGTGTCATAATAATGAGTCTAAAAAATCCTATATATAATAAATCTCTTTCTTCTCTTTGAAAAATAATTTTGAAATGAAAATATAAATGTTGGAAAAGAAAAATAAACACAATGAAAAATAATATGTTTGTTTGAAACTCTATATATGTGCAGCATCCACTAAATATTATAGATTGATTCACTCAAAAAAAGTATAGGTCAGTTTAGAGGTCCTTTATTGGTTTTTTTCTTGAAAGAACAAGTGACATAACATATATGGTGATAACACAGAGAAGCATACACAGGAAGTCAATCGGTCGGGCTCACCGGGCACTTAGGAGGACTTGGTACTGAAGACACAAGGAAAATCGTACGTCCTGAGGCACCCAGAGGACAGTCAGGCAAATCAGCGGTCGGAGAGAACTAAAATGACGAAGAAGCACATGGATCTAGCAGGAGAGGAGGCGAGAGAACATGGGGTCAGAGAAACCACAATCCAAGAGTGTAGGGAACACAATGCAGTAAAAAGCAAGCAAGAATAGCATTCACACAACAGGCAGAAAGTTGACAGGCACATCCTGCTAGGTTGTAGCCTTTTTATAGTGACCAGGAGGTGCTGTGCTTCCCCTACTCGCCCTGACCCTGGAACCATCTGTTCTTGACTTTATGTGTGTGGGCTAGCGCCAAGAGTCTGTAGTTCAAAGCCTTCAGCCATTCTCTGTCTTTTGTGAATCTATCGTACAGAAGTAAACACACTTGCATTATGTCTCTTCCCCAGAATATCCTTAGATGGAGTCCTGACAGTACCCTTAGATCAATTTCCCCAGCTTTACTTTTTTTGGATTATGGGGATGTGCTGTATGAAACGCTTTAAACAATCTGGGGCTATGTACAAAAGCCGCTGGTTCCCATGGTCCCTCTGAAGTGTCTAACCTCTTCCACTCTTTAAGACACTAGGAGTTCCTTTGATGTATTCCACTGTCTAAGATTGCCTTTACCTCGTAATCTTGTTACCCATAACCCATCTTCCACACCCTGTAGTGGTGGGGCTTTAGATGGACATTGAAACTGGATACATGTGTTACAGGATTGAGTTTCATCTTTTCAGTAAACCTGGTGTAAGGCAGCAGTCCGAACCCATTGTTTGATCCGAAAAGGCCCCCAAAATTAAGGTGAATACTTTGGATGGGACCCTGGAATTGAGAGATGCTTAGAAAACAAAAACAAAAAAAGGAGGATACTGTTCTAACAATAGGGTGCAAACAAACACCCATGTGCTTAAAGAGAAAAGAGAAAACGACTCTAGGTTAAAAAGACCCGCCCAAATGAGGAAACGAACATGTCTTGCCTCTTGTTGCCCTCACACACCCCGAGAGGTGTCATGCTTCATCATCGGGCAGTTGCTCCTCGTTTGTCCGGCGCTGCAATCCCCAACGGGTCCCCCGAAGGGTCACTTTGGGGGAGATCTTTTGAGACATGCCGAATGGTTTGTGTGGGTATGTGGGGTGTGGATCCAAAAATGAGGGTAGCAAAGTGTGTGCATCGTGATTCAAAACTGACCAAGGGTAGCCAAAAGAAGTTAAAGTGTATAGTAGCACCCTTGTCAGAATAAACGCTCATAAATAGAGTATAATCCCAAGGGGCGCATTTGTGCCTCGGTATCATAAAAATGATCAACATGTTTCACGCCTCTGTTGCCATAAACGGTCGTTGGCGCTTCTTCAGGACCAGGATTAAAAAGAATGGTGAAGTGCACATGAGAAATTATTAAAAATAGATAAATACCCATAGTATAAGTCAGGGCGGGCCATTGTACTGCTCCTGATCAAAACCTCCCATATAAACTGCACTCGCTCCAATGACTGTGAGCGTTAGACGCCTGCACCATGCCGGGCTAAAATGTAACAAGTGCCAAAGCCTATGCACCTATTGTGTCCCGCCGCCAGCCAGGTATGCCAGGTTTTTTGTTTTGTGTAATTTTGGGAGCATGGACACTGGACCATTAACTGGCTCTCTGGTCCCCCCCCTCTCTTTTTTTGATAGTTGAAAAAAAAAAACATTACCTTGTATCTTGTAATTGGGAGTAGGTCGACTACAGCGATCATGGTGATGAAGTCTACCTTAGCCATAATCAAATTTGCTGATCTGTGATAGCTGATCTGTGAGTCTGATGGAGCTGTCTAATTAGTATTGTGGCAGAGGATACCTTTCTAATTGCTAAAGAGGAAGGTCATAACCCAGAATAGAAGCCATGTGTGCAAAAGAAAGGAGAATACTTCAAAGTGCTTTGTAAAGAGTTGTTATGTGCTAATTCAACTAAAGGAACTTGGAAATAGGTAGACATTTCTATACCAGTTGTCAATTTAGTCAAAGGGATGCAATGATCAGCTTAGTGGAATAACACACTATGACTAACAGTGTAGTGTGACCTTGAGATACTGGCAAGTCCACAATGAAATCTATAGAAATGTTTGCCCATAGAGTAGATGGAGTGGGTAATAGTTACAGCACACATACTAGCCTTTGGTGTTCACCCTTAGCTTGGACACAAACTACACACATTCTTAACATACTGCATTACATCTTTACGCATCAAACGATACCAGACGTTACCTCATACCAGCAGTTTTAGTGATTCCCAAATGCCCGCTGTTGATGAATGATGGGTTGAGATAAGAATACATTTCTACAAGTACTTTAGGTTTAACAATTCTATTCTCATGAAAGAGCACATCTTTGTCCTATATTTCTGTGACCTGGGTCTTCATGCAACTAGAGATTTGTGGTAAATGAATTATGTTCTTCTTGTCCTTGTAAAAGAAATTCTTCATTGCGAAGACCACCAGCTTGCGTAGTCAAGATTATAAGGGGAAAATCTTCCTCCTGTCCTTCTTCCATGTCTTCTAAATGGGATAGGGCAGCTGCTTTCCCTTATCTCTTCCCTAGACAATAATAAATCTCCTAATGAGACCTGGATAACATAAGTGCCCATCTTGCATGCCTTCATAGATTGTACAAACCCATGGTTCTTGTGATCAGTCCAGACTGTTGCGTCATGTTTTGTCCATTCCAGATAATGAAACCATTGACCAAACGCCTCTTTTATAGCCACTAATTTCCTATTATAGAGTGTTGTTTTGTTCTGTGTCAGCGAATGTTCTAGTGATAAAGTCGATATGATGTAATTCTGCCATCACTGGATCTGTTTAGGACAGGACAGTTCCCATTGTGTAAGCTGAAGCTTCGTTCTCTACTACGAATGGGCGGTTTTTATCAGGATGCAACAGTAACTGTGCAGATTGAAGAGATTCTCTAATTATTGTAGCGCTTCTTGTTGTTCACAACCTATTGGAATGTTACCCCTTCCTTTGTGAGGTGAGTGATAGGCAGTGCAATCATTGAAACATTGTGAATGAATTGTCCATAGAATCTGGTAAGTTCCACGAACTTCAGAATTTCTTTAACACTGTTCGGTGCAGCCCAGTCCTCAACTGACTTACCCTTACAGGGATCAATTTGGATGCCTTTTTTGGATATAACAAAGCTAAAAAAACTGACTTGAGTCCTCTCAAATTCACATTTCTCGAATTTTGCATACAATGAGCACTTCCAGAGTGAAGACAACATCTCCTTGACATGTCTTCGATGTTCCTCACTGAGTTAGAGAAATCAAAATATCATCAAGATAAATTGCTAAGTATTTATCCAGGATATCCTTGAAGATGTAATTTACCTAGTATTCGGAAAATGACCAAGCACTCAAAAGTGACATTTACTGTGAACGGTGGTCTTCCTTTCATCGTCTCTTCAGATTCAAACATGCTTGTATGCCCCCTCACAGATCCAACATTGAGAAGATCCTTGCAAACATGATTTGATCCATTTGCATCAAGATTAAAGATATGGGATATTGGATGCAAACAGTGATGATGTTAGGTTCATGGTAGTCAATACACAGTGTGTAAGCCCCACCTGGTTTAGAAATGTAAGAGATGGAGGCCTGAGCCAGAGATGTAGAGTGCCTGATGAACCCTTTCTTTAGATTTCATCAAAATATACCTTAAATACTGGATCTTCCTCGATGGTCAAATGATAAATCCTTCCAAGAGGAATCAGTGCACCAGGAATTAAATCAGTGAGGCAATCATATTCCCTCCCCTGTGGAGTGTCAGGGATTCAGCCTGAGCTTTATTAAATATGTCAACAAAGTCATAATACACATCTGGAAGGGCATATAACAAGGAATCCTCTTGTTGCACATCGAGCTATTGCTGTTTCTGCAGCCCTCCTCTTGAAAAGCACTCCTTGCAGTTTTGAGAGGAGAATTAAATGATATGATCTGTCAATTAATAGGAGGATTATGGATTCACAGCAATAATGTTCCTAGCACAATGGGAAAAGACGGGCATCGGTCAACTCGAAAGTCATGGTTTTTACATGCCCTTCAGAAGCGACCACTAAAATGGGTAAGTGGCCTGTGAGATATCTCCAGAGGTTAAGGGTTTCCCATCTATTCTTTTTATTTCTGTCATCTTAAGAAGTGTACAGTCCATAAAACAACCAAGATTTTCAACAGTCAATAGGAGCCAAAAAGGTACATTGCTCAATAGGTGACATTACTTCTAGTGGTAAATAACAAGGTGCTTGTGAAGATGCAAACTCTTTTGAAAGAGAAAGGCCATTCTAGGGGTTTCGAGTCAAAGACAGTCCCAGTAGTTTTCCTGCAACTGGTGGCAGCGTCTTACAAAATGCCCCTAGCTTACCACAGTAGAGGCCTAGACCCTCCCCTCTTTGCCATAACTATTCCTGTGTTCTTTGGCTAAGGTTTTTTATTTTAAGATTCCCAATCTGCATTGGTTCCTCTGCATTTTCCTCCATTTGATTGAGCAGAAGAGGGCAGACCCACGCTCTCCGTTCATTCTTCTGTTATTTCTGCTGGGCCTTAATCTGAAGCATTAATTCCATTAAGGCATCCGTCATGGTGGGCCAATTTACCTGTAATGTCAACCGGTCCTTTAGTTCTTTCAGAAAGCCATTATAGAACGCTGCTACAGCAGCTTCATCCATTCACCCTGTTTCTTAATTGATAAACCCTGCTCAAATAAGAAATGATTTCTCAAGTTCCCCAGATCAAATTAACATGAACACCTTGCAATTTGTGCTTTCTGGAGAAGATACTGAAGAACTGTTGAAGAAAGGCTGAATAGCGCTTTAATACTGGGCTGGTGTTGCAATAGTCGAAGGAAACCAAGTCATGTGTAGATGAGTAATGGGGAAGGATTTATTTTCATCCTCTTAATAGAGAGGCTGGCGTCAAACCGGTTTCAATTGTTGTCTTAGAACGTTAGATCACTAACATTCTAAGACCAGACCCATAACAAAGAGTGGCGGGGAAACTGGGAGAGTGGAGAACAAAACATCTTGCAAAGCATAAATGTGACAATTTCAATCCTTTAAAGATAGTAAAAAAACCTTGCATAACTTCCAATAACTGTTACCTGGTTCTGGGATCATTTCTGATACATTCAACAATGGAATCAAGATTTTCCCCAGAAGCATCAACACTGCTTTGAGTCACTATCTGCGAGAGTTGGTTCTCCTGAGATGGTACCGACAAGCATGTATTCTGCTGTAGGTGTTGATTATGACCATCAGCAAGTATGGATGTATCGGTAAAGCCATCACAACAGTCATAGTTATGATGCCTATAAGGAAAGAATGGACTAGGTACGGAATTACATTTGGACACTCCTTTCAAGCTCCAAAACTCACCATCCTGAGTTATGACACGACCTTTATTAACCTTGAAAGCTTTAAGGGGTCTTTGAAATCTGCTCTTCCTTTTTCAAAGCGCCTGGGAATGCAAGTTTTACCATATCAGCAATTTTAATCTCAGTTTCTGCAAAGTTATGCATATTGTTATATCGGGCCATAGATATCTTTTGGCATTGTTTAACTCTGTTGCATACTTTGTCAGTGGACGAAGCCCTGTCACCTGCTTAGGAACATTGTAAGTTCATTTTAAGCCACCACGGGCAAATAGTGGATGTAGGCTCCCCGCCCTTCATAAAAAAAAGGTGGTACCCCTGCAACAAAATGAGTGACGACTCTCTGATATGTTTTTAACATGTTTTTAATATTCTTGTTTTTATCCCGCTAGGTCGTAGCAAAATGGCCAACTCTTATGCAGCCCACACACTCCTGGGCATGAGCTGGGCATCCTTTAAAGTTAGCAGCATGGGAATTGCTGCCAGGCTGTTAGCACACAACCTTAGATATCGGTCTGCGGTATTTGGCATGAAAAGTCTTCTTTTTTGCATTAGTATACCATACCTCCTTTTCTGGCTTCTCTGTCCTGCCTGTGTTGACTTCTATAACCCAGGTCAAGACCTTTCCAATGACCTTTGCTGATTTAACCGCATCTTCTAAAGAAGGATTCTCCCATAAGCGGTTAAAAAGTTACCAATGCTCTCCTTTTCTCCTTGACATCTGTTATAAAAATGATACTTTTCAAATGCTATACTTATGGTTGGTTAGAATCGTAGCTCTAACCTCATCTTAACCTCTTCGCTGCTGATGACGAGCTGAGCTCGTCATTAGCCACGGTGGTCGTGTGCGGATGACGAGCTGAGCTCGTCATGTAACGCAGCTTTTTAAAATTTGCCGCACACAGCGGGAAAAGCCGCCGCAGCGATGCGGTTAACTTCCTCAAACACATCATATTCATCATCAGGCATCTCTACTTTGGGCAATGACCTAAGTATTTCTTGTCCCTCCGAACCTAACTCAATAGCATTTTCTCTTCATCATTTGCTAACAAATAACTCAAAAGTTAATTCCTCCTTCTATTTCTTCCATTCTAATGGAGGATACACTTTATTTTGTAAGAACTGTTATGGAGTGTGGCTACATTTTGGATCCTGCTCCTTGTCACCAAAAAATGCTGCATGAGTCGAAGAAAGGGGAGTCATGAGTAACAAGAGAAGACTTTATTTTCATCCTGATAACAATTAATGCCGGTGCCAAAAAGACTTCAATGAGCATCTTAGAATGTAATATTCTAAGACCAGACCAATAACAGGGAGGGGAGGGGAAACAGGGGGAGCAGAGAACAAACCAGTTCGTAATGCATTAATGTGTCGGCTGTGTCCATTGATTAAAGGTGTGGCCAGGCTTCTCTGGGAAAAGGAGAGAGAATGAATGTAACCTTCGCCGGGTCCCTTTGCACCAGCTGAGATCAGTTTAAAAAATAGAATTTGATCTGAATGAAGAAAGATTTTAATTTTTGAGTCCCTTTGAAAAATTCTCTGGCAATGCCAAGATGGTAAGGCCTGTTAATTGTGGTGCACCACGCCTAGCATTTTAATCTGCAATGATTTCTCCAGCCACCATGATCCAGCTTTCAATTGTCCACGCAGATGGGATCAGTGCTAAAAGGTTAATCTTAGTTACTAAAAAGGTTCACTCTTGGAGAGCCACTTCCAACTCACTGTTTGAGCCATAGCCTGAAGTGGATTAACATCTGGATCCAAGCCTGAAGTGGATTAACATCTGGATTCAAGCCTGAAGTGGATTAACATCTGGAGCCAAGTCTGTATGTGGATCTGACACACCGTCAGGCATGCACCAGTTCCAGAGAGACAGAGCAGGGCTCTGGACTCAGCCACCAATCTCCCAATATGGACTTCCAGAGAGGTGGGATGGTACAACAACCTCCCAGATCAACGTGGAACAGGGAAAGAGATGCATACGGGTGTGGTAAGGCAAGAGAGAGACAAGCCATGCCAGTGAGGGCTTCTTGCAGGAGAATCCCCCTGGGGTGGATGGCTTTGTAATAAGTAATCTCAGAGTCGCGTGAAGGCCCTAAAAGAACAAGTGACACAGTGTCAATCAGTATATATACGAGTATACCATGAAAGCATTCACAGGAAGGGAAGGCAGAGGGTCACACAAGGTACTTCAGAGTCGATAGTGATAATGAACTCCGAAGGCAACAAGAATCACATGGATGCCCTGCAGCACTAGGTGAATATTCTGGAAAAGGAGCTGTAGTGATGGAACTAAAATGATAAAGAACCAAGTAGCACAATAATCTAGCAGTAAATGAGGCAAGACAACAAGGGGACATGGGAAACAACAAGTTAAGTGAAAATACAACAAAAGTGAAGGGCAAGCAATAAAGTTATGAACTAAGGGAGAGCGGGAGCCATACAACATGTAGAACATTGATGGGTACCATCTTGCTGGTTCCTAGCCTTTTTATAGTGACCAATAGGTGCTGTGCTTCCTCTAATGGCCCTGCCCCGGAACTATTTGTTCTTGACGCCTGGGTGTGTGAGCCAACCACTAAGAGTCGGTAGTTCACAGCTCCAATCCTTCACTGTCTTTCATTAATCTCTTAAACAAAAAGAAAAAGACTTGCACTTATGTCTCTTTTCTGATATGTCCCTAGAGGAAATCCCAACACCAGACTGGTCGTCATGCAGGAGAGGTTTAGCGTTAATGTGACCTTTGAGTTGGCTGCTTTTTCCATGATCTTGCCAATGAAAAAAAGGTGAATGATGGGCCGGTAATCGGGAAAGTCATCATGATCTAGTGCATATTTCGTTAGAAGTGGGAGGAGCTGGCCTAGCTTGAGAGCTTCTGGGAAAATGCTTTGAATGAGGGATGCATTGACATTGGAGAGTCAGAGTGAGGGAGCGTCTCAAGATACCGCTTTCATTAAGGATGAGGTTAAGAAGATATCATCTTCATAAGAAAAGGTTTTGAGGGCGTTGACTACGACAGCGAATGCTGCAAGAGATAGAGCTTCAAAGTATAATGATTGTAGGGTTCTGCTGAAAGGGGTGGGGGTAGGAGATAAAGTCGAGTTGCTGTTGTTGTGCTATCGGATTGTCTATATTTTTTCACTTTAGAAGAGGCTGATGGCAGTGCACTTTTTTGCAGATTGGGGAATCGGTTGGTCCATTAGGGGTTAGATACAGTGAATGATAGTCTTGAAAAGTGTTTTGCTTCGATTTGCTGTAGTGGTATAGTACTTTGCTTTAGCTGATGGGATGAGATGTCTGCATGTTGCATGGAGAAATTTCCTTATCATAAAGTCATTTGGAATCCTGCCTTCTCCCTTTTCATTTTCTGTTCTGTGGGTGGATGGATTGTTTATTGTTAGCAAGGTCTTTGAAGGTTATGGCTTTCATGTTTTAAGTGGGACATAGATGTTCACATTGTTTGCCAAGAAACTGTTGAAGCAGTTTAGAAAGGTGTTATCATCTGATGCAGAGCTGAATACAGAGATGAGTACAAGCATTAGGTTGTCTATGGAGAAGTCAGTGAAGGATGTGAAGGTTTGTTCTCACTTCTGAGTTGATTTTGGTTTCTTGGTAGGATGCTGAGCAGGGAGATAGGGAAGGGAAGTGTTTGGTCTAGGTTAGGAATACTGGTGGTTTGCTTTGGATTGTTGGTGATGTTGAGAAGATATGGTTGAGAATGTGACCTTTGGAGTGTGCTGGTTGTGTGACATGCTGTGTGTGTTGATGAGGTTAAGAAGAGTATCTCTAATTTGTTTGAGCTAATATTGTCTGGGATGTTGAAGTCACCCAAGAGAGTGGTGTGTTTATGTCAGATGGACAAGGTGGCATGGCGATCTGAGAATTCATCAATGAAGTCCTTATTCTGCCTGCGAGGCCTTTAGATGAGAGGGAACATGGATTTTTGAGATGCAGAGTGGGAATTAGCATGTCTGCAGCTCCATTGAGTTGATTTTTAAGTGCTTGCCTAAGGAGCAGGAACAAGATAAATTATGGATGAAAGTGAGGCCTCCTCCCTTCTTATGCGCGTAGTCCACATGATGGATGCCATAACCTGTGAGAAAAAGGAAGTCTAGGATGTTGAGGTTTAACTGGAACAGGGGCCAAGGCTCTTCCTGATCTAGTAGGAGGCCCAAATAGGGGATTCCCTTATCTGTGTCTTCCCTTTGTTAGGTACGCCTGGGTGATGGGTTGCCCGAAGAGGTGACTAAAGTGTGGAGAAGGCAGAAAATGATCTCATTTCCTGTGCAGATGGATGACAAGAAATGCAATTATGTTACTTCATGTGGAGATGGACGAAGGGAAAGGCAGTGATTTTACTTCCTCTGGAGATGTATAATGGGGAATGAAGTCCTTTTGCCTAGCTTCTTTTTTTTAATGATGGTTTTGGCGGGAAACCATTAATGTCACTTCCTGTGCAGATGGATGATGGGAAATGCAGTGCTATTACTTCAATTGGGAATGGATGATGGGAAACAAAATCGTCTGGCTTCTTTTGGCTGCAAACCAGTGATGTCACTTCTTATGCAGATGGGTGATGGAAAATGAAATCCTGTTGCCTGGATTCTCCTTTTAAATATATAAATTCTTACTTCCTTTTTATGCTACTAATTCCTTACTCTGTACCTTTTACTTCAACCTGCTCTTACAAGCATCTTTTCATCACTTCCCACCACCCCCCTGCCTGTCTTCTTTCCTGGCATTCAAAATCCTCTTTCCAACAGGTCAATCCAACCCTATGTCCAGGATGTGCATGAATACTGCTATGTTTTTACATCATTAAAACTTGATTGCAGCATACAAAAGGTTAATGTTGAGTATATTTTTTTATAATCTTTATGTATACTTATGCACATTAACATGCATGCATCACAAACATATAAACATAGCAACCGTGACTCTTATTGGTTCTTTTCTGCCACTGTATAGCTGCACCGCTATAATTAACCGGCCCATTTGTGGATACTACCCTATGTCCCTCCTATGGTGTCTCTTTTGTACCCTCTCATTCCAAAGAAGACCCATCCTTTCCTTTATCCGTGGATGTACCGAGTTAGTTCCCTCTCGTTGGGGTTAACCCATGCAGTGTACCAGTTGTCACCCCTAGGACCTAATCCACCATGTACCCCACTGCAAATGTTGTTAATATTTCTCCCTTAATGTTGAGTAATTGACACACCTTCCTGCTGCTTTGTTCTTTAGACAAGTGACAAAGTTCGACTGAAGACTTTCTATTTATACTGTGGGATGCTGTGTGCTCTTTTATTGGAAGCCAATGCCACACGGCCCTGTTCTCTTAAATAGTCTAGGCTGATATAAATGTCGCTTTACTGCCTGGACTGGACTTGTCCCTGCTCTTCACTGCCAGAAGTGAGACGTTTGTAGCTGAATTAACATGCGTCCTGTTTGCTCTATGGACTTGGGTAGCAGCAGTAAACGTCAGCTGTACACAGAAGCCGCTGAGTAAGGGATGAATCTGCAGGATGCCTTGCAGCGCTTGTCTTTGCAGTTTACACTATGAATAACGTTTATTTGACATTGTCTATGGAATGTGTGAAGCTGCTAACCATGCGCCTGGGTGTTTGTGTGTTTGAACGCATTGCAGGGACTGTGCTTCTGCCGGGTTGCAGGAGAGTTGCCCAAGGCACTTTCCCTTTATATTCTGCTTTACGATATTTTCTATCTTTGGGGGAAGAACAAGCAAAGCTCAATATGTTTCCATTAAATATGACGACTGTATTTTGGGCGCGTAATTTGGCTGAGTTACAAGCCTATTTTCAGTGCCTTAAGTTCCATACTTTGTTTTGTTGTGCAGAAAGTAGGAATGAAAGCTGAATTTGGTGATCACAACTGTGTTCTACTTTAGTGTACAGGCTCACAAAAGGCCAAGACATCACTTTGTGCTCAAATGGAGTTGTCTGCCGCACATACTAGGGTATAGAGTTGTGGCAGCCGCTTCATGTTTATGAGCTGCACTGTCTGCATCCCATGCAGTGCCAGTGATAAATAGATTTTCTGCGTTGAAGTATGCGCTGGAGTTTCAGCAAACCGGTGCACGGACCCCTTCCGGACCTGTGCATGGTTGCTGAAGATGCTTATGATGCAGCCCTTGTATTTAAGTTTGAGGGGATAGTGTTCCCACAGGCACGCTTTTCAGACCATCACAATGTAAAACTAAGAACAACAGCGTTTGTTACAGCGCTTTATGGTAAGTGATTGATTCTGACTGGGAAACCTGTGGATGAGATGGTAGGTGGCAGTCTGAGTTGCAAAGAGCAGGAAACGGCATGTTAACAGCTCCATGGATTTGAGTGTTTATTAATTCTTCAACAATAAAAAATATTTTAAAACCTCTTTAACAATAAGATAACATTAATTATACATTTTAAAAACAGCAGACGGATCGCCTGTATTTTACAGATCATAAACGTTTCCCAATAAAATAATTTCAGCAATTTTATTCTCGAATGCCAGGTAGCTGCATATATTTTGAGGTACCAAACATCACGCACAGACTGGGATTGTGCTTACAGATTCTTAGTGCAACCTAATAATTCCTTACACCCAACTCCAAACGCCGTCGTTTAACCCACCTGGCTCTTTTATGCTAGTATGCATAACAGAAAAATAAAACATGAGCATCTGTCTCATCTGCCTGCTTGCATATCGGGCAGAGCTTACTACTCAGATTCATATCTGCCCATGAATTTGTATTTTTTACAGAGACATGGTTACATACTCACTCAAATCCCTCTTTGGGGCCCATCAGGAGACGGGGAGGGGAAGAACCGACCGGAGACAGATGTAAGGTGTGATAAAGGCTGCATTATTGGGAAACAGGTGCATCCTGAAAATATACCACAACCTTGGCCTTTGCCGTACAAAACTAGGCCTAACTAACTATACATATACCTGACCAAAACCCCCCCACCCCCACCCCTAAACAGTTCCCCGCCAACAACATTAACATCATTATCAATTACCCAAACGCCTGCCTCAACTGTTTAAACATCTGCCATATGTACACTCCCTCCCCCTCAGCCAGTAAAACTCATTCCTCCTATCCTACCCGCCGTTTAACTAGGAAAAAGCGCCATCCTACATAAACTTTCCAGCACCTGCTCCCAGCGACAACACATCCAGCCAATCCTAACCCAGAAAGCACCTGCTTCCCACAAACCCCCTTTCCAACCCAGAACTGCCATGACCCCGGACATACTCCCTTCTACTCCCCCCAACGAAAAACCTGTCCTAAAGGGAGGGCGGGCGGGACAACGCTCAATAATGCCCCCCGGCTGCTGGGTCACTGTCCCACGAAATGGTGCACAGTGACCAAAAATGGCCGCTCTTATCGGCCCAAGCCCAAAAAGAGCCCAATTCCCACCAGCTAGCCCAACCAGCCCAAAGTCCCTTCCTGTGTCCGTCCAAATCCTTCCCCCCACCCTTCCTCCCGGGGCCCCAAATTCCCCGGGGGGGGCGAGCCTCCCTCCGGTCGGCCACCCCACGCAAAGCCCCATTAGGGCCCATCGGGAGACGGGGAGGGGAAGACCCGACCAAAGACAGATGTAAGGTGTGATAAAGGCCGCTTTATTGGGAAACAGGTGCATCCTGAAAATATACCACAACCTTGGCCTTTGCCGTACAAAACGCGCTTTTTAATACCTGGCCCCCAAATATTGGAATGCGCTGCCAGAGGACCTGCAGGCATGACCCACTTTGATTCTCTTTAAGAAACACCTTAAAACCTGGCTATTTTAAATGAGAATTTTGTATTATGTTGCCTGCTACCTGGGCTCCGAGAGATCCCCTGGGGGATGATTCGTGCGCTATATAAATAATAAATAAGAATGCGCAAACTAAGCCAATGGGAGAATGCCCAAACAAACCTTAAGGGCTTATTTCAGACTTCTGTAGAGATCAAAACCATGCAGTACCCTGTCTATACCATGGTATTGTGATGTCAGGCCCACTATTTACTTTAATAGATAAATGCACTGCGATTTATGAAGTGCCAATACTCTCAAACTGTCAATGGTTTGTTTGAGAAATAGCAAATAAAGTTGAATAAAAAGCACACAAGAAAAGAGTAGGGGTAAGGACACAACCCTCTGAACCTTCTTATTGATGTTGATCTTGTCTGTCAGTTCACCATTTTGACCCCCACCGAATCTGTACAAAATTACCTATGTGGACCTGCCTTATTAGATATAACAGTCCCAGTGGCAGCCCTGCATCTGCAAGGATTTGCCACAGTCTCACTTTAGGGACCATGTCAAATTCTGCCAAAGGTTAACAAATGACACCTAAAGATTGCCCCCAGTGTTGACCAAAATCCATTTAATAAGAAGAAAGTGGAAAAGCTGGTTCGCTGTACCACTTCTTGCTCTAAACCCGACTTGGAAGGGGCTAAAGGTGTTTGTTTTAATCATCCAGTCATTCGCCTGTCGAGAACCTGCCGACAGAAAATTCTCTGCAGGTTGTCGATCAGGCTGATATTTACATGGTATAGTTCGACATCCCTTCATGTATCGGGGATGGATTCCCTGCAGGTATTGCATTCGACACAGCATTAATATATAGGGCCCAGAGGGTGGGTTTAGTAAAAAAGATGTCAGTAGGGATCTTGTCTTAATCAAGAACACCTGCTTTTTTCGGAACAATTAACGCATTCGTTGATTCTTCCAGGGAGAACGTATAATGGGACCTCTGTGCATGTATATTATGATTGGAACTCAAACTCGGTTATCAACCTCACTATGGGCTGTATAAAGTGAAGTAAGAATTTCTAACATATTCGTCTACCTGTATATGAGCTTCTGGGCCCCCTAATTTGGTGCTTCCACCCTAGGATATAATTTTGAAATCTTAACACCTTGGCTGCTACTTGATTTTTTCCCCTGTGCTGGACATTCCAGAATAGGGTGTGGCCGTGACGGAACCATTTCGTCATCAGCACAGCTCAGCCGTGACTGATGACGGAATGGTTCCGTCACAAGCATCGAAGGGGTTAAATCATATTCTATTCTTGGCTGTCTGTAGAAGGTTTACCAATTTCTCTCTGTCCTGTTTTGTCTTAGCTCCTTTGAAGCTTTCCCTATACAGTCAATTCTATCCCTGATACCTGGATTAACTGTGTCAATTAGTTCGAACTTCCTGCTCAGCACTCAAGGTTGAATCCCTTACTGCCACTTGGAGAGTTCATACCTGCAGTAAAGTTCTTTCTTAAGAAAATTTTAAATTGTTAGATAGGATTTTTTGTTTATCCAATAGCAAAATAGGAGAATCCAGGTTGTTGGTAACAAATTCTGGTGTAGGTGTGATAATGCAAATTATTCTCTGGATGGTTGTGGGATCGCTGATTATATTTGTCAATTTTACACTCCTCTTATTGTTGGTAACTTCTATATCATTAGCAGTTAAACAAAGAGTCCCAGGTCCATTTGTGTTAATCCGATTTGTGACTACACACACAGAGGATCATGGTTACTCTCATGTCTCGAGATCACCTGAATGTCAACCATTTCCCCCCATAGCTGAGTGTCTAGTAGTCTATTATCGATATTGCTCCGGTAGGAGCCTCTCATATAAGTTGGACCTGCAGCCACGTCTGAAGGGGAATGACCGTTACATGCATGAACACAGTGAGATTCATTCATAATGATAAAATGCCAATGAGCTTTAAAGGTGACCTAGTGAAATGAGCTCTGAAAGGAACACTCAATTGCAGAATGTCCCAATGGATGCCCTCCTCTCCTCTTTCCAACCTCTCTTAGTAAGCCAGAGGGCTCAAAAGTGGTGATAATAACTCCACAAATAATGAATACAAATATCTACTATACTTTGTGAAGAGATTGTGAAGCAAGATTAAAGTCCTTGATTCTGTTAACTTGCTAGTGCACCAATTGTATATAATAAATAGAAGAACCGGCTTCTGCTCTATAAGAGGAGCCTTAAGACCCAGCAGGTCTGGTGAGACAGTTAGAAGTTGCTTAAAACTGCAAAACGGAGGGGTGTGGGTGGGATGTGGTCTTGGGAGAAGTATACAGCTGGTCCCTCATAGGACAACCACGATGCTAGGTAACATGCTACGAATAACTTATTGTCGTGCTGATTCATGTGTGCAGTTATTTTAGTTTACGTTTAATGTAATAACTTAAAAAAAAAACAAAAAGCAAATTGTATTTTTACTGTGAATTCATTCGTTCCACGTTTATGATCATCTTGATGATTGATGCTATTCCTGCAACCGGACGAGGTTTCGAAGTCTCCGTATTGCCTACATATGATTCATACTGCAAGCCGGCCTCAGGGTTGTAGGCGTCTATGTGTATGTTGATGATTACACTATATGATTTTGCAATAAAAATAAATTAAAAAAAAAAAACTGCAAAACAATTATGCTTTTTTTCCACACATAATTCCCCTGATTTTCCAACCAAAACTTGAAAATGTGTGTAACCCTGTGTGTAATATACCTTAAGTAGCCCAAGTCTCTTGGAAAATGCAGAATTTAAAAGTATCTATAAAATTGTCCCAGTCACTATCACCTAGTTTCGTTTTGAGCTCTGAAATATTCCAACTTATCATTGCTATTATCCTGAAGCAAATTTTTATGATTGGCTGGTGGCTTCGAACTTCCACTTACTCAGGCTGAATGAATGAAATGCATGAATGAAATGACCATTCACAGAGCTCATAGCTACCCTAAGGCATTCCAGCGCTATTTGCGAACGTGGACCGAGATGAGGCTGCCAATAAGGTATTGCTTTGGCTTGGGGTTCAGTCACGCCCCCCCTGCACTGACACCACACTGGGTTCCTAAGGTGTCCTTTGTTTATCTGGGGGCTTATTTACAAGATGCTTTATGTACCACTCAACGTGGTACATGCAAGACTGTTGTTATAAAAGTAATGTCCATTCCAGGTAGTATCTTCAAATTGATTTATTAAGTAGACGTTACAAGGGAGAACCCCACCAGGAGCAGCCTCACTGCTCAGCCCATCACCAACTGACAATCACACTCGTGAACATTCCACTCACCAACATTCTCACACACAGTCACCCAGGCTGAGCAGCAGCAGTATAACCCATCCCCTTTCTTTGTAATGGAAAATAAGGAATTCTCAAAAGACATTAGAAACATTGCAAGAAATACATAAGATGATAACTTTCTGAAGCATAGCATGAAAAATTAAAGATGGAACATTTATGTAGAGAAAATGAAATGGGATGGGAGAAACAGTAACACAAGTACAGAGGCTCATGCACACCATCCTCCATTGCAAAAACAACCCAAACACTCCCACACCACAGACTACAGACCAAACCCAAGTACCTGGATCGTGCAAGCTGGCCAGGCAAACACAAGAAGTACAAGAGAGCCAACAACAACAGTGTGAAAGAAAACTAACAATAAGAAAAGAAACAGTATGCAGGCATGGGATATATCCACACAACATAAGAACAAGCACAATATGAGCAAACTTCCCCCAACAACAAATTGGGGTGTGATGTGTGGAAGGGGCTCCACACAGAACCAAAAGGACTCTCAACGCAAACCCTGGCGTGCGAGGTGAAAAACACACATCTAGCAAAAGAAACCTTGACATCCAAGGGAGTAAAAGTGCAATAAAGACAAAAGCAGGAAGAAACCTGGAAATCACGCAAGTAAATGCACAAAAAGTAGGCACACATAACTCTTTCCCCAACTGAGAGTTGGGGTGAGCTGTGCAGAGAACAGTCTACACAGAACCAATCAGGCACATATCAATTGACTTAAAATGTAAGGAACTCCCCCTAACGCAAGATGGAGTGCGACGTGTAGAAAAGGCTCTACACAGAACAATTAAAGATCACTCCAATCAGCAACAATATACTCCACCCAAACATAAAGTTGGGTTGTGATGTGTGGAAGGGACTCCACACGGAACCAAAACCTCCGTTCAAGAATGGGTGCTTATGCCATACTAACCCTTAACCACGTAAAGTGGGAGACAGCAATACCAGGAGCAGATGCATGCCAAAACGCATGACACAAATCACCATAAACCCTGTAACCAATGGGGTACTTGGTAGCAAACTTAGCAAAATGTAGAATAGCATGTAACATGAACGGACCAAGCAGAAACTCCACCCAAACATAAAGTTGGGTTGTGATGTGTCGAAGGGACTCCACATGGAACCAAAACATCCGTAAAACAATGGGTGGTTGTACCACACTAACCCATAACCACGTAAAGTGGGAGAAAACACAGCAACACTCAATAGAAAAAAAAATCACTAAGAAGATAAACACACACTCTCCCTCATCTACATCACCCCTCAACACACTTCAAACAAATGTACAGAGGTAAGACACAACCCCTCCAAGTACTTCAAACAACTGTATTCAATCGGTCAGCAGATACAATGTCTCAACAGAATCAATGTCTCGGCACAACATAGGGGAAACCATAACTGGACAAAAAAAAGAAGTTGACATGCAGGGCAGAAAACAAAGCACTGCACAAGATAACTCATGGCATAAGTAACAACACACACAGCAGGAACAAGCGATTGTTTGGGAGCAATGAGTGCAGAAGTGAAGAACAATAAACACATCAGAATGCCATAGTTCTGTAATAAACGGGATGCAACTATGGTGAGCGGTACCTCACCCGAAACATTGCAGAAAAGACCGATATGACCATGCCCCTCGCAGCTTGCCACCTGATAGGCCAAGTAGCCCGCGGCCTTGGCCAGACGGTGCTTAGCGGTTGTGGTGAGAGGATAGCCCCTCCCATATCCGGTGAACCATTGGCCCACCCTCTTGCTCACACCCCCCCCTACGAGGGGCAGAGCATTCAAGTGACCCCCGATTGTCCAGGTTACCAACCGCCCGTAGGATAACGGGGCACCGTCTCACCCCAGGGTCCACCGCACAGATCTCCCGGGGATATTGGGCCTCAGCACCCTTTGTGCTTCTGAATAGGGTACTCCTGAGTACCTTTTGCCTCTGGATCGTCCTGTAACTCCTCCTGCAACACAAATAACAAATATTACAAGCAAAGCTCCCCCCGCCTCCTGAGATGCAGGGTAAGCGGAAGGGAGGGCAACATCGAGGGAAGAAGGACGTTATCCTGCGGCGACGGACGACAAAGAGGCCGCCTAGAGGGAGGAGGAAGTCTAAATACCCGACCCCCCCCTCACCCGCCGGAAGTGACGCGCCAGCAGCTAGCAGCTGGCAAACTCTGTGGCTGCTGCACTTGCCATCTTGTGGCACTACGGGGTCCGCCCTCTTATGAGGGTCCCCTGCGGCGACAAGTCGGTCGGCCCGCATAGTGCTAATATCGGCCCGCACAACAGCCCCCCATCATACATGTTGCACATAATAAATAAACAGACAAGACAACTTGTTGGTGGGAAAAGGTAGCTGCAGGTTTATTAGCATAACTTATGACAAAACATAGTGGGTTATCTTACAGACGATCCAAAGGCAAGCCGCCCCTCGCAGCTTGCCACCTGATAGGCCAAGTAGCCCGCGGCCTTGGCCAGACGGTGCTTAGCAGTTGTGGTGAGAGGATAGCCCCTCCCATATCCGGTGAACCATTGGTCCACCCTCTTGCTCACACCCCCCCCCCATACGAGGGGCGGAGCGTTCAAGCGACCCCCGGCTGTCCAGGTTACCAACCACCCGAAGGATAACGGGGCGAGATCTGTCCACCGCACAGATCTCCCGGGGATATTGGGCCTCAGCACCCTTTGTGCTTTTGAATAGGGTACTCCTGAGTACCTTTCGCCCCTGGATCGTCCTGTAACTCCTCCACAGCCCTGGATGTGGCGACCGTCGCAGCCAGGGCCCCCCACCTGAGCTCAACCTTCCTAAACGCAGCCTGCTGATAAAAGGGCTTCCTGGAGGTCCAACAGGAATAAATCCATGTCTACCCTGGAGAGGTGTACTCCTTCCTCATCGAAGCATCCTGGGGATTTGGTGTGGAGTTCCCCATGTCTAATGAAGCCAAAGCCCATCAGCTCAGCGAATCTGCGCATCGCGCAGTTAACTTTCCTTCGCGCTACTTCTAACGCTTGCCCCGAGCATGGCCCGAGCCAAACCAGGCGTGGTGTGATCTCAGACCACCATAGCTCGCAAGGTCCTAATAAGTTGCTGATCTTGGAAATGTTCACTTTCATGTCCCTTAGCAGGAATCTTTTACCTAAAATAGGCAAGTCATTCCCTCCCAGGTGCAGAATAAGCACGTCTGGGGGATGGGGGCTCCCCTGTAATTCCTGTTTCAGAATGCCCAACACCCCATTCCAACGCAAGCCATTGAATCCGCGCCACACAAAATGAGTTTTGTTAAACCCATGATTCCACTTCCTGCTTTCAGCCCACAGAGCCAACTTGGAGACACCCTCGTGGCCCAGCATCCAAACCGTGGTTCCTGGTAAATAAAGAGAAGTGGTGAAGGTAACTATTTTATTGAACATGCATTTAAAATCACACTGGCATAAAACCACACTGCAAAATGAAACATAACATAACTCAAATTGTGGGACGGGGCATATTGCCCGAAAGCTACAAGATACTGCCTTCTGTCCCAGAAAAAACACACTCATATAAATTGCTACAATCTCTGAAAAAACTACATGCTGCTCACTGGTCTGATGTACCTCTTGTAACAATCAGAATTCCATCTCCCCACTTGCTTTATGCCCTCTACTTGTATCCCTTCGGAGAAAGCAGTGGTAGCTGCGCCTATGTAGAAAGAGTGTGTACAAAAACGTTTGCCCTGTGTTGAAACACCTGCAGTAACCAAACATGCTTGCATGACATGTTCTACTTGATATTTGGTGAGAGGGGTGCCATCTGAGTGCATGAGGAGGTATCCATCACTTGTCGGGCGGATGGCTAGGTAAGCCGCCAGGAGGCTCACTGGGCAGAACTTGGGCAAGCCTAGGCTTTGTAAACAAAACAATTTCCCTCTTCCCCGCTGGTCAGTTTTGGATTGACGAAGGGTGTTCTTGAGAGCATCACCTATCAATGACACATCCTGCAACAGCATTGCTATCCTTGACGAGTCATTCTTAGACCTGGCCACAAGCTCGGAGATCCTGAAAGCGCCAAAGAACGATAAGCTGAAAGTGGAAGCGAACAAAGCCGCCTCGAAAACGGAGGAGGTAACCTGGGGCACACAAAGGATCATGCTTTGTAGTATCTGAAAGTCAATGGGCGATCTGTTGTCAGGAGCTTTAGGTTCACCTCTAGCCCACCCTCTTAGAGCTGCCCTGATAACAAATGTCCTAGTCGGGTCATCCTGTCCCTTCATCTTGGCGTTGTGGCTAATGGCTGCTAAGTGGCCTGTTATCCATGAGTGGCTCTTTTTGTTATCTTTGGCCCACAGGATAAAGGCCTGAACTTTCAACTCTGCGGCTGCCCCAGAGTCCTCCCACGACCCCACAGTGGCACAGAATTTTTTCACACATGCTTTGTATCTTTTGTTAGTGCTTGGTGCCAGCGACATCTCTTCCAGGGCCTTCATCCTGTTCACCACTTCAAAAGGTACCAGAGGTGTGTTGGGAATGGGGTGGCTTCCTCTCTCGCTCTCGGCCAAGCATCTCAGAACCGTTGCCACTGAAAACGAAAGAGAGTGTCAGCCGCAATGTTTTTGGTACCCTGAATGTGGTGCGCCCTACATTCGACATTGTTGTAAAGGCAAGTTTGCACCAGTTCGGGCAGCAGACATAACACAAGGGGGCAACTGGCAGAGTGAGAGTTGATGGCTTGTACTACTGCTAAGTTGTCTGACCACAGCAGGACCCTTTTGGCTGACAGAATAGCAGGTCATAAGTGAAAGGCCACTACGATGGGGAACAGCTCTAGCACAGTGATCTTAGCTGTCACCCTTTTCTTGATCCAAGGGTTGGGCCATTTCTAAGCGCACCACTACCTGTCTAAAATGGCGCCAAAACTGTGCCTACCTGACGCATCTGTGTAGAGGGCAAGGTCAGGGCTGCCATCCCATGGAGCCCTCCAAATCACTGCCCCATTGAAGTTGCGCAGAAACTCAGACCACATGGCCAAATCGTGTTGAATGCCCTTGCTCAGCTTCACCATGTGGTGCTTTTTGGATATATTTACAGTAGCCCTAGCGAGTCTCCTGGCAAAGACCCTACCTGATGGGATGATTCTGGCAGCAAAGTTGACGAGACCTAAGATGCCCTGGATGCACCCCAGGGAAGCTTTGTTCAGTCCTACCAGCGCCTGAATCTTGTTAGACAGGTCGCGCACCTTATCCGCTGGTAATCTGGACTCCCCCGCAATCGTGTCGATCTCTATTCCCAGGAAAGTCAAAATTTGCGCTGGCCCCACTGTCTTACCAGGAGCAAGGGGTACCCCTAGGTGGTCTGTGAGAAGAACAAAGTCTGCCAGTACCTGAGAGCAAAGCTGTGTCCCGTCGCTCCCAATGAACAAAAAGTCATCCAAGTAATGTTACCCCTTCTACACCATACGTGTCTTGGAGTGCCCATTGCAGGAAACAACTGAAAGCTTCGAAGTACGCACAGGACACAGCGCAACCCATGGGCCTGCATTCGTCACAGTAGAACTTACCGTCTAGCTTGAAACCTAGCAGGTGATAGCTGCTCAGGTGGACTGGTAATAGCCTGAAAGCTGATTCAATATCTGCTTTGGCTAACCAGGTCCCTCTGCCCGCCCTCCTAACCAGGTCCAATGCTACGTCCAGCGTGCAGTATGACACCGAGCATGCTCCCTCCTCTAAACCATCATTGACCGAAGTCCCTTTAGGGTTGGAGAGGTGATGAATGAGTCTAAAGGCACCTGGTTCCTTCTTGGGTACTACCCCCAGGGGAGATACAACAAAATTCTCAAGTGGCGGGTGCAGGAAAGGACCGCCTATTCTGCCCAATGCTCTCTCTTTTTCCACTTTAGCCCTAACCACCTCTGGTTGATCTTTAGCAGATCTTAGATTGTCAGCATCCTTGCTCCCTAGGGCACCTGTAAAAGGGATCTTGAAACCTTCATGAAATCCAAACAATCAATCAAAGCACAAATCACAAGAGCAAACGGCTGTCTGCTTCTACTTCCTGAGCAAGGGAGTAATGTGGTCTAGAATCATGGGGGACACACCAACTGGCGCTTGCAGATGAACAAGTGGAGGAATAGAGTGGGAAACTGGAAAAAAGGAGCGCCCAGAAACATCGCTTAGCTGCAAAGGGGCTGAGTGGGAAAGCGTGGATGGGATAGCCAGAAGTGGAGACCTGGTGCCTACCTCAAAATTACTGTCCCCCTTTCCCAACTGGCTGTGTGCTTTGCTTAGAAAGGCATGAGTTTGCGGGGTGGGGTCCCTCACAAGTGTTACAGGCATGTAAGAATTTGCATGTCTTACCCCAGGAGCAAGACCCATTATTGAAAAGACGGCAAGTGCCCGGGGGGATCGCTTGAAGCCACCTCTGTAACCACCTCCTCTGCGGCCTCCTAGAAAGGCGTGCTTGCCCTTACCTCGAAACTGAAAGGACCCCCCTGTCGTAGACTGACCCCCAGGGAGGCTACCTGGTGCGGTAACAGATAGCTGGCCCCATGCCCCCATGTGCTCCATCCAGAGCTGAACTTCTTTTTGATCCCAGTTCATCCCTGGGCATTGAGACATTTTCCTTCTGAATTCCCTATCGTAATTGATCGATCTATTACCACCCCATTTCAAGGCCTCATTGCGAATAATCCTAGAGGATTGGACCAGGCCTGGGCCCTGTTCAGGGAATTTTTCCATGGTGACTGACGCTAAAATGGAAAAGGCTTCTAACCAATTAGAAATGTTCTTTTCAGGCCATGGCTGATACTTTTCCTTTTTGTCATCATCCTTAGCCCCAAACTTCCTAGCGTCCATACCTTCCTGACCTAACACAAGGAGCGTAAAATTATCTATAAACTCCCTTTTCCAAATACCCTCTTTGGCAGCTTGTGGTACCTGCCAAGCCAGGGAGCATCGCCCAGAAAGGAGCGGTGCGGTGGATATCGCAGGAACCGGGGAAGGAAAGGGCGTGGACAAAAGGCTGGCAGCAGGAGGCACCCCTGCGGTAATGTTAGCAGAGGCCGAAGGCAGGCTGGGAACCAAAGGAGTGACCGCGGGAGGAGCAGCGGGGGAACTCCCCAAAGGCACTGCACTCTGCAACCCAGTCCCAATAACCACTGGTGTAATAGCAGCCTGTACCGTATCCCCTTGCTTGGAAGTCTGGACAGATGACCACACGGAGGAGGCAGCCGGGGCAGGACTCACGCTAACAACGCTACTTCCCCCCCCCTTGAGGCATGCTAGCAGCAGCAAACCCCCCTTGGAAGCGCCCCATAAAATTGTTCATGGTGTCCATCATTTTAGCAAGATCGTCTCTTGTTGCGAAATTACCTTGGGCAGCCTGGCTGTCCTTAGAGAGGACCGGGGGCGGCGATGATGCAATTGACACCTGCGACGGGACATCACGGGGGTCGCCACCGTTTTACTTCGTGTATGCGGCAGAGAATCCTGTGGGAAATCCCTAACAGTGGGCTTTCTGATCCATTTGGGCCTGGAAGGGGCGGCATCGGCACTGTTATGGGGATCCGACGCTGGTGAGTCACCCGGGAAACCAGAATCATCTGGCTCTGGTGTGTGCATCAAGCTCTGTGCCCATGCAAGGCCTTTAAGTTTTGCCATCTCCAAGAAGTCTGCCCACCATGCATCCTGGGAGGTGCCCGGCAATGAGTCCTCCACCTGGGTAATTTCCGGAAAGAGAGGGGGGAACTTTGGCTGTCCATTCTCACTTCTGTTCGCCCTCACGGGATATCAAAGCGTTGCGAAAATGGCGTAAACGGAAAGTGCGATCGATGTGGAGAAAACTCAGCGAGAGAGGGCAAAAAAGGGGCTATGGAGGGAAATAGGTAACGTTAGTTGGTGCACTTGTAGGTGACAATCTTTCCGACTTCACTATGTCGTGCTCCCTCTCCCCTTTTAGCGTGCAAGCCCCCTCCCTTCTGTGTCCCCACCTCGGTCTGGTCCTTAACTATATACCTGTATCTGCCCCACAATGTGCCCCCAGGACAGACTTCTCGTCCTTTGCCCCGACTTCTTTGTTTTGAATCCTGAAAGATAAAAGAAATTGTCATAACATTCTTTTCATTCCTTCAGCTGAGCTCTTTGATCCGCATTGCTCCTTCAGCTTCTGGCGTCGTGCCACCATAGCACAGCTTTCTTCCAGCCAGTCCTCTCCAGCCGTACAAGTACCCATTTCCTGAAAGTACACACATGTTAGGGGCGTCTTATACATAAACATACGTCATCCCTGACGCCATTCTTTATTTCACCCCCAAACGTCCCCGGGCTATTGACCTGAAAATGTGGTGTGTACCAAGCCCAAAGTGTTACCCTAGGCCTAAGCGCCTGGCGTGACAGAAAAAACGCCATTCTCACGTCAAAACAGGCTCGTGAAAACTTCCCCTAAATCCTGGGACCTCCAGGCGACCTGTTGGGCGTGACGACCTAGTCATCCTGAGATCCTCAGTAGCAGACTCCTAAATAGAAATCTCTATAATGCATTCACGTAGTCCAATGCAAGGCACGCTGAGCCTCACCACCCCCCCTCGCCCCTTGTATCCAACTCGTTCCTCCGCTAACAAAAGGAGAGCCTGCCCAGTTCGCATTCAAAGCCGAAGGATAATCCTTGACCCCCGCTAGGAAAACCAATGGTTGCCCCCCCTTACCAATCAGTGCGAGGGCATACCGCCGCTGCAGGAACCGCAAGAAAATCCGCAGTGGATAGTGGCCAGTGAGCGAAAACAATGAAGCTGCACGTCAAAATGAACCCAATATAAGAATTCTGAATTGAGCACGAGAGCAAAAGCATCCATCTTCAGTCCTGGTGCTGACCGCGGTGCGCGGCCCACAGTTGGCAAGCGCACACGATGGTGGCTGAAAATTTCTTCTAAGGGCAAATAACTAAACTTTCCGGCGTGCATGTTCCCCCAAAAGAGCAAAACAAAGCAAATGGCGGAAACACGGGCACCAAATACCCACTACACCCGGCATCCAGAAGGGGCTGCTCCTGAAAAAGACCGCACCGGGCCTATGACATACATGCGTCGAGCATTAATAATTAGAGCCCTAAAATGGCCACCACCGACGCCATTCACCACGTGGGTCGGACAAAAGAAACAAGATACCCCTGAAAATGGCCGCACTGGGCACCATTATCCTTCTGCGCCGGACAATTATGCCCCTAAAAATGGCTGCCCTTTCACGCCATTAACCACGTGCGACAAAGATAGCAAACAAGAACCACAGACCAGCACCATCCCCGCGCTCGGTCACTGAGTCCCATTGCCAACCCCTAACCGCCGCGAGTCTCACGTGGACTGGCAGACAAACTAATAGATCAGCGCTGGGCTGCACCGAGGTCGTGCTCTCCCCCGGGGCCTGGACTCACCCGACTGTAAATGCAGGACAGCTGGCCCAGAACATACGCACAAGGAATGCAAAGAAATTAAACTTCCTGCATCTCTGCCTGGCCCAAACGCAAGTGCACCGATGCACGAACGACCTTCATGCAGTGAACCCTTGTAACAATGGTGGGTGGGGGCAGAGGAGACCGTACCGACAGCCTCCACTCGCTGAGAATACCCCCTATCTCATTTGCACTGCCGAGAGATGCCGCAAGCCACATCCTCTCTCCCGTGTCGCAAACATACCGGAACCCCTGCCCCCTCTTACTAATACAACCAGCGAAACAAGCACCCGGGCAGTGAAAAAGCAGTCTCCATGAAATAACATGCTCCGCTAGGTACCTGGAGGGGGAGAACCCCGCGCCGTGCCCATCCCCAGCAATACCCGAAATACACAAAAGACACACAATAACTTTGTCAAAACATCGATACAAGCACCCGTGCCGTAGGATCACAGTCCCCGATCAAAACTGTAGTGTAGTTCCTATATTCCCAATAGGCTCTGCGCATTGGAATAACATAAACAGCAGTGTAGACGTAGGACTGAGGTCATCTAGGTCTCTACTGACTATGTTAGACTTAATTAGTTTTGCCAGCTAGCTCAGAGGCCACTAGAAACTTTCTCGAATGAATAGGGAGGGGTTAACTTCCCTGATTTAGAAAAGAAGGGATTAGCTTCTGACAACCATATAACATGACAACTTTGCTCCCCCAGAATAAGGAGTATATCTCCAGAGTCGTGTGAAAACAAAAGACAGCTATTTCACTCAGTCAATCGTGCATGCTTAATTTCACCAGGGTGCAGAGAAATAGAGAGACGGGCATTTTCAATAAAAGGTGTTATTTTATTGAGCAGTCTCCTTTCTCATGCAAGAGAAATGAATTGCCACAATTGCAATACTTATTATGAAGTAAAGTGCATACAGTAAAAGGAGTATTATAAAATAATACTGTAAAAGCATTGATATGGTTTCTTAGCCATATGATACTTTAAAACTGATAAAATATTTACATACATAAAAACATTGACTAACAAACTCAACTGGTGCTTCTAAGATACGCCTACCCCGGTGTACCTGACCTAAGCCTAATACGTGGGAAGGAGTAAGTAAGTTGCAGTGTTAAGTTAAGTTGGGTTTTTTGCCAAGAATCTGTATCAAGAATTCTCTCTAAATTTGAATCAGCTCCGTACCTTGGTTATAGAATGAAGGAGGTCTTGTATCTCGTTTCTCAGGACTCAATCTCCCGGTAACCAGCAAGGATGACTGTAAACACCGGAGCTGGATTGCTCGGCGTGAGAAAAGGCAGCTTCTCCATTGTGTCAAAGGGGAGGGGCGGCTTCCTTCGGCTCTCGCATCAGCTGGGCTTCGGATAAGTAGATAGCCGCTCTGCTCCACACCACCGTGTGTTGCTTAAGGCAAGTGTTGGTATATTTATACCTGGAAGGTGCTGTGTTTGACATAAGACGTCAATAAAAGATGTCACTAAGAACAGCAGTTCAATGACAAATCAAAGCAAAGACAGGTGGAATTCCCAGGTTACTGAAGGTTTGGTGTGTCAAAAGAACTCGTTGTGCTCTCTAGGAATCTAAGGAAGTAGCCTTGCTGTATTTGAGCTGCGTGGGCTATGACTGAATATGGGTAAGATTCTTATGCCTTCATTAGGACATGATTTATCATAACCGCATAAGGGCATGAATCAGGAATATTTAATTAGAGTCCTAGATACGTTCACAACACCCACTCCACATATAATGTCCATCATTACTAAATACTAAGCAATATATAAACATATAGGTATGCATGTGTTTTCCAACCCACCCCAAAATACAATGAAATGCATTTGAAATGGTATAGATACACGAAATTAGTATTATACTGTACGCTTTCAAGCAGAGTTATCATTCAGGAAATGGAAATATGAATATAGGCTGAATGAGTTGCAAAAATTACATTTATGAAATGGCTCTGAATACAGAAAAAAAAGTCGAGACCATTTTATCACAAAGTTATACAAGATTGTACATAGGCTAGAGGCTGATTCGAAATATTGTCTCTAGAGTCTCTAAAAATAGAACTTCTGTTCTCTAAGAATAGTTCTACTTTAACCAGAGTACCATGTGCCAAAAAACTGTAAATATTTTGGAAATTAGGGGAAAATAATGTTGTTCTCGGGAAGGGAGAAAAAAAATAATTTCACTGTCTTTTTGGAGTTCTGTTTATAAAAACTGAAGGCCGAATTCAGAGTTCAGGGAACGCTGTGAGCTCGCTTTTTCAAATATTATTCTCGTTGTTAGGGGAGAACATTACTTCTGATAGGCCGGCAAAATATTTGTCTACAACAGTAGGTGAAAGTTGGGCCAACTCCGAAAAGGTGGAAATAGTGCAAATGTGCGATGAATTGCCATCATCGAAGTCAGGATCAGCAATGTTCACAGAAGGTTGTACCTGTGTGGTGCCGCTTTCATCTTGTACCTCACCACCACTTAATCGTAATGGTGAAGTCTCAACGGATGCCGTCATCAGAATAGGTAGCCGCTGGGGACAACACGTTGCATGAGTCGTTACCGGACAAAGCAAAGCGTCGATATCCAATGGTACTGCTGATGGTAGTGTAAGACAAACGTCCAACACGCATTCTTCTCCGCATAGCAGACATCGAAGCACAGGTAAGATGCAATTTTGCCAAATTGGTCTGAATGAAAGAAACCAGGTAGTATTCAGATCTCTTAGCCGGGCCAATCCGAGGACCTTAGTGATACGGTCTCGGTACCGTATTGCTAGGATCTTTTCTTCCATCGTAGCCAGAGTTTTGTCTGTGACTTGGCTTGCCATATCGGAGCAGAAGGAACAAAAATAAAATTCCCGCTACGAGTCCCAAAATAAGAGGCAGGCCACCGAAGAGCGAATGCACAAAATTCGGGAAGATGCCAAGAACTGCTTCGAAGGGTGTTAGCAGTCCCGAAAAAATTGTCTTAAATACATGTGCGATGCCACTGGTATCTGACATGTTTAAGATTTGACTTAACATTGCTACAAAATGCACCAGGCAATTTGTTGCTAATAGGGTATGTATCTCTGCCGCTGTCCTTGCAACTTGCAGGTCATACGTCTCTTTGGACGAGGTTAAAGGCACAGTTGTCTGTAAAAGAATAGACTTCATTCTGCTTAAAGTATCAATTCGAATAGAAGAGATATTCACATAAGGCCATATTGCCGCCTCCATGTCTGGATTGCTGTTTGGATACAATACTTGCATACAGCAAATGACCTTGGACGTCACAGTTACGAGATAGGGTTTTCCTGGCACCATGCCACAGCAGCTGTGTTCACTTATTAGAACGTAGCTGCCGTTGGAAAGCTGTCTGAAAAATGGTTTTATCTGTGTAGTAGGGGTGCCCTGCAGATGACAGGAAAGGTTGTTCGAAGAACCTTCACAGGCCCCATGTAAGTTAATACCTTGACACAGGAGTGTACTGCTTAGTGATTTTTTACAATCATTACCACTAAGAAATACCTCTTTTTTCCCTTCACTGTAACATTTGAGTGTATAAGGTAAATTCCAGGCAGATTTGATGTTTCCTTTACCCAAACTTTCATACAGGCCTGCTGGTATATATTTTTGGCAGTATTGAAACTGAAAAATTGTTATCAGGATTGTAATGGTGCCATGTATTATCCATTCAATGACAGGTCTTTCTGACATTGTCAATGGTAATCTCTCAAGTTTTTCAATGCTCAGTATCGTATAGTCTGCTCCTTTTTGTGCCAAACTGATTTGTTTATCAGTAAGGTTAAATATAGAAAACAATGACGTTGTGTTGATTAAACGCCATGGCACATAGCCTGAACGCAGGTTTTGCAATGTCCAGCCTAGCTGTACAATAGAACGTAATTGGGACTGGCATGTTGTAACATTAGCATGTCCTGCTCTATTATATCGATAGCAGATGATACAATGCTGTCCAGTGAATAGATTCTGGAGGACAGAGTCGTTAACCCATTGTCCACAACAGAAAGTGATTTCTCCAAATTGATACGGTCAATTACCCGTATTTTTTCTGCAGTTTCAATTTGTTTTAATTTCCAAGCTTCATTGTAATCTGCGTATATACTGGCGTATATGAAACGTTTTTGACGCTGTTTGCGAGGTCCCATTATGAAATCTCGCAAGTCAGCACCTTCTTTAAGTAAAGTTAAGTGTTGCTTTATTTCGGGAAGTGTGGATTTCTGTAGCCAGTCAAGGCATAGTTTTCCTACACTATATGTTGTAACTATCCCTGGATGTTGTCTCTGGGAATATCTAGGGTCTGGCCTGTTCTGTTTGAACCCCTGTATTTTTTTCCGGAATCTATTCTGACAGTTATTTGTGTCTATGGGCCAGATCAATCATTTTTTCCAATCAGGATTTGTTCTGTTTTGTTTTAAAATATAGGGCATGTCTAACCCCTTATCAGTAGTGGTGTTTCTATCAGGCATAGGTTTTGGTATAGACGGGTTATTTAAATCTTTTATCTTGGCTAAACCAAGACAGGTTGTTTGCTGAATTGTGTCATTCAGGAACATTATTTGTTCTAGGATCATGCAGGCTCTGAATAATGCTTCTAGACCTTGTACCTGTCATTCTTTTGTTCCCCAGATGGTTTTTGTTTCAATGTTGTTTTTCCAAAACTCAAAACCAAATGTTGACATTTTATCGTAAAATTTTTCAGAATAAATCAATTTAGTATTTGTCAGCATGTTTTTCATTACTGTCTTATTTGACATCTTGAAATAAAACATTTCTGGATCAGTGTGATTAAACCCTGAAAAGTATGGGAATTTTTCATAAAACGTTTTCGAACTGCCTATTGGCGGAGTTGGATAATGTTCCCACTGATTAAATGAAAAAACATTTCTAGGATTCGCAGACTTATGCAGATAATGATGACCATAGTGGTTGTAACAGTGCATTTCTTCATAATTCGATGAACCCTGTAAATAATCATGTTCTGTAAATTTTGCTGACATTTCTAAATCTGACATCATATTATTAATATTTTCAAAGTCCCAATCATCAGAGAAAGAACTTGGTGTCACAAAGTCACTCAATGAAATCTTGAATTGGTGTGGATACTTCAAGAGCTCTACCTGGCCATAGATTTCATAGTCAGTTCTGTCCCATGCTATACCACCAGGTATAGGCTTTGCTGTGATGTTCACTGATGATAGGTCTCTTTTTTCTATGTGAGAGGATCTGTGTGGTTTCAGGACCAAGTTGATGTTCTGACTTGCTGTGTCCATTGTACTGTATTTTCCATCAATAAATGTTCCCAAAATTAAAATGAAGATGAGCCAAAGTAGTAGGATAAGTACACCTAACACAATCCATAGTTCAATCCAAGGGGAAACTAGATATGTTTCTTTGAGTTGATGGAAAAGTTCTGTAATTTTCATTTTGAAAGTTTTTGTTGCTGGCTTGTCTCCATGTTCACTCGGATCATCGGAAAAATCATCAAAGTTGATAAAATAGCCAGATGCAGTTCTGTCAATTGGTGGGATTGCTTCCGGATTTCCATTGATCTTTGCATTTTCTCTTGTTACATTTGTATAGTCCGAGGCTACATCGTTGTAGACTGGTGTTTCTTCATTTACTGTTGCAATTTGGGTTTCAAGAGGCACAAGTTCCATGGCTTTGTTGCATAGTCCTTTTTTATTCACTGATGGTTTATCGAAAGTGATTAGTCTTTCAGTTTGAACCTCTTGCATTGTAGCAAGATTTGGTCTTCTGATACTTCTTGGGAGTCCACTAGGCCTACTACTTATTATTGGCCACATGATTGTGGTTTCACCAGGTCGATGGATACAACTATGTTCTCCTTTTTACCAGCAAGTGGCGGTAGAACTACTGATCTTGTTCCGCTGACAGCTAAGACAGGTACTGCTTTTCTGTAAGAAGGCCCAAATTCCTTCTTCACCGCGATCTTTTCTCTGACCAGATCCCCAATCTTTGGAATCCAGACAGGTCTTGCTGGGACAGGTGGTTCTTCAGTGGTTGTTGGCTTAGACTTATTACTTAGAGTTTTTTTTGTTTCATTCAAGTCCTGTAAAACAGCCAAACGATCTTCGATATCAAAGGTTTTTTCTTCCACCACTGAAGTTTGACAATCTAAATCCTGGATTTTCATTCTAGTGCCGAACAATAGTTTGTATGGAGTGAAACCCTTTAGAGAATTTCTTGGCAGATTGTTAAGACTACGTTGGACACTTGTTAGACGTTTGACCCACCCATCACCCGAACCTAATATCCTCGCTGTTATAGATTGCTTTATGTCACGGTTTTTTCTTTCCACAACCGCATTTCCCTCAGGATGGAAGGGAGAAGAGTACCGCAATGCAATGCCCATGCTGCTCATGGCCTCTTTGTAAGTTCGAGAGCTAAACGCAGGACCCTGGTCAGAATGTAGCATGCCAATTGCGTATGTGCCGATAAAGACTCGCAAATCTTTTATAACAGTTCTGGCATCAGCCGAGCGCTGGGGCCACATCTTTAGTGAATCTAGTCTTAATAATTATGGGGTCGCATTTGTCCGTTCGGACGTCTGCGCATAGATAGCCTGATGCTGTCTAATACTGGTGTCTGGGCTGGTGCCTGGTCCGGTTCACAACTGCGATCTCTGTTGCATTCTTCACAATTCATTGCAAAATTGTAAATTTCTACGCTTATCCCCGGCCACCAGTATTGTGATTGTAATTCTATCAGAGATTTCAGGATCTCTTGGTGCCTCAGACCCAATCCCATGTGTGCTTCTTGTATCAAGAAGATTCTCTGGTTCATGTTTGGAATTACTCTATCCCCCACTCCAGGGATTCGAGCAAACGGAACGGATTTCGCATCAATTATGTATGTATTATTGAGTGGATAGTTGAGAGGTAATGCCGCATAGTCGCCTTTTAATGAGGCTTTTACTGCCAGCATCGTTTCTCCATCTATTTGTTTTTCTGAACGCTTTTTAGTGGCTACGGAGGCCGGTTGACCAGCTACCGCTGTGGCTCTATCAGCCAATGAATTCCCTGCAACGTGAACGCCATCACGTCGATGACTCAGTGTATGTATCACGTGAGTCTTTTGTAGTTCTTTCTGCAAAAGAACTACTTGTTCCCAAAGCTTTTTATGCTTTATTGTGGCACCTGTGTCATCTTTGTAACCGTTTTGAATCCAAGTCTGCAGGCTCTTATTGTAAGACTGGACGCAGAAATGTGAATCGCACACTATTAGTGTGGGGAATTCGCGATCGGCATTTTCAAGTGCCATCTTTAGAGATCTTATTTCAGCTCGATGAGCTGTACAGTTTCTGAATGATTCGGTTTTAGTAACCATTGGTCTGAATTTACCTAAGCGCCAACGACTTTTAACAATCGCGCACGCATTGTTGTAAATTTGCTTTTCTACAACAAAATGTTGTGCAAATCTGTCTGTGTAGATTACACAGGTGTATTGTTCGAGAGGCAGGATTTCGGTCGGCAGAGGATATTCATATTCGTATTCCAGATTTTCTAGTTTTTTCATTTTCGGATCAAAATAGTGTTTCACGTCTTCTGCAGCAAGAGAATTTTCCCATTGTATCCATTTAGGATCCAATGCCACAGCATTTAGATTGCCTGGGCTTGCTAATGCCTCAATGGCTGATTCTGATGTAAAAACAGTTATTCCCTTGCCTTGGGCTAGGGCTCTTTCTCTTGCTACAGCAGTTTGAACGCTGTCAGAATTTTTTCTGTACAACTGAATTTCATTTCAGCCTGTGTGTACAGATGTGATTTGTGAACTATTGGTAAAGTTTCTCCCTCATTAGAGGTCAGGTATGTAAATCCGCATCTCCCTGGGATGACTCAGATTACAAGATTGCGTTCGTTTGCACGTGTTTGCAGTTTTGTTTTAGTTAACATGTCTGTCTGTAACGATCTCAAAATTTCTGTGTGTTTTTGAGTCCAATTATTTGGTTTGAAATCATGTTTTATTAATTCGTAGAGAGGTTTAACCCTCTCTGCATAATTTAGAATGTATGTTCTTCCGAAATTCAGGAAACCTAGTATTGATTGTAAATTCTTCAGCGTTTTAGGTGCTTGGAGTACTGCACATTTCTCTAGGAAATTGTCTGCTAGGCTTTTGCCTTCACTTGATAATTCATATCCTAAAAATAGGACAGTTAGATGGGCTATTCTTGACTTTTTAAAGTTGAATTTGTAACCTTCCGATGCGAACCCAAGTATTATGGTGTTCACTCTTTTAAAGTGAGTCTCCAGGTCATCGTCTGTAAGATAGATGTCATTGACATAGGATAATGCCTCATCATCATACATTTGTAGTAATTCTGTTACCCTTGTTGAGAATAATCCTGAGCTATTCTTGAATCCCTGTGGGAGTCGACAAAATTGTTTTTGCGACCCCATTATTGAGAAAGCGGTCAAATACCTGCTTTCAGGTGCAATGTTTTGATAGAAGAATCCATTAGAGATATCTAATGCCGTTTTATATTTTTTGTGCAAGATGTTATTCATTAGTAATGCACTGTGAGAGTTTTGGACTGCAAATGTTTTACAGCAGGAGTTTAGATGTCTGTAGTCCAAAACTAGACGATATGAATCGTCTGGCTTGGAGACAGGAAACAAAGGATTGTTCATTTTTGAGGTGCATGTTTCAATCACCCCCTGATATTCAAGTTGATCTAAGATCTCCCTGACTTGCTTTTTAGCTTCTTGTTTAACTGGGTACTGCCTTTGTGCAGTAGGTTGATTTTTTAACTGGATTTTGTGGGGCGGAGAATCTCATCCCATCCTACATGATTTTTATATAAAGCAGGGGCTTGGGCCACTGCCCCTTTTCTTGCAAATGTGTATTTTTTATGAATTGGGATATGATTTGACAAGGCAGGCATAATAATTTCTTCGCCATGAGGGCACTCCCTGACAAACTCTGGTGGCCAGTCTTTTACAGCTAACAGGATATCATAGCCTTTAGAAAGATTCTCCCGAAAGAGACCTTTTATTTTCCTACTTTTATCTCCCTCTATACGTAATGTTATTTCATATAGTTTATGGGGCATGCTAACTCGCGTGTCTGCAGTTTCCACCTGAATGTATTCATTCGTGTCCACTGTCTCCAGAAGACTCATCAGGATCTTGCAAGCTATGGTCACTTCTGCTGCGCTGTCTAGCATTGTCTGGGCCCACTCTCTGTTTTTCAGTTGTGTCCTCAGGATTCTCAGCATGTTTAATTTTAATACTTGCTACCTTCTTTCTGGGAAATTGTGATTTTTTACTTTGATGAGCTGGTTCTTTGTCTTTGGACTTGATGTGCTCTTCCTTGTGTTCTGACCGTCCTCTTCTTTCCGATTTCTGTGAGGAACTCTGAAAAGATCGAAAGGGACGTGTATCAAAATCTTGATATCTGTCAGGTTTTCTTATTTTATCCCTATCTCTAAGGTTATATCTTGTCCCCTCCCCCTGGAGATTTATTTCTCCGTTGGGGAGACCTTCCTCTGGACTGAAATTGTTTTTCTCTGGGAGTAGTTTGTTTATTACCCTCCCATTTCTTCTTTTGAGAATTGAGGTTGTTTTTAATAAAGGTTTTTTTCAGGATTTTCAATTAGTTGGGGTTTTACTGGTTTACCACCCAAACTATCTCTGCCTAATTTTTCATAGGATTTTTCAATTATTTTAGCAAGCTCAAAAGGTTGGTCTGTTATATCTGTCTTCTTCAATTTTTGGCGGATTGCCACACATGCTGCTTTTCCTTTTATGTTGGCTAATTATATAGCCGAGACCTGCTTGAAGTCTTTCAGTAATTTCATACGCAGAATTAAAGCAGGTTCTGGACCGTATTCATTTTGAATCTGTCTTAGTACATCTGGTATAACCGCCATTGACTGAACACCATGTGTTTTTGTGTAGATAGAAGCAAAGACCGTGCCCCAAGTGTCACAGTCCTCCACATGTGGTGCGATCTCCATTGGGAGACAGATAGTCAGAATTCTGTGTTTTTCGTGAGGGGTAGTTTCAGGATGAACTGCCTCTATCTGAGTGATTTTTTGAGCTAACCAAAAAGGAATTTGTTCCCTTTTTGCGGGTGTTTTACCAAGACTTGATTGTATATTCTGCGGTGTAATTTTATTTGTATTTCCCTGATGAGGGGTGTTTTGTGGAATTTTAATTGTAGTTTGGACTGTTGAAGTCCGCATGACATATTGGACCAATTGTCTATGAATTTTAATTAATTGTTTTAGCTGAACTAAACCTTCTCCGTCTAACATTCCTTCAATGTCTGGATGTGGTGTGTAGCTGGCTAGAACCGGCCACGTGGCTCCTGGTCTACCTAGTGGACCGAGCCTGGTAATGTGATTTTGATGTTTTAGGGCGGCATTAAATAAGAGCAGGTGCTCTTGGTATGTTAGTGGAATTTTAATTTTCTCGAAAGGAGAGTATTCCTCTGGAGATTCCGCTATTTTATAATAGTGGAACTCACGTGTCACAGTATGTGCTGCTGGAAAAGTTATCCAGGAATAGAAACCTCTGTCTGCTGATACTCATGTGCCCCTACCACAAATACAACTGTACCACCTCTTGGTGATACCCCATTTTCTATTAGTTTTATAGTTATGCTTTTTCTTATTATGACCAGGATGAGTTTTGCTTCAGGGTCTGCATTCTGGATGACTGTGTCCTCCGCTAGGAGTTGAGCTGCTAGTCTAACTCTTTCCCTTTCGTCCTCACTGTCTGACATTTTTACTGACAGAGAGTCTTTTGTTGCAGATCAAGTTTCAAGGAAACAAAGATTAGGTGCACAATATTTTGGAACACTGTATCCTTCAATGTTGACTATACCGTAAACTAATACATAGGATTCTCATCCTACTACCTATGACTAAGTCACTTATTAGTGAAGGTTATTATAACTTGAACAAAGATAAAAAAGATGAATGTGGTAAATTGGCTCTTAAATGGTCCGATCGGCTGGGTGTTAACATTTCCGCCAAACAGATCTCTTCTACACTCACTCAAATCAATAGAGTGGTGCATTCTTCTAACATTAGGCTTCAAGCATATCGTACGGTTTGTCAACTTTATTACACCCCAGAAAGGATTGCTAGCTGGGCTCTAGAAAATCAGGTTAATGAGCGCACCAGATGCCCTAAATGTTTCTTAGAAGCTGCAAACATAGAGCATATGCTTTTTTCATGTCCCGCTTTTACTAACTTTTGGAAAGGATTAGAAATTATACTTAATATGAAATTGCTTGTTTTCCCACCTATATCTGCTCATCTGATTTTATTAGATATCCAGGATGTGAACTGTCCCAATAGAGACCTTATTTCTATTATTTTTGCTTGTGCCAGACTAACTATTGCCAGATCTTGGATATCACCAGATCCTCCTCATACAATGGAGTGGTGGAGTCTAGTAAAGGAAATTTATACAATGGAGATTGCTCTAGTGAGACTAAGGGGTCCTAACTCTTTGAAGAAAAAAGAGAAAGTCTGGATTAATTTATTTGGATAAGAATTGGGGAAGATGTTGGTTGGCTATTAGAGACATTTATGCAAACTGAAATATCACTGTTTTTCTGTTGTAAATGATGTGTTAACTGGTGTTATCTACTTTTGTTTGTACATATTTTGTTTCTCTTAACCTCTTGCAATATCAATAAAGAGATTAAAAAAAAAAAAAAGGATTCTCATCCTACTAAGTTTCGGCGGATATTAACCTTTTACCCACTCCAGACGTCTATTGAAGTTTTTAAGGGAGAAAGGGGTCTGTGTGAAAAGCACGACTGAGTTACTCTAGTATCTTGTGTTAGATTATCGCCTTACCAAACGTTGGGCGCCATGTAGTGTAGTTCCTATATTCCCAATAGGCTCTGTGCATTGGAATAACATAAACAGCAATGTAGACGTAGGACTGAGGTCATCTAGGTCTCTACTGACTATGTTAGACTTATTTAGTTTTGCCAGCTAGCTCAGAGGTCACTAAAAACTTTCTTGAATGAATAGGGAGGGGTTAACTTCCCTGATTTAGAAAAGAAGGGATTAGCTTCTGACAACCATATAACATGACAACTTTGCTCCCCCAGAATAAGGAGTATATCTCCAGAGTCGTGTGAAAACAATAGACAGCTATTTCACTCAGTCAATCATGCATGCTTAATTTCACCAGGGTGCAGAGAAATAGAGAGACAGGCGTTTTCAATAAAAGGTGTTATTTTATTGAGCAGTCTTCTTTCTCATGTAAGAGAAATGAATTGCCACAATTGCAATACTTATTATGAAGTAAAGTGCGTACAGTAAATGGAGTATTATAAAGTAATACTGTAAAAGCATTGATATGGTTTCTTAGCCATATGATACTTTAAAACGGATAAAATATTTACATACATAAAAACATTGACTAACGAACTCAGCTGGCGCTTCTAAGATACGCCTACCCCAGTGTGCCTGACCTAAGCCTAATACGTGGGAAGGAGTAAGTAAGTTGCAGTGTTAATTTAAGTTAGGTTTTTTGCCAAGAATCTGCATCAAGACTTCTCTCTAAGGTTTGAATCAGCTCCGTACCTTGGTTATAGAATGAAGGAGGTCTTGTATCTCGTTTCTCAGGACTTGATCTCCCAGTAACCCGCAAGGATGACTGGAAACACCGGAGCTGGATTTCTCGGCGTGAGAAAAGGCAGCTTCTCCAGTGTGTCAAAGGGGAGGGGCGGCTTCCTTCGGCTCTCGCATCAGCTGGGCTTCGGATAAGTAGATAGCCGCTCTGCTCCACACCACAGTGTGTTGCTTAAGGCAAGTGTTGGTATATTTATACCTGGAAGATGCCGTGTAGACCTCAGAATGCGCTAAAAATGATGCGCCTCCCAGGAGATGCGAAACGAGGAGAAATATTTTTATTTCTCCTTGTCACTTCCTCTTTCTACGTGTGCTGCATTTTGCTGCACACAAAGGAAGAGGACTATGACTCTGAGGATTGTTTTTGTGCATGAAGGTGCCTCTTCCTGCACAAAAACAATCCTGCATGCAACACAGGCACCCGTGCACCATGGCGCAAGAGTGCCTGCATTGGCGTTTGCCTGCCAAAAGGGGACCAGTGCAGGGCATTCCTGCCCTTTCCCTGTCCATCATTAGGTGGATTATATGTGATTGGAAGTTGATTCAGTGGCCCATGCATAGAAACATTTGTTTTTTTATTATCAAGGCGGTCGCCCTCAATGCGAGAATGTGACAAAATCGGTACCTTCGCCAGTATACCAGTCACATGCTTTTCATCTGAGGGTCAACAGGATGGCGTAAGTATCTTAGGTGCATTATTCTGCCTGAGGAATCTTAAACTATAGTTGGATCCCCAAGCAGAATTCAGTTGTGCGTGAGGGCACACAGTAATTGGGGGAGAGATTTTAAATTGAATTTACGACCCTCTAGGAGATCAGATATATGACCATACATAATAAGACCCTTTGTCAGTCTGAACTCACCAAGCCTAATTGTGATACAGACTTGTTGTCTAGTTTTGGGCAACGATTAACATTAATCACCTCTGAGTGAATGATTGAATAACAATAAAGCACATTCCTGATCCAGTGTACTACTTTGTTTTTAGGTGAGATTTCATTCTTGTTCACACGGGACTTTAAACTAGCGACACAAGTCATAAACACCCCATTGGTACGCGATGTACTCAGAGCATTCTTAACCTGAAAGTTGTTCCTAACAAGATAAGTCCTAGCTGGTATACTTCTTCTCATCAACCCATTATCAAGAGGGAAAACATTTAGGACCTAATTACAACTACTGCAGCTCTGTGGTGATGGCCCTGCCACTGCAATGCGGCACCAAGCGTTGCATTACGAGGGTGAGCCCGCCATGGAAAGGGTGGCTGAGAGGCAAGTAAGGGGGCACCTACAGGGCCCCCTATTGCCTCTGGGACTGAGGGTGCATGCAGGGGGGTACATGGCGTGACCCTCTGGTATTGCATGACCTGGTGCATTCCTTCCTGTGAAAGAATGTGCAGCAGCAGTCCCACAGCAGTGCCTTTCTAAGACTCTCCTTTGAGCCCAATAAACGTACCTCCATGGGGCCGTCGCAGTATCACCCGCCAGACCAGGATTAAACTTCTAATCTGGCGGACGGTGTGTGGACAGGTTTGGCGAGCGCACCACGGGAGAACCACCAAACTCGTAATCAGGCCCTTAATCTTTGATCCCAAAAATCTCACCAATATCGCTGATCTAAATGTTGTGTGGAAGAAATATATCTCCGTTTTATGTGACTTGCAGTATCACTGCTAGATACCACGGTTTCTGAAAGTGTATCTTTAGGTGCGGGTGCATTAAGTTTGGAAACTACTCCCCATTGGTCACCTTGCGGCATATTTATGACTGGGGTTGCGGCACGATGGCACCACGCAACGCAACGTGGTGAATGCACGATGCAAGAACAAAGTGTGATTTTTGAAACCACACAAGGCCACCTTGCGTGGCCCTGAGTGGCTTCATAAATCCAGAGTAATGCAACACAGCACAAATTTCTGTGCTGCGTTACCCTGCCCTGGGTGAGAAGGCAGAAAGTGACGTTGCTTCCTATGTAGATGGATGACGGGAAATGCAATGATGTAATTTCTTGTGCAGAGGATTATGGGCATTCCACAATTGTCATGTCATATGCAGATAGGTTATGGGAACCAAAATCCTTTTGCTTGGCTTTTTAAAAAAAAAAATTTTTTCGCAGGAAACCAGGATTTTCACTTCTGTCGCGATGGAAGAGGGGGAATGCAGTTATGCCACTTCTTGTGCAGATGGATGACGGGAAATGCAGTCTTGTCACTTCCTGCAGAGATAGACGATGAGAACAATTCTCTAGCTTGGCTTCTTCTTTTAAAGATGGCGTTGGTGGCAAACCAGTACCATACTGATAGAGTGAGTCCTGGTCCTGGACAGCCTCCTCCTCTTGAGCGGCTCACCATACAGGTATTGTGAATGCTAGGCTCAATAATCCTGTCCACCTTGGCATGGCAGTATACAGATATTAATTCCAGATAGCCTCTTTCACCTGGGTTTAATACCCTGCTGATACATGTTATCTTATCAGCAATCCCACAGCATGCTTTAACCTAGGCTAACTTTAAAAAAAATGATGATTCCATTAAAACATATCTGAGAGTAACATCAGGAAGGTAACCATTCAGGTGCAGCATGTTTAGCAGGTTTCCAATTGTGATAAATTCTATGTATTACAATCACATATGAAACAGTTGCTATAGAAATTGCAAAGCAGGGGAATTGTATGAATAAACATTGGCTGTATAAAATTGATCTGTTAGCATCTAAAAGAGACATGTAACAGTCACTCATCGGAACAACCAGGTTCATAACAACACATCTCAAACAATAATTATGTATTTGAAATACAACTGTCTAAATACGTGCACAGCGTTGTCCAAATAAATTTTAAGTCTAGAATGAGTGGGCATTAGCATATTAAAATCAGCTGACATGGTGTATGTTATGGCTTTAATACTTGTTGAAACTTTAATGAATAGAATGTTTGTATATACGTGGCCTCACAAAGGCTCCTTTGAGGGCAGTTTCTGCTGGACTGGTTTCTAGGAAAAACTACAGCGATCGTGCAATGGGGGAAACAGCCTTTACAACAAGGTTTACCATGTAGTCCCTTTACCATGCATTTTTTACCACACGTTTTTAGAACACATATGCTTTTACAATGTATGCCTTTACCACACATTTAAGGTAAGTTCGGGGTTGTGGGGTGTGAGAAGTTGGCCTGATATTCAGTGTTCACTATTCTAGTGATCACTATGTATCAGTCCAAACAACCCTTATGGTGATTGGTTGTAAGTCAACCGATAGACCAGCTATCCTAGTAGCATGGACAAGAGCAGTCTTCGGGCTAAACTCTAGAGGGCGTGTTAAGCCAGCTGTTATACCATCACATATACCCCTTGAACACCAAGTGAAAGGACACCACACAAGTGTTATGAAAATAAACAGTGTATTTATTTAGATCACAACAGCCCTGTACTCTTTATGAGGACAGGGTACTAAGCACACAACAAAACTCTTACGAAAATACTTTAAGTTGCACAATTTACACAAATGCCCGAGGGGCACGAAAAACCATATACTATGAAAGTGGAATGCGAAATTACTAGCAGGTAAGTACTGGACTAATAGGCTTTGGAATCGCTAGGACTACGTTACTGAACCTTCAGATTACTAGTAGGAGGCCTACTACATACAGATACATAGTGATCACTAGATACAGATACATAGTGATCACTAGAATAGTGAACACTGAATATCAGGCCAACTTCTCACATTGGTGAGCAGTGGTTGGGATTTGAGCTTGCTGTTGTTTTACCACACGTATCCTAAGAATATCTTTGTGAAAGATCACATAAGTTAAGGTACATATAACTTAGCTTAGAATACTCTGAGTTCTACTGAACCTGCTGTTGTAGTTTAACAAGGCTTAGCACACCTTGACTACAACTCTTAGCAAGGGATCAGTAGGCAAACAAATAGTGTAGGTAGGTGCATCACTTACACCACACTAGAAGCATGTCTAACCACGGAGAGTCTTCAGAGACCCCTCTTGTGGTTGTGGACCCTCCACAGGTCCCTTCCAGATATGCTGCTCTTAGCTTCCAGGAGATGAGACAAATCTGTACATCCAGGAAGCTAAAACAGGGTTCTAACCCTACCATTCCTTTTCTGATTGGTCTCTTAGAGACTTATGATGCTAGGAGGGCTGCTAACACAGATCCTTCTCATCCAGATGGGAATATGCCCCCCTTACAGGGTCCATTTGATAACCATGACCACCCCCTCCAGGAGGCAGATGATGCTGAGGATAAGGATGAAGATGAGTTATCAGGGGAGGAGGCAGACAAAGGACAGGTAGAAGTCAGGAGACTCACCAGGTCCAACTTACGTAGGCATGAGACTGGATTTGGGGGACCCCCAGGGCCACTCTCAGGCAGACTTAACATTGGGAGTGGACGAGTTAGGTCTCTATCCAGAGGCTCTAACAGATCCATTCAAACCAATGGCTCTCAGACCTCTTCCCATAGAGGGATGTCATCCCCTAAGAGAAGGGAGCATGAAGCTAAAATGAGGGAAGCCAATCTGAGGATTGAAAGGGAAGAACTTGCCCTGGCCAAAGAGAGGCTTGCCTTTGCTAGAGAGCAAAAATTGTGTGGGGCAGACCCCACTGGTGGCAGCATTCTCCCAAGAGAAAAAGACAGGAGTTTAGACACTAGACACCTGAGTAAGATAGTGCCCCCCTTTAAGCAAGGGGATGACATCCACAAATGGATGACTGCTTTGGAAAGGGCTTGCACTGTACAGTGTGTCCCCCAGAGTCAGTGGGCAGCTATCTTATGGCTCTCCTTTGAAGGCAAAGGTAGAGATAAGCTCCTCACTACTAGGGTTGAGGATGCTAACAATTACCATGTCCTGAAGAATACACTGGTTGATGGGTTTGGTTTAACCACTGAACAGTACAGGTTGATGTTCAGAGACACCCAGAAAACTCAGTCTCAGGATTGGGCTGACTTTGTTGATTGTGCCACTAAGGCTTTTGAAGGCTGGCTACTGGGAAGTAAGGTTACTGATTTTAAAGGATTGTACAATCTAATTATGAGAGAGAAAATCTTAAGTAATTGTCAGAACCAGTTATTACACCAACACCTGGTAGACTCTGATCTGACCTCTCCACAAGAATTGGGTAAGAGGGCAGACAAATGGGTCAGAACCAGGGTCAGGCCTAAGAACCAGGGTGGTGACCAAAAGAAGGAATCAACCAAGCCTCAAGAGAAGGGTGGGAATAAATCTTCTGATCAAACCACAGGGCCCCAAAATTCCTCTGAAAAGGGTGGGTCCCAAACTTCTCCCAAAACCCAAAAGAAACCTTATTGTCATACCTGCAAACAGGTAGGCCATTACAAAAGTGACAGCAGTTGTCTCAAGGCCAACAACAATAAGGAGAACATATCCCCAGGTAATACTCCCAGACCTCCTGTTACCACTAGTGGTAATCCCCCAGGTGGTGGTAGTGCCCCCAAGAATGTGGTGGGCATTACTTTGGGAAACCAGGTGGACTATGGCCTAGCCAGGTCCCCTAACAACACTCTTGTCTGTGAGACTGGCATGGGGTTTGCCAACTTCACTACTGGTTCCCACATTTTGGGAAAGTATAGACAAGAGCCCTTTATCAATGGTCAGAAAGTTGAGGCATACAGAGACACAGGGGCCAGCATCACCATGGTGATTGACCATCTGGTCCACTCTGCTCAACTGATCCCTGGTTTCCTTTATCAGGTGACAGACGTTCATGGAGTGAAAAGAAGGCATCCCATGGCAGTAGTCGAGCTCAGTTGGGGTAATGTCACAGGGCCCATGAGAGTGGCAGTGACAGACACCCTACCTGCAGATTGCTTACTGGGGAATGACCTGGAACTCTCAGCATGGGCTGAGGTGGAGCAAGAAACCCACTCCAGGATGATAGGCCTACCCAGAAAGGTTAGTGGGGCAGTAATAGTGTAGGAAGGTGGCTACCTGACTATGGTTACCCCAGATTTTTTGCCTTGTGTTTAGCTGGTTTTCGACTTAGTTGGCCTGGTTCCCTGCTAATCAGGGCCCCAGGCTATCTGCTCTCGCTGTAAAATGGATTCCATGTACCCTAGGTACATACCACAATTGGAAATGGACTCCTTGTCAGCCCCTGTACCATGCACTATAGGTGCTCAGGGCATAGGTGCCACCAAGGCCTACCAGGGGCTGAAGCATAGTTTTTGCCACCCCTGGCTGGTTCTTAAATTGACACAACTGGCTGATCACTCAGCTGGGGCAAGTGGGTGTAAACACCCCTTGCTTAGATATAGTATACCTATATCTAAACCTATATCTGGACACATATATAGCCTGTAAGCCACTCCTATGGAAGGCCTCATCAATCCTGGAGGCAGAGTGCGTGGTTTTATGTGAGATGGAGCTCTGGCATGAGCTGAGCCTGTCTGCAGCTGTCGGGAACAACTCCCTAAGCTGATCCGGGATAATGCCATACCATATACTCTTAAGCGCCTTATAATCCTCGCGGTTATATAGCAACTTTGGTTTGGCTTTATCAAAACATGTTGTGTAAGGTGTCATACGAATTGGAATACTACCCCCTCGCCAGTTCTGGTGACGGGGGTAGCATTCCACCCTTCTAGAGGGATAAGACATGTTACTTTACTGAAACGCGGTTGATTTAAAATGAGCCTCAGATCCACAAAATGGATGCCCCTGCCACAGACACAGGTCTGGCCTCCTGCTGCTGACCGAAACTCAGCAAATGGTGGCCTGGACAAAGGGTTTCCTGTCGCAGGGCAGTGTTAAACCACCCCAGACAGGAGATAGTGGATTGCAGCAGGGAGGTTTCAAAGAAACCAGACACTGCCTGGGGAGCACAAGGCTGCCCCTTGCATAATCCGGCCAAACCGGTTCTGGGGCCTTCCAGCCCCAGTCCCAGCGCGGCCTGGATCAAAGGAAAGGGGTGTAACCACCCCCTTCCTGGGTCCCACCCATAGGAGGGGACCTAGCAGGATGTCCAGCTCACCAGATTCGAATAAGAGTGGGAGCAGTGCCAATGCAACTCAGATCATCCTGAAGAAACATAAGAAACGAATTCTGGACCCTTCGACATTCTATTTGACATAGAAGCCTGAAGAATCTCCCTTGTGGTCAAGGAGTGACCACCCTGTGCAAACAGGCACCATCCAGCCCTCGACCCTTGCTTTGTTGCAGTTCCCGCCGGAACTCGAGCGACAGAGATCGACGAGATCAAGCTTGCCTGCCTTCTCCCAGCCCGATCCACAGTCCCTGCAGAGCTGAGACCAGTGGAGGCGACCGGAAGCGTGGGGCACGCCATCTTGAAAAGGCCACGAGACGCTGACCGTGCAGCCCACGAGTGATCCTTGAAGCTGTGCACCGGGGTTTGAGAAGCCCCCACCCCGAGTTACACTTGCACCAAAGCTACCCCCTCCACACTCGACGAGTGCTGCGTGGGGCCCTTCTGCTTGTGGCGGCTTGACGTGTTGGCCCGGTCACTTGCCAGCTGGCTTGTGGCCCCTGTGCCGACGAAACTTTGAATACGACTTGCTTTTCTGGTTGCTCCAGATCTGCACCAGCTCCTGTGAAAAGGAGCCCCCACTCTGACCCTCCTGGTTTGAGTGATAAGCAATCTCCCGGTTCCGTGTGGATTGCTTTTGCCAAGTGCTGTTTGCTGCAATCTTGAAGCCGACGGTGCTGACGGCGAGAGCCTACGTGGGACAGATCGTGACCTGCTCCTGGACGTCGCAGATGCCCCAGAGCCCACGTGACAGCGGAGAGAAGCCTATCGACAACCACCTGATTGCGCCCGACATTGCCTGGTTCCGTCCTGGTTCCACCCTGGTCACTGCTGAGTGACCCAGACTCTGTCCCCTCTGCTTTCAGGTACTTTTCTACTTCGATCCACCCTTGGATCGCACCTGACACTTCTGCTTCACATCGCCTGCAGCTGCAACAGCTCCAATCATCAAGAGCCTGCGTGTCAAAACCCAACGCCACTTCGACCCTGTGCACCCACGGCCTGTGGGTGAGGTAACATTGCAACGCCGGTGTTCCTACACTGGTACACACCTCTAGGGTCTGTGTCTAAAGTTTTGTTCCTTTAGGTTCAGCGGAAGTATCTTTTAATTCACTTTGTGTAACTTTTACGCACCATTGACATTGCATTGGTGCAGGCCGCACTTTCCGTGCTGCACCCGAGTTCCGTAGGCTACTCCCGACTTCAGCATTGCTAGTCCTGACTGCTCCCAGCGAATCTCTAGGCCCTAGGCCTAACCACTGTTCGATTGGTATCTCTTATACCACTTTTTTAGTATATGGTTTAAGTGGCCACCGGCCCTTATCCAAAATTGTGCAACTTTGTATGTTATACTGTGCTTTTGATTTAACGCTTGTGCCCCTTTCCTCATAAAGAGTACTGGGGAGTAATTTAGAAATAAATACATATATTTTTATAATATATACTTGTGTGGTGTCCTTTCATTTGATTACAGGATTGTATGTGGTAAAACAGCTCGCTTAACACGACCTCTTAAGTTAAGCCTTTAAGGCTGCTTAGTCCATGCTACCACTAGGATAGCTTGTCTAACAAGGTTGACTTACAACCAGACATCTTTGGGGTTTGTTTGGACTGATACCAAGTGGTTCCAGAATTGGAAACACTACATATCAGGCCAACTTCTCACATTGGTGTGCAGCGGTGCGGATTTGAGCTTGCTGTTTGTTTTACCATTGCAAACTTTACATCAAATTGAAAGATCACATCAAGTACCTTAGGTACATATAAATCAAAAGCTTAGCATATTAAGTTCTACTGAACTTAGTAGTTGTAGATTAAAGGGATTAGCACACCCTGACTACAACTCACTAGCAAGGTACAGTAGGAAAACACTTAGTGTAGGTAAGTGCACCACTTACACCTCACTAGCAGTCATGTCTGATACAGGTGGAGCCTCAGGGTCTGCCCCTGTAGCAGTTGACCTTACCAAGGCAACTTCCAGATATGACAACCTTAGCCACAAAGACCTGAGTGCCTTGTGCACAGCCAGGGGGCTAAAAAAGGGCAGAGGCCCTACCATTCCTTCCCTAATAGCTATCCTGGAAAAGGATGACTTAGATAAGGTGAGTCAGGCTCCCTTAGATTCAGGTGAAGGGATAAACTCCCCTGAGAATGAGGATCTTCCAGATGAAGAAGAAGAGGAGGAGGAAGAGGAAGAGGAAGGCTCAGATGTAGAAGAGCCTGAAGATCAGGATCAGAGGGTGACCCAGGTACAGGTTGCCAGGCTTAACCAGGCCAACCTAGACCTACATGGGAATGGAGAGGGCCAGCACCACTCCAGATCTCATAACCAAATTCTCCCAGGCAACAGGAGGGTGAGATCTCAATCAGGGGACTCTCATCTTTCTAGTGCCTCAAGAGAATCTCAAAGAGGGATGACTCCCTCCCAGAGGAAAGAGCATAGGGCCAGAATGAGGGCTGTCCAACTCCAGATAGAGAGGGAAGAGGTAGCCTTGGCTCAAGCTAAACTTGCTTTAGCAAGAGAAAGAAAATTGTGTGGCTTAGATGCCACTGGTGGCAGCAAAGTTCCTAAAGAGAAACCCAGGTCCTATGATAGTAGAAACCTGACAAAGATTGTGCCCCCCTACCAGGAAGGGGATGACATCCACAAATGGATGACTGCTCTGGAGAGAGCCTGCATGGTACAGCAGGTTCCTGAGGAACAGTGGGCAGCAATCTTATGGTACTCCTTTTCAGAGAAAGGGAGAGATAGGGTCCTCACTGTCAGACATGAGGATGCCAGCAATTACAAAGTCCTGAAGAGTGTTCTAATAGATGGGTTTGGCTTAACCACTGAACAGTACAGGTTAAAGTTCAGAGATACCCAGAAGACACAGACTCAGGACTGGACTGATTTTGTTGATTGTGCAACTAAGGCTCTGGAGGGTTGGCTAAATGGCAGCAAAGTACATGACTTCACAGGATTGTATAATTTGATTATGAGGGAGCAGATCCTAAGTAATTGTCAGAACCAGCTCTTACACCAGCACCTGGTGGACTCAGATTTGACCTCTCCCCAAGAATTGGGAAAGAGGGCAGATAAATGGGTCAGAACCAGGATTAGGCCTAAGAATCAGGACAATAACCAGAAGAAGGAGTCTACCAAGCCTCAAGATAAGGGTGGGGATAAAAGTAAAGAAAAGACTTCCCCAGGGCCCCAAAATTCCAATGAAAAGGGTGGGCCCCGCGACACTTCTTCAACAGAGAAAAAGCCTTATTGTCATGCCTGTAAACAGGTTGGGCATTACAAAACAGACAGCTGTTGTCCCAAGAATGGCAATAAAGAAAACATACCTCCAAAGCCAGCTCCAACACCTCCTGTTACTGTCAGCAGTAATCCCCCAGGAAGTGGGAGCACACCCAGGAATCTGGGTGGGTTTACTTTTGGAGCCCAGGGGGACCCTGGCCTATCCAGGTCCCCATCACCCAATGATCTTGTTCATGAGACTGGCATGGGGTTTGCCAACTTCTCTGTTTGCCCAAATACCTTGAGCAAATATTGACAAGAACCCATCATCAATGGTTTGAAAGTTGAAGCCTTTAGAGACACAGGGGCTAGCATCACCATGGTGGCTGACTGTATAGTCCCCTCTAAGCAACTTTTACCTGGTGCCACATACCAGGTAACAAACATTGATGGCATCCAAACAAATCATTCCATGGCAGTAGTAAGTCTCAGCTGGGAAGGTGTCATTGGCCCAAAGAGAGTGGCAGTGTCACCAAACTTGCCTGTAGACTGCCTACTGGGTAATGATTTAGAAATCTCAGCCTGGGCTGAGGTTGAACAGGAAATCCATTCTAGAATGGTAAACTCCAATGGAAAGGTTAGTGGGGCTGTAATAGCTACAGCCCCAACCCAAGATGTCCTTCCTGAAAGGGTTGGTAGGGCTGAGCAACTCTCTGCCCCATCTTTACCAGAAGCTCTTCCAAAACAGAATAGCAAAGCTGTTATGATAACAGCAGAAACCCAAACTGAGTCTCCTCCTGAAAAGGTTGGTGGGGCTGTGATGGCCACAGCCCAAACTCAAACAGATATGTGTGTTGTGAAGCCTGAGATGATGGATCACTCCACCCAAACTGAGAGCATGGAGGAGGAAGAGAAATCTCCCCCTCACCAGACAGTAGGACAGGATCAGCCTCCTCAGGGAACTGATCTTACCCCTGATGAAGGAACTGCCCCAGAGGTTGTTAGGCCTGGCCTGACAGAGCCTCTGATGGCAGTGGACCCTTCTCAGGTGGGATCCAGTCTGGAGCAGGTAACCTGCCCCTCTCTACCTTGCCTTAGTCAGCCCAGGGCTGCAGAGGACAAGAAGGACAGTGAGACCCAGAGGGCCCCCTGTCAAATAAAGCACCCCCATCAACAGATTAGGGGCACCAAAACTAGTAGCCCTAGTAAGGTGAAAACTTTAAAAACTCCTGAGGGAGCCCCCTTAAAAGTAGTTAGGGACCTCCCACAGATGGATTCTGTTGGGCACAGCCAAACCTGGGACCCAAAGGGCCCAAACCTGAACTGTCCCTCCAGCAAACCAAACAGAGGGACCCAGCCTCCACCTTTAGGTAGCCAGAGGTTGACCCTGAGAGCTCAGTGCAACTCAGTTGAAGAAAGAAAGGCACCCATGGTGGAAGATAATTGGAGGAAGTTGAGCCCAAAATTAGTGGAGCCTCACTTCAATACTCCATATCCAAACCAGCCTTTAACTTTGCATAAACACACCCAAGGTAGTGATTCCCTATGGTGGAGACCCTCTAATACCCCTAGGGTGAGGGACTGCTTAGTGGACCATGAGACAGGGGGTACCCATGCTAGTGCAGGTACTTCCTTATATGGCCACTCAGGCAATATAGGCTTACCTGGCCAAGGATAGCCTTATCTCCTTTCGTTTGGGGGGGGGGGGGTGTGTAGGAAGGTGGCTACCTGACTATGGTTACCCCAGATTTTTTGCCTTGTGTTTAGCTGGTTTTCGACTTAGTTGGCCTGGTTCCCTGCTAATCAGGGCCCCAGGCTATCTGCTCTCGCTGTAAAATGGATTCCATGTACCCTAGGTACATACCACAATTGGAAATGGACTCCTTGTCAGCCCCTGTACCATGCACTATAGGTGCTCAGGGCATAGGTGCCACCAAGGCCTACCAGGGGCTGAAGCATAGCTTTTGCCACCCCTGGCTGGTTCTTAAATTGACACAACTGGCTGATCACTCAGCTGGGGCAAGTTGGTGTAAACACCCCTTGCTTAGATATAGTATACCTATATCTAAACCTATATCTGGACACATATATAGCCTGTAAGCCACTCCTATGGAAGGCCTCATCAATCCTGGAGGCAGAGTGTGTGGTTTTATGTGAGATGGAGCTCTGGCATGAGCTGAGCCTGTCTGCAGCTGTCGGGAACAACTCCCTAAGCTGATCCGGGATAATGCCATACCATATACTCTTAAGCGCCTTATAATCCTCGCGGTTATATAGCAACTTCGGTTTGGCTTTATCAAAACATGTCGTGTAAGGTGTCATACGAATTGGAATACTACCCCCTCGCCAGTTCTGGCGACGGGGGTAGCATTCCACCCTTCTAGAGGGATAAGACATGTTACTTTACTGAAACGCGGTTGATTTAAAATGAGCCTCAGATCCACAAAATGGATGCCCCTGCCACAGACACAGGTCTGGCCTCCTGCTGCTGACCGAAACTCAGCAAATGGTGGCCTGGACAAAGGGTTTCCTGTCGCAGGGCGGTGTTAAACCACCCCAGACAGGAGATAGTGGATTGCAGCAGGGAGGTTTCAAAGAAACCAGACACTGCCTGGGGAGCACAAGGCTGCCCCTTGCATAATCCGGCCAAACCGGTTCTGGGGCCTTCCAGCCTTCCTTTTCAAAGGAAAGGGGTGTAACCACCCCCTTCCTGGGTCCCACCCATAGGAGGGGACCTAGCAGGATGTCCAGCCCACCAGATTCGAATAAGAGTGGGAACAGTGCCAATGCAACTCAGATCATCCTGAAGAAACATAAGAAACGAATTCTGGACCCTTCGACATTCTATTTGACATAGAAGCCTGAAGAATCTCCCTTGTGGTCAAGGAGTGACCACCCTGTGCAAACAGGCACCATCCAGCCCTCGACCCTTGCTTTGTTGCAGTTCCCGCCGGAACTCGAGCAACAGAGATCGACGAGATCAAGCTTGCCTGCCTTCTCCCAGCCCGATCCACAGTCCCTGCAGAGCTGAGACCAGTGGAGGTGACCGGAAGCGTGGGGCACGCCATCTTGAAAAGGCCACGAGACGCTGACCGTGCAGCCCACGAGTGATCCTCGAAGCTGTGCACCGGGGTTTGAGAAGCCCCCACCCCGAGCTACACTTGCACCAAAGCTACCCCCTCCACACTTGACGAGTGCTGCGTGGGGCCCTTCTGCTTGTGGCGGCTCGACGCGTTGGCCCGGTCACTTGCCAGCTGGCTTGTGGCCCCTGTGCCGACGAAACTTTGAATACGACTTGCTTTTCTGGTTGCTCCAGATCTGCACCAGCTCCTGTGAAAAGGAGCCCCCACTCTGACCCTCCTGGTTCGAATGATAAGCAATCTCCCGGTTCCGCGTGGATTGCTTTTGCCAAGTGCTGTTTGCTGCAATCTTGGTGCTGACGGCGAGAGCCTACGTGGGACAGATCGTGACCTGCTCTTGGACGTCGCAGATGCCCCAGAGCCCACGTGACAGCGGAGAGAAGCCTATCGACAACCACCTGATTGCGCCCGACATTGCCTGGTTCCGTCCTGGTTCCACCCTGGTCACTGCTGAGTGACCCAGACTCTGTCCCCTCTGCTTTCAGGTACTTTTCTACTTTGATCCACCCTTGGATCGCACCGGACACTTCTGCTTCACATCGCCTGCAGCTGCAACAGCTCCAAGCACCAAGAGCCTGCGTGTCAAAACCCGACGCCACTTCGACCTTGTGCACCCACGGCCTGTGGGTGAGGTAACATTGCAACGCCGGTGTTCCTACACTGGTACACACCTCTAGGGTCTGTGTCTAAAGTTTTGTTCCTCTAGGTTCAGCGGAAGTATCTTTTAATTCACTTTGTGTAACTTTTACGCACCATTGACATTGCATTGGTGCAGGCCGCACTTTCCGTGCTGCACCCGAGTTCCGTGGGCTACTCCCGACTTCAGCATTGCTAGTCCTGACTGCTCCCGGCGAATCTCCAGGCCCTAGGCCTAACCACTGTTCGATTGGTATCTCTTATATCACTTTTTTAGTATATGGTTTAAGTGGCCACCGGCCCTTATCCAAAATTGTGCAACTTTGTATGTTATACTGTGCTTTTGATTTAACGCTTGTGCCTTTTTCCTCATAAAGAGTACTGGGGAGTAATTTAGAAATAAATACATATATTTTTATAATATATACTTGTGTGGTGTCCTTTCATTTGATTACAGGATTGTATGTGGTAAAACAGCTCGCTTAACACGACCTCTTAAGTTAAGCCTTTAAGGCTGCTTAGTCCATGCTACCACTAGGATAGCTTGTCTAACAAGGTTGACTTACAACCAGACATCTTTGGGGTTTGTTTGGACTGATACCAAGTGGTTCCAGAATTGGAAACACTACATATCAGGCCAACTTCTCACAAATAGCTACAGCCCCAGTCCAAGCACCCTTCCTCCCTGAAAAGGTTGGAAGAGCAGTGGTAGCCACTGCCCAGGCTCAGACAGACTTTCCTGAACAGGATAGGAGGGCTGTGACAGTCACAGCCCAAACACAGACTGAGTGCCCTCCTGAAAAGGTTGGCAAGGTTGAAATGGTCTCAGCCTCTACTCAGACAGATAGTGGGGTTGTGAAGCCTGAAACAATGGATCACTCCACCCAAACTGAGAGCATTGAGGAGGAAGAAAAGTCTTCCCCCTCCCAGACACTAGGTGAGAGCCAGCCTCCTCATGGAACTGACTCTACCCCTGTTGAAGGAACTGCCCCAGAGGTAGTCAGGCCTGGCCTGACAGAGCCCCTGATGGCAGTGGACCCTTCCCAGGTGGGACCCAGTCTGGAGCAGGTAGCCTGCACCTCTCTACCCTGCCTCAATCAGCCCAGGGCTGTAAAGGTAAGGGAGGCCAGTGGTGGACCCCAAAGGGCCCCCTGTCCAAAAGAAATCCCCAATCAACAGATTAGGATCACTGAAGCTAGTTATGTTATGTTATGTTATAACAATTTATTATGCGCACAGCGACTCCAGCGAAGGAGCATCCCGGCGCAGAGACACTAAGCAGTCATAACACAGCATGGAGACAATGCTACAGAAAAGTGCAAAAACAGGGAAGCTAAAATAGGAAGGTTTTTATGGCTCTACGAAACGACAGCATGTCCTCTATCAGCCGAAGTTCAACTGGGAGGGTGTTCCAGATTGACGCGGCTCTCACCCTGAAGGAACGGCCCCCCATCCTGCTGAGCCTAAATCTGGGGACAACAGCACGGGCCTGCCCTTGAGATCGAAGATTGCGGGTAGGGACATAGAAGGAAATGGAGTTGGCCAGGATCTCGGGACCAATGCCTCTAAGGATTTTGAAGGTCAAACACAGGACCTTGAAAAGAATACGCTTTCTAACCGGGAGCCAGTGCAGGGAGCGGATGACATGAGACACTGGGCAGAACTTAGGAAGTCCAACAATGGCTCTCGCCGCGGCGTTCTGCACCCGCTGCAGACGGGTTAACTCAGCCTGGTTGGCCCCCGCCAGCAAGGAGCTGGCGTAGTCCAGACGGGAGATGATGGTTGCCTGGACCACAAGCTGTCTGGTAGGGGCGTCGAAGAACTTAAGCACCGGCCTCAACCCTCTTAGGAGACCGAAGCAACAGGCTGCGATTTTTTTAGTGTGCCCTGTGAATGTAAGACCAGCGTCTAACCAGACCCCGAGGTTCTTCACCTCCGACACTGGGGTCGGAGTGGGGCCCAACTCCGAAGGCCACCACTGGTCGCCCCAGAGCTCCACTCCCTTCCCGACAACCATAACCTCTGTTTTTGTGGCATTAAGCTGGAGACAGTTACCTGTCAACCAGCTGGCCACCGCCTTCAGTCCGGACTGAAACCTGGGGGCATCCTGTTCCGCATCCCCGCTGAGAGTAACCGCCAGCTGTGTGTCGTCGGCATATGAGACCATGGTTAGGCCCCACTGCCTTGCGACATCAGCCAGCGGTCTCACGTAGAGATTGAACAACGTGGGACTCAGCGAGGATCCCTGCGGAACCCCCATGGCCAGAGGCTGGAACCTGGACTTGAAGGGAGGGATGGCAACACAGAAGGAGCGGTTGTCTAGGAAGGAGCGGAACCATTGCAGCGCCTGGCCGCCGATACCAGTCTCCTCGAGCCGCCTAAGGAGGATGCTGTGCGAAACAGTATCGAATGCGGCGCTGAGATCTAACAAAATCAGCGCCGCCGTCTGCCCATCATCCAACCTAGCACGGAGATGTTCCACCATCACCAGAAGGGCAGTCTCTGTGCTGTGGCCAGCACGGAAGCCATTCTGTGTAGGATCGAGGGCATTGGACCGGGCTAAGTGTTCAGACAGGGCCAGGTTGACATGGGCCTCTGTCAGCTTAGCTGGCCAGGGCAGCAGCGAGATGGGACGGTAGCTTTCCGGCTTGGATGGGTCAAGAGTAGGTTTTTTAATGATCGGAGACACCACCGCCTGCTTCCAGCTGATAGGAACGACCCCAGTCTCTAGGGAGAGATTGACAAGAGAGCGTATAGCCACGCGCCCCACAAAGGACTGGGCTCGAAAGAGGGCAGGTCTCACTGGATCGGATGGAGACCCAGATTTAACTTGCATAGCAAGTTTGTCAAACCCTTCCAAGGTGAGGGGGGGAAATGAGAGCAGAGCGGGCTGGTCAGATGTCACCGTAGAGCTACCCAGCGCTATACCAGTGCTCGGGAAAGTCCGATATATAGACTGGACTTTTCCCAAGAAATAGGAAGCGAGGGATTCACAGTGTGTGACAGAGCTCTCAACCGTTGAGATAGACCGCTTAGACATAAGATCTTTCACTGCCTTGAAGATAGCCTTCGACGGGTTAGTGCTGTTCCGGAATTCCTCGGCATAAAATGCCGCTCGGGCACGACAAATGGCCCGGTGATAGATCTTGACGGACATGACATATGTTGCTTTTAACTCAGCCCCATAAGTCTTCCGCCAGGCCCTCTCCGCCCGTCTACAGGCTCCCTTCAGAGCACGCAAAGCGTCATCGTACCAGGGGCTTGACACACGAGGATTGATCTTCGTTGTTACAACAGGTATCAACACATCCAGTGCCCTAGTGAGCCAAGAGCAGAAGAGATCATACCCCTCCTCTACGTTGTTGAATGGGCCCAGAGGTTCCACTGACAAAAGATGGTAAAAGTCATCCAGCCTGAGTTTACTCCAGGGTCTCCTGGGTACCCGCTTGGCTGAAGAGGTGGGAATGTTGGAAGTTATAGGGCAGCAGATGGACACCAAAGAATGGTCAGACCACGCTACAGGAGCCACCGACGTGACTTTAGCCTCGGTCAAGTTAGTAAAAAAAGGGTCAAGAATATGCCCCCCGGAATGAGTAGGCTGGGAGACCAGCTGAAAAAGTTGAAAAGCCTCTAAGTCCATGAGAATGCTACGTGCTGTCAGGCAAGATGGAGCATCGAAATGCAGATTTAAATCGCCCAGAATGGAAAAATTAGCACAGTCAGTGACCAAGGTGGCGACAGTGTCCGGGAAAGCATTCCTGAACGCCACATCACTGCCCGGCGGACGATACACCACCATCCCAGAGAGTGTATATTCTGGGCTGACAGAGACTTTAAAAGAGGCGCTTTCACAGCCAGCGATCTTAAGAGTGGTCCACACACAGGAAAAACTAGATCTCACAATCAGGGCTATACCCCCGCCTCTAGATGGCCTATTCGCAGTATACATAGAGTAGCCGGGAGGACAAACAAGATTGGGAATAGCAGTGTCGGCTTCCTGAAGCCATGTCTCGGTTAAGGCTAAAATATCCGGAGCTTCATTTTCAATCAGGTCATACACATTCTGTAGATGTTTAAGGATTGACCTGACATTAAGATGCATAATCCGCAGTGAAGGCGGTAGTCCCCTGTTGTGCCGGACGGCAGAGGGGCAGTGCCGCGAAAGAAGCTGCGGAGGGTCAAGTACCAGGCCATTACAGGGACAGCGGTAGGGGCCGCATAAGGGATGAACGGGCTGTAAAGTGCAATGACCGCTCACCTTGCCGATGGAGTACAAACGCTCCCTAGAGTATGTAAGCATGGCAACAGTGCTGGATAGACGAGAGCAGGCCAGAGCCCGCCACGTCCCGCGCGTCCGTAACGCAGACGGGCGCAGACGGGCGCAGACGGGCGCAGACGGGCGCAGACGGGCAGGACTCTGGCACGACTCCGGCCACGCGAGGACACGCCCGCTGCGCGATCCCGCTGCGCTAGGGGGCAGAGAGTAAGTAGATTGGGAGGTGAGGGAAGACTAGAGCGTCACCCTCACAAGATGGCCGCCCGCCGAGGGACAAACAGGAAGTAGGAGCGCTCGATCTCCCTCCACTCAAACAGCATCAAAGAGCTGCGGTGGACCGGGAAGACAGCGCTGTGCCTGGCAAGGTAACAGGAGTAATAAAATACACTTTTACAATTTTAGGAGTAGCCCAAAAGTTAAAAAAGATAAAAACACACACACTTTGATAATGCGAGCTCTGTAGTGCAGGCACGCTCCACACCCAAGCGCTAACGTGCTAGTGGTCATTCAGCACGAGCGCCAGAGTAAACAGCCCTTAATAGTCCGGGAAGGAGGGAAGACTAGAGCGTCACCCTCACAAGATGGCCGCCCGCCGAGGGACAAACAGGAAGTAGGAGCGCTCGATCTCCCTCCACTCAAACAGCATCAAAGAGCTGCGGTGGACCGGGGAGACAGCTCTGTGCCTGGCAAGGTAACAGGAGTAATAAAATACACTTTTACAATTTTAGGAGTAGCCCAAAAGTTAAAAAAGATAAAAACACACACACTTTGATAATGCGAGCTCTGTAGTGCAGGCACGCTCCACACCCAAGCGCTAACGTGCTAGTGGTCATTCAGTAAACCTAGCCAAGTGAAAATAAAACAGACTCCTGAGGGATCCTCCTTAAAAGTAGTTAGGGACCTCCCACAGCTGGACACTGTTGGGCACAGCCAAACCTGGGGCCTAAAAACCCCAAACCTGACCTGTCCCTCCAGTAAGCCAAACAGAGGGACTCAGCCTCCAGCTTTAGGTAGCCAGAGGTTGACCCTGAGAGCTCATAGCAACTCAGTACTGGAAAGAAAGGCACATATGGTGGATAGTGATTGGAGGAAGTTGAGCCCAACAGTAGTGGAGTCTCACTTCAGTACTCCATTCCCACACCAGCCTTTTACTTTGCCAAAGCACACCACAGGTAGTGATTCCCTGTGGTGGAGACCCTCAGATACCCTTAGGGTGAGGGGTTGCTTAGTGGACCATGATACAGGGGGTACCCATGCCAGTGCATGTACCACCTCATATGGCCACTCAGGCAATATAGGCTTACCTGGTCAAGGATAGCCTTATCTCCTTTCGTTTGGGGGGGGGGGGGGTTGTGTAGGAAGGTGGATACCTGACTATGGTTGCCCCCAACTTTTTGCCTGGTGTTTTGCTGGTTTTCCGACTTAGTTGGCCTGGAACCCTGCCAATCAGGACCTGAGACAATATGTTTAGCAATAGGTTTCTGCGATCAGTATTTGTTTGGGTAGCTTGGATAGCTGACGCTTGTCTGTAGGCCTAATGGTCTATTGGCCTGTATTTCCTCCATGTTGCAGGAGAAGTATGCTACTCTCAGCTCTAACGAGGCCAGGGTGCCTTCCCCGGGCTGACGTCAATCGCAAAGGAGACCGGCAGAATCTTTCATGGTCCAGGGTCACCTCTGCCAGTTGAACAGCCCCTACTGCTATGCAAAGCAACCTTTGCTCTTCAGGTGAAGTGTAGTAACGTCTTACCCCTTCACCGTGGCCCAAAACTCACAAGACGAGCCCCTGCCACCAGCTTCACATTCCTGCCACTGGTTCCCCAGCAATTCTCTCGCTTCCAGGTAGCACAAAGCAGATCTCACATCAGTCTACTGAGTCACCTTATTTCAACTCATAGGTGTCCAGGGGTCTGGAACCTCCTTAGCCGCCAGCAAGGCCAGGCTCCAACATTTGAACCTCTAAATGTGAGCTCCTGTGGGTGCCATCCCATATGGTGTCCAACACCAAAGTGCCTTGGGAGAGTGGCGCGGTCCAGGCCCTTGGTGTATTGGGTGGGCGAGTTTGGTGCCAAGGGTGGGACCTTAGTGACAGAGCATTCAAGGACAATTAGACACATTTCCCAGTGTGATGTGGTCTCGCCAGGTAGTATAGGTGATTTTTTCTGGTTGTGTAGGATAAAGTAAAATCTTTCAATTTTTGCTGTGGGTTTGTTTTGCGTTGAAATAATGGCCAATGAGGGGACAACAGTGAGGGAGGCTTTGAGGGAGTTGTGTGTGGCAGGCTGAGATGACCTCAGCTGCAATCTTACCTTGCTCACCCCATAGAGTTAAACCGAGATTAAAGGTTGAGAACAATGGTGGCTCCTTTGGTAAGGCAGAGGAGTGTCGCCCCACTTCTTTTCAGCAGTGTGAATAAAGGAAAAATCCAATTATAATAACTTGTTTTTATTATCATTTTATTTTTTCTTGCTGTGGCAGCTTTGCTGGGTGGGTGTGCTCGGCTCTCATAGCAGGGGGAGGAGTGGTGGGCACTCTGTAAGTCCGCATAAATGTTTGGCTGGCCTTCTTGGACCGGCCAAACAGTCATACGTACTTGCATGTTCTCCACCCAGGTTGGTTACAGCCTGAGTGGAGAACATGATCAGGCTCCCAGGCCCTGCTTGAGTGCCGAACAACTCTGCATTGCTGGGTCTGGTGGCTCAATGGACAAATGTTTCCACTGCAGGGGCCTGTGTTCGACCTCATGGTCTCAAGTTCAAATCCCAGCGGGTCCACTCAACCTTTTATCCATCTGAGGTCGATAAAATGAGTACCATTGAGTTGGGTAACAATAAACATCTGTTATTCAGTGCCAAGATGCCTCTTGGTGAATGTGCGCTTTACAAATACACATGTTATGTTATGTTTATTGGTGTAGGGGAGCCTGTGTGCTTCCTGGTACTCTGTTCCTGTTCCAGGAGAGACGACGGTGGAAAGACGCAGTGAGACATGGCGAGGAGGTACGTTTATTTTTATTTTCTTTACCCTCCCCCCACTTTCCGCCCTTCCACCCCTGATCTGGTTGAGAATGTGCCTAAAAGAGCTATTATGGTCAGAGCAACTTCAAAAGATGGGCAGGAGGACAATATCACCTTACTGGCTGCAGTAGTAGGAGGGGTAGGGGTAGGACGTAGGCAAGCACGGGAGGAGTGCAGTAGGGAGGTTCCCAAACGCTGTCATGGATGATGGCAGAGTCAGTCCTGCCTGGGCCTGCTGCTGTAAACATTGCACCAGTAAGTGGCTGCAGGGTGCTCACGTGTGAACGTGAGTACCACTCAACGTGAAGGGCGGCAGGTGGTACCAGAACACTTTGTTAGTGACGGGCCTGGGGGTACTATAGAGCAAAGGAATAGTGCAGTAATGCAGGAGAAAAAGGGGGTGTTGAGCAGATGGAAATACGAGAACAGGAGTGACAAATGACAGTGCTGATGTCAAAAAAGGCAACGGTGGAATCAGGGATACTAGTGAGGATTTACCATGGATAAGCAAAGAATTTTTAGGAAAGGCGATGCATGTGATGGGAGGGTACAAGCCTGAGGGGGGAACAGGCTGGGATATGGATATGGGTGCCTGCGGCAGGTGGGCTCACAAGGGTTAAGGCAGGGAGCAGGACCGCAGCTCTTTCAGTCTGGGGCAACTTGAAGGACAATGTTGGGATAAGCCTTGGTCTAGATCCCTGATCATGTGAGCGGTCGGATTTGAGGCGACCTGTTGACACTGGCAGAAGAGACGAGAGGTTTGGTGCAACCATCCTGACGGTAGATGAGAACACTGGCCATCATCAAAAAAAAGAACGTTTGATGGTGGCATGGGAGATGGCAAATGTCTGGGCGTGAGGAATGAAGACTGGGTATTTGGGGGCATGATGACGTACTTGAGTTGGATCTTACGGATGAGGAAGAATAGTAAGAAGAGGGGGAGATTCCTAATTGGCACAGCACGGATAAAACAGAGAATGATGGAAAGTTGCAGGGTGGGTGGTAGTGACTAGAGTGCCACAAATAGCGATATGTTGCAGCTGTTCGACGTGAAGGAAGAGGGTTAAGTGGAGGTGGAAAGGGGCATAGACGGAGAAGAGAACAATTTGTGGGACGAAACGACAACTTACTCAATGGTAGCTAAATGTAGGTGAGAAGAGGTGGTGGCATTGTTGGTCGGTTGGAGAAGAGAAGAAAGGCATAATTTTCATTGAAAAATGGGTAGGGCCAGATTCTGTGGATAAAGGAGTTGGGACTGGGGGAACACAAGGTGGGGGAAGCAAGAAAAGGGAGAACTAGAAAACCGAAGAAGCTGGTAAGTTGAATAAGGCAAAAAGTGATAAGTAAGGGGAAGATCACAAAAAAGAGAGCGAAAGGTGAAGGTAAAGGGAAGGCAGTGGGGCTGAACAAATATGGCCTACATGGGGTTTGCCATGCCTCTGGGTGCACATCTTTCTACAGCCACAAAAGAGAAAATATGGATTTTGAATTTATAGATTATAAAAGTTACTGCACAGGGAGGTTCAAGCGAAAAAAGGGTCTAAAGAAAAGACTTGGAAGCTTGCTCGAAGGCCCAGAGTCCCTTCAACAATTGATACATAGACATTTCCTTTCCTAATGTATGCGTGTTTTAGCTGCAAAAATCTATGTTGATTTCTAAATATAAAGGCACAATCAGGAAGGCACCTGTGGATTTTGGCGGTTGGTATGGCTACACTATGATGAGGAATTTGGGCAACATTGGGGATCCTGGAATCGGTGGGTGCATGTGGTCAGGGACAAAGGATTAACTTGGGATCATGTTGGGGTTTTAACAGGATATACTGTGTCAGAAATCCATGAAGTTACAACCATGAATGCCCACCATGCGTGGGAAAGCACCCACTACTGCAATATTTCTGAGAAAAGGCAAATTGTGCGCGAAGTGTCCAAGGGAGGGGAACGAAGTGCAACAACAATCTGGTAAGAAGGGTTTCTGAGCCAATTAAAGTTGACACTTTGATTTCCTGGCTGGCTTTTTACCCAGAGAGAATGTAGTTACACTGGAATTGGGTTTTCAAGAAGGGTTTCAACTGAGTTAGCTAGGGTCCAGGCAAAGGAGGCTTGCAGACAAATTGAAATCCACAACAGAAATGCGACAAGTGGTGAGGGATAAACTGCGCAAAGAGGTAGGCGAAGGGAAGATAGCAGGTCTGTGTGATTATTGGCCCTTGCACTACTTTATGGTGTCACCTTTACGAGTGGTTACCAAGAAAAGAGTAGAAGAATTCTGGATGATACATCACTTATCATGGCCAGAAGGTTATACTGTTAACTATTTCATTGCAATGGAGGATGCAGCAGTGCAGTTGGCTTTGGTCGATGTGGCAATAGACTTGGTGTGGAAATGTGGCGCAGATCCAGAATTGACTAAATGTGATATAAAGTCCGCCTTCTGATTGGTTTTGTGTATCAGTATGATTTTTCCTTACTGAACATACAGTTTGATGGATTGATCTACATGGACGAGATATTGCCCATAGGTTGCTCTATAACTTGCAAGTTTTTTGAGACCTTCAGTACTTTTCTGCAATGGAGTTTCACTGGTAGGTCCGGTTACTAGATGGTAATGCATTACTTGGGTGATTTCTTATTCCTTGGTGCAGATGGCACAGGTGACTGTGGAAAGGGTTCTACATGGATATCAATTGGTAGTGGAAGAGGTATTGAGCTTGACATAGTGAATATGGAAGCCATCTTATCGCAAAGCAAACTACAACAACTAGTGCACATTTTGAAATAATGCCAAGGTTGCAGTTGAGGCAGGTATAGAGGCTGCTGGGGCATCTAAACTTTGCATGTTGAGTTGTGAGTGCAGAGAGATCATTTTGTCAAAGGTTAGGTTTTGAGATGTCTGATGCAAAGTTGTCTCACCACAGGTTAGGACTCTGTGGTGCAGGCTGATCTGGAAGTCTGGCTGTCTTTTCTATGAAATTTTAATGGTGCAACAATGTGGTCTGTGGATTTGGATTTTACATCAATGATTCAGGTTTTCTCTGATGCAGCCAGCTCTGAGGGTTTTGTTTTGTTCCGAGAAATGGCCAATAAAATGGATGAATGAGTCGAAGAGCGTTGCATTTTTTGAGTTTTTTCCATTGTTAGTAGTGATACCTTTGTGGGGTAAAGATCTGGCAAAGAAGACAGTAAATTTTAATTAGGGCTACCGGTTTTATGGTATTTATTTTTTGGGCTTTTCTGTATTCATTCATATTTATTTTTTGCTCTTTTTATCTATGTTTATTCATATTTTTTGGGTGTTGTAAAAAAGGGATTTTTCCTGTGTGGCGGTTAAGCAGAGGATTTGCACACTAGGCCGGAAGAGGTAGGGCCAGCCGCAGCCTGTGCAGGTAAGAGCAGTGGGGGGCGGGGGCGGAGTGTTTCTACAGAAAACAACGGTGCAAAATGAAATAAATAATGAATTTTCCTTCATCATCGTCCGCCGAAATCCCCCCTCCCCACCTGGCCTCACCGCCTCTATTTGCACGGGCCGCGGCTTGTTGGGGCCCTGAAGGGCAAACGCTGGCAGGTGGATCACAGGGAGACGACGCTGGGGTAATCTGTGAAAAGAAGGTGATTGGTTTAAAAAGGGGATGGTGATGAATGTTTGTACCTTTTTTTCAGCTGTCTGGACTGACATGAGATACCTTTTAGTAAAGAGCCTTACACGGCTGCAGATATGCACGAGGACGGTGCTTTATCGTGTAAGGGTGTTCATATAATTGAGATCTGGCAGCCATTCAAGGACAAGTTACATTTATTGAATTCATAAATGTGGAAAAATACTAGTCTAAGCTTTCTTTGTTTAGGGGGTTGTTCAGGTTGAGGGGGAGGGTGATAGTGTGATTAAGTGTCTAAGTGAGGTGGAGTTCATTGCATATGTCTTAATGTATAGAAGCTTTCAGCTGCATACCTGTCGTAATAAGTGGCCGTTTGCTCTTACCTGGGCCTGTCCATTCTGTGCCCTCTCACCCGATGGTCAGGCGGCCGCCACGTGCTCTCCGGACTCCGAATTTCCTTCTCTGTTTCAGGCACAGTGAGGCTGCAGTGGCGTAAAATACCATTTCCAGCTTTGATGGGAGGCAAATTCAGGGTTCTTATCGCAAGCTACGCCCTCCACGTGCGCAACCGTTTCTTATAGTTGGAGAGCTGATATTTAAATAGAGAAAGAGGAGAATAGAGACATAAAGAGAGAAAGAGAGCACAAGAACAGAGGCGAGAGAGAAAGAGAGCAGAAGAACAGAGGCGAGAGAGAAAGAGAGCACAAGAACAGAGGCGAGAGAGAAAGAGAGCACAAGAACAGAGGCGAGAGAGAAAGGGAGCACAAGAACAGAGGCGAGAGAGAAAGAGAGCACAAGAACAGAGGCGAGAGAGAAAGGGAGCACAAGAACAGAGGCGAGAGAGAAAGAGAGCACAAGAACAGAGGCGAGAGAGAAAGGGAGCACAAGAACAGAGGCGAGAGAGAAAGAGAGCAGAAGAACAGAGGCGAGAGAGAAAGGGAGCACAAGAACAGAGGCGAAAGAGAAAGAGAGCAGAAGAACAGAGGCGAAAGAGGGCACAAGGACAGAGGCGAAAGAGAGCACAAGAACAGAGGCGAAAGAGAAAGAGGGCACAAGAACAGAGGCGAAAGAGAAAGAGGGCACAAGAACAGAGGCGAAAGAGAAAGAGAGCACAAGAACAGAGGCGAAAGAGAAAGAGAGCACAAGAAGAACAGAGGCGAGAGAGAAAGAGGGCACAAGAACAGAGCCGCGTGTGTATGGGCCCTGGCGATACAAACTGGGCAAGTCAGAGAATTCAAATTAAAGGACGCCTGCTAAAGGGTTAGTAGAGCGCACATCTCACAGTTCTGCCATATCCAAGCACTATAATTACCGAGGGATAGCATGCCTCAGATGATAGGAGAGATGGCTGAGATGACCTTGCGTGATTTTTGATTGCCACCTTCAGATCATAGCTGATGTCAGAAGCGAGAGGTTAACTCTTCCAGGCTCGGCCTTGCTAAGGATGCCAGTGGCTTTTCGTTTTTAAATGTATTGTCAACACATTACTCTTATTTTCCTTCGGCTCGGAATCCCAATGGAGAACTAAACAATTAACAGCCATTAACGCGCTGTGCAGATGTGAAGGTGTGGGTTGGGACGAGCAGGTCTGAATTAATAGACAACATTTGGAAATATTTTAAATGTAAACTAGAGCAAACTGTCCGAGATGTTATGGATGCCCCTCCCCCAGCGCTGCCGGTCTTAAAATGTCTCTGAGCACCACGCAGCAGCCGCCGTGACAGGCACGGATATCCTGCCCGAGCCGAAAACAATCAAATAATTCAAATGGAAAAGCAAGCGGATTCCGTGTTCTATAATATGGTAAGAAGCCTAGAGAGGCACTCGCACTAATTCACTGCCGAGGACCTGTAATCTGCGGGCCTATTGTCTGCGCCCCCTGCTGGAGGACACCATGTTCACAGGTTACCTTATTTCAGGTGTTCAGAGGTGTGAAATACGCCGACATGTCCGGAGCCCCGCACCCTGTAGCCCACAAGTCGCTGCCTAGGAGACACCCCCATCCCTCTTTTACTACCATTCCCTACCGAAACCTAGTTACGCCCACAACCTGGCTGGCGATTTAGAAAAGGGGGCGGTGATGAACAGAGTGTCTGAGTTAAACAGACCACTCTTACCCAGTCCAAAGATCAGGGCTTGATCCATCACCGTTATTTATCTCACTGCCCCATCCCAGCTCAGAACCTGGCTATATGCAAATCAGTCTGTCCCTGGCCCAGTGCATCATGGGAACAGGGCAGACTAAACTACCAAGCCAATTCTTCACCAGAAAGGAGACAAGCTACCGGGGACCGGTTTCTGGCATTTCAGCCTTCTTCGGCCCGGCTTGCTTGAATCCTGATGGAGCAGTGAGAAAGGGACTCATGTCTGAGTATACCCTGCCACACCTATAGTGGCCAAAAACGATTTAGAAAAGGGGGTGGCACTGCAGCGCAATTATGTTATGCTAAGGTTTCCAGCCAACACTTCCAGTTGCAGGTCGACCCATCGTCCTGTGGCAGGAAGTCATCGCTGCTGGCAGGCATGGTAAATTAAATGTTACGTTAATAGAGGTCTGCACACATTGCTCCCTATGCGATTGCTTTAAGTGGGGCGCACTCCAGGACCCGACAGTAATTAAATGTAACATTGTAAACGGTCCCTGTTGGGCCCTATATTCGTATCCTGCTCGCTGATCGATTTCTGTGAAAACATTAATACGTGTGAGCTACGCGGTCCCTCCCTGTTTACATCTAGCATGTTTTACCCCGCCTTGTTTTCCTTAAGTATATTGGCTTTTTTCCCAGATTTCGTTTTTTAAATTATTTTTTTAAAGCAAGGTTTGATTCAGATTTTTTGTGCAGTTTTATATAACGAGAACTCGGCCCGAAGGTATCAGAGCGTTTTACACGACTACCAGTTGTATTACAGACTGACACGTTCATTTTTATGCGCGGGGAGATTACGTGATTTTCCTTGAGTCACAGGGAGCTTGAGCCTGCCCCCAGACTCGAACCTTGTTCCCCAGCTTCAAAGTCGGCCGCTCTAGCCGTTAAGCCACATATGTAGTACACACAGTTGCTTCTAGGTGTCTGTCTGTGTTCGGGTCGTGGGTGCATTTAAATATGACCGGCCGATTGGGAGCACTGGAGTTGATGCTGAAGGCAGAGCCCGTTTGTCACAGTGCTTACCTGTGGCTCATAGAGGTACGCATGCTCCATGCCCATCCAATCCTTGACCTCTCTGCAGAGCGCATAGAGAGAACGAAGGTCATATTTGTTAATTAAAATTCTTAAGGAAAGAGTGCAAAGGAGATAAACAGCTATCAAAATATTAGCAGCATCAAAGAAAAAGAAAATGCAGTGCTCATGGGTGAGGGGGTGTCTGAAGGGGATTGAGGGTGGGTTCATAAGACAGTCACCATACAACACCTATCACAGACTTTAGTCATCTTTAAATCACAGTCTTATATTTTGAGGATTGAAATATTTTCTGTTTGATTATGAACAAATGAACTGTTGTTTCTTATTTCTCTGACAATGTTAACAAGCCCTGGGAAACCTAATAGGTCTGGTTTCTTTTAGACGTATGCCTTTCAATTTTTGGATCATGCAATAACAGAAGTGTCACAGAGAAGCCCCCAAATACCTATACTGGTCAGGAGGCACACAGTTTCAAGCAATTGGTTTTTAGTTTACACATTTTAAGCCATGTCTTTTATTGCATTAGCCACGCTTCTTGAGAAGGACTCAGATACGTTTCTTTTGCCACTCCTCATTTAGAGACCACCCGACCTTTTTCAATCTATGTGATTTTTGTGCAGAGCAGTGCTAAAAGTTTCTTTTCTCTTTGGGGCCAGTAGCTTCTCGGATTTGCCATTTGTGAGTTTGTATGATGGAGGACCAAAATGATGGAGTGGGTCACCTCACCTTCCCTTGCCAGAGTAAGGGTCAATGATGTTTTTAAGGGTAGTCTTTCCCCTAGCGTGATGCTTTTTAGGGATTGAGTGGCTCCTGCATTCTTCCACCTACCCCGATCATGTGTGACCTTTGCCATGAGTTACCCCAGCAGCCTCAGAGTCATTCTCACCGAAATCCGGGATAGAGGCTGAAACATTGGTATCATAGTTCGAATATTCCCGACTCGTTGCTTGGGAGGATAGGCTTGAAACTGCCATGTAACCAGGGCAGCTCAGATAAAAGGGAGTGTCTGAGAGGGTCAGGTGTGACTTCGGCACGTTTATTTATCCACAAAATTTCCTGTTGCTCCTGAGTCCAGTAGGACAGGGAGAGAATGTCTAACTTGGGTAGTAACAATTAAAAAGATCTGAATTATGAAATGTCTAGGTTTGTGCGGTACCATGAAGGCTGCAGAATTAGAGGTTTGATTAAGATGTTTTCTCGAACAAGTAACCTCCCCCCCTGTCGAGCTTAATCGTTTCCCGACTCAGTTGAGGAGATAGAGGAAACAGTACCCTTTCGTGAAGTTTTAGGTTTTACTGGACATTCTCTGGCAAAATGTCCTGCCTTGCCACAATATAAACATAATTGAAGTTTTCTCCTTCTTTCTTTTTCCTCTGACGTGAGTGGACCTCTGAGTGTCCCTATTTGCATAGGCTCAGGTTCAGGGAGTTTATTATCTGTGTCTTTCTTCTCATGTCTAATAAAAGTTAACTGCGATTCCAGTTTGGATTTATCTCCCTTTCTTTCTCCTAGTCTGTGTTCCAATTTCACGACTACATCTACAAAGTCAGAATAGTCTTCTGGCAAATCAACGATATGAGCCAGCGCGTCTTTTAACTCGTCTCTCAAACCTTTATAAAAAAGGGAGACACGCTTTTCTTCTGGCCAACGTGTCTCGGGGAGTAAACAATTAAATCTAGTGAGATAGGTCAATAAATCCTTGTTACCTTGTTTAAGATTTAAAAGCTCATTATCGCTTGCATGCATAAATGTGTGTTTTGCAAAAAGGTTGGTCATAGTACGTTTAAATTGAGTCCAATTATGGAGGATGGGATCATCTCTATCCACGAAAGGAATTGACCAATTGGCTGCTCTACCGCCCAAATAAGACAAGACGAATGACACTTTCGTAGCATCAGTAGGGAACTGTTGTGGTTTACAAACGAAGTGTAATTGACATTGATTGATAAAAACATGGAATTTGTTACTATCTCCATGAAAACATTCAGGTGCTGCTAAAGGCACAGCATTAGGAACATTAACAGTAACCTCAACTGGGGGGGGGGGGGAGTTGCATGTTTTGCTCGCGCCCCTGTCTCTGAGGAGGTATTAAACAAAGGCGTAAAAGCTGTGTTCCAATGAGATTCCCTAGATTTATACCTGCTTAAATCCTGTTTTAAAAAGGTGTTTTCCAACTTTAATTTCTCTAATTCCTCTTGCATATGTTGCAAGATGCCAGACACTGATTCATTATGGGCCAAGTCCTCGTTTAGGGCCTGCGCCATATCCGTGGCGTCAATGCCCTCTGTTTCTTCCCCGGCATTCATCGTCCAACAGAACTGAATATTTTAAAGGCTTGAGCTTCTGTCAAAGCCCAGCTCACCTGAGTTTCTGTTCAGTTCTGATGGAGGTTGAAGACAGTCCGACCCCACCCTGAAACTGCTTGTTCCAGCACACTAGTTTTAAAACAGTGCACGAAGAACCAGAAGCTCAAGGGAAGGGTGGAAGTTCCACTGTAGAAGAGCTGCTAAAATCTGCGGCCCTCTTTGACTTCTGTAGAAACTGGTGCCTAATGAAACATAAACAAAGAACAGATAAGTGCAACCTATCCCTGAATGTGTTCCTGACTAAACCTTAATCTAATTAGAAACTCTCTTCTAAAAGTACCTCTTGGATCCTGGTCTCAAGCTTCCAGGTTTGGAATGTGTTACTGTTCTGGGATGTGCTTTCTATTACTGTAAAACTTCTGTAAAATCAAACGAATATCATTATCAGAATTACCAACGTCTAACATTCACCTTAATATAACTAAAGCCTAAATTCTTAATAGCAAACTCACTTTTCACACATTTCCAGACTCTTTATAAAATACTGTACTTTTACATCAAAATACAGCAGGTAATTTGTGCAAGTCCTTGATTTACTGTTTGCCTTGCTGTCAATGGTTTCCTCTGTTCGATTCTTAAAAAAGTTCCATGTAAAACAATGTTTATTTCACAAAGTTCCACAAAGTATTCTTGTAACAAAGGGTTTAAACCACAAAGGGCCATATGTAGGTGGCCAAATACCGGTCGGTAACACCGAAAAAGGGCCTTTTTCGGTGTTACCGACCGGTATCCAGCCATGTGAGATATACGTAATACCGAATGCAATCGTTAATAACGAATTGGTGAAAAATTACCGATTCCTTATTTACCGAATCGGAAATACCGAAACAATGAATACCGAAATGGAATTAAAGAATCGGTAAAACCCCCAAGAATGCGATGTAACAAACGTCGCTAACACCGAAAACGAGCAGAATCGGAAATAACGATTCGGTATTTACCACGTTTCAAGAGCATGTGGTAATGAGGTGCAGTGCATAAAAAGTGGCCCAAAATGCATCTGTGTTACCACAATGGCAGCCCTCTACGTCATTGCAAGGCGGCTACGCTTGAGAGCAGCAGGAGTGAGGATCTGGAGACGTGAAGAGCGGGTGTACAGAGTACGCATCACATTGTTCCAATTGACAGAAGCTGAAATTCATGAAAGATACAGACTGCACCCAGACACCATCCTGGACCTAATCCGTGACCTAAGACCCTATCTGGAGCATCAGACACCAAGGGCCCACGCTATCCCCACCCATGTCCAGGTACTCTGCTGCCTGCACCTCCTTGCATCAGGAAGTTTCCAGGGTGTGATAACTGCAGTGGGTGGAGTGTCACAGAGCTGTCTATCCCGTTTCTTCCAGACCTTCCTGGATGCCATGATGGACAGAATGGAACATTACATTTCCTTCCCTAGTACACAGGCGGAGCTGCAGAGAACCAAGATTGAGTTCTACCAACTTGCACAGTTCCCACACGTCATTGGATGCATCGATGGAACACACATACCCATCTGCCCACCTGCAGCAAGCAAATACATATACAGAAACCGCAAATCCACCCACTCCATCAATGTGCAGGTGATCTGTAATGCCAAGCACATCATTACTGACATCGTGGCCAAATTCCCCGGGAGTAGCCACGACGCCTACATCTTCCGTAACAGTGGCATCCATACACGTCTGCTTGCTGGCGAATTTGGAGACGGATACATACTAGGTAAGTACATGTGCCACACCCTGATGTACACCCTGCCTCAAGCTGTTGTTCACAGTAATCAATGCCAATTACTTCTTCACATAGGTGACAGCGCATATGCCCTCCGGCCTTATCTGCTCACACCATATCTCAACCCAACCACCCCAAGGGAGAGGAGGTACAATGTGGCACATAGGAGCACACGCAACGTGGTGGAGCGCACATTTGGATTGCTCAAAAGCAGATTCCGTTGCCGCCACAAAACTGGAGGAGCACGTCTGTACAGCCCCATGAAATGTTGCAAGATCATTGCTACAGACGATTGTTCATGTGCAGGCAGGTTGCGTTCACTACGCCTCCTGCATTCAGTGGGTTAGGGCGTAATGCCACCACGGCTGGTAGCCTCTTCACTGCCCCCCCCCTCCCTTCCATTGTGGCCGCCTTAGCATTCTGCATGAGCTGTAGCACAGAGGTAATGGACACCATCCTCCTGGCCACATCCCTGCTGCAATGCGCCATCTCCTCCTGCATGGCGATGGACCTGCGACACATCACTAAAGTTGTAGTGGCCAGCCGGTTCACCGACTTGGTATAGGCCTGGAGCCTCTGTCTCTCCCCGCGCCTGCCAAGACGGTCCTGCTAAAGCTGGCTGCAGAGGTTGTCCACCGAGTTAGCTACTCTCTCCATTCCCGCACACAAGTTCTCACCCATAGCACTGATGCCCTTCTCCATCCTGTGCATATGCTTGTTCATGTGTGCCACCTCCCTGGGCATTGACTTCATCTCCCTCCATTGCAGGCGCTGGACCTTCAGCAGGTTGCCTTCCAGTCCAGCAAACACACTGTCACCCTGCTTGGATGTAACTGGACTGTCCGGCCTTACCCTGCAGCGTCTTGATGTGATGTGGGAGCCATCAAATGCTGCACCAGCCCTCTCCCTGTGGTATCGATCAGCAATGGGACTTTGTTCGCCAAATCTGCCCTCTTCCTCTGACCTCTCCATCTGCTGGAGGCTGGGCACGGCATGCCTCCTGCCTGACTGTGGTGGTGGTGGTGTCGGTGATCGTCGCTCTGGGGACTGTGTGAGAGGGGACTGCGGCCCTCCCTGGCGCGGTGGTGATGGCTGTGCTGGAGGAATGGGTGGCTGTGATGGCGCCGTGCTTGTGGTCCCTGAGGACATGCTGTCATCCTCATGTTGGCTCCCCTCTGGCCTGGCTGACTTGCCTCTGCTGGCCTCTGCTGCACTGCGAGATGACTCGCCTGTAATGACACAAATGTACATGTACTCAATGCTCTGTCAGCAATGGAATTGCATTAAACAACATGCCTATTGTGCACAGTGGTTGTCCTGACGTAGCCAATTCCTTTACCATGGTATTGTACTTGATAGCCTGACTGACCCAGTCATGTGTTCACTTTGACTACATCACCCATCATGCATTGAAGGTAACCAGTAAGACATGGGGTGGAGTGGGTGTCCCTTTGCCACTATGGGGATTGGGGTTGGGGAGGGGGTAGCACAGCATGCTGGGCATGTTTCTTACCTTGTTTTCTTGCTGCTCGTGCAGAGCTGTCTGCGTCTCCCACACCGCTCACACTCTCCGGCTGGATGGTGGACTCCACCATCAGTTCAAGTGGTGTTGGTGCTGGGGCTCGGCTTTTGCCTCCACCTGTTAGGCCAGCCTGCCTCTGTCTCTCTGCCATCCTCTGTTTTGCTGCTTTCCTGAGGTCGTACCACCTCTTCCTGATGTCCTCTATGGTGCGCTGGGTGACACCTATGGCATTGATTTTGTCACGAATGCCACTCCAGATTTGCCTCTTCTGTGACTCTGGCACTTGGTGGGACTGGGCTCCAAACAGCTTGTGGTGCTCTTGGATGACATCCTGGATGAGGACCTCCAGCTCCTTGTCACCGAACTTCAGTTTTCATTTTCTGTCACCTCCCTCCTTCTCCTTGTCCTGGCTTGCCATTTCACTGCTTTCGGGTTCTTCTGTCTTGCTTCGTGGCTGTGTGGCTGTGTTGCTGCTGCCTCCTCAGCTCTCCTGGCTGACTGCCTGCCTGCCTCACTGTGTGCTCCTGGTCCTGTAAACCTGGCTGGGTGTGGCCACTTCCTGCTTGTGAGGTAATTGGTTGATCAGGATTGGCTGATTATCCTACGTACGAATTTTTGAATTACCGAATCGTTTTTTACCGATTCGGTAATGGATTCGGTAACACTGATTCGGTATTTCATTGTTGGATTTTTGATTTTTTTACCGATTCTTTCAGATTCGGTATTTAATACCGAATCTTAACGAATCGGTAAACTTTACCGATTTTTTTATCTACATCGCGTTTTACGAATTCTTAATACTGATTCGGTAAAATTCGGTATTAAGGAATCGGTATTCTCCTTTTACCTACATATGGCCCAAAGTTCGTGGAAGATATCTTGTTCCAAATTGTCTTTACATGAATCCAGAAATCGCCAATAAAGTTCTTTTAGGTAATAAAAGGTTTTGCACTTACTTGTTGCTGAAAAGGGATACTGATCAGTCTAACCTTGACCTCTTCCTCTTTTGCAGGTCGATTGCAGTGGACGGAAGAGGGGCTGAGGCAAGAAGTAGCCGGAAACCAGAAGAAGGAAGAGCCAGAAGCCGCGCCCGTTGAAGTCAATGAAGGTCTGGAGAGAGCAGGAGTGCCAGCGCCGAAGGATCCGTTCTCAGGCAAGTGGAAGGTAGACGAGCACAAGCACTGGGTGAGGCTCAGGGGCTGCCTTTTATAGACAGGGCTGGGTGTGGTTCGAAGAGCTGGGTGTGGTTCGAAGAACTGGGTGTGGTTCGCACAAGCAGGTGTGCAGAGCTTCAGTTATTATGCTAATGAGTTGAAGTAACACATGGCCTAGGGAGGAGTATTCTAAATAAGCCTTGGTAAAAGCAAGGTCCAATGTTTTCTAAATAAGCCTTGATAAAAGCAGGGTCCAATGTGCAAACAAGACAGCAATGTTCAAACTTGTGAATACATTGTGAATACATTGAGCAACATACACAGAAGTCTTAGGGAGGGGCTGAGATAACAAGAAAGGCTTTCAGTCGTATGTTTAAAGAGAGCTATTACAGAGACCACTAGTGCAATGAGAGGGGACATGCTCTGTGCTGTGCACAAACCCTAACAGTCGCCCCCGTCAAAGACCCTCCTACTGGACGGGTTTTCCCCTGGATTTTTTAGATAAAACCGTCTAATTAACTGTGGGGCATGTACATAGGACGCTGGTTCCCATGAATTCTCAGTTTCGTCATATCCTTTCCATTCTACTAAATAAAACAGACGTCCATGAATTCTTTTTGCGTCTTTTATGCTTTTTACGTCATATTCTAGATTTCCCTTAATTGGTATGGGTGGAGGTGGTGGTTCGGGTCGGGTATTTGGGTTGTACGGCTTAAGCAAGGACACATGGAATGTAGCATGTACTGGGTATTCTTTTGGTAAGTCCAATTTTACTGTTACCGGGTTTACTATGGCAGTTATACTAAAGGGTCCAATGAAACGTGGTTGCAGCTTTCGGGATCTCTCTATATTTAGGTTCTTTGTGGAGAGCCATACTTTGTCACCAATTTTATACATTGGGGCCTCAGATCTGTGTTTGTCTGCTTGTCTTTTCATGCTTTCTTTGTACTTTATTAAATGTTTCCTGGCCTTGTCTTCAGTGCGAATTTTGTCAGTGCCTCTTTCCACGTACAACTTTTACCCCAAATACTTGCTTGGGTGTAAATATCCTTCAATTTTTTCCCATGAGCTGTGTGGCCAATGTTGGTGTCCCATGTTCTTTCCCCTGAAGCCTGCTTTACTTTATTTTAACAGCTGAAAAATATATAGATCTTGGAATTGTTTTCTTATCTCACTATAGTAACCAGCCATTTCTCTACTCAAGGACCTAGCCACATAGGGTCTTATGGATGGATTTTGCACCCAGTGTCGAATAGGATAGTTGTTGTAGGAGGCTGGCTTAGTATATGGTGCACACTTATTTAAGTGGAGCACCTTGCACTAATCTAGACAGCCCTTATGGTGAGTTTAGTGGTCTTAGACAACCTTACAAAGCTCTCTAAGCGGTAGCTTTGGAGAGCAGCCTTCAGGCTTAGTCCAGGAGTGTGAATGAAGCTGCTTGTTTTACCAGTACTAATCATATAGTGTAGGTTAAATGAAAAAGACCCACAAAGTGTAGTTATAAAAATAGTAATATTTATTAAACACACTCACTAACACGTTGGTATATCTCCTACACAGAGATATAAACACAATACACACAATATTTGAAAAGGAGAACAGGTAAGTTAGCACAAATCCACAGTGGTCTCCAGGGGGAGACCAAACCATATACTAATATAGTGGAATGCGAACTGCAACCTAAGTCAAGACTGGACCCAGAAGAGTTAGAAGAGCTGGGGACCCAAGGAACCACCCAAGGTAAGTACCCAGGAACCCCACAGAGGCAGTTTGCAGAGTAGAAACACTCAATGCAAGTCAATGGGGAAGTCAAGGTTGCAGATTGGCAGAAGAAGGACCCTTCCCAGAGGACCCTGAAGAAACCTCGGGGAAGATGGAAGGTTGGAGAGTCCCACCACCCATGGATACCCCAAGCACCAGGGAAGCCAAATGCAAAGGTGCAAAGTGATGTTGGAAACCACCGTGGACCATAGTGAAGGACTTCAGTGAAGTGACAAAGAAGGTGAAAGAGTCCGGTAGAACCCAAGGGTGGATTCTTGAAGAAGAGTAGCTGCAAGCAGAGGGGACAGAGTCTATGCTACTCAGGAGTGACCAGGAGGCACTGAAGACCAATGACCACTGATGTCGGAAGATACAGGAGGGTTGATGGTGACCTTGTTGCTGCAGCTGTGAGGACCAGGCGATGATGTGAAAGACCAAGAGACGTTCTCGAGCTGTCCTACTTCTGAAGGTGAGAAACAGGTAGTCTGTGTTCGGTGGCGGCATCAACACGCCTTGGCAGTAGCAACAGATGAGGTAAGAGAAGAAGGTGCAGTGTTGGGACCAGCAAGGTCCAAGGGACTCACCAAGTGCAAGATTGTCAGAGCAGGTCCCAAGCAAGCATGGGAGCCCACTGGACTGAAAGAAGACCCTCAAGAGGACCCCAGAGGCCAAAGGCACAAGAGTCGCAAGAGGACCGTGAGCAGGTTACTAATGGTGCAGGCCCATGGTGTAGAGGATGTGGTGAGGACAAAGATCTTGGTGGCAAGATACGCTGGAGGCCGGAGCTTCTTGGAGTCTGAAGATTTCTAGAGAAAAGAGTCAGCAAGCCTTGGCAACGGCAAGTCGAAGTGGTAAACAGGGGTGCTGTTCCAGAGATTCCAATGAGGGATACTGGCCTCAAACTGGGTGAGAAGAGGGTGTAGGCCTCGAGGTAGTTGCAGAACCATCACCTGTATTGCTGGGCCTTGCGAAGTCCAAAGGACGTTAAGAGCAGCAGACTGGTCAGCTTAGTTGGGGTGCTTGCAGATGCAGGGGAGTGACTCCTTCACTCCAAGGGAAATTCCTTCGGGTGTCTTTGATGCCCACAAGCCTGGAGAAGAACCTGGATAGAGGACAGGCACAGACCATGCATTAGACTGGCAGGACAATGAGACCAGGATCAGCAGGAGCCTTTCAGATGCAGTCTCGGTTACAAAAGTAAAGTCCAACGAAGTCCAAAGTGCCCAGACTGTTGAAGTAGAAGTGTCTGAAGAGCAACCTACAGGTAAGCCCTTAAGTACCCTAGGGAAACGGTTGGGATGATTAAGGGATCCCTCCAGAGGAGGGGATGGACAGAAAGGAGGATACTCCTATTTTCTTTGTCCAGTTTCACGCCAGAGCGGGAGCCAATGGCTCCCTGAGCTGGTTTCAACTGGAGTATGCAAGGACAGCACCTTGGGTGCCCTTCAAAGCAGTCTGTGGTGCTGGCAATCACCCCCTCCACAGCTCAATACACTAAGTCCTGTCTGGGAGATGACCACACCTCCCTGTGACAGGAAACCTATTGTTCTTCCTTCCCCTGTTCGAGCTTGGCTCAGCAGCAGGAGGGCAGACTTGTGTCTGTGGTTGGCAGCAGCACTAGCCTGTTGTTAGATCCTGAAAGGCTGGTACCAGGAATACAGGAGGGCTCCTTAGCGGAGCCCCCTAGTATATGGGATCCTACACCCAACACTAGAATCTGTGTTGGGGTAGGATACCAACATGTTTGATACCAAACATGACTGGTTTTGGTGCAGCCAATGTATAATTAGAAATCTCATAATTGACTTGATATCCACTGTATGTATAAAATGACGGACCACACTTACAAAGGCTGGAGCATCAACCTCTGTGTTTGTATGGGTTGTCCGGCTCATACAGGGTACCCTCACACTTATAACCAAGCACCCTGCCTTCAGGATTGAAAGGCGTGCTTTAGGGGTGACTTCAGATATAAGGAAACATCTGTTGCGAGTGGTGCTGGCACCAGCTCACACAGGCTGCAATGGCAGGCCTGTAGTCACAGTTTGAGTGGTCACTCATGGGTGGCATAATACATGCTACAGCCCGTGTGAGACCCCTGGTGTACCTATGCCCTGGGTACTTTAGTACCATATACTAGGGACTTAGAAGGGTACACCAGTAGCAAATTAGGAAGGTACCAAAGTACTTACCATAGCTCACTTTAGGGAGAGAGCACAGTGACTGAGGTCCCTATTAGCAGGATCCCAGTCAGAAAACAGAATGACACCAGCAAAAAGTGGGGGTAACCATGAAAGCTGATCCTACAGTTTTGATATCTGATTTTTTTTTAGATTCTCTAAGGATTTGATGACTGACCTACCAAACAGATCTAACTCTTAATCTGTTACAGCCGTTCATTGTGATTCAGCAAAATTACTACCATTCATAGCTGGTGTGAAGTCAGGATTATTAACTACAGGGAAAAAATCACTAATGTAAATGTAAGCCCGGTTCCTCTGCAATCATGTCACACACTAGCAAAGTAGCCCTCTTAACAAGGGCCATGTAAGAGCCTCAATTTCAAATCATCTGTTTCAACTTTGGAATTTCCCCTATATGTATCCCGAATATACACTGGTCTATGTAGCACTAAGCATGGGCGAATTTTGTGGATCTCGCGTTCGCGAATTTTGCGGATTTGCGAACTCGCAATCCGCAAAATCCGCGAATTCCCGCTAATTTGCGGATTTTTTTTTGTGTGTTCGCCCGTGTTTCTGCCAGTTCGCGAGGGTTTTTACAATTTCGCAATTTGCGAACTTACCTGTCGGGTCGCAAGTTTTGCGAACTTGTTGTTTCTACGTGTCCAGCCTGTTTGGGACACTCTTCTTCATCACTGCCACTCTCTGTCACCACTGCCACTCTCTGACTACTCATGCCACCCTCTGGCCCACCCATGCCACCCTCTGTTTCATCACCACACCCTCTGGTTGTCCAGTGTACATTATTTTTGGCAAAGCAAAGCACACCTTCCCTGCCTCAAGTGACCTGAATTAATTTGGGGCTGATTAATGTGTCACAGAATATTTTTTTAGCTGGCACCTGCTTCCTTAGTGCGCCCTGATTAGTGATCTTTTGCACTTGCTAAGTGCTTTCATTGTTACAAAATTAGTTACAACACCTGCCCTGCCCCAACTGACAATAATGAATTAGGGGCTGATTAATGGATTTTAACTTCCAGCCTGGCTCCTGCTTGTCTCCCTTCGCTGTAATTCAGGACCTTTGTGGCATATGTGTAACTATTCTGAGGTTCAGAGCAGGGTCACATAATAGTTGCAACTGGCAACTGAACTCTGGAGGGGCCCCTCAGGAAGCACTACAGGAAATGGCTACTAATGATGAGCCTGAACTTTTGAACCTGGCAAGTAGTTTCAGTTTTGCTAAGATCATATTTCTGCAATTTAGCACTTATTCGCGGGGCGCGAAGTTGTACTGGGAAGCCGCGAACTCACGCGAACAGTGCGAGCAGTGCGAGCAAAATCCGCTGCTCGCGGATTTGCGGATTTTGCGGGAGATTCGCGAATCTCGCGGATTGCGGATTTCCCGAAAATCCGCAAAATCCGCGAGCGAAACGGATTTTCCGCCCATACCTATGTAGCACCAGTGGTTTTCAGTTTTAAGTTACCACCTTTGAATAATATATGACATTTGCATTGCTTTGTGTTACTTTACATGGGAATGTCTAGGCCTCCCTTTCCTGGAGTTTTGGAGAGTAGTGATTTTGCTTATCTTGGTTTCTTTTGCTATCTGTATTGTTTTATTCTCAGCATTCAAAACTTGTAATGGTAAACCCTGAAACAAGAATAATAGTTTGTGAAGTAACTCCAACTTGATGACTTCTCAGCCAGGAAACAACCTCACCCCCGCCACCATCCTAGGATTGTCGGTCCATTTCGATCTGTTACAATAGCAACCTGTAGCTCCCCTTTTACAAGCTCTATATTGAGAAATCTGGACACCTAAGTAGGTTATCCATGTCCTATGTCCACTAAAATGGGAAATGTGTCTGAAGGTCTCACTCTAGATCTGTGCTCCCTAATAGATTAAGCATCCGCGAGTTCTGTAAGTTAACTTTGAATACTGATGCTTTCCCAAAAATGTCTAGCTTCTCCAGCAGTGTGGTTATTCAACAAGCTGGGTAAGATAATGTTAGAAGAATGATAACTGTATTCAAGGATAATTCAATAAACTACCAATCTGTATTCCCTGATTTCCACACATATGTTCTGCAAATAGTGCAATAGTGAGGGCAAATAGCAAGGTTGAGAGCGTACATTCCAGCATGCACGGTCGGCAATGATCCTCCACTGACTCTTAGTCTAGCTGTGGGCGCCTGGTACACCCCAACGATCCAGCTTTTGAGTCTGGAGCTAATGCCTATGGCATCAAGCATCTTGCCTAGAAAGTGGCCATTGCGTTGATCAAATGCCTTCTTGGAATCTCAAGAGATGAAGAGCACTGTTTTTGGAGTACTGTATATATTGTCTGGTATGATGCTCCTGAAGATCTTTGCGTTGGTACCAAGCAAAATATTAGCTGTTTTGAACTGAAACAAGAAGGGTCTGTTTCCAGTTTGGAGTTACAAAAACTTGGGCTTCTCTTACGACATCTTTCAAGACCCGGGGCTTTCCCTTGCGTCGCCTTACTTCTCATGCTAGCAATCTTTGCAACTCTAATTGGGAGATCTAAGAATGCAGCCTTTTATGGTGTTAATATCTGAATATTTAAGTTTATTTGATGCATGGTTTCTTTTTCTGTTGGCATGTTTTCTGCTAGTTACAAGGTGCTACAGAAGGTGCAGAAAGACCCCATCCTCAACCCTAATTGCATTAATCTTTTAATACTTTCACTGTGAGATTACATGCCAATTGACGCCTCCCTATATTTTTCTGACAATATCATCACTGTCAATGACTAGGAAGAGAATATTATGCCTTTTCTTGATCAATTGCTTTGATCTGAGCTATGTGTGGAACTAGCTTCCTCCACCTCTTGGAGCAGAATCTTTTATGGTTGTCTTCCCGTTCTCTTAACCGAAATTTCAGCTGTTCCCTAATCACAATTTAAACGTTTATTTCATTTGGAGGAATTAGATGCTAAATTTCCCCGAAGGTTAGCTTTGGGAGCATCCCATAATGGTTCTTGGCTTACATATTTCTAATTGTTGTCAACCAGTAATTGTCTGATAACATATTCGATTTCTTCACTAATCCTTGTATCATTTCGTTTCCAACATCTACCTTTTAGTGAGCCTGTGCATGCTATGCTAGCACTTCCAGACTCAATGGGTCATGATCCGAGAGGCTGATGTGCCCTCTGTTGGTGCTTCATATTCCCGGGTCAGCAAGTAAAATCTGGTGTAGTTTCTGTATTTGAAACACATACCAGACCCACTCAGTCAAGCCTATTTTGACAATTCTGTGTAACGGTTTCTGCAAATGTTTTTGTTATACTTGACTTATCCTTAACCTAGTATAGTCCAAGTTTCAAATATCCCCCTATAATAATGAAGGCCTCTGGCATATCAGCATCTCTGCTTTTGTAGAATGAATGCCTAGTAATTGGAGCTTATACTACAGTCACAGTTTTGTCAGTGTCAAAGCCCTACTCCATCCATCTTCTATTACTTTCAGTATACGATCTTCCTGCTTAAGTTGCTTTGGTCCCACGTTTGTTCTTGGAAAGTTTGAATGATTCCCCTATATATGATGTTGCGCCACCGAGGGGTCACCCACAGCCTTTGCTGGATCATCCATTCTGGAATTCGGGTCACTTCTGAGTTCACTGAAACAAGCTTTAAAGTTGACTTTAATAGTGCTCAATTCACTTCTAATGTTTTTGGCATGTCTCCACCCCACCAGAGTGCTGCTGATACTTCACTGTGTCTTCAGAGCGGCTTATGTTTTTCAGAGGCTTGAGGATGCAGCGGATTGGCATGGTTTGTCAGGGTTAAAGGAGTGCTGGAAATATGCAACTACTCATTTCTGGTCCAGGCCCCGCCCAACATTAAAAAAAAACTCTGCTCGGTCCTGCTCTTGCCATTGCTCTGGGTGACACTTCCCTCTCTCCTTCTCAAATCCAACTTCTGCTCCTGAACGGTGCTCCAGAGGGGGTGAGGATTAGAATGGTGAAAGCAACTCAGAATGCAGGGAGGAAGGATGGCAGCGCTAGAGGGGGCCCGTGCCCCAGCTTTTTTGTCCAGGTCCCCTGAAGGGGCAACAGGTGCAGCTGCTGAATGTGTCAAAAGACAATATAAGATACCAAACTTTTAAAATCTATTTTAGAATCTTTTATGAATCTTGTTACTGAACGCTCCTACCCTCGTTTGGGCTGAGAATTCATTTTGGCATTTCCCCCGGTCCCCGATCCCTGGGTGCTGTATTCGACTAGGTCCCGGGCTCGATCCGGTTTTGGCGGCCATCTTAGGTGGGGTCACATTCGCCGAGCGGTCTAGTCGCCCTATAAAAGGAGGGCCTAGCGACCAGACCGGGAGATAGAATCACTGAGAGGCTGCTAGTTGAGCGCTCAGTCGTTGTTTTAGCTTGTTGGAAACTGCTATTGAATTTTCCTTTGTGTCCGATCCCCCCCTGCATTTGCACGACATTTAGGACCTAAGATACCGAACTTTTAAAATCTATTTTAGAATCTTTTAGAATCTTGTTACTGAACGCTCGTACCCTCGTTTGGGCTGAGAATTCATTTTGGCATTTCCCCCGGTCCCCGATCCCTGGGTGCTGTATTCGACTAGGTCCCGGGCTCGATCCGGTTTTGGCGGCCATCTTAGGTGAGGTCACATTCGCCGAGCGGTCTAGTCGCCCTATAAAAACAGTCCCTTATGGCTCCGCGCAGCGGACGCGTGCAGCGAACGCGCCGGATTAGCGCCGGAGTTTCGCCAGAGTTAAGCCCGTCTGTGCCCGTCCGGGCACAACCGGGACCAGGGCCAGTGGCTATGCCCGATGCGAGTCCCCAACATTCTATCACGATCAGGTACACGAAGGATGAGCTTCTATCCTATAGAATACCGAAATATGACAGATGCTGCTATATTGCCAAAGATGGAAAGCGCTTTAGGGGATGTAGAGTTTGCCAACCAGATTTAGGAGAAGCCACCCCCACTACCTTGTGTCGGCTCGCCCTGCTTAATTGCAGGTCTCTCCCCTGCCACGCTACAGAGATTAACTCCCTACTACTGGACCACAAGGTTGATGCCTTGCTTCTTACTGAGACTTGGCTATCTGACACCTCGGGTCCGGACGTGGTGACAGCGTTGGCGCCGGGATATCTGATCTACCATCTTGACAGAGGCGTAGGGAGAGGGGGGGGTCTGGCCATTATATATAGGGAGTCACTGGGTTGTAAGGCACGTGAGGCAGGGGTCAAAGACTGTGAGAGCTGCCAATTCTCACTTCAATTCTCCCCTACCTGCACGTTGACAGGCCTCCTAGTCTACCGGCCTCCTGGGAGTGTGGGTGATTTTACATCGTCACTAATGGAAACTACCACCCTCCTGGCTGCGGTCTCGTGCAATTTCATTCTGCTGGGAGATCTCAATTGCCATTTTGATGAAGTGACTGACCCAATGGCAACTAACTTGATGAGCGAGCTGAGCGCCCTGCAGATGAAATTGATAAATACTGGGGCCACACATGTTAAAGGTCATCTTCTGGACCCCTTTTTCGCGAACATGACGGGTATATCCGCTATGCCTCCCCTCGCTCTTCCCTGGTCCGACCACTCACTGATCATGGCTAACTGGGAGGTTAGTGTGATGACACCCTCCCACTCAGGAAATTTAGAATAGACAGGGCATGGTCAAGGCTCCCTGTAGAGGCCTGGAATGCCCGTCTGGAGGGCACCCAGCCTGAGAAGGGTCGTGATCCGGTGACTGCAGATGCTACAGTGAAGAACTGGTTGACCAATGCAGTGGACCATGTGCTTCCACTTAAGAAGATGCTTATTAGGGACAAGAGAATGGGGTCTGCCCCATGGTATACCCCAGAGCTCAGAACCCTGAGACAGAACTGTAAACGCGCGGCGAGACTATGGAGGAGGAGCCCGGAGACAGATAGTAGGGAAAAATATTGCATGGAATTAAGAACATACAAACGTGCTATACGTACTGCTAAGGCCTCCTTCTATGGGGAGAGAGTAAATCACGCTGCGTCCTCATCCAGGGAAGCCTTCCTAGTGATGAAGGAGCTTCTTAAACCGCCTGAGCCCATTCCTGTCTACGACAGACCACAGGAAAAATGTCTGGAATTAGCCACTTACTTTAAGAACAAAATTGATATCATTATTAGTTCTCTCCCTTCGGTGATGGGAACATCGGCCCCTTCTGAGGACTTCAGCATGTCGGAAAATCTACTGACGTCATTTGGCCCTGTATCCTCAGGCGAAGTACTGAAGGTCCTCGGGAGCCTGAAAAGTGGCTCACCTCGGGACCCAGTCCCAATGCGGTACTTAAAGCAGGCCGCCTTGGCGATAGGAGAGCCCTTGACCGATCTGGTCAATCTCTCGTTCACTCATGGGACTGTGCCGCCTGATTGGAAAAGTGCGGTTGTCAAAGCGCTTCTGAAGAAGCCTGGCTTGGACCCGCAGAACCTGGCCAATTTCAGGCCCATCTCCTTGTTACCAGGAGTTAGTAAGATCGCCGAGAGGTTGGCGAACCATCGGTTATCCAACTTTCTTGAGGAGAATGGCCGGTTGAGGGACTCCCAGACGGGATTTCGACCGGGTCATGGAACTGACACGGCTCTGCTAGCAGTGGTAGAGGAGGCCAGAAGCACTTTGGACGCAGGGGGGTCAATAGCAGTGATCCTCCTGGACCTCAGTGCGGCCTTCGATACCGTCAACCATGGGGTGCTGATACAACGTCTAGCTGAGTCGGGTGTCACAGGAGTGGCCCTGGAATGGTTGGCCTCCTTTCTGGAGGGGCGTAACTTCGAGGTCTGGGAAGGAAACGCAAAATCCCCTCCCCTCCCATTTCACTGCGGGGTGCCCCAGGGCTAATCCCTGAGCCCCACGTTATTTAACATGTATATGGCACCCCTGGAGGGTGTGGTGTCTCCGTTTGGCTTTAAGACCATAAGCTATGCGGATGACACCCAGCTTGTGGCGAGTCTGACACAGCTGGAGAAACAGCCTGAGACGCTCCATTCATGCTTGAGAGAGGTGTTTGATTGGATGTCCAGGTCATCGCTCAAATTGAACGGATCAAAAACTGAGCTGATGATCTTGGGCCAGTCAAGATTTGCCCTCTCGCCGAGCAGCTGGCCCAACTGCATGGGCACCCCGCCCGACCCAAAGAAGGAGATTAAGAGCCTGGGGGTCTGGCTGGAGCCGGATTTGTCCTTTAGGACACACGCCAAGAAGACCGCTGGCGCGTGTTATGGAATTCTCCGGTCGGCCCGTAAGGTTCTCCTCCTGCTGCCAGAACTCTCCCGGAAGCTGTTAGTCCAAGGCTTAATCATCTCACGCCTGGACTACAGTAATGCGCTCTTTCTCAGAGCGCCAGAGTCAACGTTTAAGATCCTGCAACAAGTGCAGAACGCAGCAGCAAGGCTGCTGCGGAACGTTCCGGCCAGGCAGTCAGCCAGGCCTGCTTTAAAAGCACTCCATTGGCTCCCTGTCAGAGAGAGAGTTACCTTTAAGGCCCTCTGCATCGCCCACAAGAGCATACAGGGGAAAGGACCAGCTATTCTGAAGGACATGATTCGGCCCTATAAGCCCACAAGAGCTTTACGCTCTGACAACAAACACCTCCTTCAGACAAAGAGAATTAGGAGAGCCCGCTCAGGGGACTGGAGTTTTTCTATCCATACAGCGCGCGCCTGGAACTCCCTCCCACTCTCACTGCGCTCCGAACCAAACCTTCTCAGATTCCGGAAACATCTGAAAACGTATCTTTTTCCAGAATAATTGTAGCTCCTCTGCCCTCTATTAGTAGCCTGCTCTTGGTTTCTATAAGTGCTGGGATGCCCCTGGGTAACCGCGCGCCCTACAAAATTCAATAATAATAATAATAATAATACAGAATGTGCATGCACTCTTTATAACTGCCCTTTGCAAGCAGCCCATCAATTGTATATGTGGCCAAGTGTGTGCTCCTGCACTCCTCTAAAAATCAAAATCACTTCCATAGGCGCCACTAAAGAGGGCCTAGGGGTGATCAGAGAAAAAAATACAAATGTGAGGGCTTAGTGGGGGATGTGGTGGAAGAGAATAAACAAGAGTGCCGGGGAGGAGGGGTTAGGGGGGGAGGGTGAGAGGGGTTGGGGTGGGGCTGGAGGGATGGTGCAATCTTGAAAGGTTTGTTTACAAGAATATTACAATTTTAACATCGACCTGGCAAAATAATATGACTAGCTCACTGGATAAGCAATATAGTTTGCCTGAATACGAGCAATCTCTCTATTCACATATATAAAGGATCACGCACTCCTGTATTCCAATCTGGTGTTGAATAATACTCAATTTGTAGCGTGCATAAAGGAATCACCCTCTGATCCTGGAGTATGAACAGACTGTAAAAGAAGCAGCGTTCCCCAATGGGGGTTCATCCCCTTTAGCACTGCCTGTGTCCTTCAGGCAAGGGGAAAAATGGAGTTCATGAATTTAAATCAAATAATCATCAATCAAAGGTCTCTTGAATTTGTTTATTGTTTAATGGTGGTATTCAATATTCTTCATCTCACCTGATTGCTTCATATCATATTGATCAACAAAAATAGCAAATGTTTCTTATCCCATCCCAATGCATTTCGGGCCGGTATAGCCCTTCGTCAGGCGATAATAAATCTGAAAAGAGATATATACATGAAGAAAATACCAATTCCCAGCCACCCGGCTGAATTATGTACACTCGTTTTGTATCAAACTATAATGAGGTAACAAACTCATAACTGATGTCAGAAGTTATACAAGTCCAAAATAATTTTAAAAAACAAACTAATTCAAAACATAAAATGTAAGAAAGCTGTGAAACCTCCATATGATTAAAATTGTAATCACCAGCAACCGACTGAGTACAGACGGTGTGCCTGATGGGGAGTGGAGCGTTAGCGACTCTGTACGACATCAATGATTAAAACGCTTTTGTAAAACTCGCGCTCAATAGAAGTATCAAAAACACATGTGATGTCTGTTACCATAGTGTGACCTCAAAATGATATGGATTTAAGCCATTAGTGTGCTTTTCCTGAAAGCCGACGCCTAAAGCATGACGGATGAAGTTCGCCCAAATGATTACATCACGACAAAAATCACATCAGTAAATAACCAACTTCGGAGCATATCAACAAGTTGCAGCGATAATATTATTGCATTATCAACAAGGACACAACATTAGCGCCCCTTGTCACAACGCACCCCATCGCATCGCTAATGAGATGCAAAGGAGGCGTGTCTGAAAAAACACCATGGGTAAATATCGCTAACCAAGCTTTGTGAAATTAACAACCAGGGATAGCGATATTTGAAATCGCGTTAAGTATGCCGTAACGTAGGAATTTAGCGTCTGTTAAATTCCTGACTAAGGCATACCTAACATGGGGTGTGGATTGAGTGGCTAAGACCACAGGCCCTATCAGCAAGGATATCGCCGTTTTCCATGGAACATCGGTGGAAAACCAGCGATGTTCCATGGAAAACACCGCTATCACTGGAATAATTACCGCCATTGCGCTATGCCTTGTTGATACAGAGCTAGCATGGTGATAATTTCCAGCGATATGCGATATGCGATATGCAATCTGACGTTAAGAGGGGCCAGCGATAATTATCGCTGCTGCTTGTTGATATGCCCCTTCGTGAGTAATATATGCTTTTGGTGTGTGGTCCCGTGATCAAGTTCCATGACAATGAAAGAGTAACAAACTGAGAAACTGATGATTTCAGTCCAAAGTGCACAACATGACCGGAAAAACTAATGTGAAGGATACGGGTATTCTGAACCTAAAAACAATGTTCCATCAGGGTTCACCCTGAGTATGTCCGAAGTTTACTTACAAGAATTTCCTCTCAAAATAAACGCATCAGGTCTCTTTGTGCTCGACCGAACATTAGTGTATCCATTAATAAGCTTCCGGTTAATTGAAGCTAAACAAAAGACTATTGGAAACCGTGGGGGCCATCTTGAAAGTGCTGAGGGTGAATCTCATACTCCGTGTAAACAATGCAAGAGATTTACAGAGTCACTATGATCAGACCTCCGTTTTCAAAAGCAAAACATGAATAATAAACGTGAACAATTCTAATAACCAAAACTACAAAACAGAAAATATTTATGTGGTAGACATGTCAAGCATAGCTGCCAAGGTTTCACATTGCCACGTGTGACATTTTCATAATTTCAGTGTTATTATGAGTGACATTTCAACCAATATGAGTGACACTTTCTAACAAGCAAAATTAAGTAAGGAAGACAAGGGAAACACATAAATATCACGAACTACATCCATTCACGATTGAGAAACCATACTACAACTTAAGGCAGATACGGGGTAGAAAGGCAGTCTACTCCTGCCAATTGGTAGCACTGGTCCCGCCCCATCCTGACACTTAGTGCAGGATGGGTTGTTGAAAGATAAAACAGTAATAAATAAACTTTATTACCGTTTTATTTTTGAGCTCTGGGGCTTGTGGTGCGACGCTCCTCCGCTCAAGTGAAGGAGCTGCCCCTGGTTTGGACTCTGTACACTTTTGGTTAATAAAAATAGTGGAAGGACTTTTTAGGTTTCGCCTAAGTGAAAGCTGCGCACTGCGCAGCTTTTCGCGCAGGCGAAAACCTAATGAGAATACTATGTGGCTTGGGAATCCGCCCTCTGTTCCATTGGCTAGCTCCATAAATGGAGGCTAGCCATTGGAACAGAGATCTGTCCGTCATGGCCGGACCAGATTCGCGGGCGTTCCCGCGATTTCTTCCCTCTCCACCCTTTTCTGATCGTCATCGCGGCGGTGGGTGTATGCTATTTTTTTTTTCAAAAGAAGACGGCTGTAATGCCAGAAACCGGTCCCCGGGAGCTTGTTTCCTTCCCAGTGTATTTGCATACAGCCAGGTTCTGAAACTGGGATGGTGCAGTGAGCTAAAAAACGGTGTTGGATCTAGCCCTGATCTCATGACTGGGTGAGAGCTTTCTGCTTAATTCAGAGACTCTGTCCCTCACCACCCCTTGTTGTAAATATTTTTTTTTTCACAGCTTTGTTTTCCACCATTTCGGAAGTGTCCTTTGCAGGGATGGGTAGCGCGATGTCCCGCTCTCCGCTCCCGCCCCCCTCCCGCTGTCCGTGTGCCCGTTCCTGCCCCCACTCCCGCTGTTCGTGTTCCCACCCCCCCTCCCGCTGTTCGTGTTCCAGCCCCTCCCGCTGTCCGTAGGTGCTTGTTATGCTGCTCGGACAGATAAGCTCACTCCACCGGGCGAGGTGCGCGCTGCTCTGGGAAGAAGTGCAGCCCCCCCCCTCCCAGGAAACCCGCCAGCGCACCAGCAACCACCCGGAGCCAGGTGAGTCCCCCTCCATGGCGTGAGAAAACTTGCACCAAACACCCCCCCTCCCCAAAACAACACCCGACCCCAAGGTCACGCACCCCTGATCACGGGACCGAAGCTCCACTGTTCGTGTTCCTGCCCCCCCTCCCGCTGTCCGTTCCCGCCCCCCTCCTGCTGTTCGTGTGCCCAAAGGTGCTTGTTTTAAATTCAGTTTGAGCTAGAAACTTTGTTTTTTTACATCTGCAAATGACGTAATAGCAGATTATTTCTTACATCCGTAAGTATGCTGAAAACACTGCGATTTAAGACTTGCATAGTCCAGTGACCCTGGTACATATAAACCAAAGCGTGACTAGTAGCAAGTACACCCACCCCGCGGCCAGAGGTGTCCCGCTGCATGAAGCACACACACCACCCCGCGCCCAGAGGTGTCCCGCTGTCTCACACACTATGTAGGATCTATTTCTATCGTGTTTTTCTTATTTTTCCACCTGTACTTTTGACTACTTACAATCGCAGACGTTTAATAGAGAGTATTGTCTGATCATGCCGTCTGTCCTCCTTCTCTTTTTTTTTTAATATAAATCATGGTTATTTGGCCATTGGATGTGTTGGTGGAATTTGAATGTACCTTGACAGAGCTCCCAGCATGCACAGGTTTGTTAAATGAACGCCCGGGGCTGGAAACATGGTGTTCTGTGGACTTTGGACAACCGTAAGAACGAGGGCTGTGGTGGACCGGGTGGAGGTGGGTGAGGGGGGTTTTAGAGAGTTCAGTTTGGAAAGGAGAACACAGTCTTCTAATGCATGACTTGCTCTGGACACCGGAGACCTTCGGGTCTATGTACATGCATTTTATTTCTCTCTCTTCCTCTGTCTGACATTCTGGGTCGCCTCACCTCAGCTGTGATTGGTTAACTCAGACTAAATGTATTGCCTGTAGATTCGAGGTGTTTCCGTCTTGTATTCCACATTATAAACGAAAGATTGCAAATCCCAGACTGTAAAGACAATAGAAGCACCTCATGCCTGCCACGAAACAAACTTGAGCTTTGTGTATCGTGGGAGGTATTTATTTATGTATTTCTTTCACAAAAGGAAGTTTTGCAACCCGGAGAGTGCAGGGCCGGACTGGGGAACCGAAGCAGCCCTGGGGGGAAATGCTAAAACCAGCCCGGCTCACGTCGTCTCCTCGCTCGGTCTCTTTCCATCCATTCTTTTCCTCTCCATCCCTCTGTAGTCTGGTTCTCTCTCCCCCTCTCTGGAGCTTCCACGGTCTCCAGCCCGATGGGGAAGTGCCCGGTGGATGAAAGGCCCGCCCGGTCCTGGCTGATTGCTTCACTGCACCACGTGCTGTGAGGACTTCCATCCTCCAAAGGTTCTGCAGCGCTTGCGGGTTGTTGCTTGTCGTGGAGTGTGGTTTGCACGTTTTCCTTTGCATTGTGGTACTTGCAGTGTTCTGTTTTTACATTGATGAAAAGTAATGACCGTATCATAAAATGGAGTAATACAACAGGATAGTGTGGGCTGCTAGTGACTGGCACGGGATGAACTCGAAGTGTGTATGAGATGGGGTGCACCCAGGCGCGCAACACCCATTGGACTCACCGCCCCCCCCCCCCCCCCCGTCGTGTGTGGCAGCCCGGGATGAGACAGATCCCGGGCACACACAGAGCCGCACCCGAACGTTTTACAGGTCTTTAAAAGACCATTTGAATGTTAATTAGGCCTTGTAGTTGTTTTACCCCTTCTAAGAGCCCCTGCAGCTCCACTCTGTCTACTGATTAAAGGTTCAGCCCCCCCATAATTTGGCTCTAGTTGCGCCTCTGGGTGTACCCTCATACATATTAATGGACAGTGGCCCGTCTAGTATCTGCACCTGTTGAAGAGTACTGGTACAGACCACTCCAAGTATCAAAGGCCTCATGAGAAGCCCGGGTTGTAGGGTGGGAGGCCCGCATAGGGGCCCCTTGCCACGGTACACTTTAGCCAGTCATGACCCTTTCGTTAACAGCTTGTTGCATTCTGGGACTTGCAGGCTTGCATGTAACATTGCATATTAGTTGAGCCTATTTTTTGCAAAGTGTTGTTGATGGGAGAAACCATCAAAAAGTTTGAGTTCAAATATAATAGTAGGTCATGGGGAGGGCCACTGGAATTATGCGATGCTGTGTTTGCTGCTTCTGCTTTATTTTGCATAATTATCCCTCATCTGGCGCATAATCTGTAGATAAATTGTTTCTAACTCAAAAGGATCAAAGCTTACTGAAAACTGTGGCTGTGGCTGTGTGTGTGTGTGTGGCTCTGTGTGTGTCTGTGTGTGTGTGGCTGTGTGTGTGTGTGTGTGTGTGGTGTGTGGCTGGGTGGGTGTGTGTGGCTCTGTGTGTGTGTGTGTGGCTCTCTGTATGTGTGTGTGTGTGTGGCTGTGTGTGTGTGCGCTCTCTGTATGTATGTGTGTGGCTGTGTGTGTGGCTCTCTGTATGTGGCTGTGTGGCTGTGTGTGTGTGGCTCTCTGTATGTGTGTGGCTGTGTGTGTGGCTCTCTGTATGTGTGTGTGTGGCTGTGTGTGTGTCGCTCTCTGCATGTGTGTGTGTGGGAGAGACAGCAGTGTGAGAGCGACAGCAGTGTGAGAGACAGCAGTGTGAGTGTTCTAGGGAGAGCATGGTGTGTGGGAGAGCATGGTGTGTGAGGCAGCAGTGTGTGAGAGACAGCAGTGTGAGAGACCATTTATTTATGTTTTGGTTTTTGAAACATAAATAAAACGCATTGTTATCTGCAATATCATTAGCTCAAACAAACGTAAATACGCAACCTATTGCATTGCAAATGCTATCGGTCTCGCATTTGCGAGAGATTAAGCTATTGGCATTGTAAATGACAATGCCATTTATTTATTTATTTTCAAAACCAACACATAAATAAAAATGTTGTCATTTATAATGCCAATAGCTCAAACTTTTCAAAAGGCGAAACCATTGCATTGTAAATGCTTGTTTGTCTGGTGTGGCCATGACAGCCATTTTGACAGGTTGGGCAAGTATGTATACACTTGCACCTGGCTTTTCTCTCAGCTTTAACTCCTCGTTTACTCCCCGCTTAGTCCTGCTCCAGCGCTGGGACGCCTCCTTGCCGAGGCAGCCGTGCGACTTACAAGTATTCTAATCTAATCTAATCATTAGAGTGTGTTATTGTGGTACAGAAGTTTGTTAACAGCTGTCGGTTGACTAGAGGTTAGTCAGATGTGCACAGGCAGTTCAAGATTGGAAATTTATATTTTGAGAAGGGAATATATGACTTGATATTTTGAAGAATAGAGGGGTTGTTTTAGAGGTTTGACTCATTTACATATTCAAGTAAGGCAGTACCTAGTGAGTTATTAAGATGGGTGAGGAAAGGTCACTGGTGGATGAGGAAATGTTTGAAGAGAAATTAAACAAGGAAGCAGAAAAAATATCTTAGGATATAGGTTCTCGTATGGAGAAAATATTGGAGGCAATGTTGGCAAAAACAATAGTAGCTGAAGAAGAAGAAAGATTTTGCTCTGCGGGAGAAAGCACCTTTCAGAGGATTGTGCACATGCAAAAAAGTGCAAGTCTGTGTTGGCAGACCATGATGCCGGTGTAAGCTTAAAGTATGGTGATGTTGGGACAGTATAAAGGCCCTAAAAGTGAAAGAAAGTTGAAAGAGATGGGTAAGAATTGTAAACACACAGTTGTATTATGTGATGACCCTTCGGGTAGTGCAGAAGTGGAGATTAGTTGTTCATCAGAATTTGGAACTGTTGCATCTGGTAGTGAGGAAGACCATGAGGTGAAAGAGAAAAAGGAGAGACATTAGGACACTGACATGAAGGTAATTAAGGATCCTTCAGTGATTCAATGTTTGACCCTTTTCTGGTCAGGCACCCTCTGTCTCCGGAGTGGTCGCCTCTAGAGCATGTGGCAGATTACACATAGTAATAGATAAGAAAACAAATCCCTGAAGAAGTAAGGGTCAGGTTGAGATCAGAGTGTCCTAGACGATCCTTGGAGGGTAAAGTAACGATGACTCCAGAGCTGGAGCCACAAATCCTAGTATTTACAGGAAAAGGGGGACATGATCCCTGAAAGGGTTTAGATAAGGGTCTACATATGTGCCAAGATTGGCTTCTGGATGTTTATGGACCATTGACGAATATTTTTGATTTGGTAGAGGAGGTGCATATGAATAAGGAAAATGTAGACATAGACGAGTTGTGCCAGTGGGTCCAACAGGCAATAAGCCTGCTGGGCAACGCAAATACTGCTTTATCTGTGGAGCGGAGAAAGAGTTCTCTGCTAATAACTGACCCAAAGCCTGTTGATTTGGCCAAAAATGAGGCTGGGCCAACTTCAAGGTGACTTCTCTCTGGAGACAACTTTATTAAGTCAATGTGAAAGTTTGTGGGAATATATACTTCACTACAGAAGTCCTAGCAAGATATTAAGAGGGTCTTCAAAGACCGTGTTTTTGGTGTGGCCGGGAGATCAAGGGGTCCCGGCCAAGAACATGGAATTACAAGATCGTCTTTTTCCCTGGGATATGGCCCCTCACAAGGACAAGGCACATGGAAGTCCTCCAGTTTCTACCCTCAGAGACAGCGAGTTAGGGGTCATAGATGACGGAGTGATCATCGGTTCAGAGGAACAGGTAAGATCAGGCCTTCCTTCTATCCCAGTAAAGTTGAGCGGCAGACGTGCCCAATTTTATCAGAAGTGGTTTCAGATAACAAGGGATCCTTGGCTATTGGAGATGGTGCAGGGTTATCGCATTGAATTCATAGAGGAACCAGTTCAGAGTTGGGTGCATGGTGTGGTGCAATTCAGTGTGGAACAAGCAAATCTTGTAGACAGAGTAGTACTGGGGCTAAAAGAGAAAGGAGCAATTGTGGAGGTGTGCCAAGAACAAGGGGGTTGTGTAAGCAATATTTTCTTAGTAGAGAAAAAGGACAAAGGGATGAGACCTGTAATAAATTTGTCTCAACGATTGGGTGGTGTACCATCACTTCAAGATGGAAGGGATGCATATGTGAGAGAATTCCTTCAAACAGGAGACTGGCTCACTCAAAGAGGCAGGAAGAGTGGGGGGGGGTGAGAGGTAAGAGTGGACAGTAATGGACAGCAGAAAGACAAATAGAGGAGAGGCCAGCAGTAGTGAGGCAATAACATATGTCAAGGCTAGTATTTTTGGTTGTTTGTCCTTCAGCAGTATTTTGCCAAAGGTGTCCATTAGTCTAAGAATTATGTTCTGTATGCCAGCACCAGCATTTTGCCATGAGTGTCCCATATGTCAAGAATTACCTCCAATGTGCAGGCACCAGCATTTAACCATGGGCACCCTTCATGTCGACAATTACCTCCAGTCTGCTGATGCTAGCATTTTGCCATGGGTTCCCCTTATATCAAGGATTACGTGCCAAACTCTAGTATGCCATATGTATACAAGAATTATACCTGGAATCCTTTTTTTCAAATAAAGCAATCACACTATATGCCTTTTGCGATTGGGGTTATTTATTTACCCTCTTTTCTATGTTTTTGTTACTTCTTTTTGGAATTTCTCTCATTTGGAGAATCACACAAAAATTATACTAAATTTAACATTAATAACAAGGACGTATTCAGACAACGTAAAACAATCAAATTTTTCACAAACATCATATAATACACAATATGTCAAAAACTCCACATTAATTACACCATATACATCACATGTATGTATAGATTCCTACATACGCCGTATCCTACTTGGGCATATATGTACAAACCAGTTTTTTTTGTTCTCAATTAACAATTTATTTTGCCTGATTTGGACATATCTAAAAACAAAAAGTGGAAAAATCAATAATGCTACCTTCACCGCCCTGCTAAAATGTTAGATTTCCACCTGATTGGTAGATCATACCTTTTATTAATGTCTTGTGGACCCAGTCCTTAGGCCTCCAACAATTCCAAATATAGACAGCAATATGATCTGATTTTTTCACTTTTTGTTTTTAGATATGTCCAATATGTTCACTGTAAGGAGCCCTGATGAAAGCCCGTAAAGAAAATAACGAGGCTAGAAACGCGTCGGCATAATCAATCTATGATGTTTAATAATTGAACCATAATTCAGGCAAAATTAATTGTTAATTGGGTCCTGTCCATTGGGCCTGACCCCCCTCTTGGTTAAACTCTAGTATGCCAGCATTTTGCCATGGTATTCTCACTAAGCCACCAACAGCATATTAAGAAATATAACACATACACGCACACACATGGTCACTCACATCCACTTACATTCAATCATTCACTCACACTCCCCCACTCTCATTCCTCCACACTTTCTCATACTCATTTTCACTCCCTTTTTCAGTGTTATTTAGACTTACTCTTACTGTCACTCACCTTCATCAGTCTCACTCTCATTCTCAATTATTCTCACTCACTTATTCTCAGTTAGTTACACTCACTTTTACACTCCGTTGCTCCCCAACACTCACTCGCTCTCTCCCACTTTCATTCACAGACATGCATATACATACACACATTTATGCTCTCTTACATTCACTCACTCGCACTCATACTCACTCATACTCTCTCCCCCTTATTTATTCTCACTCAGTCAATCACTTGCACTCACTCTTACCCTCTCTTTCTACTTTAGTCTAATCTATTCTCCCTTATAGTTGCACTGTCCCTTATTCTCACTCACTCTCCACTGCTCACTCTCACTGACATACCCACTCACACAAACAGTTTTTTTTAACCTACTTTATGCTGTCTGCTCCATTGTGCTTTTTTGCTGACACTAGCTGGACTCTCTGGCCAGGAGTACAGCTACATCGAGCACTGCCCAGGCTCAACCTAAAAACTACTTTTGGGAACAGACTACGCACTGCGGAGGTTTAGCCGGAAGGGGAAGGTAACAGTTATGTCAATAGTTCTGATGTTGAACAGCAGATGCCGGAAGGTAAACGTGCTTCACTGGGACAAAAGCAGACAGAACAAATCAACTGGTGAGGTGGATGTTTGCAAGAGAAGCTGCTTTATGAGAGCATGGAAGACGGGGTAGAAGGGAGGGCCCTAGTGCTAGTAAGAGAGTTTTGAATGGAGAACCCAACTTGGTGAGAAAAACTAGAAATTATGGAAATGGCAAGGAGCAGTGTAAAGAGGCAGGGTAAAGTTGCTACTGATGCCACACTGCATAGAGTTGAGTTAATTATGACTGAAGGGACTTTGGCAAGGACTTTAGAAAAGGGCTGGTACGTGAGAAAGGGTGGAGGGGAACTGTTGGGATAGGGTAAAAATAAATGTTAAACCTAAAATAGCCAGAGAAAAAGACTCTTTTTGGTTTATATTCTGCTCGTTTCTATCTGCATCATGTTGGCGTGTTCTGTCCTCTCTGACCTACATGAAAATCACACCAGACTTATGTTGGTCCCCATCATTTCTTTGATCTACAAGACTGAACTATTTCTTTCTCATCACCTCACAACATGAACTCTTCTGAGTAGATATTTAAAACGCCTTGATGCACTTACAAAAACCAACATCCCATCAGTTCAATAGTCAAAACTGAAGATGGCAGATTCTCTTGGAAACATACCCCCAAGGTTATGCCAGCTCTACCAGCTACTTGTAAAATATCACTGAACTTTCAAGCATAAGTATATTGTCCACAAAGCTCTACACGACCAACAGAAAGCCTTTCCTAGGACATCAACTGATTGTGTAAAACAGCCCATCTAGCCCTGTCCTCTCTATATCAAACAGCAGCCACTTAAAGAATGCAGGGAAAATATGCTATCATTCAGAATTGTCTCTGATTTTTTTTCTAGTTTAGACCTTGTTCTACACTAGTCTCTCCTTAACCTAACCAGCCCATTACACCGACAATAGTAAATTTACAATGCCTGTGACTTGTCTCCATTTTTATTTTTAATCTGTAATCTGCATCTCGCTAATCTTAAAGGTTGTAAGGAGCATCAACACCCTACCAGGTAAACTGTCGTACATTGAAAACTTAGTAAAATAAACAACCGTGTGCAGTGGCGCCCAGCACAATACAGCCCCTGTTTCTGTAAGATCTGGGAGGTGCAATGAATTTTACCAGTAACCAGATTTATTTTTATATGTGACATTTATTAATGTATTCACAATTTCACTTGCTCAGAATTTTACAGTAGGAAACAACTGATGTGAACACCACATAAGATACTGTCCTCCCTCTGCAAGATAAAAATCAGTCTAACTAATGTTAATGCTGTCCACAAGAGGCTGGGACCCGCCATCAGGGCAGGTCCATTCTGTCCCATTTGAGTCCAAAGAAGCTGGCATCGCCACTCTTTTAACCCTAAGACTGCCACTTCTAGAAAGCAGCTGTTTCCGTGTGAACTATATTCTCGTGACATTTGTTTATGTTTCCAGTGCATATGTACTACAAATCGTCACACTCTATTTCACATTTTTTAGTAATTAAAATGTTTGCATGTTTAATTAAAAACTTCACAATAACATGCCACTTACAAAAGGCATTCGGGAGTAAAAACGAAATATAATCAGTATTATAAAACCTACATAGTAACATATCGGTCCATGAAAGAAATTTCCAGTATGTGACGCAAGGGAGATTAACATATTAAACCTTCCATTGCACATTTTATTTACAAAATACTTTTGGCCAATTTATGCCTTCACAATTGAAAAAACATCTTTAGCCAAACCCTGCATATAGACCACTTTGCAATCATTTTATTTAAAATGAAGTTGTATGGGTCTTACGCTGGCTTTTCTTGAGCAATGGACTTGTCAGAAGGGAGCAGAAAAATACTCCCCTGTGAATTAATTTCTAAATCCTCCTTCGATCTTCTACCCCTAACTGTTGTATCGGTCTAGTGTTCAGAATGACCGGAACCGGAAGGGGTGTAGCGGAAGTTGAGGCGGCCATTTTATTATGGCACCAACCACACAGAGTTGAGACGTGGTCCCGGCGCTCCGGGGAATAAACCAAAGTTAACTTACTTAAGTCTCCTGTCGTTCATGAACACAACCACATTACAATGGCGACGAGGCAAGGGATCTGACAAGAGAGCCCATGGTGCATGAGCGGCGAAGACAGTGGGAAGAAAAACGACTACCCGGAGCGAGGCAGAGGACGAGGGAGAGGCAAAGAGTAAGCGATCAGGCCCTCACGAGAATCAACGTGGCGTACCCACAAGTAAGCGGAACCGCAATTCCAGCCCTAGCAGCACCATCGCAGCGGGAAGGGCGACAGAACGACAACCCCTAATCCGCAGTAGGGAGAAAACCCGCGCACCAAGCTGGCGGCACTGCGAGGAAAGGAGGAAGGAACGAACGCTGTTGACGGAGCGGTCGGAGGCGACCTGCAAACGCCACTACACACAGACGGTGCGAAGGGAGGCGGCTCAGCAAGCCGGCGAGCACAGTGAGGAAGACGCGGACGAGAGACGAGCTTTAGGCAGTCCGCCGAGCAGGCCAGTCCCGACGCATGCAGGACCCAGAGGGAACAGTAAAATGGCGACACAGTCCTCCTCCTTAACCCAGCTAGTACCGTTCCTCCCAAAAAGGGGGAAACCCACGATGCCGTGGGAAGACTGGAAACGATATTTTCTCAATTACCTGGACGCATTAGAAGAAGAGAACGGAGCAGAGTTTGCAGGCCCCAGAAGAAGGAAGATCCTGCTACATAACCTAGGCCCGGAAGGTCTCAGGGTATATGACACCATTGTCAAGAAAGCAAGAGACGCGGCCGACACCGACGTGTTCAGCCACGCGCTTGAAGACATCAACGTGCATTACAGACCTGTAGTGTGCGTAGCCATAGACAGACACAACTTTTTCAAGAGGAAACAGGAGGGCGGAGAGACAATCGATGAGTACGTAGCGTCGCTGCAGAAATTGGCGATAACCTGTAAGTTCGGCGCGCTACACGCATGTGCAAGAAAAACTGTGGGTGAATGGAGATGCTCCCCTGAAAGAGGTTTGGGCCCTGGTGAAGAAGGCCGAAATGTCTAAGCGATGCGCCCAAGCTGCTCGGAAGGACACTGGGCGACGCAAACGGTATGTAGGATTGTGACGCAGAACAAGAACGAGAAGGCCAAGCAGAGGGAACCACAAAAAGGACAAGAACACAGACAGATCACGCAACCGGGGAGCACGGCCAACAAGACAGGAAGAGGAGGTCGGCCATGCTGCTACAGGTGCGGGAGCTCATCCCACTTGGGCAACGACAAGGTGTGCCCAGCGTTCAGGGCGAAATGTGCGTACTGCCACATATTCGGACATTATGAAAAAGTGTGCCGCAGGAGATCCAAAGGAGCCACAGTCAAGTACATAGAGCAGTAGACCCAGGAGAACGAAGAAACCCTAACAGGGGAGGAGGAAATAGAGGAAGTCCTCTACATCGATGCCCAGATTTTGGACGTAGGGTGTGCAGAATCGTACAAACCACGGCTCGACATGCATATTGGAGGAGTGCCCCTCGAGATCATTGCCGACTCAGTAGCCCCCATCACCATCGTACAAAGCCAGGTGTGGAAGGAGAAGTTTGAACCGACCATTAAGGAAGAGCTACGTCCCATGGACCTACGGCCGGTCACGTACACGGGACAGAAAATACCAATGTTAGGATATTGCCCATTACTATTTGAGTTCAGAGGACGCAAGGCAGAGTGCAAGCTATATGTTGCGGAGAAAGGACAGTTGGTGCTAAGCTGGAAAGATCAAGGAGCATTGGGAATACTGCTGAACCCTGGAGGCGTGGAAAAGATCATGTTAATGGACGTGGAGGACAGGGAAGAGATAGAGGCCTGGTGCAGAGGATACCCCAAAGTGTTTGATGGGCGGATAGGAGAACTAACCAAGTACACGCATCTCATCAAGCTAAAGAAGGGATCCAAACCGGTCATCCACAAAGTGAGGAACATCCCCTTCCGCAGCAGGGAGGCGGTGCAGGCAGAACTCGACAGACTGGAGAAATGCTAACTGATACAGGCCATCGAGAGTGCTGAATGGCTTTCGCCGTAAGTGGTAGCCAAAAAGCTACCAAAAAGGATGTTTTTATTTAGTTCCCTGAGGTGCGTTGATCTCAGGGAACTAAATAAAAACATCCTGATCGACAAGTTTCTCCTTCCTCGCATAAGTGAAATGTTGGCCAAAAGCAAAGGCGTAAAATGGTTCTCGACGGTGGACTTATCATCTGCCTACCACCAAATAAAACTTCATCCGTCGTGCAGCCACCTCACGTTATTCATTCGGATGCTACAAGTTTGTCAGGATGCCATTCGGGCTGGCATCAGCCGCCGCAGTATTCCAAAAGTTGATGCACAGACTCCTTTGCAAGGTGGATGGTGTTCAGTTTTTCCAGGACGACATCCTTGTCATGGGCAACTCCAAACAAGAACAAAATGAAAAGCTGCACACCATACTGCGAACACTACAAGAAAATGGATTGACGGCAGAGTGGTCCAAGTGTAAACTCGGGGTCCCATCGGTTACATACCTTGGCCATGAAGTTAGTGGACATGGCATTGAACCAAAGAAATCGAACATGCAAGCAATAGTAGACGTGCCTGCCCCAGGGAAAAAGGAAGACGTTAGGTCATTCCTGGGAATGGCCGAGTACTATTGTATATTCATACCCCACTTTGCCACGAAGACACACTGTCTACGCCAACTGCTCAAAGAAAGGAATGGTTTCAGATGGACCAACGAGGAGCAGGAGGAGTTTGTCAAATTGAAAAAAGAAATGAGCGAATCAATTCCACTAACAGGATTTGACCCGGATGCTGAATCAATCCTCACTACGGATGTGAGTGAACGAGGCCTGGGGGCAGTGCTCACGCAGAGGTCAGCCCTAGGGGAATTGTCGACGATCAGCTTCTCCTCGAGATCCCTGGCACCCAATGAGAAAAAATTCAGCGTCATTGAAAAGGAGATGCTGGCGGTAGTGTGGGCCATGGAAAAATGTAGGCAGTACCTGAGGGGTGCAAGGTTCCTAGTCAAGACAGACCATAAACCCCTGGTAAAGGTTTTGACATCCAACGGACATGCTCACGCCACGCCCAGAATAGCCAAAATGACGCTACGCTTACTGGACTTCGTGTATGATGTGGAACATATACCGGGCCCCCAGAACAAGGTAGCTGACTTCCTAAGCCGGGCAGCAGCTAAGGAAGACGCAGACAAGCAAGAATCCTCCCAGTGGGACAACTACGTGGTGGCAACAGTAGAAGACATGGAGAAGGAGATTGGAGCTCAGGAATGGGAAGAGGCATATGAGTCGGACGGAGACCTGCAGGCAATAAAAGGGTACGTGGTCCACGGATGGCCCGAGAAAAGACACTTGAAGGAGACATTAAGAAGGTATTGGGAAGTGAGGGACAAATTGTCTCTAGGGGAAAATCCCCTGTTTCTGCTAAGAGGTGACAAGGTGGTCCCACCTCAAGGGATCATAGAACACTTGATGACTTTGTTACAAGAGGGACACCATGGAATCACCAAGACCAAAGCGTTGGCTCGTCAAGCCTACTGGTGGCCAGCAATCGACACACAAATAGAACGATTTGTGCGACAATGTGAGTCATGTGCCAAGGCGGATAAGTCACAAACCCTGATGAGGCCGCCCCTGGGAATGTTTACGGTACCTGAAGGACCATGGGAGATGGTGTCAGTGGACATCATGGGACCAGTAATGAACGCCAAGGGTATTCAAAAGTATGCCATTGTATTAATTGACAAGTACTCCAAGTGGCCAGAAGTGGTCATAAAGGAAGCAGTGGACACAGACACTGTGATAGCCTTCTTGAGGGATGTGTTCATCAAAGAGGGAATTCCAAAAACCATAATAAGTGACAATGGGCCGCAGTTCTCGTCAGGAAAATGGGATGCCTTTGTAACCAGAAATGGGATCGAAGTCAAGCACACACCCGTTTATCACCCAGCCGGCAACGGGCAAGTAGAACGATTCAACAGGGTGATCATGGGCACCATACAGGCAGCCATAAATGACGGACTGGACTGGGAGAAGGAAGTGCTCAAAATGTTGTGGGCGTACCGCATCACGCCAGGGAGCACGGGGTACAGCCCCTTCAAAGTACTGAGAGGAAGAGAACCATTTACTAAGACAATACAGTATGGAGGAAGATGGTCGTGCAAAGCAAGTGGTCACCAGCGGTGGTCAGAAGAAATCTAGAAAGAGCACAGAAGGCCTACACCGAACACTTCAACAGGAAACGAGGTGTACGAGGAGCGGAGTTAGAGAAGGGAGATTGGGTCAGAGTGAAAGTGGCGACCCTGAAGAGGAAAGGAGAGAGTAAATTCACGCCACCCCTCCAAGTGTTAGAACCATATACCAGATCTGCACTACTTAGTGATGGAAAGGGTGGTCGCAAGACAGAATGGCTAAGTGCAGCATGACAGTGGAGCGGAAAGCGGAGACTGGCGAGGGGATTGAGGATGTCGAAGGAGGCAAGGAAGAATGTGATGGATGGAGCACAGAGCAGGTAGAAGAAGGCACGCAGCAAGTGGAAGAGAGAGCTATGAGGCAGGACGAGGAAGTCAGAGGAACCAGTGGCACAAAGGACGAGAGCAAGTTCAGATCGATGAAGGAAAAGGCGGGAAGCACCGTGGAAGGGACAGAAGCAGGTGAATCGGAGCAGGAGGAACAGAGTGAAGGGAGAAGAGATGGAGCGGTAAAGACTAGAGCGGGAAGAACCATAAGAACTCCAGAGAGATTCAAAGACTTTGAAATGGACTACAAGTAAGACTGTTCCAACTTGGTTTGAAATATTACATTGTGAATAAAGGGGGGAGATATGTGGTATTGGTCTAGTGTTCAGAATGACCGGAACCGGAAGGGGTGTAGCGGAAGTTGAGGCGGACATTTTATTCCGGAGCCAACCGCACAGAGTTGAGACGTGGTCCCGGCGCTCCGGGGAATAAACCAAAGTTAACTTACTTAAGTCTCCTGTCGTTCATGAACACAACCACATTACACTAACCTCCCTTTAACTCATTTCAAGTACATCAGTATCCACCCCTTGCTGCTCTCCGTACCCCAATGCAAGGAGAAAGTTTGCTACTTGGAAAGGAGCAATCTAGCGCCTTCTATTGGTGCCGCCTTAGCCCTGCCTAGGCATGTGCCCGAAAAGAGTGAGCTGTCACGGATCATTGTCCTCGACATGCATTTCAAGGCAGGTAGCCACAGGTCAGGCAGTCCGAAGTGCTTATAGTCATTTTGTTGTTTGAGCCAGCCGTCCAAGCCATAAAGCGTGTGTTCCTGCATACAGTTGTTATCAAGGAAACTCAAGGAGGGGAGGTTTAACTGTGCTTAGGGAAAACCTACACTTAACAAAGGAAGGAATGAAGATGTCCCTCACCCATCAGGCAAATTCAAGATCACAGAGGGGAGTCCTATACAAAGGGAAATGGTGTCATCTCCACCGTTGACACAGAGAGCGTGGAAGAAAACCATCATCTTGTGCAACTATGCAGAGAACACTTCCCAGTGGAACGACTTCTGGTGGCCCCCCAAACTAGGACCGCCACCCACTTCGATTGACCTTGCCCGCAAACTTGGCATCATCCTGAACAGTAAGCTCATCATGAAAAGACAGATCAATACAGTTTCACCCGCCTGCTTCCTCACCCTCCGCATGCTCTGCCAGATCTTCAAGGGGCTCCCCGCCTATCACACATGCCCTTGTCACCAGCCAACTGGACAATGACAATGCACTCTACATAGGAATCACCTCGCACCTCCTCAAGAGACTGCAAACCATACAGGACTCAGCTGGCAGACTCATCCTACACCTCCTGGAGCAGACCCACATCACCCCCCACCTCAAGAAGCTCTACTAGCTCCCCAATCTGAAGAGATGCCAGTTCAAGATTTAATTCACATCGTCAAAGCCCTCAACCACCAGGGACAAGTATACATCAGCCACCGCCTGAACTTCCACCTTCCCACCAGACACTTGTGCTCTGCTTCCCTCTGCCTTGCCCACACTCCCTGCATACACCGCAGCAACAGTAGAGGATGCTCTTTCTCCTACCTCTCTGTTAAATCCTGGAACGACCTCCCACTTCAGATCTGGACCTCATCTTTTCTGCTGGAATTCACAAAAAGGACTCAATGCTTGGCTATTCAATGGAGCCTCCCTGCAGCAGTGCTCTCAGTGCCTGGATACTCTCACCGGTGATTAGCCGCGCTACAGAAATAAGGATTGGTTGATTGACAGAATCATGATACTGACCACACACAGAATCAGGATTAGTGGCCACACACACGCAAAGGCAATCACTCCAGTTATGGGGAACAGATCAGACCTTACAGGGGAGGACCAGTAGGCAGCCTCAATCAATCAATCAATCAAACCCTTTGTAAAGCGCACTACCCATCCGTGAGGGTCTCAAGGGGGGGGAGGGGATGCTGCTACTGCTCGAATAGCCAGGTCTTGAGAAGCCTCCTGAAGGTTAGTAGGTCCTGGGTCTGCCGTAGGAGGATGGGGAGGGTGTTCCAGGTTTTGGTGGCGAGATAAGAGAACGATCTGCCACCGGTGGTCGCTCTTCGGATGTGGGGGATGGTGGCGAGTGCGAGGTCGGCAGAGCGGAGCTGTCGTTTCGGGGTGTAGAAGGTTAGTCGTCTCTTGAGGTATGCCGGTCCGGTATTGTGGAGAGCTTTGTGTGCATGGGTGAGGAGCTTGAAGGTGATCCTCTTGTTGACGGGAAGCCAGTGCAGGTCTTTCAGGTGTGATGTGATGTGTCTGTGGCGCGGGATGTCGAGGATCAGGCGAGCAGAGGCGTTCCGTATGTGTTGTAGTTGTTTCAGGAGTTTGGCCGAGGCTCCTGCGTAGAGGGTGTTTCCGTAGCCCAGCCTGCTTCTGACGAGGGCCTGGGTGACCGTTATTCTTGTTTCGTGGGGATCCACCTGTAGATCTTGTGGAGCATGCGGAGAGTGTTAAAGCAGGAGGACGAGATTGCGTTGACTTGCTTGGTCATGGAGAGTCGAGGATAAACACCAGGTTGCGTTCGTGGTCGGTGGGTGTCTGTGCTGCTCCCAGTGCAGACAGCCACCAGGAGTCGTCCCAGGCTGAGGGGGTGGAGCCGAGGATGAGGACCTCTGTCTTGTCCGAATTCAGCTTCAGAGGGCTGTTCTTCATCCACTCGACGAAGGCTTTCATTCCTTCCTGGAGGTTGGTTTTGGCGGTGAGGGGGTCCTTGGTGAGGGAGAGGATCGGCTGGGTGTCGTCGGTGTAGGAGATGATGTTGAGATCGTGCAGTCGGGTGACGTGGGCGAGCGGTGCCATGTAGATACTGAACAGTGTTGGGCTGAGGGATGATTCTTGGGGTACGCCGCAGATGATCTTGGAGGCTTCGGAACGGAAAGGGGGGTGGCAGACGCTCTGGGTTCTGCCAGAGAGGAAGGAGGTGGTCCATTCTAGAGCCTTGTCTAGGATCCCTGCGTTGTGGAGGCGTGTGTGTAGGGTGTGGTGGCAGACAGTGTCGAAGGAGGCTGATAGGTCCAGGAGGATGAGGGCGGCGGTTTCGCTGTTGTCCAGCAGGGCCCTGATGTCATCGGTGGCAGCGATGAGGGCAATCTCTGTACTGTGATTGCTGCGGAACCCGGACTGGGACGGGTCCAGGATGTTGTTCTCCTCGAGGTAGTGGGTCAGCTGTCTGTTGACGGTCTTCTCGATGACCTTCGCCGGGAACGGGAGCAGGGAGATGGGCCAGAAGTTCTTGATGTCCCTTGAATCTGACTTGGGTTTTTTCAGTAAGGCATTGATCTCGGCGTGCTTCCAGCTCTCGGTGAAGGTCGTGTCTCGAAGGTGATGTTGATGGCCTTGTGGAGATGGGGTGCGATGGTGGCGCTAGCTTTGTTGAAGATGTGGTGTTGGCATGGGTCTGACGGAGATCCAGCGTGGATGGTGTTCAAGATTTTGATGGTGTCGTTGTCGTTTATGTTGGTCCAGGTGAGTAGGGGATCGATGTGAGAGGTGGCCGCGGGTTCTGAGGTGTCAGTGGTTGTTGGGGCGGTCAGGTTGTTGAAGCTGTCATGGATGTCTGTGATCTTGCGATGGAAGAAGGTGGCGAGGGAGTCGCACAGGTCTTGTGATGGTGGGATGTCGTTGCTGTTGGAACTGGGGTTGGAGAGTTCCTTCACGATATTGAAGAGCTCCTTGCTGTTGTGTGCGTTGTTGTCGAGTTGGGCCTTGAAGGAGGCCCTTTTGGCGGATCTGATGAGGTGATGGTGTCTGTGGATGGCCTTCTGGTGGGCTGCGTAGCTGTCTCGTGTCTGTTCGCGGTACCATTTCTTCTCTAGTATGCAACAGGTTTTGCTTGGAGGCCTGGAGGTCTACGGTGAACCAGCTGGCTTTCTTGTTAGTGTGTCTGTTGGAGGGTTTCTTGATCGGGGCAGCAGTGTTGGCGCAGTTGTCGATCCAACGTGTGAAGTTTCGGGATGCGATGTTGGCGTCAGTGGGGTTGGCGGGTGGGCTTTGGGCGAGGGTGGTGTTTAGCTGGTTATAAGTGATTTTGCTCCAGCTGCGGCGGTGGTGCATGGTGGGTTTCTGGAAGGTGAAGTGGGTGCAACGATGGTCGGTCCAGTGGAGTTTGGTGGTGTGGCTGAAGGTGACGTGGGGGCTTGCAGAGAAGATGGGATAAAGCGTGTGGCCAGCGGAGAGGGTGGACTTTGTGACGAGCTGTCTGAGTCCGAGGTTGGCGAGGTTGTCAATCAGGGTGGTGGAGTTGGTGTCATTGTTGTTCTGGAGGTGGAAGTTCAGGTCTCTGAGGAGGATGTAGTCCGTGGAGGCAGGGGCGTGCGTGCTGACGAAGTTGGCGATGGAGTCGCTGAACTGAGGTCAGGGTCCGAGGGGTCTGTAGACGAGAGTTCCTCTGAGGGTGGTGTTGGGATCGGTTTGTATCTGGAAGTGCAGGTGTCCGGTGTGCTGAGGGTGTCCTCGGTGCTTGGCGAGACCCTGAAGGTGTTCTTGTGGATGATGGCAACTCCACCTTCTGCTCCGTTGGGAGAGTTCCTGCAGGTGATCTTGTAGCCGTCCGGGATGACTATGGCGATGTCTGGTGCAGAGGAGGCGTTCATCCAGGTCTCTGATAAGAAGGCGACGTCCGGGGAGGATGTGTTGAGCAGGTCCCAGAGTTCGACGGAGTGTTTGCGTGCGGAGCGGGTGTTCAGTAGTATGCATCTGAGGTGGTTGCATCCTGTTACAGTGGGCGGTTTGGTGGCTCGGAGGCTGGTGAAGCTGCAGCTCCAGCAGGAGAAGGGTCCTTTGGTGTGCTACAGGTCGGCCAGTAAGCAGGTGTGAGGTCGTCCGGTGTTGAGTGCGTAGAGGGTGTTGGCGTTGCAGCGGCATTGGGTGTCGTGGCGTTCACGGGGACCAGGGGGTCTGGCGCTGGGCACGGTCCAGACGCGGAGGGGTGCAGATGAGCTTGCCTGAGGCACACCTTCCGTGTGCTAGCGGGGCACCTTCGGCGCGCAGCAGCCGCCATATAAGGGGAGGTGGGAGGGAGGGGCAGCTGGGAGGCGGGGCGGAAGCTGGGTGGCAAATGGGTGAGCAAGGAGGCGGGGACGCAGCGGCGGGAAAAAAAGGAGGTTAGAGCGGGCAGAAATTACAGAAGGGCACAGTACAATACAAGAGGAGTAAAGGGGAAGAAAAAACACGATAAATAGAATACAATGCAATAACAGAATCAAAAACAGAATACAACACAATGACAGAAGCAGAGTCACAGCAAGGCAGACAGGCAAAAAGGGGGCAGGGCTGGCGCACAGGACCTATGGCCTACCACTGGCCACCAGGGAAGAGGCGCAGGTGGTAGCCTGCGGGTGGAGGTGGGCGTCAAACTTCTGGCATGTGGCAGCACAGGGCTCATGGTCACGGACACACAGGTGGTGCTGTGTGGCGTGGGGAGGGACCTGCCTGAAGAACAGCCTCCCCACCATAGTTCTGGTAGAAATCCTGTACCAATGAGCAATAATCAACTGACACCTCTTAGTCTGGAAAGAGGGGACAGTAGTCACCATTCACTGTAGCTGGAGGTTCATGTTTGGCGTATTCTAATTTCTAATTTCTAATTTCTAATTTAAAATGCTTGTAAAGCGCAGCATACACCTTGCGGTTTCTTGGCGCTGAAGGTTCAGTGACTGAGGGGAAGGAAAACCGGGGAGAAAATTTAAGCGGGGAAAGCCTGACTGAATAGGAAGGTTTTCAAGTCTCCACGGAAAGAAAGGTACTGAGTTGCGAAGCGGAGGTTATCAGGGAGAGAGTTCCAGAAGGAAGGGGCCAGAGTAGAGAAATTGGATCCACCCCATTTTTTGCGCGAGAAACGGGGGATCAGGAGAAGGGACTTGGAGGAGGACCGGAGATTTCTTGCGGGGACGTAGGGTTTGATAAGTGAAGTGATGAAAGCAGGGGCAGTGCCCTGACGGGCCTGGAAAACCATGCACCCGATTTTGAAGAGGGAACGCTGTTTCACGGGGAGCCAGTGGAGTTTCTTTAGGAGGGGGGTGGAGTGGTGATAACGTGGGAGGCCAAATATCAGTCTGGCCGCCTGGTTCTGGATGGCTTGGAGTCTACGCGAACTATAGGCAGGGATGCCATGGAAAAGAGCGTTGGCGTAGTCCAAACGCGAGATTACCAGGGCGGCCATGATGGTCTTGAGGGCCTGAGGGGTGAAGAAGCGGGAGACAGAGCGGATGGTTCGAAGAGTGAGGAAACAGGAGGAGACCACAGAGCTGATGTGTGAGTGAAGAGTGAGCTGATTGTTCATTTTAACACCCAGTGTTTTGACAGTGGTGGAGGGGGAGGGTGCAGGGCCGAGAGAAGGGGGCCAGAAAAGAGAGTTCCAGGGACTGGACGAACCACCAGTGAGAACCAGCTCAGTTTTGTCAGGGTTCAGTTTAAGGTGGTTGTGATTCATCCAGTCCCTGATGAATGTCATAGTAGACTGGAAATTGGAGACCGAGAGAGAGGAGGGGGACAGATCAAAGATGAGCTGGAGGTCATCCGCGTAGTTGAAGACGGTGACCTCCAGCTGCTGGAGAGCAAAGATGAGAGGAAAGATGTAGAGGTTGAAGAGAAGGGGGGAGAGAGAGGAACCCTGGGGAACACCGCAAGTGACAGGGAGGGGAGTGGAGGTGAAGTCGCCTAGACGGACCGCCTGGGTGCGGTCCCTCAGAAAGGAGGAGAGCCAGACAAGAGCTGATCCCCCAATGCCAGCCGCCTTGACACGGGTGAGTAAGATGGTATGGTCCACCGTGTCAAAGGCGGCGGAAAGATCGAGGAGGACCAGTGCCTGGTGGTTGTTGTCATCCATGCCCTTTCTGAGGTTGTCTAGGACGGCGACTACGACCGATTCTGTTGAGTGCCTGGGGCGGAATCCTGCCTGACGAGAAGCCAGCCCCCCATTCGCCTCAATGTGGGTGCTCAGAGCCGCGGTAACATGGCGTTCCATCACCTTGCCCAGAAAGGGCAGCAGGGAGATGGGGCGAAAGTTGGACGAGATAGAGGGGTCCGAGCCGGGTTTCTTCAACAGGGGTACTATGGTGGCTGCTTTTAGTACCGGGGGCACCACACCCTGTGCCAAGGCGCTGTTGAGGAAGGCAATCGGGGGATCAGGGCAGCTGGAATAGATTTGCTGTAGGATGCGAGCGGGGCAGACATCCGCCGGGGACCCAGATTTAACTTTGGGGAGAATCGACAGAAAGGATTCCTGAGTGAGGGGGGGGATAACAGTGAAATGATTTTGTACTGGGGAAGGGGAAGGATCGACGAAGGTAGGCGAGGGTAAAGGGATATTGGCCTTGATATTGGTGATCTTATCCACGAAGTAGTTGTTTAATTGGTCGCAGAGAAGCTGGGAGGGAGGGATTTGGGGCGAGGCTCGATCTGAGAACGCCAGGTCGTTTACGATGTCAAAGATAGCCCTGGGTTTGTTGGCGGCCGACATTATTCTCGTGGAGAAGTAGTCGGTCTTTGCAGCTAGAATTGCTGATTTGTAATCAGCCAACAGTGTCAGAAAGTGGGTTTTTAATAACGGGCAGTAGTTCTTCCTCCACTGCCTCTCCGCCCTCCGGACGCTCAGCTTAAGTTCTTTTAGATGGTCGTTAAACCATCGGTTAGAGTCCTTAAGCCGGCGGATGGAGATGCGTCGTAAGGGGGCCTCAGAGTCACAGGCTCCAGCCAGCCAGGTGTTAATGGCCTTGGCCTGTGAGGCCGATGATAAACCAGAGAGGGGGGGGATGGAATTGTGAAGCAGGGAGGTCAGGGAGGGAAGATCCAACCTGTTCCAGTTCCGCGCCCAGGTGTTTTTGGCAAGCGGGGTTTTGGGGGATGGGTTATGGGGGATGGAGAAAGAGATGAGGGCATGATCGGACCAAGGGCAAGGGGAGACCGCCACCGAAGCCAGTGGGAGGTTAAGAGCCCAGACCTGATCAAGTGTGTGCCCGTGAGAATGAGTGGGGACAGAAATGTGTGGGACAAAGTTGAGGGAAGACAGAGATTCGGTAAATTCTTTTGAGGCAAGGCACTCGTGTGGATCTGAGGGCCAGTAATTAAAATCCCCCAGCACCAAAACCGAGGCAAAGTTAACCGCCAGATTTGCCAGCAGGTCTTGGAAGGCAGGTAGAAATGAAGGCGAGGGCTGAGGGGGGCGGTACATGAGGAGACAAGTGATGGGAGGGGCGGTCTGGAGGGAACGGGCCACCAGGAAGTCGACAGGGGCCATAGGGGAAGAGGGAAGTAACTGGAAGTGCAGGTCTGACCTAGTAATTAGTGCGACCCCACCGCCCGCCCTGCCGGCCGGTCGATCGGCTCGTAGGGCCACGTAAGACGGTGGAAGGGTGGCCAGGAGAGCGGGAAGGGAGGTATCGCAATACCAGGTCTCGGTCAAGAGCAGTAGGTCAGGTTTCTCGGTATCGAGTAGGACGAACAGCTCGAGATGATGCTTGACCGCCGACCTGGTATTGAGTAGAATAACGGACAGAGCTGGGGTGGAGGGGGGTGGGTCAGGGCAGGGGAGGCAGGGTGGCAGGGGAGATTGCGGCGGGGAGTGCGGCGGTGCAGGGAGGGTGGGGGCAAGGCCCAATGAATCGACGAGTCTACGGACAGAGTCCGGGAGTGGCCAGGTGCCTTGGAGGGCGATAAGGTCTTTGGAGGAGTATGATATAATTTGAGCATAGCGTCGTGCCCCTTGCCCCGTTCGGCCGCGGACGGGCGCAGACGGGCTTGACTTATGCGCGACTTCGGCGCGAAGTCGGCGCTCCCGCTGCGCTCGTCCGCTGCGCGTTCTGTATTGACACATTAATAAAGGCGGCCGTAAAGGCGGGAAGGGGGCGTGGCCTGGATGTGGGCGTGGCCAGCCGGCAGGAGGGCGTCACGTGAGCGCTGGATCCGCTGCACGGAGCCCTCAATGTGCAAACAGCAGGTAGCAGCAAGGTACAGTTTAAAAACACAGTTTTCCAGAGTAAAACACAAAGCGTCTCCCGGCTTCCGCCTCAGGAGTAAAGAACCAAGTGAGCGCTCGATAGCTGGCGCTTAAGAAGGGCGGGAAGGGGGCGTGGCCTGGATGTGGGCGTGGCCAGCCGGCAGGAGGGCGTCACGTGAGCGCTGGATCCGCTGCACGGAGCCCTCAATGTGCAAACAGCAGGTAGCAGCAAGGTACAGTTTAAAAACACAGTTTTCCAGAGTAAAACACAAAGCGTCTCCCGGCTTCCGCCTCAGGAGTAAAGAACCAAGTGAGCGCTCGATAGCTGGCGCTTAAGAAGGGCGGGAAGGGGGCGTGGCCTGGATGTGGGCGTGGCCAGCCGGCAGGAGGGCGTCACGTGAGCGCTGGATCCGCTGCACGGAGCCCTCAATGTGCAAACAGCAGGTAGCAGCAAGGTACAGTTTAAAAACACAGTTTTCCAGAGTAAAACACAAAGCGTCTCCCGGCTTCCGCCTCAGGAGTAAAGAACCAAGTGAGCGCTCGATAGCTGGCGCTTAAGAAGGGCGGGAAGGGGGCGTGGCCTGGATGTGGGCGTGGCCAGCCGGCAGGAGGGCGTCACGTGAGCGCTGGATCCGCTGCACGGAGCCCTCAATGTGCAAACAGCAGGTAGCAGCAAGGTACAGTTTAAAAACACAGTTTTCCAGAGTAAAACACAAAGCGTCTCCCGGCTTCCGCCTCAGGAGCAAAGAACCAAGTGAGCGCTCGATAGCTGGCGCTTAAGAAGGGCGGGAAGGGGGCGTGGCCTGGATGTGGGCGTGGCCAGCCGGCAGGAGGGCGTCACGTGAGCGCTGGATCCGCTGCACGGAGCCCTCAATGTGCAAACAGCAGGTAGCAGCAAGGTACAGTTTAAAAACACAGTTTTCCAGAGTAAAACACAAAGCGTCTCCCGGCTTCCGCCTCAGGAGTAAAGAACCAAGTGAGCGCTCGATAGCTGGCGCTTAAGAAGGGCGGGAAGGGGGCGTGGCCTGGATGTGGGCGTGGCCAGCCGGCAGGAGGGCGTCACGTGAGCGCTGGATCCGCTGCACGGAGCCCTCAATGTGCAAACAGCAGGTAGCAGCAAGGTACAGTTTAAAAACACAGTTTTCCAGAGTAAAACACAAAGCGTCTCCCGGCTTCCGCCTCAGGAGTAAAGAACCAAGTGAGCGCTCGATAGCTGGCGCTTAAGAAGGGCGGGAAGGGGGCGTGGCCTGGATGTGGGCGTGGCCAGCCGGCAGGAGGGCGTCACGTGAGCGCTGGATCCGCTGCACGGAGCCCTCAATGTGCAAACAGCAGGTAGCAGCAAGGTACAGTTTAAAAACACAGTTTTCCAGAGTAAAACACAAAGCGTCTCCCGGCTTCCGCCTCAGGAGCAAAGAGTCTTAAAATCTCGGCGAAGTTCAATGATGGCTGTGTTTGGCATTTGATTAATCTAGCCAGTGTCAAACTGAGTGGTGATGACAGCACTAAGGGCATGGATGATGTGTGGTTGTGGGAAGTGGATGGATTAGAGAAATCACGCCGTGGCAATATTAATATAAGGACTCACAGGTCTCAGGAAGATGCGGCGGTATTTTCTCTCAGCAGAGCTAGTTTTTTGTTAAACAGTGGTACATAAGAAGAGGACTCGCACATGTTAACTAGAGGAAAAACATAAGGTGGATCATTAAACATTAAAAGACGACAGCTTCAAAAACCAAAGCAAAAGACTTTGTTCCAAACCAAAGCTCTCCAGTCGCAGTACCACCAGCCCTAAAGTTGAAAGAACCACTGCCTTCAAATGTGTCTCTTTGCAGCGGCCCCATAAATCTTTGAGCAAAATAAGCAGGGGTTTGTGTGTCATGCATACTTCCTAATGCAAGCTCTGCTCAAGCCTTTGCTGTGCCAGGAACTTAAGGACCCAACTGGAATGTTTTAGAGGCAATCTGATGTGAAGTCTTGAACTCTGGAATCCAAGTGTAAGCCACCATATGCCAGTGAGCGTGCCGTGTTATGGTAAATACCATATGTTTTCCCCTGTTAAATTTCGACAGGGTTGACATGCTGAACTATAATGAAGGTTGAGCTATTTAAACACATTCGATGATAATCAAACTTGTAATTCCGGCCCATGCTAAACAGGAGCGTACGGGTCGGAATAGTACAAGCCACTCAAAATCAGGCCCTAAGAAGGCTCAGTTGACTTACAAAAAATATTGCAATTCTAAAAATGGTGTCGATGCTTGTCTGAAGAGAGGAGAGTGGGTGAAAGTCAAAAAGTTGGAAATGTTTCTAAAGGTGAAAGTCTTTTTTTCAGACCCTATGCAGGCTGTGGAGTGTTATATAGTTAGTGTTATCTTTAGTTATGTTGTTCATAAGACATATTGTATTCGTTAGGTATACCCATACAACTTCACCTTGTATTATTCCTCTTCCCCCTTTCTCTTGTTATGCTTGTATTGGTACGTTCCTTCTCTGAACGACAGAACGTTGTGAGCTGACTGAGGGCGAGCCAGAGGGTCGCACTATGGAAGAATAAGCTGAATACTGGGCTATATTTATTTTATCTCGTGAGATACTCTTCATACAACAGAGAGTCTTAAAATCTCGGCGAAGTTCAATGATGGCTGTGTTTGGCATTTGATTAATCTAGCCAGTGTCAAACTGAGTGGTGATGACAGCACTAAGGGCATGGATGATGTGTGGTTGTGGGAAGTGGATGGATTAGAGAAATCACGCCGTGGCAATATTAATATAAGGACTCACAGGTCTCAGGAAGATGATACCAACAACGGGGAGGAGTCCAGGAAAGATTTGTTTTTAGAAAAATCTGCTGCTGGAAGAATTAGTCAATTTGGAAAAACCGTTCGTCGTCCTACCGGATTCAAAGACTTTCTAATGAACTAATTATAGGTGTATTGTTGTATTTTCATGGCATGGGAAATTGTTTATTACGTTATTTGTTTTTTTCTGTAAACATTTATGAGAGGTGTGATTTTACTGCTTGCTTGCAGTAGAATGGGGGGAGGGGGGTTGTCATTATCTGTTATGAGTTAAGAGCTTTGTCTGAATGTCTTAAGCTGAAACCTTCTGAAGGTGGGAGTTACACAGAGGTGGTTGTGTGCACCTCTGCTGTACAGCTGAACCATTAAAGGCATTTGTTTCATCTTCCAACACTCTTTCCATCAGGGAGAATGCTTTCTAAAAAGGTTTGCACATGTGTCACTAAAAAGAAAACTTACCTTACTTACCTAATAGTTTTGTACCGTGCGAACGTTCTAGCGCAATATCTTGTGTATTATGCTGCCATCTAGTGGTGCGGCTCAAATAAGCACATTGAATTATTCTTATATGGCGTCGATTGAGGGGTGCTGAGTCTTCCGGACCGCTGATTAGACTGGCAGATCAAAAGCCAACACTTCCCATCATATCCAAGGTCTTCCGATGCTATACTCTTCCAGTGTGTTCGGGAACAAGGTGTCAGAATGAATCAAAATGCAAACATCAACCTTTAATCTTACATAGGGTGACCAGATGTTGAAGGAGAAAACCAGGACAGGTTCACATTCACCCGTTCGGACCTACTCAGATCTCTCGCTAGCACTTTATGGACTCAACAGACCGCTCAAAGGCTTTCGCAATTTTGATGTTTTTTTCCTTTTTTTAATAACATAAGTTTGTTACAAGTTTTACGTCAAGGACTTTCATTTAAAAAAAAATCTTTATTCACATTTTTTAAAGTTACAAACAGGGAATGATACACATGCAGTCATGAACTAAGTTTGGAACATGAATCATAGGGTCGAGGCAACAATATGTCAGAAGTACAAGTTGTGTTCCTATCCGTTTACTGTATAGTGAGGCCGCAGCTGTAGAATGGCATTTGGGGCCGAAGGAAGCCCTTTGTGCAATGACGGGACAGAGTTGTTTATCTCAATGACCTCAGATTGGCCCAGATGTGCCTGAGGAAGGGATTGGGGGGGATTAATTGAGGTCGTAAAATCTCGAAGTGTATCGAGTTATGTGCTGAGGCTGTTCCCTGTGCAGTGGTGCCTGCCACTAGAGCTCAGGTTGCTAGCCCTTCAATCAGTCGGGGAGCGCGCGCATTGATGCATAATAGGAGTTGGATAGCAGTGGAGACGCGGGAGGGCCTTCCCGCTAGGAGTATTAGTGGTTACTAGCTTCAGATCGCATGTCGGATGTAGGGGAGCGGGGTGTCTAGCGGGATTTTTGTAAGTCCCTGAGCATGGCATCCCAGGCTGTCGCCAGTGGGATCTGGAGTAGGCCCAGTGCGTCCTTCCAGCATTATGCCACACTTCCCGCTTGTGCCCAACTGAGAAAGGAGCAGTGCCAGGCGTTTGGCAGTAATCGGGCCTAGGTCGATGAAGCACGACGACGCTTTGTTCTCTTTGGATCTGTGGTACAGGTCTAGGATGCAGATCTCCCCTGTGTTCATAACGGGGCGTTCAGTGTAGTCTGTGAGTTGGTTGGTGACGGTGCACCAATTAGTGACCAAGGCAGGGCAGCCCCTTCGCCTATGTATCAGGCTTGCATTCACCAAGTGACAACAGGGGCACCGAGCGTCCCTGCAATGAAAGTATCTATTGATGTTCTCCGGTATAAGGTACGCCCTATGGATTATATAAAGTTGTATGAGACGCAACCGTGCATTTCTAGGTCTGCGAACTGGTCCCTGTAATATAGCCTTCCAACCTTTGTCAGAACTAGGATTTTGTAACAAAGCATCCCAGTGACTTCTAAGTGAAAGTAGCCTGTGTGCCATGTCCATGCGCAGTGAGTCAGAGAACCATTTTATTAGACACCTCCCTGTGCCCATGGTGTGGATATATTATATGGTATGGTGTATTGCCGCTTCCTGCAACATGTCACCCAAACGGTCCCTCAATTCTGCTATTAGGGAAGCAGGAACTGATCGTCAACATCCCCCGCGGCAGCCACATCACCCCCCACCTGAGAGACCTACACTGGCTCCCTGTTGTCGTGGAGAAGTGTGGCTCACCAGTTAGAGGAGGCAGACCCGGACGCAGAGGTCAGACCCGGGACCAGGGTTCAATCCCCGATGCGGCGGGGTCTTGAGCTCAAAATGTCCACGGACTCGATAATTCTCGCCTCGGTGCCTACTCGAATCATGGGTTCACACTCTGCAACTATGGGCAATAGCTTGCTTAATCTCCACTACAGCCCCACCACAATGGGATGCCTGGCTTTCACCTTGGGGATGCCCAGTAGGGGTTATCTCGCAGGGAAAAGCCAGGACGGGTTCCCAAAGCAAGCGCCTTGAGACCTTACGGTGAAAGGCGCTATATAAGAACGTATGATTTACGATTTACGATTTAACAAGAGGATCACCTTCAAGCTCCTCACCCATGCACACAGAGCACTCCACAACGCCGGACCAGCCTACCTGAACAGCAGACTCAGCTTCCACACCCCCACCCGCCAGCTCTGCTCCGCCAGCCTCGCCCTCGCCTCTGTCCCCCGCATCCAACGAACGACCTCCGGCGGCGGATCCTTCTCCTACCTCGCTGCCAAGACCTGGAACACCCTCCCTACCCACATACGGCAGACCCAAGACCTACTCGCCTTCAGAAGACTACTCAAGACCTGGCTCTTCGAGCAGTAACAGCACCCCCCCCCCCCTCCCCTCAGCACCTTGGGACCCTCAAGGGTAAGTACGCGCTTTACAAGTACTCTGATTTATTGAAGCAGTAACTGCCCTTGAGGGAGTCCTTCCTCTTACGCTAGTGTCAGGAAAGGGGTAAACTGTCCATCCCTGTAAGGGTCTCCCAGTGTTTGTAGCCCTGCTGCTTCTCATGTGGGGAGGCCCATACTCATGACATGTTTTCTAATTTCTAATTTAAAATATTTCTAGAGCGCAGCGTACACCTTGTGGTTTCTTGGCGCTAGGGGGCTTGGCAACTGAGGGAGAGAGACCAGAAGAAAGGAAAGGGGGAGGTATTTAGGGGAGTTTAAGAAGGGAAGGCCTGGCTGAAGAGGAACGTTTTCAGATCTCTGCGAAAGGAGAGGTACTGAGTGGCAGAGCGGAGGTGGTCAGGGAGTGAGTTCCAAAAAGTTGGAGCCAGGGTGGAAAAGCTGGCCCGCCCCACTTTTTACGTGTGAAGCGAGGGGTCTGAAGAAGGGACTTGGAAGAAGACCGAAGTTCTCTTACAGGTACATACGGGTGGATTAATGAGGAGATAAAAGCGGGGGCGGGCCTGGAAGGCCATACAGCCGATCTTAAAAAGGGAGCGTTCTTTTACTGGGAGCCAGTGAAGCTCCCTGAGAAGGGGGGTGGAGTGGTGATAACGAGGGAGGCCATACACCAGCCGGGCTGCCTGGTTTTGAATAATCTGGAGTCTACGCAAGCTGTACGCGGGGATACCATGGTAGAGAGCGTTTGCGTAGTCCAATCGCGATATCACTAATGCGGCCATGATGATCTTAAGTGCCTGGGGGGAAAAGAAACGGGAAATAGTGCGGATAGTGCGGAGGGTGAGGAAACAAGAGGATACCACGGAGCTAATTTGTGAATGAAGAGTGAGCTGGCTGTTTATTTTAACACCGAGTGTTTTGACCGAGGTGGAAGGGGTAGGAGAGGGACCAAGAGAGGGGGGCCAAAAGAGAGAGTTCCAGGGGCTGGATGAACCACCCGTGAGAACCAGCTCGGTTTTATCCGGGTTCAGCTTAAGATGGTTGTGGTTCATCCAGTCCCTGATGAATGTCATAGTTGACTGGAAGTTGGAAACAGAGAGAGGAGAGGGGGACAGATCAAAGATGAGCTGGAGGTCGTCCGCGTAATTATAAACGGTGACCTCCAGCTGCTGGAGTGCGAAGATGAGAGGAAAGATATAGAGATTGAAAAGCAAAGGGGAGAGAGTGGAACCCTGGGGAACACTGCAGGTGACAGGAAGAGGAGTGGCCGTGAAGTCGCCTAGCCGAACCGCCTGAGTGCGGTCCCTCAGAAAGGAGGAGAGCCAGACCAGTGCTGAACCCCCGATACCAGCCGCCTTGACACGGGTAAGTAGGATGGTATGGTCCACCGTGTCAAAGGCGGCGGAGAGATCAAGGAGGACCAGTGCCTGGTGTTTGTTCTCGTCCATACCCTTTCTGAGATTGTCTAAGACCGCGACCACGACTGATTCGGTCGAATGCCTGGGGCGGAACCCGGCTTGGCGGGATGCCAGTCCTCCATTTGCCTCAACATGGGCGCTGAGTGCCGCGGTGACGTGGCGTTCCATCACCTTGCCCAAGAAGGGTAGCAGGGAGATGGGGCGGTAGTTGGCCGAGATGGAAGGGTCCGCGCCAGGTTTTTTCAGGATGGGCACTATTGTAGCTGCCTTTAGCACAGAGGGCACAACGCCCTGTGCCAGAGAACTGTTGAGGAAGGCGATGGGGGGGTCAGGGCAGCTGGAGTAAATTTGCTGCAGGACTCGTGCCGGGCAGACGTCCGCAGGAGACCCTGACTTCACTTTGGGGAGTATCTCCAAAAAAGAATCCTGAGTGAGGGGAGGAATTGAGGTAAAAAGGCATAGGACGGAAGGAGGGGAGGGATCGACGAAGGCAGACGAGGGTGGTGGGATGTTGGTCTTGATAGTAGCAATTTTCTCTACGAAATAGGTATTGAGTTGATCGCAGAGAGGCTGGGAAGGAGGGATTTGGGACGAGGTTCGGTCTGAGAATGCCAGGTCATTCACTATGCCGAAAATTTCCCTGGTTTTGTTTTCTGCAGAAGTTATTTTTGAGGAGAAGTAGGAGGTTTTTGCATCCAGGATTGCTGTTTTATATTTAGCCAGTGCTGATAGGAAGTGGGTTTTTGATAAGGGACTGTAATTTTTCCTCCATTGCCTCTCCGCCCGTCGGGCGCTCAGTTTAAGATCTTTTAGGTGGTCATTGAACCATCTATTGGAGTCCTTAGGTCGGCGGATGGAGATGCGGCGTAAGGGCGCCACTGAGTCGCAGCCTCCAGCCAGCCAGGTGTTAATGGCCTTGGCTTGAGAGGCAGATGGTAAACCAGTGAGAATGGGAGAGGAGTTGCGGAGTGAGGAGGTCAAGGAGGGATAATCCACTCTGTTCCAGTTCCGCGCCCAGGTGTTTTTGGTGTGCGGAGTTTTGGGCATCAGGTTTCGGAGAATGGAAAAGGAAATGAGGGAATGGTCGGACCATGGGCACGGCGAGACAGCAGCCGAGGCCACAGGGAGGTTAAGGGACCAGACCTGGTCCAGTGTGTGCCCATGGGAATGAGTGGGGACGGAAATGTGTGACACGAAATTAAGGGATGAAAGGAAATCGGTAAATTCTTTAGAGACTGAGCACTCATGAGGGTCTGAGGGCCAGTAATTGAAGTCCCCTAGCACCAAGACCGAGGCGTAGTTGACCACCAGGTTGGCTAACAGGTCTTGAAATGCCGGCAAAAATAAAGGCGAGGGCTGAGGAGGGCGGTACATAAGGAGGCAAGTGATGGGGGGGGGAAATGAAAGAGAGCGGACTACCAAGAAGTCAGCAGGGGGAATAGGGGAAAAAGGGAGAGGTTGGAAATTCAACTCCGACCGAGCGATTAAGGCGACCCCACCACCAGCCTTGCCTGTCGGCCGGTCGGCCCGCAGGGCCACATAGGAGGGGGGTAGGGTGGCCAGGAGAACAGGAAGGGAAGAATCACAATACCAGGTTTCGGTCAAGAGCAGTATGTCGGGTTTCTCTGAGTCGAGTAAGACAAACAGCTCGTGATGGTGCTTGACCGCTGACCTGGTATTGAGTAGGAGGACAGACAATGCCGAAGAGTAGGGGGGAGGGTCAAGGGGTGGGGGGCGAGGTGACGGGGGGACGTGCTGCGGGGGATCGGGTGCAATGGGGGAAGAATGAGCAAGGTCTAGTGAGGAGATCAGACTGCGGATGGGATCCGGGAGTGGCCAATGGCCCTGGAGGGCAATGAGGTCCTTGGTAGAGTAAAACGTAGGTTTGGCATGGAGTCGTGCCCCTGGCCCCGTCCGGCCGCGGACGGGCGCAGACGGGCTTGCCTTAGGCGCGCCTTCGGCGCGCATAAGTCGCGCCCGCTGCGCACGTCCGCTGCGCTTCCTGCCAAGACACATGCTTTATGCTGGCGGGTTAGGAAGTTGGGGGGGCGCGGCCAGCCGAGGGGGCGTGTCTCGCCTCGCCCTCGGGAATGGCGGGAGAAGTAAGGGGATCGTTGCAGCGAGTAGCGCTGTTTGTAGCAAGCCAGGAGATGCAGGTAAGTGAAGATGCCTGGTTAAAATACACAATAATCAGTGACAATGAATTTTAAAATAAATGGCCCTGCTCCCGGCTTTCCGCCTCAGGAGCCAATCAAGAATGCGACGCCCGTCAGCGGCGCGCTCTATTTATAAGTCTGGTGGGGGGCGTGGCCAGCCGAGGGGGCGTGTCTCGCCTCGCCCTCGGGAATGGCGGGAGAAGTAAGGGGATCGTTGCAGCGAGTAGCGCTGTTTGTAGCAAGCCAGGAGATGCAGGTAAGGGAAGATGCCTGGTTAAAATACACAATAATCAGTGACAATGAATTTTAAAATAAATGGCCCTGCTCCCGGCTTTCCGCCTCAGGAGCCAATCAAGAATGCGACGCCCGTCAGCGGCGCGCTCTATTTATAAGTCTGGCGGGGGGCGTGGCCAGCCGAGGGGGCGTGTCTCGCCTCGCCCTCGGGAATGGCGGGAGAAGTAAGGGGATCGTTGCAGCGAGTAGCGCTGTTTGTAGCAAGCCAGGAGATGCAGGTAAGTGAAGATGCCTGGTTAAAATACACAATAATCAGTGACAATGAATTTTAAAATAAATGGCCCTGCTCCCGGCTTTCCGCCTCAGGAGCCAATCAAGAATGCAACGCCCGTCAGCGGCGCGCTCTATTTATAAGTCTGGCGGGGGGCGTGGCCAGCCGAGGGGGCGTGTCTCGCCTCGCCCTCGGGAATGGCGGGAGAAGTAAGGGGATCGTTGCAGCGAGTAGCGCTGTTTGTAGCAAGCCAGGAGATGCAGGTAAGTGAAGATGCCTGGTTAAAATACACAATAATCAGTGACAATGAATTTTAAAATAAATGGCCCTGCTCCCGGCTTTCCGCCTCAGGAGCCAATCAAGAATGCGACGCCCGTCAGCGGCGCGCTCTATTTATAAGTCTGGCGGGGGGCGTGGCCAGCCGAGGGGGCGTGTCTCGCCTCGCCCTCGGGAATGGCGGGAGAAGTAAGGGGATCGTTGCAGCGAGTAGCGCTGTTTGTAGCAAGCCAGGAGATGCAGGTAAGTGAAGATGCCTGGTTAAAATACACAATAATCAGTGACAATGAATTTTAAAATAAATGGCCCTGCTCCCGGCTTTCCGCCTCAGGAGCCAATCAAGAATGCGACGCCCGTCAGCGGCGCGCTCTATTTATAAGTCTGGCGGGGGGCGTGGCCAGCCGAGGGGGCGTGTCTCGCCTCGCCCTCGGGAATGGCGGGAGAAGTAAGGGGATCGTTGCAGCGAGTAGCGCTGTTTGTAGCAAGCCAGGAGATGCAGGTAAGTGAAGATGCCTGGTTAAAATACACAATAATCAGTGACAATTAATTTTAAAATAAATGGCCCTGCTCCCGGCTTTCCGCCTCAGGAGCCAATCAAGAATGCCCTCTTTGTATGCCCAGCAGTGGGAGGGCGGGTGTGTAAGGGATGCAAGGGATGCAGTCTTTAGTGAGGAATAAGGTAAGCTTAAAGCATCTATGGGCCACTGCCAGCATTAGCTTTTTCGGGGTCCTATCCCATCTTCCTGGGTGGAATAGTCGTAGAATGGATGAACTCGACCAGGCCTGATGTTGTGTGGTTGTGTCCTGTGTCTGTTGTCTGCTCATCCATCTGGCGATCTACTGGAGCTGTGCTGCCAGGTAGTAGTGTTGGATGCGGGGAACCGCAGGTTCCCCCTGATCCACCGGAGGTACAGTTTGGATAGTGCGACTCGGCAGCGAGAGCCATTCCAAATTAACTCCCAAATCATGCTCTCGAAGGAGCGAAATATTGGGGGGTGGATATAAATCGGTAAATTCGCGAAAGGAGTATAACAGCATGGGTAACACCACCATTTCAGCAGGGCAATGCGGCCCATTACGGTTAGTGGTAGAGATCGCCAAAATGACATTTGCAATCGTACGGCGGAGCCCAGATGTTCCCGGTCACGGTCAGGTTTTGGTAAGGAGAACAGGAGATATTCGCGTAATGATGCCGGTAGTTTGGATTTCTCTTCTGAGGTCTCCTAGAGGGCCAAAAGATGGGGGGCCAGATCCGTGACATATGCCTTATAATATTCGCTGGCAGGCCATCTGGGCCAGATGCTTACCCGGTGGCTAATGATGTTGCGCCGTGATAGCAGGCAAGGGGAGGGGAGCAAGAAACTCCTTCACGTTACACAAGTCCTGCACTGTGCATGAACTATAGAGTGTTTTATAGTGCGCTATGAACTCAGCAAGTATGTCCGATTGGGAGTAGAGTGTGCTCCCAGTGCATGAGCCCAGCATGAGAACTGTCTGTCTCGTCTGCTCCTGCCTAATTAACCACACCAGTAGGCGGCCTGCTCTGTCCACAGAGAATTAGGTATAAGAAGATTGGGCAGCGTATTTTAGGCATTGCAATCTCTTCAATAGTTCTGCATGCTTGTGCTTTGCCTCAGGGGACACCTCCTGTGGGGTCAGAAGCTACAGCGGTTTCTATCTGGAGAAGCAAGCGCTCTATATGTGATACCTCCTTGTCCAGCTATTTGCGGATGCCCCAAGTCTGGCCCAGGCAATGACCCCAGATCACTGTCTTGTGGGCTACCCACTCCGAGCCCGCATCTGTTCCCATGCCTGAGTTAACGCTGAAGTATGTGCGTACGGCTTCCCCTAAGGACTCCCGATAGGTTGGGTCTTCCAGGGCTGTCGGTTGAAGGCATGGTTTGGTCAGGGCCAGGCCATCTAAGCTGAATGAGATGGGGCTTGTGGTCTGAGTGTGTGAACCCCAGGTGGTCAGCATGGTGACAACCGGGGAGCAGTGCTGTTGACCATACAAAACGATCAAGGCGGACGTGTAGGTTGTGGGACTGAGAGAAAAAATTAGTAGAGTTTAGTCATCGGGTGTTGAGCGCAACAAATGTCCATCAGCTGCCAGAGTGAGAGTCAGTCATGTAGCGATTGGGCATTTGACACAGCAGTTGTGCGAGAGAGGGGGGAGGTCTGTCTAAAGATGTGTCGAGTACTACGATAAAGTCCCCACGAGTAAGCCATGGTAAAGAGCCCCAGTGCACTATGGCAACTGATAGGGACTGCAAGTATGAAGTTTGCTCGCAATAAGGGGCGTATATCGCCCAATTTACCATGTGGCGCCCATCTAGAAGGCCACGTACAAAAACATAGCGTCCGTATTTGTCTGTCAGAGATTCATCAACTTGCAATGGGGTGCCTGGTCTCACCTATATTAGCACTCCCCTGGCAATTGCGGAATAATCTGTGGCAATTACCTGCCTGCGCCACCTATGGCAGAGCTGTTGCTCTTCCAGCGAAGTGAGGTGTGCTTCCTGCAATAGCCCTATGTGCATCGAGTGTCTTTTGAGATAGGCCTATGTGTTATAGCGACGTGAGGGAGAATGCATTCCCCTCACATTCCAAGAGAGACTGTTAATGGATGACATTTTCTAATGATGTACACATGAGTGTATACATGGTCTGCGCCTGGAGAGGGCTGTGCTATGGAAACGGAAGTATGCAAAAGAAACAATTGATGGACGGAATGCTGGACAATGCACATATTCACCCCCAGTCACAAGAATCTTGGTTTAATCCATCATTCTTTTGCTCACTACACCACCCCAGTTTGGACCCAGCCATATGCAAATCAGTCTTGACCCTGTTCCTCGTGGGAACAGTCCAGCTCGAACTGCCAAACCAGGTCCTCAAGAATAATGGATTAAACCCAGATCCTTGTGACTGGGGGTGAATGTTTGCATCAATTGTTTTTTTTGCATATGTCATCCTAAGTGGGAAGGGTATGCCAAGACGTGGGTCCCATGCTCACTACACCACTGAATTCAAGCTAGCCTGGCTGATGAAGGGTGATGCCCTAAAACCGGTCCCAGGATGCTTGCTTCCGGTCCAAAGAGGACCTGGCTTGGCAGTTCGGGTTTGACTGTTCCCTTAAGGAACAGGGTCAAGACTGATTTCCATATGGTTGGGTCCAAACTGGGGTGGTGTGGTGAGCAAAAGAATGATGGATTAAACCCAGATCCTTGTGACTGGGGGTGAATGTTTGCATTGTCCAGCATTCCGTCCATTAATTGTTTCTTTTGTATATGAAACAGAAGTAGGCAGAGGGTCGTACTGGCTGAAATGTGTATCGTCTGGGCATGTGGAACAGCAAGCTGTAGTCAAGAGATTTTGTAGGGGGTGATAAAAGAGAACGTGAGAACCATTGGAAAAAGGCGGGGGAAGCAAAACATATGGTAACTGAATAGGGGCAGAGGGACAACATGTACCTGCCCAAACACGGCAAGGACTTTCATTATCACACACAGAGAGACTGCTATCCTTCTGACTCCAAATAACTGAGTAATATCCACCACTGAAATTACTTTAATATTTCACCATACTAATTCACCACTAATCCTTTATGGGCTTCCGGAGTAGAGTGCTTCAACACCCCATCAGGGGTAACAAGCGCTATATAAATGCAAACCTTTTTTCCTCCTCTATCCTTCTGCTATCATTCCAAATCCAAATAACTGACTAACCTATACACCAGTTAAAATGTACTTGCATGTTTCACTATACTAATTCAACACTAATCCTCTATGGGTCCAGGAGTAGCGTGCTACTCGCCGAAAAAGCGATTCGACGCCTCGTCAGGGGTAGTAAGCGCTATATAAATGCAATTACAATACAATACAATACAATATGTCGCCCTAAGTGGGAAGGGTATGCTCAGACGTGGGTCTTGTGCTCACTACACCACTGAATTCAAGCTAGCCTGGCTGATGAAGGGTGATGCCCTAAAACCGGTCCCAGGATGCTTGCTTCCGGTCCAAAGAGGACCTGGCTTGGCAGTTCGGGTTTGACAGTTCCCTTAACGAACAGGGTCAAGACTGATTTCCATATGGTTGGGTCCAAACTGGGGTGGTGTGGTGAGCAAAAGAATGATGGATTAAACCCAGATCCTTGTGACTGGGGGTGAATGTTTGCATTGTCCAGCATTCCGTCCATTAATTGTTTCTTTTGTATATGAAACAGAAGTAGGCAGAGGGTCGTACTGGCTGAAATGTGTATCGTCTGGGCATGTGGAACAGCAAGCTGTAGTCAAGAGATTTTGTAGGGGGTGATAAAAGAGAACGTGAGAACCATTGGAAAAAGGCGGGGGAAGCAAAACATATGGTAACTGAATAGGGGCAGAGGGACAACATGTACCTGCCCAAACACGGCAAGGACTTTCATTATCACACACAGAGAGACTGCTATCCTTCTGACTCCAAATAACTGACTAATATCCACCACTGAAATTACTTTAATATTTCACCATACTAATTCACCACTAATCCTTTATGGGCTTCCGGAGTAGCGTGCTTCAACACCCCATCAGGGGTAACAAGCGCTATATAAATGCAAACCTTTTTTCCTCCTCTATCCTTCTGCTATCATTCCAAATCCAAATAACTGACTAACCTATACACCAGTTAAAATGTACTTGCATGTTTCACTATACTAATTCAACACTAATCCTCTATGGGTCCAGGAGTAGCCGTAGCGTGCTACTCGCCGAAAAAGCGATTCAACGCCTCGTCAGGGGTAGTAAGCGCTATATAAATGCAATTACAATACAATACAATACAATATGTTGCCCTAAGTGGGAAGGGTATGCTCAGACGTGGGTCTTGTGCTCTCTACACAACTGGATTCAAGCTAGCCTGGCTGATGAAGGGTGATGCCCTGAAACTGGTCCCAGGATGCTTATTTCCAGTCCAGGGAGGACCTGGCTTGGCATTTCAGGCTGGACTGTTCCCCTAAGGAACAGGGTCAATACTGATTTGCATATGGCTGGGTCCAAACTGGGGTGGTGTGGTGAGCAAAAGAAGGATGGATTAAACCCAGATGTTTGTGACTGGGGCTGAATGTTTGCATTGTCCAGCATTCTGTCCATCAATTGTTTATTTTGCATATGTTGCCCTAAGTGGGAAGGGTATGCCCAGACGTGGGTCCCAAGACCACTACACCACTGAATGCAGGCTAGCCTGGCTGATGAAGGGTGACGCCCTGAAACCGGTCCCAGGATGCTTATTTCTGGTCCGGGGAGGACCTGGCTTGGCAGTTCGGGCTGGAATGTACCCATAAGGAACACCAGCAAGACTGATTTGCATATGGCGTGGTCCAAACTGAGGTTGTGTGGTGAGCAAAAGAATGATGGATTAAACCCAGATCCTTGTGACTGGGGGTGAATGTTTGCATTGTCCAGCATTCCGTCCATTAATTGTTTCTTTTGTATATGAAACAGAAGTAGGCAGAGGGTCGTACTGGCTGAAATGTTTATCGTCTGGGCACGTGGAACAGCGAGCTGTAGTCAAGAGATTTTGTAGGGGGCGATAAAAGAGAATGTGAGAACCATTGGAAAAAGGCGGGGGAAGCAAAACATATGGTAACTGAATTGGGGCAGAGGGACAACATGTACCTGCCCAAACACGGCAAGGACTTTCATTATCACACACAGAGAGAGATGTGCATAGAATGACATATAAAGATATGGTAACATTGCGACAGAGAAGAACAATTGCATTACATCTGCAGTCCATAGAAAGAGCACCAGTTCCCCAACACCAGTTCATGCTTATGAGGATATCCACGTGCAACATAAATAGGCTTTTCCTGTGGCGCACACCAATCAACCCTGTGGCACCAAAAGAAGATCAAGGGGGTCGTCCGTTGTTTCCATGTGTGAGCCACATCTCTCTTGGACATCAAGCAGGACACCACAAGAAAAATGTGTTCAGCCCGTGAGCCCCCCAGTTCTTCCACCAGCCCCAAAAGCAAGTTATGCGGGGCCAATTCCAGAGGGTGCCCAGAACCACTGAGAACTCCTGACCCACCGTGTGCCAGAGGGGTGCAGTGCCGGGCAGTCCCACACCACATGAAAGAAATCCGCTGCCAGAAGTGAACATCGCACGCAGGCAACCTGGGCGTTAGGTGACAAGCGGTTTGGGGAAAGATAATTTGCATGAAGGTAGTCTATTTGACTCCTATTCATATGGCAGGAGATCGCCAGTACCTGGGGCACCATACAGCCTCCCTCCAGTCGTCCTCATTAAGGTCCTCCACCCAAAGTACCCACTTCTGTCTCGGCAGCTCAAAAGCGTCTGGGGCATGGATGCCCAGTGAGTGATAAATCAGAGAATGCTCCTTAACCCAGGTGTCCTAAAAATATCCTGGCTTCAAGCGGGCAATATTCGGGAAGTGGGGTGTCTTAGGAGATATGTGATCGTACAGCGTGCCGCAGCTGAAGGAAGTGAAAAAACTGCAAATTAGTTAGAGCGCATCGGTCCTTCAGATCTGGAAAGGACATTACGTTTTCACCTTATATTCGTTCCTTAAGTAGAAATGCCAATTCGGTCCCACAGAGCAAAACCCTCAAAAGTAGAAAGGTGATGGAGCCATGTACCCCGCCACAGAGGAGTCATCCCAGTCAGACGGCGGTCCCAATGGCTAAAAGATAAGGTTGCCCTTCAGCAGACAAGGGATATTTGCGTGCAGGAAGGATGCCGGGGGTTAAATGAACTCCGTAGAAGTGGTCAATAAGACCATCAAAACCCCAAAAGATGGAGTTTCAGGCGATAGGCAGGAGCATCCTGACCTACAGTGAACCAATCATTAATCGGAACCAGGTGCGCTGCCAAGTAATAAAGGGTTATATCAGACATTCCAAGGCCACCATCAAAGGGGTATATGCGTGCCGATTGAAAATCTAGCAAATGACGCCCACCCTCCACATAAAGCCTGTAAATTTAGAAGTCAGGGAATCTAGGGGAAATGTAGTAGGCATAGTTTCCCAGGATATACAGATAGCAGGGGAGACACACCATCTTGAACAGCGTGATCTGTCCCAAGTAATTATGAAGTAAGGTTGCCCAATGGTGCAAGTTCTGATCAAGAGCCTGAACAAATCTCTGGAAGTTAAGAGCGCAAAGCAAGTCAGAGAGGTGGGTCACGTGGAGCACTAGGTACTTAAATGATTTTGCTGGATGGTGATATCCGTGCACCAGAATCGTCCCTCCGAAATCCCCCTTTCCTCCACCAGGCCAGATTTGTCCACATTGATTTGAAGACCCGACGCATCACAATACAAATGAAGGATCTCCAGGCACCCGGATCCAGAGGTCTGAGGGTCCCCAAGGAACACAAGGATTTCCTCTGCATATGGTGCTAAGCCATCCATAAAGCTGTTGCCCCACCACCCTCCCTGCATCAGGGCGCTGCATATATACATTACGCGTCTGATTTTCTATTGCAAGGGTGAACAACAGGGGAGAAAGCAGGCAGCCCTGGCATGTACCTCGCCGGATGGGAAAGGAGGCAGATAAAACATCTTTTACCCGGACCTGACGGATCACATTAAAGAAGATGGACCAGTCAAAGACATGCAACCCCCAGAACCACCAGCAAGAGGACCGCATCCAAAACGTTCCAGGAGACCGTGTAAAAGGCCTTAGAGAAATTTACAAGTAGAAGGGCCAGCGTACCATCCAAGTCCTGCATCTAAGAAAGCACCGTCTATGCTCTACGAATGAAATGGTGGGTGCTTTGACCTGGCATAAAACTGCATTGCTCTTGATGAAAAGATAGGGAAGAGCACAGGTCAGGTGGGTCACCAGGGCCTTCGCATAGATCTTAATGTCAGAATTGATAAGGGAGATAGGACAGTAAGACAAATATTCATCTCTGGGAAGGCCCTCCATAGAAAGGACCACACTAGTGGTACAGTTTTGTTCTGGTGGGAAAGAGCCCTGTAGTATCACAGCTATGTAAAAATTTAGCAGATGAAGGATCAAACAGTCTTGGAATTGCTTATTTGTTTATTTGTTCTAAGGTAGAATTGGTACAGTATAAAAAATGTTCCTGAACTTTCTTCAAGAAACAATTGAATATGATTTGATACCCAATATATTGATCAACGGTATTTCTAAGGTCATATGTGCTAGCTAAAATCCTGAGACCTACAACGTATTGATCAATATTCTCTCCATAAAAATTGTTTCCTAGAGTGAATGTTAAATTGTTCCAATATTATACTTGGTTCCGCTGAAAAATGCAATGATAGTCTTTTCTCTACTTCCACAAATACATTCCATGTTTCTGCATTGCCTGAATCTTCCCCAGGAGATTGAATTTCTGGTAAGTGGTCACAACTCTTCTGACCTTCTGTAGGTGCACAATTGAAGAGCAGTTCTCGTTCCCCGGCTGGAGCATAATTAACAGCAACATTGGCTACTAAAACTAGTTTTGAAACATGCAACACCATTGTTTATTTATTTATAAAGTCCATTCCAGGGTTTGTTTGCCAGAATTCACCAAAAATGGTGCAGGTTGTTGAACAGTATATCCACTAGCCATGCTGAGGATATATATAATACGGTACTGTATTGATAGAAAGTTGAAGAGAAAGAATAACAAATTAAGAAATTTGTTTTAAAAAATTGTATGGCAGCAATTTGATAAGAACCACACGAACTTCCTCAGGTGCTGCAGATCATTAAGAGATGCAATACAAACTTCTTTCTGAACACACACTGACCAAAGTACATTGGATAAACGTATGAAATCTTGCTTGAGCCATCTAATTAAACCTACCAGATAATTTCCAACCTCTTCAACATCAATCCGAACCTCAGCGTAGCGTTATGCAATGCCTCCTATAAAAGCTGCGACAGAAGAATAGCTGATCCAAATGACCCCACGTCACTGGAACAATGCAATGACGCTTAACGTCAAACACGGTTGACAGACAAAAGGGAACAGATGATTGCCTGACGAACTCATCACTGAGGCATGGGGTGACCAACCGTCCGCAAATTTTACGGACTGACCGTTATTTTAGTATGATGTCCTTTGTCAGTTATCATTTCTTTTATTAACGCCTTTTGTCTGTAATTTTGGGGATTTCAAGAAGTTATGCTGTTCTCCTGCGAGAGGCACCATGAGTTTAGAAGTTTTCACTCTGGCCTCTCGCACTAAACTGTAGAGGGTGCCTGCAGCAGCCCCTCCTGGACCTAGCACAGACTGTGGACTGGCCCATTGTCCTTATGAGACTGCAGCTGATTATCACGTATAGAATGACAATGGGCCCAATTGTAGTGACAGCATGTGGTAGGCTTTCTCCTGCATCAGAATAGTGCAAGGCAACCTGCTTTTGTCTTGGAGCCATGCTGGAGAAAATAACAAGCATTTGCAATAGGTCTCACATTTTACAAACTTTGGCCTTTTATTTGTCTTTTGAAAACTTGCAAGCAGTGCATAAACAAGCACTCTGTAAGTTTTCTGAACACATAAATAAAAGGCATTGTCATTTACAATTCCAATAGCTCGAACTGTCACAAATGCAAGACCTATTGCTTTTCACATGCTTTTTTTTTTTGGTAGGCACAGGGAGATTAAGTGATTTGCTCAGAAACACAGGATGCTGTTAGAAAATACCGCTGGGGTGGATGTCCTTTTGTGAATACGTTCCTCGTGCTGTTGGTTTATGGAGCTGAGACAGAAGTACAGTATTAACCTTGGCCTGATTTACAGCCTCGCACAATGCCCCAATTGTGCCAGTTATGTATGAATGGCAGTAGCCATGGGGCACGGAAAATAATAGTTTTATCATACACCTGCATTTTTCCAAACACATCCTTTAAAAAAAAATGGTTTGTTTAAGGTCTTTTTGTGAAAGTATAAATGTACTTCAGTGATGTGTTTTTTTGCTGCAAATAAACCGCTTGTAGGTTATTTGGGGGGTTCAGAGTCTTTGTGCCACACATTATCAGCCCTTTCCTTCTTCCTCCTGCTCGCTGCACGCGTATGCTTTCCGCCCGATGTTTACACTCACCTCAGCCTCCATGGTGACTAAACATCCGTGCTGCAGAAACCTCAACTTCCGAGGATGACCGCCAACTGGACAGATTGTAAGTACAGTTATGCACGTGACCTCACTCAAGGGAGATGCCAAAGGGGACAGCAACTTAGTGTTAGCATAAGGGCCTTGATTATGGTGGTGTAGGCTCCCTAAAGAGCATCATATGACACCATTTGGATGGGCATTCTACATATGACATGAGTGCGAAGGACGGCATCTATTCTTAAAGTGAACGGGGCGGGCATATGGTGTGCTGCAAATACTAACAAGCGACTGCCATTGCTGAAGCTGGTGTTCCATTGTTTTGCACTTCCTGTTGTTCTGGAGCCTGCTTGTTTGAATTTGGCACCGTAGTGTATTAAGCATGGGCGAATTTTGCGAATCTCGCGTTCGCGAATTTTGCGGATTTGCGAACTCGCAATCCGCAAAATCCGCGAATTCTCGCGAATTTGCGGATTTTTTTTTTTGTGTGTTTGCGCGGGTTTCTGCCAGTTCGCGAGGGTTTTGTACAATGTCGCAAATTGCGAACTTACCTGTCGGGTCGCAAGTTTCGCGAACTTGTTGTTTCTACGTGTCCAGCCTGTTTGGGACACTCTTCTTCATCACTGCCACTCTCTGTCACCACTGCCACTCTCTGACTACTCATGCCACCCTCTGGCCCACCCATGCCACCCTCTGTTTCATCACAGCACCCTCTGGTTGTCCAGTCAGTGTACATTATTGTGGCAACGCAAGCACACCTTCCCTGCCTCAAGTGACCTGAATTAATTTGGGGCTGATTAATGTGTCACAGAATATTTTTTTAGCTGGCACCTGCTTCCTTAGTGCTTCCTGATTAGTGATCTTTTGCACTTGCTAAGTGCTTTCATTGTTGCAAAATTAGTTACAACACCTGCCCTGCCCCAACTGACAATAATGAATTAGGGGCTGATTAATGGATTTGAACCTCCAGCCTGGCTCCTGCTTGTCTCCCTTAGCTGTAATTCAGGACCTTTGTGGCATATGTGTAACTATTCTGAGGTTCAGAGCAGGGTCACATAATAGTTGCAACTGGCAACTGAACTCTGGAGGGGCCCCTCAGGAAGCACTACAGGAAATGGCTACTAATGATGAGCCTGAACTTTTGAACCTGGTAAGTAGTTTCAGTTTTGCTAAGATCGTATTTCTGCAATTTTGCACTTATTCGCGGGGCGCGAAGTTGTACTGGGAAGCCGCGAACTCACGCGAACAGTGCGAGCAGTGCGAGCAAAATCCGCTGCTCGCGGATTTGCGGATTTTGCGGGAGATTCGCGAATCTCGCGGATTGCGAATTTACCGAAAATCCGCAAAATCCGCGAGCGAAACGGATTTTCCGCCCATGCTTATAGTGTATGTTAAATAAATAAAGCAGCGCAGCACTAAAGAGAAAGCAGACTCAGCTGCAAATTACAAAAAATTATATAACAACAACGCAAAAGCGGGCTGCTATGCAGCCAAATAAATAAATAAGGCGTACCTCGCTGCAAATTTCAAACAAAATTGTAAAAGCGGACTGCGGCGTTGTGTGCGTTGTGTGGGTGAAATAGATAAAGACCATTAAAGAAAATAGTGCTCACCCACTAGATAACGCAGACTGAGTAACGAGCTAAGTAAAAGGTCCAGTTGTTATGGGCGGTAGCAAATGGAGAGAAGGCGGTACCAAGGAGGGACTAACAAACCTCATAATGAATCGGAAGCCAGCATTTATGAAGGACAATGACACAAGCCAATGACAAATGTGGGTGGAGAGTGGGAGGGACTTCAAGTGCATATCCTAATACAGCATGCCTCGCAGAGCGAGCAGTGTATGTGCGCTGACGCTAGGTTCGACCTAAAAATAACATAACTGTTGGCAGCAAAGCAATCATTTGTGCAAGACCTCCATCTATAGGTCATTTACCACATTGGCAAATTGGATATTTGTTAGGGTAGAAGCGATAACCACCCAACCTAATATAAACGTATATTGACTTGTACTTATTTTGGTGCCTATTTACTTACTTATATACTATCGTGCAACCTCCTCTGATGTCTGTAAAATGTATGTTTTGTCCCAAATTCTTGTCCTGAATTTTGACCTTCTGTCCTGAATTTTTGTCCTGAACTTTGAACCTTTGTCCTGAATTTTTACACTCACTGTCCTGAATTTGCACCCATGCCAGTTGCTCTCCCTTCTAAGACAGCATCAACAATTAAAAATTGCCCACGATATCACTACTCAACAGTAACTGCCAGCATCATTGTAGGCACGACCAGACGCCACTACTAATCTGTCCAGAAGGCTGTGACTGGCAAGAAGGACGCTTCAACCGTGCTCTCTGAGCCGATCCGTCCCAGGAACTTGTCGCCAAGAAAATGTACTAAAGTAGGAAGCAAAAAGAGGTCTCACCATGCGAAGATGCAGTCTTTCTTTAGTGGCAAGTAGAGATGTAAAAGAGCCCACCGGCCGATGACCTCCTGAAATGTACACTTACCTTCTACTGCCAGTTAGGGTTCAGAACGTTCCAGAACCGTGGACCACAGTCGAGAGCAAAGAGAACCACAAGAACACGTTCTACCGCCAGTGAGTAACATGCGAGTAAAGCAAGAACAATACAGTTAAACATAAGAATACATCGATAAAATACTTTTGTAATGTAATACTAACATACGATACAATTACCTTCGAGGCTTTTTCTGAAATCCTTTCAGTTGTGGGTTACGGTGTACTTTACTGCTGCATAAGAGCATGCGCGAGACTGTGTTTGCAGATGACGTGATTAACTGGCAAGTGACGGAGTTTGGAGCACGTGGCGATGAGCAGACGATTCATGGTCACGTATACCCGGCAGATCGTTCTGTTCTAGTTACGTCAGCGTCTGGAGTCTGGACAGGAAGGAGGAGGCCATGGTCGTTTTCTGTGTCCTTCAATTGTCCAAGAGGATCATTTCCAAGGTCATCAGAGGCCTGCTTCTTAACTTCCTGACGGTTTCCGTAATCCATTGGCTGTAAGTTTTAATACAAACCTTCCATATGAGACTTTGCTTCAGTGCTCTATGTAGCGCTCTAGTGCTCCGAGGGTCTCAGGCTGAGCCCCGGAAGCACTACCCACAATTGTATCACCTTCTGGCCAGGCGTGGCCAGAAGGCTTTAAATAAAGGGACGGAGGAGGCACGGCACTTCCGGTCCACACCAGCGTAGCAGAAGTGTGTGTGTGTGTCCGTTATTTCAGCTACGCAGGCGGCGCAGCGCGGTAGGCCTTGGCAGGCCCCCTTGAACCCGACACTGGCGACGAGGGTGGGATCCGCCTAAATCGAGCAGCGCAAGCCAGCAGCGCTACCTGCCCGATCGAATACTGCCCGTACCCACCGGCCGCAGCGCCGGAGCGGAGCGAAGACGACGACTGAAACAAGCCAGCCACCCAAGACAAAGACTCACCTACCGGTAAGCAGCGGATGCAAGGAGCTGCGTGTGGCACCGGCGACGACAGCGGCAAGACGGCCCAGGCGAGGAAGCACGCCGAAGAAAGCGACCCGGCAGCAGGCCCGGCAGTGCGCGCATGCGCAGAAGGTGAGGAGCCAACGTTTTCGAAGGAGGCTCGGAAAGAGCGCGAAACAAGAGAGGCGCCTCAGGACAGTCAAGCGCGAGGCCCAGAGCGCACGCAAACGCCCCGCCGGCAAAGAAAACAAATACCACCTGCTAGTGAGGCTGCGGGCCACGCCACACCGCACGAGAGCGGACAAGAAACAAGCACAAGCGCATGCAAATAAAAGAAGACACATATCAAAGGAACAAGTGAGACACATACAGGCCCAGCGGGGCGAATTCAGACACCATATATAACAACTGCCAGAGACACGAAATACCAGTACCTAATCCACCAGCCTCAACAAGCACAGGCAAACACAACCTGCGGGGCAAGGAAAGACATTCAGTGAGAGGGTGCCAAACTCTCACCCCACGCCAAAATGTCCACAAACACAGGGGGAGCAACAGGTGGAGCGCAACAAGTAGCCGACCCGGCACAGCGAGCAGGACCCCAAGCACAGGCAGTAGCCCCCGTGGCGCAACCACCAGCACCGTCAGCCCACTCCCAAATTCAAGCATTGCCGCCTTTTAGTGAACTGATAGACCCGGGGACAGCAGCGCCCAGGTGGGCCGTGTGGCTAGGACAAATAAACAACTACTTCACCGCCACGAGGGAGAAAGATAACGAAGTAAAGAGATACCTATTACTACACTTCGGAGGCACAGAACTATACAAACTGTTCAAACACCTGCCAAATACGGGGGCCAACACCGACTACGACGCAGCAGTTGAGGCGCTGAACGCCCACTTTGACCCCCAATTAAATCCGCACTATGAACGCTTCAAGTTCCGCCAGTCCAAACAGAGGGAAGGAGAAACAATGGACGCATTTCATGCTCGCCTGAGGGATCTCATAAGCACGTGCACGGATGATGACGAAAAGAAGGAAGTAACCGCGCAACTCATCCAAGGTTGTCGCAATAAGCACCTGAGAACGCTGATCCTAAGGCAACCGCGCATAACACTTGAAGAAATCCTAATCCTCGCCAGGTCCCACGAGTTATCAGATGCACGAGCGACCGCGATGGAGGCAGCCCTAAATCCTCGAGCAGACGTGGGAACAACCGTGAAGACAGAAAGGGTAGACGCGGTTCGCGGCACCAGTCGGGGAAGCAGAGTACGATGGCCGACCAGGACACCACGCCGAAGACCATGCGGATACTGTGGCAGAGAGGAACACAACCAAGATGGCTGCCCAGCACGAGGCAAGACATGCTCGAAATGCGGAATACCCAACCACTTCGCAAGCGTGTGCAGAGGTGGTTTCCGGGGAAGAGGTGCATCAGGAAGAAAATCAATCACCGGAGCTGTGAGGCAATTATCACTAGATGACGCAGCGTCGTCCCGGTCAGGCAAGTCGCCGAGACAAGCGCAATTTGACGAATCATCCACAGAGGACGAAGATGAATGTTACTACGTGTCATTCGTAAGTGAACTAAAGAGACGGCGAAGGCCCCAGCCAAAATGCCAAATACACATCGACGGGTCACCAGTGACCGGCGTCATCGACACGGGAGCCACCGTGAACGTCATGGGCATCCAACACTACAAAGCACTGAAGCCAAGACCCAAGCTGGTCCCCTCAAAAGCATGAATACTGACCTACGGCAGCCAAGAACCACTTCCGCTGCGTGGAAAGATGGTGGTTCAAGTTAAAGCGGAAGACAATGAAGTAATGACGACCTTCCATGTCATAGACAAAGAGGCAGACCTACTCGTGGGAAGCAATATGACGGAAGACCTCCGCCTCATCGCGTTTGCGAACGCAGTCAAAGCGCTCCAAACTGAGGATGTCCTGCAAATGTTTCCCACACTATTTGAAGGCCTTGGAACCATCAAGCGACCGCCGATCAAACTACACATCGACCCCGCCATACAACCAGTGGCGCTGAGGCACCGAAGGATACCGTTTCACCTGCGCACCGCGGTAGAGAAAGAACTGAACCAACTAGAAGCACAGGGAGTGATTGAGAAGGTGTCGGGCCAACACCGTGGGTGTCCCCGATGGTAATAGCCGAGAAGCCACGCCAGCCAGGCAAGATCCGCATCTGCATAGATATGAGGATCCCGAACAAAGCCATACGACGGGAGCGACACCTCACACCAACAGTAGACGACATCCTGACAGACTTAAATGGGGCCCAATGGTTCTCTAAGCTGGACCTTAACGCAGGGTATCATCAGCTGAGGCTACCGGAGGAGAGCCGCTACATAACAACCTTTTCAACACACCTAGGGCTGAGACGGTATAAGCGACTGAATTTCGGCATATCGTCCGCAGCTGAGATCTTTCAGAATACAATTAAAGAAATATTATCAGGACTTGAAGGGGTGTTGAATGTAAGCGACGACATCCTGATCCACGCCAAAACGAGTGAGGAACATCACCAAAGATTAAAAGCCACCCTGCAGAGACTCGCACAGTATGGCGTCACCTTCCACAAAGATAAATGCCAATTCTTCAGAAAATCAATAGAATTCTTTGGATACGTGTTTGACTCAGACGGAGTTAAGGTGGACCCACGCAAATCTCACACCATCAAGAACGCTCCAGCACCCACAACCGCGTCCGAAGTGAGGAACTTCTTAGGGATGGCACAATACTGTGCAAGGTTTATACCCAATCTAGCAACAATCGCAGAGCCCTTAAGAAACCTGACGAAGAAAGAAAGTTCTTGGAAGTGGACAGACACCGAGGACAAAGCATTTCACCAAATCAAGGAGGCACTACTAGACAGCACCACAATGGCATATTTCAACACTGCGAGATCCACAGAGATATTGGTGGATGCCAGCCCAGTGGGCCTGGGAGCCCTACTGTCGCAAGAAACAGAACCAGGGGTGTGGGCCCCGCTGGCATTTGCAAGCAAAGCCCTGACAGCGACAGAGTCGAGATACTCGCAAATTGAAAGAGAAGCATTGCCCGTAAAATGGGCCTGTGCCCATTTTCACCTCTACGTATCCGGCCACCCATTCAGAATGGTGACGGACCACCAACCGTTAATCCCTCTATTCCGGGGTACAGCACCGCACCCACCACCGAGAATTGAACCCTGGGCTATCCAAGTTCAACAATACCAAATGGACCTTGTATATAGACCTGGGGCGAAAAACCCGGCAGATTTTCTGTCACGCCACCCTTTCGCAGAAGGACCCCACAATGCGGACCAAGAAAGCCAGACCGAAGAATTCATCAATATGTTATCAACAGGAGCATGCCCCCGAGCTCTAACCGCAGATACTATCATCTCCCACTATGACAGTGATGCAGTCCTCCAACGAGCGAAAGAAGCAATACATTCAGGATCATGGGCAAATTTCCTAAAGGATGTCAATGGGTGGAACGAGACGGACAAAACACGCCTGCACCAATTCTGGAAAATCCACAATGACCTCAGCTGCGCTGACAACGGACTGATACTGAGAGGAGCCCGGGTAGTCATCCCCAAGACTCTACAAGAGAGGGCGACCACCCTAGCACACAAGGGACACCAAGGCACCCGCAGGATGAAAGCGAGGATGCGAGAGAAAATATGGTTCCCCAACTTGGAAGAGAGCGTTGACACCATCGTACGGGAGTGCCGAGCATGCCAAATAACCAGTAGCCCTGAAGTACCTGCCCCAGTGATCACGGAAGACCATGCCCCGTCGCCGTGGGCATGGCTAAGTCTAGACTTTGGGAGTTTCCCGGATGGGAAGATCACGGTAGTGCTAATTGACAGTTACACTAAGTACCTCATAGTAGAATCAGCAGTGTCCACCAGCTTCGCAAACATTCGCCCAATTCTCAGCAAGGCATTTGCATTGTTCGGCATTCCGCTTGTCATTAAAACGGACAATGGACCCCCATTCCAGGGGAGCGAGTTCAAAGAGTTTCTGCAGAATCTGGGAATAAAACATCACTGAATCACTCCTCAATGGCCACAGGCCAATGGCGAAGTGGAACGGTTTATGAGGACAGTGAACAAGGTGCTGCGCATATCATCCGCAGATGGGAGTGGCCCAGAAGAAACACTACAAGCCTTCCTAAGGGAGTACAGGAGCACACCACACAGCACCACCATGCAATCACCATGGGCCTTGATGTTGGCTGGACCACGGAGAGACCTGCTACCTATGGCCGACAATTGGGCCCCTGCACCATATTCGCCAGCAGGCACGCAAGAACGGAGAAGAAGGAACAATGAAAAAGCAAGCTGCAAAAGGAGAGCCCAAACAAGGACCCTGAACCCGGGGGAAACTGTGTTAATCCGAACAAGGAGGCCAGGAGGAAAGTTCAAAACACCATTCGAACCGGAACCCTGGGTCATCAAAGAGACCAGAGGAACAGCAATCACTGCCAGCCGAAACGGAGAGGAAGTGACTCGAAACATATCATGGTTTAAACAAATACCACCACTGAAGGAACAAAACTCCGACCATGACCAATCTACAGCGAGGGAAGAAGAAGGGAACACCGCCACGACCAGCACATACCTGCCCCCGGACACCGCAGAAGAAGCACTGCTGCCATCACCAAGACCCTCCCGAGAGCAGACACCTCTGAGAGGCAAGTGGCAATACAATCTTAGGCCCAATCCACGGCCTAACCACAGACTAGCAGATTTTGCATGTTGACTTAATTAATTTCGTTTATTTTCAAAATCCAAGTTGGGAAGGGATGTAGCGCTCTAGTGCTCCGAGGGTCTCAGGCTGAGCCCCGGAAGCACTACCCACAATTGTATCACCTTCTGGCCAGGCGTGGCCAGAAGGCTTTAAATAAAGGGACGGAGGTGGCACGGCACTTCCGGTCCACACCAGCGTAGCAGAAGTGTGTGTGTGTGTCCGTTATTTCAGCTACGCAGGCGGCGCAGCGCGGTAGGCCTTGGCAGGCCCCCTTACACCCCCACACTCTACATAGTATTTTATCACTAATTCAGTATGTAATTCATAAGTACCATTACGTCCTTCTAAAGACAGTCTTTCGACAGCCACCTCTGTGAGCCCACCATTAACTGGCTTCTAATGACACATCATCACTTCACGTGGTTCCAGACCTTTCATAGGTGGTAAAATGGGAGCATAATCCATACACCAGACCAGACTGTCCTTTTTCATACACTGAACTCTCCTTTGTCTAAGCACCGGTTTCAACATATTGTTTTCCATGTCTACCCATATTTGCTTTTCTGATTTGTGTTTCTTAACTTTAGTCAATCATGCTTGCCGGAACACCAACGACTACTCTTGTGCATTAAGGGGACGTTTGGCTTCACATAGATTTCTTCCTGGGTTTCTTTCTTGCCTGTAGCAACTTCCTGAATCATCTACCCAAACTGGCAAAATATTATGCTGGAAATGTTAGTTGAGTCTATGGCACCAATGTTGTGAGGCTTGCTTGTCACATCATTGTTTCAAACTGTGTACTGCATCTTTGCAGGTGCGCTTCAAATTTGAAGACGTGTGGTTCTCGGTTAGCCTTCATCAGCATAGTGATCTTTGTTGTAATCACTGTGCCCTGGGTCAATTCTATCAAGGTCTAGGTCAGTTGTAGATTTAATCAAATGGCTATTTTACCTTGTAAATTAAGATTATATATATATCTTACCTAGTGGCAGTCTCCACTGGCTAGTTATAGTTAGGATAGCTTTTCAATAGGAAAAGCGTTATTTGTGTTGCTATTAACTTAGGCCACATTCGACGCGTCCACAACACTTTCCAAAAAGGTGGAACGTTTTGATTGGTTTGTGCATAAAACATTTTGGGGTGATCAGTCAAGTGGGGGCTGAGAAAAAAGGGGGTCTCAAAACGCAAAATCCACATGCATTTTTCATAGACTTCTTTTAGATGGGCTACAACAAAGACTGCTAAATGGAATTACACCAAAATTGGCAGGAATCTAGATGTTGGTCCTCAGATTGTGTTTTTTGTGATTTGGTCTAAATCCATTAAGTAGTTTTTGAGAAATTAAGGGTTCAAATTTTTATATTTTGGCAGTTGGGTTTGTGAAAGTCTCACAGGTGTCTCACCAGAGTCTTGCGGGTGTCCCACGACAGTGCGAAATCAAAAATGCAGTCCTGTTATTGATCGAGAGGCTCGTTTTTCCTGCGAGCCTTCATGCTCTCGCTAGAGTGAGACACTCCCACAAGTTCTACAAGAGCAAGCACACTGATTGGCTAGCTGTTGGAATTTTAGAAATGAAATGGCTGCCATTACTGTTTATTGTGACAAATTGCAGATGTTGTGGAAATGAAGTAAAAAATCTATATAAGGAGGCAGCAGAAATGCATGCTGTCCCCCTAAATTTAGAGAGGAGGTCTCTAAAGGATAACTACTGTGATAAAAATAAATGTTTATTGTTTTAAAAATGTTTTTCAATCTCGCAGGACTCTGGTGGGATTGGGAATAGTTAAAAGGGGAAGGTAAGTTTTCAATACAATCTACTAGTAGGAATGCATATTGTACCCCTTGTTATTGATAGGAAGTGTGTTAGAGATAAGTACTGTGATGAGTAGAAGGTTAATTATTTATTTTTAAACGTTACGATCGTGTCAGATTCTAGCAGGACTGTGAAATATAGGAAAGAGTAAGTGATCTTTGACTACACTCTAGTATGTGGACTTGTTACTGTAAGAAAGAGTCCTACTGAAGATAGTGTTAATCAGAGTCTACTAGTTATGCCAATCAGCTCGGGAAGAGTTCTGTGTTGAAAATTAAGACTCTACCCACACCCTACTACCCACAGCCATCATACAATGGAGGGGTCTTAGCGGAGAGGCAAGTCCCTCTGCACACCCTGCTACGGCCATCTGTCATCTCAGAGTGAGATCTCAAAGAAGAGGTTAGTTGATCCACACACCCTACTATGCACACCCATCTCTGAGAGGAGCTGACAGGAGAGGCCAGTCCATCCACAGTCCCTAATATGTACACCCATCATCTAAAAGAGAGGTCTTAAGGGAGAGGCCAGTCTATGTACACACTCTACTGCACATACATGTAATTTAAGAGAGAGATCTGAAAAAAGCGGACAGTCCCTTCCCACTCTCTACAACACACACCCATCATTTGAGAGAGAGGTATTGAAGTAGAGGCTAGTCACTTTCCAGGCACCCTACTATGCACACTCTTCATCTGAGAGAGAGGTCTCAAAGGAGAGGCCAGCCCATCCACATAACCTACTACGCACACCCATTATTTTAGAGAGAGATGTGAAAGGAGAAACCAGTACCTCCCCACTCACTACTACGCACATCCATCATTTCAGAGAGAGGTTTCTCACTGCTATGCACGTCTGTCATGTGTGAGAGAGAGAGAGAGAGAGAGAGAGAGAGAGAGAGAGAGAGAGAGAGAGAGGTCTGAGCGGAGAGGCCAGTCCATCCCCACACTCTATTATGCACACCCGTCATCCAAAGTAGGGGTCTCAGCAGAGAGGACAATTGCTACACACACACCCCACTGTGCATACCTTCAGAATATTATTGAACTTGCGGGGAAAATATCTTAATTTGACAAATGCAAGAATTAAGGAGATGCACAATATCAACCAAAATATTGTTGTATTACTCTGTTTTATACTCGCACATCATTTTGTAGTAACATTTTGCAAACTGTGAACCTTTTTCTGTTATCGTACAATTAAAAAAATCCTTTTCGAACTAATCTCTGCATACAGGATATATTATACAGTTATTCTACCATACATGTAAAAAAAATACTTTCAATTTAAAAAAACTAGAAATTACTGGGGAAAATGATTTGTTTAAAAAATACATAGAAATTCACTGAAAAAACTAAAGGTTAACGTAACATTCTAGTTAGGTTAATTTTTCTTTTTTAGTTTAATTTTTTTACTGCAATCCAAAACGTGAATAAATACAAGGTCACTTCCTAAAACACATATATCAAGAAACTTGATAAGATGTCATAAGAGAAAGAAGACAATTCATCAGCAGGGAAAATACCAGGATAAAACAGAGAATGAGGGCCCAATAACAATGCTACTTAATTATGTTCATATTAATCTTTTATATATTCAGTCATGGTGCCCCATATATGTGAACCCAGTTTCCGTTTATGTGACCCCTTCGGAGCGTAGAGACTGTATTCCAAATTAAAAATAACATAAAATCTGTCTCTCCATATCTCAAAGGTCGGGGTTTCCTTCTGCAACCACATAGAGGCTATACAAAGCAGTGCCATAGCAATAGAATTCAAATAGCGAAATTCATTGGCCGGCTGTCCCTCAGTCGTACCTTCCCCTATGCCCAGTAGCATAGTGGACGGCGTGATTCTTATTCCGACACCTGTGATTTCCGAATGGAACTTCTCCATGTGCCCCACTAATTGAGTTAGTTGCCCACATATATAAAAGATATGTACAATATCAGCTGACTCTGCACCACAGCGGAAACACTTCCCATCCTTAGCTCCTCCCCATTTCAGTATTTTAGCATGGGGTATGTACAGGTTGAACAGGGTTTTAAAGTGCTGTGCCTTTAATTTAGCAGAAACTAAAATCTTCCCAGCCATGTCGATCGATTGTTCTAAGCATACACCCTGACACCCCAATCAATTTCAGATTTTAAACTTCTAAGTCATCTCTCCCCAATCCGATCTTTGAGTCTGATGGTCTCGACTAACAGGTTTGACTTTATAACCCTCTGTTTTTTACATATAAAGTCACGTAACTGTAGAAAGTTTTAAAAAATCAGTTTTAGTGAGTTTATATTTATCCGCCATTATTGCAAAGGGGAGAATGTACCCATCCTCATACATATTACATATATATAAAATCCCTTTGCATTTCCACCTTTCTACTATCCTATCTCAAAAGACAACATGTAGTGGAGTTGATGTTGATATAGGTGTATAATAGCAAACCCCCTCCATCTGCAGCCTTCTCCGTACCACCTTCCACACCTTATAGGCAGTTATTATAACATTAAAGTGAGTCTTTTTTAGTAGCTAGACTCCAACATCTTAAATAAGCAGCTCTTGGCCTCCACACCCAACAACATCTGATATATGGATGGAGTCTCTGCAAGATTTCCAACTTCCTCCCATGTTAAAATTAGTCGCATAATTTTTTAATATACAGGCGTAGTAGTAAAGTGTAAAGTCCAGTACAGCCCAACCCCCTTTTTCCAGGGGTAGTGTCATAAAGCTCATTGCTCTATGCGGTTTCCCTTGGGCCCGCAGGAACCTGATATACTGTGATTGAAGCTGTTGCAACTAGCTCTAACGGTACGGATCTAAACTAGTAAAGAAATTTGGATACAAGAATTATTTTTAAAATGTTACACCTCCCCACCAGTGACAGATGAAGACACTCAACTTTCTCTAACTGTTGTTTAACACTGTTGAGAATAGAACACCTATTAACCTCCACACGATCTTTCAAGCATTTCCTAATCCTAATACCTAGATATATCAACTCATTGGTCACTCTGGGGTCCCCCCTTCATGCCTGGTTTGTGCAGATGACAACAAAGTCAATGAATGTTCTTTGTCTTTTTTGTATTTGTTTAACAATACATGACGGTTCTTTGTGATGTTTTGTCCTTTATAACAGGATTATGTCCTAGCATTTTTACTTATGTTTCTTTTGTATTTGATATGTATGTATTTGTATTTATGTTTGAATGTATTATGAGTTTTTGTGTATTGCTTCCAGCCCTGATGAAGTTCAAGAGAGTTTAAATGAAATGCGGTGGCTGGATATGTTTTAATCATTGGATTTTATAACTTTAGATATCGAATAAAGCAGGATTTGTTTAATGGACTGAAAGATCTATTGTCCTACTTATTTAAGGGTGCACCATTCCAACATTTGTTTTTTCAACTTTTCAGAGAAATCCAAAATAGTCAAAGCCAGTTTCAAAGCAAATGCCCAAGTATAGACAGCTTTTATCTGTATAAAATCCCTGATACTCACCGAACCTACATTGGAAATGAAGTTGATATCAGTAGAGAACTGGGTACTGTTAACAGTATCCTCAATTGAGCGTTTACTCTGTACCACACTGTTACAAATAGGGAAACTCTCATGATAAATACACCAAAGTGTATTAAAAAAGAATCTACTAAGAACAGTGTACACTCTATGCAACAATTGTCAAAAAGACACTATTTGCTAAACATAACCAACATCTGAAGGTGCTAAAGAGCATACTACCTGCCCCCTTCACACTGTGGTGAAAACTTTACATATAGCCCATCTTCTCAAGCAAAACAAGTACACATATATAGGTTGGTACCTAGTGCACACAGTCTTCTATGTTAAGTAGAAATTGTCATGCTGACACGATTCTCACTTATAAATCAAGGCTGCTTACAAAAATTTGTATCTAGTACGTAGAATATTTCTCCTGTTAAAAAAACTTTTTCTGCTGAACCAAAAAATGTGGGTGAAACATAATGAACACAAATCAACTGTCACCTGTACAAAAAGTTACTCTGAATACAAACATTTATAACATGTTCAGTATCTCTACAGACCTATGGTGCATTTGGAGCACATGTGTTTTGTAAACACTTAAACCCATTAGCTGGACCCAGGCTGTATAAAATTAAGTAGACAAGTAATATGGTACTTACCTGCCACTATATAAACTATAAAACAAACTAGCTCACTAATTGGATGAAGTCATCAATGAGGTAATTTAAGATGTCATCAGTGATGTCATAAATGATGTCACAGAAGATGTCATGAGGGATTTCATATGTGAGGTCATAAGCAGTCCATGGCAGGGGCGCAAGTTATAATTAGTGCTGTTAACTATAACTGCTGAATGTCTTTTTTTTCACTTCAAAACGTTAATGTTATCACTGAGAAATTCACCTAACTCTAACGTAACTTTAATATTTTTATTTTTAAACAAAAACTAATCGCTTTATTACATATTTCCTAGTGGCGGTCATCACTAGGTGGTTATAGTTATGTCTGGTTTTCCATAGAAAAAGACTTTTTTGGTTTGCTAATAACGTTGGCCCCATTTGACGAATCGTAACAAACTTTCCAAAAAAAGTTCATCCACCTTAGCTTGTTCCTGGATGGTTTTGGGGCGATCAAGCATGCAGTGCTGAAAAAAGGGCGTCTCAAAACACAAAATCCCCATGCGCATTCCCTAGACTTCTTTAGACAATTTGGCTAGAAGCTAGATCTTGGTCCACAGATTGTGCTTTTAGTGATTTGGTGTAAATCCGTTGTAGTTCTGGAGAAATTTAGGGTACATTTTTTTGTTATATTGACTCGCCCCCACCGATCTCAAGAAGGGACTAGCTTGCCATTCTACATCAGTAAAAAATGAGGTTGCTCTGCCAAGGCCAGAGGAAACGCCTCCCTTAGCCTATGTTTCGATTTGGATGCTCCTTATATAGGTAAGAGAAAACCTTTCTGGCCATTTCACTCCCACAAATCAAAACGTCATTTGTGACTAACCGGAAGATGCAGTTTTGATATTTTGAGAAGCTGAAGGCCTACACATCTTGTTCCAAATAAGAAGAGTTTTCGTGCCCATCCCTCTACTATCCATCTTGTGCAATATTTACAGGCACCCCACTGCCCACAAGAGACCATACGATAACGTGCGTATGGTTTGCTTTTATGCAATTCATGTTGGTTTCTGTGTTTTGCAAACTGGACTGAGCTCTGCAGTGTTGACAGAAACACACAGTCGCTGTGATCAAGCTGCGGCCTGCAAACGGAACACTGTGCTTGTAAGATGTCCAATGGAGATGCCGCAACCTGAAGATTGGCCTACATTCTAAATAGGTGGAAAATTGCCAACATTTGAAGCATTCTACCATCGTTCTAAGGTAAATATGGCCAGATTCCTTGCCGAGACTCCACATATTTTACCCCGTTCTAGGTATTTCAACGGAGGGGTCCTACTGAAAAGTTATTTCCGATTCTGCGTCACCTTAGTCCAATCATCTTGCTGGAATTTCCATCAGCTACACCGCAATTCCGAGTACAACTTTGTAACCTTTTATTTGCGAGTGCTATCCCAAAGTTGTTGTTTACTTTTATTGTATGTGAACATTCTTTAAGTTTTTTTGGTTCAACTTTAAATAAGTCTGACACCCCCTTGACTTTCTCTCTGTTCGCACTGTGCTTAATTTGTCCAAATTTCATTCTAAAGCTGTGAGTGCTATAAGTATAGTTTACTCCAGGTCTAAGAAAAAACATATTGTATAACATATCTCGAAAATGTATATTTTTGTTGCGAGGTCAATTGCAACAATTTCATGTTAAAATGTATACTAATGTGTTCTAGTCGGTTAATAGGGAAGAAAATCACATCTGTGCTGGAAAAGACACCTAGATATTTGAAAAATGAGCCCAGCGACTAAAATGGCTAATAACATTACCCATTATTTTCCCTTTTTGGATAAACTGCAGAGGTGCAGCGTCGACAGCGATCAAAGACGGTGGAAACCTACCCAATTCTCTCTAGATTCCACTCTGCAGCTTCCAGCTTCCAGACAGCCCTCTGCCAGCACCTTTACTAGTGTATGGGCCCCAACAGAGAGAAAACAAGAAACATAAAAGCGGTGCTGTGCTGAAACATGACGGTACAAAAGTGGGTGGTGATGGACGGAGCATCTGAACCAAACACTCACCCCAGTCAAAAGATCTGAGTTTAATCCATCACCGTTCTTTAGCCCACTCTGATACCCCAGTTCAGACATGGCCATATGCAAATCAGTCTGACCCTGTGCCTCATGGGAACAGTCCAGCCCGAACTGCCAAACCATGCCTTCCCTGGACCGGAAACAAGCTTCCTAGTACCAGTTTCTCTCATTACAGCCGTCTTCAGCCAGGCTTGCTTGAATCCAGTGGCAAAGTGAGCAAGGGACTCACGTCTGAGTATACCCTGCCAATTTATGGCGGACAAAGCGGTACAAAAGAGGGTGGTGATGGTGTAAATCCGTTGTAGTTTTGGAGAAATTTAGGGTACATTTTTGTACCGCTTTGTTCGCCATAAGTTGGCAGGGTATGCTCAGACGTGAGTCCCTTGCTCACTGTGCCACTGGATTCAAGCAAGCCTGGCTGAAGACGGCTGTAATGCCAGAAACCTGTCCTAGGAAGCTTGTTTCCGGTCCAGGGAAGGCATGGCTTGGCAGTTCGGTGCTGGACTGTTCCCATGAGGCACAGGGTCAGACTGATTTGCATATGGCCATGTCTGAACTGGGGTGGCAGAGTGGGCTAAAGAACGGTGATGGGTTAAACCCAGATCTGTTGACTGGGTGTGAGTGTTTGACTGGTTCAGATGCTCCGTCCATCACCACTCCCTTTTGTACCGCTTTGTTCGCCATAAATTGGCAGGGTATGCTCAGACGTGAGTCCCTTGCTCACTTTGCCACTGGATTCAAGCAAGCCTGGCTGAAGACGGCTGTAATGCCATAAACCGGTCCTAGGAAGCTTGTTTCGGGTCCAGGGAAGGCATGGCTTGGCAGTTCAGGCTGGACTGTTCCCATGAGGCACAAGGTCAGACTGATTTGCATATGGCCATGTCTGAACTGGGGTGGCAGAGTGGGTTAAAGAACGGTGATGGATTAAGCCCAGATCTGTTGACTGGGTGTGAGTGTTTGATTGGTTCAGATGCTCCGTCCATCACCACCCCCTTTTGTACCGCTTTGTTTGCCATAAGTTGGCAGGGTATGCTCAGACGTGAGTCCCTTGCTCACTTTGCTACTGGATTCAAGCAAGTCTGGCTGAAGACGACTGAAATGCCAGAAACCGGTCCCAGGAAGCTTGTTTCCGGTCCAAGGAAGGCATGGCTTGGCAGTTCGGGCTGGACTGTTCCCATGAGGCACAGGGTCAGCCTGATTTGCATATGGCCATGTCTGAACTGGGGTGGCAGAGTGGGCTAAAGAACGGTGATGGATTAAACCCAGATCTGTTGACTGGGTGTGAGTGTTTGATTTGTTCAGATGCTCCGTCTGTCACCACCCCTTTTTTACGTGCTGAAACATGAAGCGCTGTGCCTGTGTAGATAAAAGTATTGCGCATGGCACCCCGTGCAGAGGGCACCGTGATGATTAAATAAACGGCGCACAGTAGTAGGAACAGGCACCCACAGTGTAACAGAAGTTCAGTGTAACACAAGCAGGAAATAAAATAAGTAGTCCCCAAAAGAAATAATAGAAGTAGTCCCCAAAGGAACATATAAACACCTACAGCGTAAGAAAACTGTAGTTGGCCGGTACTCCTGAGTGCACAACGGAATTGATGAATCAGGAGCCCCAGCTAATGAGGAGCCAGCAAAGATGAGCAATGCAGGAGTGAACCAATGACTAGCAGCAGGCGGATAACACTCTACATAGTGATAAAAGTAGGTCTTCCAGAGAGCGCATGAGTGCTGCCAGGCTCGACCTAAAAATCAGCCCACCAGACCATAAAATAGGCCAGAAACGGTCTGTAAGACCCACCTGATTACCCTATAGACCAATGAACATGTGTGTTTCCCCTGCAGCCTGCTGAAATGTTAATGCGCTTAACACCTCCAAGCAAATGGTTAGAGCAAAAGGGCTTGTGAAGGTGTTAAGTGTATTAGCACATAGATTTAGGAGCTGCCTCGTCACACTGCCACTCTGAGGGGCCCCATCAGATAACTAATGCGATCCCAGTAGGATCTCTTTTCAACTGGATTCCCTTCTACAAAGTGCGAATGAAGAAAAAGCTTCCTTCCATGCTGCTATATTTTTTTTAATCGAGCAGTTTGGGAAGCCTTTCTCTCCATGCCTGCAATCCAATGTGTACTCCTGCAGAGGCTTTGTGAAAGTGTAGGGTGTGCATGCGTGCGCACCTTGCAGGGAACATAAGTGCCCACTCTAAGGTAAAGAATCAGATAGCCATGACCAGCCTTTTTGAAAAGTGACTGCCGCAATATGAAAGAGACTGTACAGTACACCTTTAAAAATGTGCAAATGTCATAATCCTTGGTCAAATTTATGAATTTGGTCAATAAATTGTTGGCCGCAAAGGAAGAAGGAACCTAACTAACAAGGCCACTATTTAGTGATCTGTTGCTCTATTGATAGAATGGGTTTCAAAGCATATGTTATTCTAGATATATATTCAAAGTAGGTACTAATTCCTACCTGGAACATTAGCCTCCAGTGCATGACATTTACAATGCATAGATTAGATCTACATATGACTAACTTGATAACTAATGTTCTAAGATTACACTATTTTCAATTATCTAGCATATGAAGTGTTTACCTCTGAAATATTTTTGGACTTTAACCCCTTCCATGCGGCTGCGATTCCCCTGGTGTGCTGTAAACAACACGAACTGGGGCGGGCAGTGACGAACCCCAGCCGTCATCAGCACACGAGCACCGTAGTGCATGACGGCTGGGGTTCGTCATCAGCATGGAAGGGGTTAACCTACATCAATAGCTGCTTCACTTGTTTTTATTTTGCGTCTGAATCTTATTAATTGTTTTTGGTTTTACATGCTCTGTATTACTAAATCCTATTATGGTTCTAATGAAGTAAAATAAAAGATTTTTTTCCTTGCCTATATTTGGGAATATCTCACTCTGTTCTTGTATGCTGTCATTAAGCATGCCATTGCTCTGCATTTCATAATTACCGAATGTTATGCAGCAATCCATTTGGATCACCAGTACTAATTCCCATGCTTTGGTTATTGCCATACTGCCTTTTTCAGAGCATTATTGATTTTAAAACACCCATCATTATACTCCTGAAGGAGGTCTCTATTGTACCTCCTAATGGTGCTATGTTGTGGGGCAGTGGATGGGCTGTGTCACTTGCTCGCCCCCTTGGAACGTCGTCCCTAAAGTGCCTATGCTGTGGTGTTGTGAACTGCCACTGTTGCTGCACTCCTTGATGTAGTGCTGCATGTTGGTTGGGTGGGTGTGGCACTGTGCTTTGAAAACTTCATTGACCTGCGGGTCTTCTCAATAGGATTATTCCCCTTCTTGGTTGACCCTGGAACTGTAATGCCTCTATGGTCTTTGCAGTTTCATTGTCCTTTTTAGGTCGAACCTCGAGTCAGCGCACAAGCGCTGCTCTGCGAGATGTGATGTATTCTCTCTGCGGAGATTGAACACGCCCACCGCTTTTCATTGGTTGCTTGGTCTGCCTTTAGAAATTCCATAGCTTTTGTTGGTGAATGGTGTACGTTTGTCACACCTTGTGGCTGTTTTTTACCACCCTGGCTACTGGCCCTGCTATGTGGATCCTTTCACAATGGGTCTTTTTTTTTTTTTGAGTGTACTACTTTTTTCCTTTCCTTTCATTTCTCTCCTGCCAGCGACTCGCTGGCTCACAGTGTTGCTTGCAGTTTAGTCAATCTTCCAGTGTCTTCCCCCAACAACACCTCCCCCCTCACAGATTGTTATTGCCAGTGTCATTGTTCATAATCACGTCCTTCCCTCCCGTCGCTGCTTTATGGTCGTCCGCTCTTAGTTTAGTGTTTATGGTGTAAATAAGGCAGCCGCAGCCTATTGTGTCTGATGGCTGCTCTCGGTGCTGGCTCAGTAACATAATCTTAACAGATTGACTCAACCTGCACACACCGGGCGCTGCTGCTACTGTCCGAAGCACAGGGAGCATCATCTCAGAGGGCAGAAAACGCACCAGTGAGCCTCAGCAGTCTGAGTATGCCCACCTCTCTGTGCACCTCAATACGCAGACAGCTCTCTGCCATTACCCAGGGACTTTTCATAAAACAACCATATATTAAACAAGCATTGGAAATGCAATAGGGCTCGCATTAGGAAAGTTTGAGCTATTGGTCTTATAAATGATTTTTTTTAATTCATGTGTTATTTTTTAAAATAGCTAAATTAATAGCTTTGTCATTTACAATGCCAATAGTTATAACTTTCGCAAACACCTATAGCATTTGTAATGCAACATGTTTTGTATTTACGTGACTTAGATGTATTGATATTACAAATAACAATGGCTTTTAATTTTTTTAAATAATTAATACTTATATAAAAGTTATTGTAATGTATAAAAGCAATAGCTTAAACATTTGTAAATAACTTTTGTGAAGATTATGTTAAGTGTATTTTATTGCGACGAAAATCCAAGAACAGAAGTGAAATATTAACATCTTTTTGTGACATTTGTAATAAAGCTTGAAACATTGAGAGAACATATTTGAACCAGTTGTTGTTGAATGGCTGCACAGATTGATTCTGTGGTGGCGCTGCGTGATGTGGTTGCGGCGAGTGATGCTGTGGTGTTCAGTGATGCTGTGGTAGAGCATAGTGATGTTGTGATGCCCCTGAGTGATGCTGTGGTGGTGCTGAGTGATGCTGTGGTGATGCGATAGATAGATAGAGTGAGGGTGATAGATAGATAGAGTGAGGGCGATAGATAGATAGAGTGAGGGCGATAGATAGATAGAGGGAGGGCGATAGATAGATAGAGGGAGGGTGATAGATAGAGGGAGGGAGGGTGATAAATAGAGGGAGGGCGATAGATAGATAGAGGGAGGGAGGGCGATAGATAGAGGGAGGGAGGGAGATAGATAGACAGAGGGCGATGGAGTGAGGGCGATAGATAGAGTGAGGGCGATAGATAGAGTGAGTGCGATAGATAGACAGATAGAGTGAGGGCGATAGATAGATAGACAGATAGATAGATAGACAGATAGAGTGAGGGAGATAGATAGATAGATAGATAGATAGATAGATAGATAGATAGATAGATAGCGATAGAGAGATAGATAAAGGGCGATAGATAGATAGAGGGCAGAGGGCGATAGAGTGAGGGCGATAGATAGAGTGAGAGCGATAGATAGAGTGAGGGCGATAGATAGAGTGAGGGAGATAGATAGATAGCGATAGAGAGATAGATAAAGGGCGATAGATAGATAGGGGGCAGAGGGCGATAGAGTGAGGGTGATAGATAGAGTGAGGGCGATAGATAGAGTGAGGGGGATAGATAGAGTGAGGGCGATAGATAGAGTGAGGGAGATAGATAGATAGATAGATAGATAGATAGATAGATAGATAGATAGCGATAGAGAGATAGATAAAGGGCGATAGATAGAGGGCAGAGGGCGATAGATAGAGTGAGGGCGATAGATAGAGTGAAGGCGATAGATAGATAAAGGGAGGGAGGGCGATAGATAGAATGAAGGCGATAGATAGATAGATAGATAGATAGATAGATAGATAGATAGATAGATAGATAGATAGCGATAGAGAGATAGATAAAGGGCGATAGATAGAGGGCAGAGGGCGATAGATAGAGTGAGGGCGATAGATAGAGTGAAGGCGATAGATAGATAAAGGGAGGGAGGGCGATAGATAGAATGAAGGCGATAGATAGATAAAGGGAGGGAGGGCGATAGCTAGATAGACAGATAGAGTGAGGGCGATCGATAGATAGCTAGATAGAGTGATGGCGATAGAGTGAGTGAAATAGATAGACAGATAGAGTGAGTTATAGATTTTCTGCTGTGGGCAGCGTGCTCCTCAGAAGCATTCCCCAGGTAAAGGAAGGCTTTGTGCGAGCCACATTCCAGGCAATATACAGTGACGGGATGACAAGAGAGGCAGATAAAACACTGTCCTTAAAGTCTACCCAAACTGTGCTAGCTTTTTATTTACCACAGCTGGGCTCTCCATTTCATGCCACTACCCGTAATGTGCTAATCACTAAATACGTATACGGTCACAAAAGCGAGACTGATTGCATTGCAAATGCTTGTTTTATCTGATGTATTGTGTCATCTAAAACAGTTCAGAACAGGCACACTCTTGAAAAAGATGTGTTTTGAGGCTCCCCTAAAAGTCATTTTGAAACCCGGACACTAGCACTCAGGCATGTTCTCATAGATGTTCTTGTAACCGGTTGCCTACTAGTTGTGTCCATCACATCGAATGCCGGTTTCAAGCAGGTGTTAGCTATCATTTTGTCCTCCTCTACCAGTGCAGCTCCCCTTTTCTGGTACTGTTCTGGAGGGTGTTTCAAGAGTGTTCTGACCTCTTCCCAGTGGCTGTGGGCATAATGATTGAGGAGTACGTTTGACTTTGTAATCCTCCATTGTGTTGTGGTCCCCCTCCCTACTTTTCAACCTACAATTTCCACGGCCTTGTTTTTTAGGTTTCGACCTGGCGAGGGCACGCAGTGCCCCTCCCAGATCGAAAACTTTTGTCAACAGTATGGATGTTCGGACCGCCTCTGTTTCCCATTGGCTAGCTCCATAAATGGAGGCTAGCCATTGGGAGACAGAGGCTGTCAATCATGCTTTCTCGGGAAAACGCGATTCGGGGGCGTTTCTCTGGCTTTTTTTAAGTCCCGCCCCTTTGTCCCGGGCCGCGCTGTGATTGGCTGCCGGCCCGGGACCTGACTTGTAGGCAAAGCTGTCCCGGCAAATTTCAATAAATGAAGCTCATGTCCCAGTTTTTAGAGGGTCAGCTGGAAACGGTGGGACGGTGGGAAGTATCTGTTAGCTGCTGTTATAAGTCAATTTAATTAACAGGCATGCTACTGGCTTTAAAAAAAAAAGCATTTTATGTACGTTTTTACTTCTGTATTTCTCTGCTAAGGAGCAATTCTGTGCGCTGTGTGCAAGTAAAATTGTAGTCCTTGTATTTTTGGGAAATGTCCCGGATTTTAGCTTTAACATTCTGGTCAACCTACCCGGTGCCCTCTCCCTTCAGGTGCACCACTGATCCCCGCCGGGCCCCGGGCAGCCGCGGCCGAGAGCTCCATCTACTCCCTGCCATTTTCGGCGAAAAAGAAAAGCTTTCCCGAGGAGCCGGTCCGGACCCTCCTCCCGCCTCAGACAGCAGCAGCAGGCCGGGCGGGTGGGGGAGGGGAGGAGAGCGGGCGGCGCTTGACTGCACCGCGGCGTCGGCTGCAGGAGGAGGAGGCGGGGTGGCCCCGGGACTCTGACTGGCCGCCCAGGGAGTGTGGGGCCTGCTGGAGAGAACCGAGCTCCGTCTGCTGGACCGGAGAGCACCGATCCGGGGCTGCGAGGAGCTAGGTACGAGGGATTCGAGCGGCGGCCGGAGGACGGGACTTTTGTGCGCCCTCTGCCTGGGGTTCCCGGCCCTGCCTGGCCGTTGTTCACCCTCAGCGCTGCCCCCGGGGAGACGGGACTGTCCCGTGGTGTGAGGTGAGTGATCGAGGCCCAGCCCCCCCTCCAGGGGTCCGGCGGTAGAGATCCGAGGGTTCACCCCTTTGGCTGGTGAAGCTCCCCTGACTCCTCTCCCCTTGTCCTGTGCACACCACGGCCCCTTGCCCCCCCCCCACCCACTGTTGTGGGGCCTCCCCGGGCAGAGCAGGGCTGCTTCTGCCTGGCACCGCCGCGGGCAGGAACCGCAGAAATGGCTGCAGGCTTGGAGCTGGTGACCGAGACACGACCACATTTCAGTGCACAGAAAATTGTACGAAAACTGAGGAAACGAAGTGCTGAAACCGGGTTTTAATGACTATATTTGTTCAAAGGTGTAAACTATGCCGGACACTAAAGTGTTCTGTAAACCTGGTCGGCAGGCAGGACGTTGTTTGTGCGTTCTTTGAAGTGGAGACCTGACAGCACGTTTCGTCCCCCTGCGTTATGTCCTGTCTGGATACACTTCCATCTCACTGTGCATTCTCCTTTTAGTATAATGCGTGCCTCCTCCATGTTTCCTTTCACTTTTATATCTTAATTATCTTCCGTCGTTATCAATTCCTATTCTGCTGACCTTACCCTTTCAGCATTCGCCTGTCCTCTTCTGGCTCCAAAGCTGCCCTTGCCTCCTGGGCCTTCAGGTGCCCTTACTTTGTGTCTTCTGCAGCCCTTACCCTTTCTGCCGACGTTAACCTTTGTGTATTCTACTGCACTTACCCTGTGTCTTCTGCTGCCTTCGCCCTTTGTGCCTTCTGCTGCCCATACCCTGTTTGTCTTTGATGCCCTTAACCTGTTTGTATTTGCTGTCCTTACCGTGTGTGTCTTTGCTGTCCTTACCGTATGTGTCTTCTGCTGCCCTTACCGTGTGTGTCTTCTGCTGCCCTTACCGTGGGTGTCTTCTGCTGCCCTTACCGTGTGTGTCTTCTGCTGCCCTTACCGTGTGTGCCTTCTGCTGCCCTTGGTGTCTTCTAGTGCAATTAACCTATGTGTCTTCTGCTTCCCTTGCCCTATGTGTCTTCTGCTTCCCTTGCCCTATGTGTCTTCTGCTTCCCTTGCCCTATGTGTCTTCTGCTGTCCTTGCCCTATGTGCCTTCTGCTGCTCTCACCCCGTGTCTTCTGCTGCTCTCACCCTCTGTGTGTGTCTTCTGCTGCTCTCACCCCGTGTCTTCTGCTGCTCTCACCCCGTGTCTTCTGCTGCTCTCACCCCGTGTCTTCTGCTGCTCTCACCCCGTGTCTTCTGCTGCTCTCACCCTCTGTGTGTGTCTTCTGCTGCTCACACCCAGTGTCTTCTGCTGCTCTCACCCTCTGTGTGTCTTCTGCTGCTCTCACCCCGTGTCTTCTGCTGCTCTCACCCCGTGTCTGCTCTCACCCCGTGTCTTCTGCTGCTCTCACCCTCTGTGTGTGGCTTCTGCTGCTCTCACCCCGTGTCTTCTGCTGCTCTCACCCCGTGTCTTCTGCTGCTCTCACCCTCTGTGTGTGTCTTCTGCTGCTCTCACCCCGTGTCTTCTGCTGCTCTCACCCCGTGTCTTCTGCTGCTCTCACCCTGTGTGTGTGTGTGTGTCTTCTGCTGCTCTCACCCTGTGTGTGTGTGTGTGTGTCTTCTGCTGCTCTCACCCTGTATGTGTGTGTCTTCTGTTGCTCTCACTCTGCGTGTGTGCCTTCTGTTGTTCTCACCCTGCGTGTGTGCGCCTTCTGTTGCTCTCACCCTGAGTGTGTGCCTTCTGTTGCTCTCACCCTGTGTTATTTAATTGTACCTATTGTAGGCATTTGTCATTTAATTGTACCTATTGTAGGTATTTGCTATCCTTGAATGTTTTAGGTCTTATAAATTAGATAGGAGTAATTTATTACTGTGCTGATTTTTGGAAAATGGCGGATTTTGGAAAATATGACGATTCGTGTTACACTTTGGATTTCCTCATTTGACTTGCTTTCATTTGTTTAACATTCTGCAAGAAGTCTTTCACCCACTCAAATACAAAATCCTGCTGTGATCATTCAAACCCTGCCAAAATAGTCTAATAAAAAAAGTAGAATTGGATAAATACAGTAGCATACGATTAAAAATATGTACTTGTTTTGATCTGCATATATATACGAATTTACAGTAGATAAAACGGTGCGGTAGATCAACCATTTGGCCTCCTGAGATAGATATGTAGACAAAATATTTATCTGATGGGAATATACATAACACCCACCTGTTCATCATAGTAACTTGTGCCAGGAATGAAAAAGCCAGCGTATGGAACATCTCTTCGTGTTCGGCTTGGGTGCAGTTATCTCATAAATGAGATGCATGAAGAAGGGTATTTTTCATCTGGAAACATATTTTAGAAATAGTGATGTACCGTTTGTCTACTAAACTTACTGAGTGTACCTGGGGTGTAAAGTAAACCCTCACGTCAAGAGTATTGCCCTCTCCAGTCCATGTGTTTTTTCCCTTGAATTCTGGGACGTGTACTCCTGGTTTTGTAATGGTATGAACAAGACAAGAAGTCCCAGATTCAAAGAAAAAACTGGAATGCGCATTGTCCTGGGGAAACTTGGCTGGGCTGTAAAACGTGCCAGGCAGAAAAGTATGAATGCATATTTATTAGTAAACTAAATGAAAAAATATACAATTTTACGGCTCAATTTATTCTCAAAATACAAAATAAATATGGGTAAATACCAAAAAGGTGTTTAAAAAATAAATACACCAGTTTTGTGTGTGCCTCTGTTGCCTGCTTGCGACCCGTTTTAGTGTGTGTCTCTGTTGCCTGCTTGTGACCTGGTTTTCTGTGTGTGTGTGGGTGTGGGTGCAAATGCAATAGGTGTCGCATTTGCGAGAGATTAGGCTATTGACTTTGTAAATGACTGCCATTTATTTATGTTTTCAAAGCCAGCACATAAATAAAAATGTTGTCATTTACAATGCCAATAGCTCTAACTTTTCCAAAGGCGAAACCGTTGCATTGTAAATGCTTGTTTTTCTTGGGAAGGGGTTCTAAGGATGCTGGGACTTTTGCTCTCTTACTGGCTATGGCCACAATGATGTTATCCGCCATTACATTTCCCTTTATGTAGACTGGGTCCTAGGATAAATAATTGTACTTCTCTATTCTCGTTGTTACAGCTTTGCATGATGCTGGTTTGCTGAAAGCCTCTCTTCCATGGTCCAGGATGCTTGGCAGCACAGAGAGTTACTGGTTTTTGCTCTTGGATGGTAGGAGTGTCTCTAGGAGGAAACAGGCCTAAGTCCTCTTCTCTTCAAATTGCTTCCCTTTCCTATCTGCTGCCTTTATACATTGCTATGTTGTCAGGTGGCGATGGTCTCCAGGGGTATGTTTCGACAGCTTCCTCAGGTGAATCCATTTTGAGGTCCTGCTACTGTTCATTACCGCTTATGGCATTCTGGAAGATACCCTGGTCCTTAGCACCCACATAGAGGAATATCTGTTCCTTCTCTTCTTGTGTATCGAGGGTTGCTGGTGGATTGAGTTCCTCGAGTTGTTCATCCTCCCTGGTCTTCTCCTCCGGAGGTTTTGAAGGAACTCACAATTCTCTCATTGAAACTGCAAAATCCTTCTTTTTCTGTAGAATCACCACTGTTTCACCTTCAAACCATTTCTTTTTCCTCTCAATTTCAAGGGCTCAGCTCCTCCCTTTCTTTTGTGTCTGCATGGTTGTGTTGTGTATGAAGCTGGCTTTGTATGTAGTATACCAAAATGAGGTATTCTTTGTAGAAAGTCCAGATTACCCTTATTGGCTTACACGGCGTAAATCAGTAATCCCAAATGCTCTCTTTTAGTGTGGGCGAGCAGTTTAGGCTTTTCAGAGGGTAATGCATTTGTTGAACACACAATCAATAAATAAGACGCACACTCAAGAAGAAACTCGAGACCATTTTAGAAAAATAACAAGTATTTTTATATTTAACACCAAGAACTTTGTAATCTAGTAAGTATTTTTTGTAATACCTGTTTTTACAGGTAAGTAAAATGTTCTCTCAAATGTGTTTTTATGCGGTAATGCTATCCTATAAAGAAAAAGGCATATAATGCATACAGGTGTTTGCAAATGATTTTCAGGGATCTTCTTCAGAACTTAAGGTGCTGGGGGGGTCAAGGTCCAAAGTAGCACCTGCAGCTTGAGCTTACCTGCCCCGGAGTGTCCAGGTGCAGAGGTGCTGTGCAGGTTGGTAGCCTCGTGTGCTACACCGTAGGCAAGGAGGGGGCTGCAGAGGATGACTTGGGGGGCAAGTCTGTAAGCTCCCAGCAGAAGGCTCGGTTTGTGGGGGTCCTGGGAGTAGGGGAGCGCCATCTGTTGTCCTGGACCCGGGCCGATGAGCTCGGGTGCAGACGGTTTTGGTTAGTTAGTGCCTGTGCGTCAAAGACACCCACGGATCTCGGTTAGACCTGAAAAGGGGGACAAATCAGGACAGCTGGGCCACTCTTGGTGTTGGTCTCTGCGATGCTAATGTCCCTCGTTGTTTGCACATTCTCTGCTGTGTTGGAGTCTGGATTGGACTCAAACTTGCTTCGGATGCTGCAAGGGGTCCAGTACCCTGGGTATTGGTGCAGGGCAGCTGTGAGTAATCCTGGCATCTTCTCACTTGGTGGGGAGATGGATCTGACCACGGTGACCTCCTCCTGGCCTGCTCCTGTGCTGGTAGACTTGGTGAACTGCAGAACTGTGAACTGGACGTTGCAGTCAGTGCCTGCAGGCTGCATGGAAATGTCTTCTCCACTTCAAGAGAGATTCTGATTGCCTGGTGAAGAGCTGGAGGCCTTCCGAGACTTTTGGAGGATGCACATCTGCAGGATGAGTCAGGTTGTTGCAAAAGTCGTGTCAGAGGCAGGTAGGCAGGCAGGGTTTGGCACCAAAGTCCACCAGCTATCAACAGTTCTTGCTTCTTCTTCTCTTCTTTGTCCTCTTCTTTCTTTAGTCAGGGGAAGCTGAGTTCCTTGTGTCAGGGGGCCACCTAAATATTCAATTTAGGGATGTTAAGGGCAGTGAAGGTTAGTAGCCAATGGGCTACTTATCCATGTGGCCACTACACCCCCTATATGGCCATTTCCTATGAGGAGTGGGCATAATACTGTCCTATTTCCACCAAAATCGAAATGAGGGAACCCTTCTTTGTTGGTGCACAACCTGGTAATGCAGAGCACCTCCTAGCATAGCTAATTTCCCAACTGCCCCAGTGCCAAATGGCACTCAGGGCACGGGGGGGCATCTACAAGGTCTGGGGGAAGCCAGGAGTGTATATTAAAGGCGGCAAAGGCTTTGAAGTCCCTGGCCTTGGTGTGCAGATTCACTAACCATCCTGCTAGAGGAGGTGTGAACACCTTCCTCCAGAGCAGGCATTGTCTCTGGCCTCAGAGAGTGTGGGCTCTCACCTGCCTGAGGTCAGAAACATGTTTGCTGTGACAGACTGGATGATACAAGTCAGCCGGCACACTAAGAGGCTGGTAGGTTTTCAGGAGCACTTCTAAGGTGCCCTTTGGGTGCACAACTTACTAAACTCACTACTGGCATCAGTATGGATTTATTAATACAAGGTATTTGATACCAAACACCATAGGTTTCAGTGAACCCATTGTGTATCTGGGTAACTCGTAATGACCAGTGCCCAGTACATATACTAAAGATGGCTTCCCTGTTCACTTTAACTATCAAGCAATTGAACTAGACAGCACATAGATATATCTGCTCATGCAGATAGGTCTTCACATGTAATTTTATACACCCTGCCTTAGGGCTTGAAGGTCTGCTGTAGGAATGACTTACATATATTGCATGCAGTGTCTCTGGGCATGGCACACAAGGTGTGTGCCACGTTGTATTTTTCACTATTGTCAGCACCATTTCACACAGCATGCATTGGCAGTCTGTATAAGTTTGGTGGTGGGAGCCTTAGTGTTTCACAATACATGCTGCAGCCCTTAGGGACCATCTTTAGTACTCAGGCCCTAGGTACCAGGGGCACCATTTACTAGGGACTTACAGGGGTGCTAAAGGTCTTGCCAGTTGGGGTTCAATTGCACAGTTACATTGTTTTAGGGAAAGAGCCCTGGCACTGGAGACTTGGTCAGCAGGGACCCAGTACATCAGTCAAAATGTCATTGAATACTAGGCAAAAATTGGGGGTGACCATGTCAAAAAGTGACACTTTCCTACATGTGGTATTCTCGTCTCTGCTTCTCAGGGTCTTCGCCATGAAATAGGTACACGCATTGCAGTTTTTCGTGTTGTGGTCCACCTGGCACCAGAGGTTGTAGACCTCGTTTTTGTCCATCTGGGTAGAAATTTGATGACCCTCAGGCAGAACCTAAAGGGAGTATTTTCCAATTCCCCAAGTGGCTCTCTTTCCCCTTCCATGCAGTCTCTGACTGTGTGGTATTCAACTTACACCGTGTTCTCTATTCTCCCGTGACCCTTGGTCTCTTCGTCGATGATTATTTGAGTTTTTGGTGCTTTTCATCTTCTTTTCTCTGTTTTTACCTTTAATTTCCTTTTTCCTCTGGAACTTCTTCTGCGTCCATAGAGCTTCATCTTTTGCTTCCGGTGGGGGAACAAAGATTTGAAAATAGTAAAGTGCACAGGGGTCTTAGGGATGCAAGGCTGACATCATGGGAGGATGGAAATATGCAAAACTGCCTCCGTTGAAGACATCACAAATATGATCTGAAAGGCTACTATTTGGGCAGCATTACATATTTCCACTAAGCACTAGAGAGTGGCTATTGACACGAGGACTGAAGCGATCATTGAAAAGCCATCCCACAGCTTGTTTTCTGTGGATCCCTTCTCAACTCACAATGGCAGATATTTTATGTTGCCTTATGAGATGATATGATGAGGGGCAATCTATACACACCATATGGTGAAAAGCTACTTGCCCGTGGTTGTCGAGTCCAATCTCTTGATATTTGCAAATGACCACTTGACTACAGAAGACTAATGTGCAGTCTTAGACAGACTCTTCACACAGACAGATAATCTTAAACTATAAGAATGGATCATTCATTTACAATCACTTCAAATAGCCTGAAGATGCAATGAACAAAGTACATATTCCAGTGGATTTTGAACGTGCAGCTGCGACTGAGAACAACTCCTGATAGGAAGGAGATAGAGCTACCTTTCAAACTCTTACTAGAATAGTAGGGAAACATCCAACAATATTATATTGTTGGATTTCTCCTAAAGTGTACATACAAGAAGTTATAACACTTTCTTGTAAGTCCAAATTCAGCCTTCCAGTGGTTTTCCCTGATTGGTGAGAGTTAAGTGGATTAAGTGGATTCACCAGGCTGCTTTGAAGAGGTGATAAAGAACCCCTCGGGTTAACAACTCTACTGGGAGGGCAGTGGGCTGGTCTAGAGGAATGCCAGGCCAGGGGGTGGAGAGAAGAAAATGGGCAGTTCCACAGATTGATTGAGGTGGAAGGGAGAAATGACATTGGGCAAGAATTTTGGATTAGTACGGACAACGACCTTATTATGATGCATTTGCAAGAAGGGTTCTTGAATGGTTAGTGCTTGTAGTTCACTAACTCTCCGCGGAGAAGTTATAGCTATTAGGAACGCTATCTTCCATGTTAAAAATTGTAGTTCACATTTATGTAAGGGTTCGAAGGGAGGTCCCATTAGCCGTGTGAGAACAATGTTTAAATTCCGCACAGGTGAAGGTGGTACTCTGGAAGGGATTATTCTCTTAAGGCCTTCCAAAAAGGCTTTAATAGCAGGCACTCTGAACAGAGATAGATGCTGTCTGGTTTGCAGATATGCTGCTATTGCAGCAAGGTGCAGTCTAATAGATGTGTAGGCTAGGTTACATCTTTGGAGGTGTAGTAAGTATCCTATGATGTGTTGAAAAGACACGTCTAGGGGATTAATATTGTTGTGGTGACAATATATTACAAAGCGTTTCCACTTAGCTGCATAGCATGCTCTAGTGGTTGGACGTCTAGCTTCTTTTATGACATTCATGCAGTCTGGAGGAAGGTTAAGATATCCAAATTCTAGGATTTCAGGAGCCAGATCGCAAGGTTGAGCTGAGCTGGGTCTGGGGGCCTGATCTCTCCACGTTTCTGTGTTAAAAGGCATGGAGACAGGTGTAGTTTTTGGTATGGTACTACATACAGTTGTAGCAGTGTGGTGTACCACGGTTGTCTGGCCCACGTAGGAGCAACTAGGATGAGGGTCAGAGAATGCTGCTGTAGTTTGCGTACTACTAGTGGCACGAGTGGTAGAGGTGGAAAAGCGTACGCAAATTTGTTTGACCAGTTCATCCATATCGCATTGCCTTTGGACAGTGGGTGTGGATATCTGGTGGCAAAGCTTGGGCATTTGGCGTTTTCGTGGGTGGCAAAGAGGTATATCTGAGGCTGTCCCCACATCTGAAAGAAAGGCTGAAGAACTTGCGGATAAAGTTCCCACTCGTGGATCTGTTGTGTCTGATGACTTAACAGATCTGCTATGGTATTTAGTACCCCTGGGACATGCTGGGCTAATAGGAATATGTTTTGAGGTATAGCCCACCTCCATATGTTCTGTGCTAGATGAGAGAGTTGCAGGGAGTGTGTTCTGCCCTGTTTCTGTATGTAATACATGGCTGTCATGTTGTCCGTGCGGAATAACACAGCTTTGTTTGATACTTGTTGTTGGAAAGCTTTCAGTGCTAGTAATATGGCTAGTAACTCTAGATGATTGATGTGGAGTAACTTTTGTTGCGGTGTCCACCTGCCTTGCATGGTGTGTTGCACTAGGTGGGCCCCCAGCCGGAGAGCAATGCATCTGTTGTCAAGATTATCTGAGGAACTAGCACTAGGAACGGTCGCCCCTTGGAAAGGTTTTTGGTGTTCCACCACTGCAGAGAGCGATGAGTTCGACCGTCTACCAATACTAGGTCTGTTAATTGACCTTGAGCCTGGTTACATTGATGTGATAGGCACTCTTGTAGAGGGCGCATTTGAAGTCTTGCATGGGGAACTATGAAAATGCAAGACGCCATCTTCCCTATGAGCTGCATGAACACTCGTGCTGGAAGGGAGTGTTGTGGCTGAAACTTTGTGAGAAGAGTTTGCATGCTGGCTATCCTTGCTTGAGTGGGATAAGCTAGCGCTGTTGAGGTGTTTATTGTAGCACCGAGGTATTGTATTTTGGATGGTTGCAGATGAGACATGGCGTGGTTTATTGTGAACCCCAAGTTGTGGAGCAGTTGGATCGTGGTATGAGTGTGTTCTACACACTGGTGGTATGAGCTGGCTTTTATGAGCCAGTCGTCGAGGTACGGAAAGACGTGGATGTGCAGTCTTCGTAAATGTGCTGCTGCTACTGCTAGGCACTTGGTGAATACTCTTGCTGCAGTTGTGACTCCGAATGGGAGTACTTTGAATTGATAGTGCTGTCCGTCTATTACAAATCTGAGATACTTCCTGTGAGCTTTGTGAATGGGAATGTGGAAGTATGCGTCCTTGAGATCTAGAGTAGCAAGGAAGTTGTTTTGTAACAGGAGAGGAAGGACTTGTTGGAGTGTTACCATGTGAAAATGGTCTGACTGTATGTATATATTTAGCAGTCTGAGGTCTAGAATATGTTGGTGCAGAGGAACTGGTTCTATTGCACTTTTTTCTAGCAAAGATATTACTTCTTGCTTTAACAGTGATAGATGTTCTTGTGACATTGGACGCTGTTTGGGTGGTATGTTTGGGGGGGTAGACGTTAGTTCTAGACAGTAACCTGACTGAATAATTTGTCGCACCCACCTGTCTGATGTGATGTTGGTCCAGACAGGAAGGAATTGATGCAGTGTTACCCCCACAGGAGTGGAATCTTGGGGGGGAGGGGAGGAAAGTCATTGGGTAGGGGTGGAGGCAGAGCGGGAGTTGTTGGTTTTGCCTCTGCCTTTGTTGTTATTACCCCTGTAACCCCCTCTCTGGTAGCCCCTAGTGAATATGGATTGGCTAGGGGTCTTAGAGGAAGTGGAAGGGCTTTCGGATGAGGAGCCTCTTACGTTGCCTCTATATGATGAGCGACGAAAAGAACGTCTGGGAGTTTGCAGCTGCAAGGCTCCCATAGATTTTGCTGTGTATGTGTCTTTTTTCATTTTCTCTAAAGACACATCGACATTAGGGCCAAATAAATGTTTTTCATAAAATGGCTGATTGAGGATGGAATTTTGTACCTCAGGTTTAAAACCTGAAATACATAGCCATGCATGTCTACATAAAAGGGTACTGGTATTGATTGCCCTTGAGGCAGTGTCTGCAGCATCTAGGGCACAACAAATTGAAGTATTAGTAATACTTGTATGAGTTCATTGGCCCTATTTTTATACTTGTCTGGTAGATGCTGCATTATGGACTCTTATTTCCTTATAATGTGCCCTGTCGTATCTTGCCAACAACGCTTGGGTATTGGCAATGCGCCATATGTTAGCTGTCTGTGACGCCATGTGCTTACCAGAGGCGTCAAGGAGTTTAGATTCCTTATCTGGTGGTGAGGCCTCACCTGATGTCTGTGAATTAGCACGTTTACGTGCATTGGATACTACTAAAGAATCTAATGGTGCTGGACCTCTAATGTAAACCGGGTCTGTAGGGGCAGCTTTGTATTTTTTCACAATGCGAGGGTTGAGGACCCGAGCCCTGACAGGATCTTTAAATACTTCTGTTGCGTGCTTAATGACCCCTTTACAAAAACAACAGTTGATGGACAGAATGCAGAACAATGGCATTCATTCACCCCAGTACAGAGATCTGGGCCTAAATCCATCGTTTTTTTGCACTCCACACCACCCCAGTTCAGACATAGCCATATGCAAATCAGCCTTGACCCTGTGCCTCATGGGAACAGTCAAGCCCTAACTGCCAAGCCATGTCTTCCCTGGACCGGAATCAAGCATCCTAGTACCGGTTTCTGGCTATCATCCGCCATCAGCCAGGATAGCTTGACTGCAGTGGTGTGGAGAGCACGGGACTCACGTCTGAGCATACCCGTCCCACTCAGGGTGACAAATGCAAAAACAACAGTTGATGGACAGAATGCAGAACAATATCATACATTCACCCCAGCAAAGATATCTGGGCCTAAATCCATCATTTTTTGCACTCCACTCCACCCCAGTTCAGACATAGCCATGTGCAAATCAGCTTTGACCCTGTCTGTGCCTCATGGGAACAGTCTAGCCCGAACTGCCAAGCCATGTCTTCCCTGGACAGGAATCAAGCATCCTAGGACCGGTTTCTGGTTATCAGCCATCATCAGCCAGGATAGCTTGACTCCAGTGGTGTGGAGAGCACGGGACTCACGTCTGAGCATACCCATCCCACTCGGGGTGACAAAAGCAAAAACAACAGTTGATGGACAGAATGCAGAACAATGTCATACATTCACCCCAGTACAGAGATCTGGTCCTAAATCCTTCGTTTTTTTGCACTCCACACCACCCCACCCCAGTTCAGACATAGCCATATGCAAATCAGCCTTGACCCTGTGCCTCATGGAAACAGTCCAGCTCGAACTGCCAAGCCATGTCTTCCCTGGACCTCGACACCGATAAAGAAGCCATCTTCCTCAACCACGCCGACCACTGCTCCGACACCTAAGCACTCGGCGCCGAAGACTGGCACCGGCTCATAGATGCCGAAACCGCACTCGGAGCCGAGTAAAAAAACACCTAAAGGTCCCAACTCTCACGCTTCGGAGCCGAAAAAACAGCCAGGACCGAAAAAACACATTCCGGTAAAAGACATTTCAAAAGGTCATACTTCTAAGCCAAAAGACTCTAGACCAGCTACCGAGTCGGTGCCGAAGAAACCTCCGGAACCGGAAACTTTGACGCCGAAGGATCTGCCAGACACAGAAGAGCTTTTTACACCAGATCCTACTCAAAAGACTTTTGTAAAGGATCCTAAGACTGGACAATTGGCTCTTAGCTCCAAGAAGAGACCACTAGAGGCGCCTGCACTTCCTCCTCCTCCAAAGAAGAGAGACATTGCAACCTCTCCATTAAGGGTCCCTTCCCCACCACCTCCCCATAGTGTTCTTCCTCCTACACCTCCTCCACCACATCATTCCCCTACACCATCCACTAACCCAGATGATGATGTAGATACAGACTCTGATGACACAGGTGGGGGAGCACATGACCCAGCAGGGACCAATAGTCCCCCTCAGTCACCTAACCCATGAGATGATTATAACACCCCTGATGTGCCTTACGTCCCTCAAGATGATGTATATCCTTCCAGGCCTTCTGCACAAGAGGACACTATAGAGTTTAACCTATTAGTCCAAAGAGCTGCCCAGTACCATAGGGTTGACTTACACACCGATACTGTGGAGGAAGATTTCCTATTGGACACTTTTGATAATACACAAAGGTCCACTGCTATTTTGCCAATGCTTAAAGGGGTCATTAAAACACACAAGATGATGGACGGAATTGCCTTCAGCCAGGATAGCTTGACTCCAGTCAAGCTATCCTGGCTGATGATGGCTGATAGCCAGAAACCGGTCCTAGGATGCTTAATTCCGGTCCAGGGAAGACATGGCTTGGCAGTTCGGGCTGGACTGTTCCCATGAGACACAGGGTCAAGACTGATTTTTATATGGCCATGTCAGAACTGGGGTGGCTTCGTGCGCAAAATAACAATGGATTAAACCCAGATCTGTGACTGGGGGTGAATGTTTTGCCATTGTGCAACATTCCGTCCATCATCTTGTGTGTTTTGCTGTTCCCCCTATGAGGGAAGGGTATGCCCAGATGTGGGTCCCGTGCTCACTAAGCCACTGGAGTCAAGCTATCCTGGCTGAAGACGGCTGAGAGCCAGAAACCAGTCCTAGGATGCTTGATTCCGGTCCAGGGAAGACATGGCTTGGCAGTTCGATTGGACTGTTCCCATGAGGCACAGGGTCAAGACTGATTTTCATATGGCCATGTCTGAACTGGGGTGGCTTCGTGCACAAAATAACAATGGATTAAACCCAGATCTGTGACTGGGGGTGAATGTTTTGCCATTGTGCAACATTCCGTCCATCATCTTGTGTGATTTGCTGTTCCCCCTATGAGGGAAGGGTATGCCCAGACGTGGGTCCCGTGCTCACTAAGCCACTGGAGTCAAGCTATCCTGGCTGAAGACGGCTGGTAGCCAGAAACCGGTCCTAGGATGCTTGATTCCGGTCCAGGGAAGACAGGGCTTGGCAGTTCGGGCTGGACTGTTCCCATGCGGCACAGGGTCCAGACTGATTTTCATATGGCCATGTCTGAACTAGGGTGGCTTGGTGCGCAAAATAATGATGGATTAAACCCAGATCTGTGACTGGGGGTGTATGTTTTGCCATTGTGCAACATTCCGTCCATCATCTTGTGTGTTTTAATGACCCCTTTAAGCATTGGCAAAATAGCAGTGGACCTTTGTGTATTATCAAAAGTGTCCAATAGGAAATCTTCCTCCACAGTTTCGGTGTGTAAGTCAACCCCATGGTACTGGGCAGCTCTTTAGACTAATAGGTTAAACCCTGTAGTGTCCTCTGGTGGGGAAGGCCTGGAAGGATATACATCGTCTTGGGGGACGTAAGGCACATTAGGGGTGTTATAATCATCCCATGGTTTAGGTGACTGATTGGGACTATTGGTCCCTGCTGGGTCATGTGCACCCCCACCTGTGTCATCAGAGTCTGTATCTACATCATCATCTGAGTTAGTGGATGGTGTAGGCGAATGATGTGGTGTTGGAGGTGTAGGAGGAGGAACACTATGGGGCGGTGGTGGGGAAGGGACCCTTAATGGAGAAGTTGCAATGTCTCTATGTCTCTCTTCTTTGGGGAGGAGAAAGTACAGGCGCCTTTAGTGGTCTCTTCTTGGAGCTAAGAGCCAGTTGTCCAGTCTTAGGACCCTTTACAAAAGTCATTTGAGTAGGATCTGGTGTAAAAAGCTCTTCTGTGTCTGGCAGATCCTTCGGCGTCGAAGTTTACGGTTCCGGAGGTTTCTTCGGCACCGACTCGGTAGCTGGTCTGGAGTCTTTTGGCTTAGAAGTATGACCTTTTGAAATGTCTTTTACCGAAACGTGTTTTTTCGGTTCCGGCTGTTTTTTCAGCTCCCAAGCGTGAGAGTCGGGACCTTTAGGTGGTTTTTTACTCGGTTCCGAGTGCGGTTTCGGCATCGATGAGCCAGTGCCATTCTTCAGCGCCGAATGCTTAGGTGTCGGAGCAGTTGTCGGCGTGGTTGAGGAAGATGGCTTCTTTATCGGTGTCGGTATGGAATCGCCACCGGGAATAGGCTGACTCGAGCCTGAGCGGCCTGAAGGCTTAATAGGCTTCCTTGCCGAGCGGCAAGGCAGGCAGTGGGAAGCAGTCTCTCGGTGTGCACCCGGGCCCGAACATGAGGGTGTGACCGGAGCCTTTTTTGAGGGTGTCGAGGAAGGGCTGGGGTCGACGGTCTTACTTACGACCCATTGAGCTGGAGTGATGTTCTCGACGTCTGCACTTTCTTCAGCCTGGCACTTTCTTCGGCCTGCTGGTGTTCTGGCACGTAGACGCCTTCTTTAAAGATGTCGTCGGGAATCGACGCTGACGAGCGAGCCATTGTTGTTCGAGCTCGTCGGCCCCGAATCGCTTTCTTGGAGCGGAAAGAGGCACAGGCAGAACAGTCTTTGGGCTTGTGCTCCGGTGAGAGGCAAAGGTTACACACATCATGTAGATCTGTCTGGGGAAACTTCGACCCACATTGAGGACACTTCTTGAATGGCGTCTTTTCCATGAGCCAGAGAGTAAGGCCCAGGTAGGCCCGAAGGCCTTCATCGACGACCGGAATTGAAGACTTCGAAGTGGTGAAGAATCGCGTAGATGTGGAGCACGATCAAAACAATACCGTCGAACTGGGTGAGGATTGCGCGCCAAAGAAAGGAATATGCTACTTACCAGTATGCATCTGTTCTTGGCATAGAGGGCTGCAGAGTGGTACATTATGAATAGATCGCCATCTGGTGTTGGGCTCGGATGATTGCACTTTGTTTTTCTCTTGGAGAGTCTTTTGTCTCTTGGTGACTCCTCCCTTGGTTGGTAGTGCGCATGGGCATCGGCTCCATCCTTAGATTGTTTTGCCATAGTAGGGTTAGATGGAGTAGTATAGTAGAATACAGATAAGAGTGCCCATGTAAGTGTATCTAAATAAGATAATGTTGGAACAGACACAGGTTTCCGGGGAGGCTGGGAGGGCATGTACCACTCTGCAGCCCTCTATGCCAAGAACAGATGCATACTGGTAAGTAGCATATTCCGTTCGAGGCATATGGGCTGCAGATGGTACATTATGAATAGACTATATAGCAGTTCTCTCCCTAGCGGTGGTCGCCCGTGTCTGTTGCAACTGTCTGAAACAATGTTTTTAATACTGCTTGTCCCACTCTAGCTTGTTGTGTTGTGTGCACATCTACACAATAGTGTTTTGTGAAGGTGTGCGGTGTAACCCAGGTAGCCGCTTTGCATATGTCAACTAGTGGAATGTTCCCCAGAAATGCCATAGATGCTCCTAGTTTACGTGTAGAGTGAGCTCTAGGAGGAACAGTTAATGTTCTCTTTGCCTTTAAGTAGCATATTTGAATGCATTTTACAATCCATCTGGCAATGCCCGCTTTGGAGATGGGATTGCCTTTATGTGTGGGAGAAAACGCAACAAATAGCTGTTTTGTCTTTCTGAAAGTTTGTGTTCTTTCTATGTAGTACAATATGGCCCTTCTAACATCCAGGGTATGTAGGGCTCTTTCAGCTACTGTTTGTGGTTTTGGAAAGAAAACCGGTAATTCCACTGACTGATTGATGTGGAATGCTGAAATAACCTTCGGTAAGAATTTTGGGTTTGTTCTAAGAACCACTTTATTTTGGTGTAGCTGCATAAATGGTTCTTGAATCGTAAAAGCCTGCAGTTCACTTACTCTTCTAAGTGACGTGATAGCTATGAGGAAGGCTACCTTCCATGTGAGGAATTGTATTTCACACCTATGCATAGGTTCAAATGGTGGCCCCATTAGTCTGGTAAGCACTATGTTGAGATTCCAGACTGGGGAAGATGGTCTTCTTGGTGGAATGACTCTTTTGAGTCCTTCCATGAAAGCTTTAATTGCTGGTACTTTGAACAGTGACAGATGTTGTCTGTTTTGTAGGTATGCCGCTATGGCTGCTAGATGCACTCTGATAGAGGTATATGCTAGGTTACATTGCTGTAAGTGTAACAAATAGCAAATGATTTGTTTAGTAGATGCGTCCAGAGGGTTGATGTGCTTACTGTTACAGTGTATAGCAAACCTCTTCCATTTTGCTGCATAGCATGCTCTGGTGGTAGGACGTCTTGCTTGTTTGATGATTTCCATGCATTCTGGTGGTAAATCTAAATACCCAAACTCTATGACCTCAGGAGCCAGATCGCTAGGTTCAGTTGTTTGGGATCTGGGTGCATTATTTCTCCATGGTTCTGTGTAAGATGCATGGGTAATAACCTTAGCTTTTGATGTGGTACTTGTGAGAGTTGTAGCAGCGTGGTGAACCACGGCTGTCTTGCCCACGTGGGTGCCACTAGTATCATTGTCATTGAATGTTGCTGCAGTTTCCGAACCAGTAATGGAATTAGTGGTAGAGGAGGGAACGCGTAAGCAAATCTGTTGGACCAATTTATCCACAGTGCATTGCCCTGGGACCTTTGGTGTGGGTACCTGGATGCGAATTCTTTGCATTTTGCGTTCTGATGATTGGCAAACAGATCTATCTCTGGTTGCCCCCATTTTTGGAAGAATGGCTGTAGTATTTGGTCGTGCAGCTCCCATTCGTGTACTTGTTCTGACTGTCTGCTTAGGATGTCTGCTATTTGGTTTTGAACTCCTGGTAGGTGTTCCGCTAACAGGTAGATCTTTTGAGGAATGGCCCATCTCCATATGTCCTGTGCTAGTCTGGACAGTTGGAGAGAGTGTGTCCCCCCCCTGTTTTTGAATATAATACATTGCAGTCATGTTGTCTGTTCTGATCAGGACTGCTTTGCCTGTTATTTGCATTTGGAAAGCTTTTAGTGCTAGAAATATTGCTAATAGCTCTAGGTAGTTGATGTGCAGTTTCTTTTGCTGCACACTCCACTTCCCCTGTACTGTGTATCTGTCCATATGCGCTCCCCATCCGGAGAGCGATGCGTCCGCTGTTATTATCATTTGTGGAATTGGCTCTAGGAACGACTGTCCCTTGGAAATGTTTTCTGTGTTCCACCACTTCAGAGAGCGATACGTCCGGTCGTCTACCAACACCAGATCTGTAATCTGCCCTTGAGCCTGATTCCACTGTGTCGCTAGACACTCTTGTAGTGGGCGCATTTGTAGTCTGGCATGTGGTATTAGCAGTATGCAGGAGGACATCATGCCTAATAGTTGCATAAACACTCGTGCTGGTAGTGAGTGTTGTGGTTGAAATCTTTGTATTAACCCGACCATTGTCTGTACTCTGATTGGGTTGGGGTATGCTATTGCCTTTTCTGTGTCTACTGTAGCCCCCAGGTATTGCTGAATCTGGTTTGGTTGCAGGTGTGATTTTTTGTAGTTCACCGTGAACCCTAGGTGGTGCAGCAATTGAATTGTCTCTGTGTGTTGTGAAGACATTCTTCCTTTGACTTGGCCTTTATTAGCCAATCGTCCAAGTATGGGAAGACATGTATTTGTTGTCTTCTTAGGTGTGCTGCCACCACAGCTAGGCATTTTGTGAAAACTCTCGGTGCTGTTGTGACACCGAATGGAAGGACTTTGAACTGATAGTGTTGTCCTTCTAACACAAACCTTAGGTATTTTCTGTGGGCTTTGTGAATTGGGATATGAAAGTAAGCGTCTTTTAGATCCAGTGTAGAAAGAAAGTCCCCTTTCTTCAGTAAAGGGAGTACTTGTTGGAGCGTGACCATGTGGAAGTGCTCCGAATTTATGTAAGCATTGAGAGGTCTGAGGTCTAATATTGGTCGTAGGGACCCGTCCTTTTTGGGGATCAGGAAGTATAGAGAGTATACTCCTGTACCCTGTTGATCTTTTGGGACCTTCTCTATTGCATGCTTTTGTAGAAGTGCTAGCACTTCTTCTCTTAACAATGTCAGATGATCTTGACTCATTGGACGCTGTTTGGGGGGGATGTTTGGTGGGGTATCTGTGAGTTCTAGGCAATAACCATGTTGGATAATTTGTCTCACCCACTTGTCTGACGTGATGTTTTCCCAGACAGGTAGGAACTGTGATAGACGTCCCCCGACCGGTGTTATGTGGTCTGGGGGGAGTTCTATGAAGTCACTGTTTTGGTGTTGAGGCGTTGCGGTTATTATTATTTCCGCGGCATCTTCCCTTATTGTTGTTACCTCTGTAACTGCCTCTTGAATTACCTCTGGGTGATGTTGGTGTGAAAGATGTGGATTGCTGATTCGTTCCTGTGTTCTTTGAGCCCCCTCTATAGGTGGATCTACGAAAGGAACCTCTGTGTGTTGGCTGTTGCAATGCTCCCATTGACTTAGCCGTTTCCGTATCTTTCTTCATTTTCTCTAATGTCTCGTCTGTGCTTGAACCAAACAATGTCTTCTGATCAAATGGTTTGTTCAGTAGGGCTGTTTGTACCTCTTGTTTGAATCCTGAGATTCTAAGCCATGCGTGCCTTCTTAGCATGACACTAGTGTTAATAGACCTTGCTGCAGTGTCTGCTGCGTCTAATGCACACTTAATGGAAGTATTTGTTATTATTTTACCTTCCTGTATTAATTGGTCTGCCTTCTTCTGATGTTCTTTTGGGAGATGTGTAAGAAGTTTTTCTAACTCATCGTAATGTGCCCTGTCGTAACGTGTGAGTAGTGCTTGTGTATTGGCTATACGCCAGCTATTCGCTGCCTGTGATGCTACTCTTTTACCTGATGCATCTATTAATTTTGACTCTTTATCTGGTGGAGGAGCCTCTCCTGTAGATAATGAGTTTGCTCTCTTACGAGCGTTTGAGACCACCAGCGAGTCTAGCGGTACATGCCCTCTAATAAATATTGGGTCCTTTGGGGCCGCTTTGTATTTTTTATCAATTCTTGGGTTTAACACCCTGGCTCTCACTGGGTTTTCGAATATCTCATCTGTGTGAGTAAGAAGACCCTTCAACATAGGAAGAGTACCTGATGTTCTCTGTGCATTAGGTAGAGTCTCTAACAAGAAATCCTCTATTTGAGGTTCTGTATGTATATCTACCTTATGGTATTTTGCTGCCCTATTAATGAGCTGCACAAAACCTGTGTTATCATCAGGTGGTGAAGGCTTTGAGGGATATAGCTCTGGGTCGTTGTCCTCATCTGACCCTACATCATAATTTTCCCATGGATCCTCCTCATCTGGGATAGTTTCGTCATCCCCTTGAGGTTCTCCCTCCCCCAGATCACTGTCTACATCTGACTGAGGTGTAGCTGGTCTTGGTGTGGAAGGTGTAGGAATATTTGGCCTATTGTGAGGAATAGGAGAAGAGGGTGTTACTCTAGGACGAGGAGAAGCAGGAGGAGTTATATTCGTCCCCATTGTTCTCTTTTTTGAAGAGGTTTATCTTCTGACTGTTCACTCTTTCTCTTCTTCGTGACCACTTTCCCAGTTTGTGGATCAATAAACAAGATCTTTTGTTTGGGATCTGTCTGTTGCTCCTGAATCGGTACCGAGGGTCCTGGTTCCGAGAGGTGCTTTTGTTTTCGATCGTCAGATCTTGTTGTTTTCGAAACTGAATGTTTGCTCGATTCCGACTTTCTTGGTATCGAGTGTCTCTTGGGCGATAAGTCATATTTATGTTTCGACATGGAATGTTTCGATCCCGGCTGTCCTTTGTATGTAGCCTCGGTGCCGAAGTCGATGTCGCCCTTTTCTCGGATCCGACATGGTGGGAGTCCGAGTGTTTCGGTTTCAGTTTCGGTTTCGTTGCCGGGCCTGAAGGCGGGGCATCAGAAACTTTTTTCAGCGGTTTGACCGGGCCCGAGGGCGGGGTCGTTACCGCACGGGGTCGGTTTTTCGGTAAGGGGACGTCGTCACTCACGGGTTTGTTGCTCGATGAGTTCTTCAACCTCCGACTGGTCCCCTTCCGACCCCGACTGGTCCTCTTCTTCCTCGATTTGTTCGTCTCCGAACAGCTCCGGGATCGCTTCCGCCTGCATTCTGGAAACCTCGTGTCTTCGAGCTCGACGATTTCTAATCGTTAGCTTGGAGGAGAATGCTGCGCAGGCTTCGCAGTCCCTGGATTCGTGTTCAGGCGATAGACAGAGGTTGCACACCTCGTGTAGGTCCTTGTGTGGGAACTTAGCACCACACGTTGGACATTTTTTGAATGGAGTCCTTTCCATGGACTCCGGGCTTGACTGCGTCGAGAAAGGCCTCCTGTTCTTCGACGTAGCTCCAAGTTTTTCTCTTCTATTTTGAATTTGTAACGCGCCGGAATGGAAATGAACGCGTTCGAATAACAATACCGTCGAATTGGAAATGGAATACGCGCCGAAAATCACTTTCTTGCGAAGTTGATCTGGAGCGTCTCGATCTTCATCCGAACCCGATGGCGGAAAAAAACAATCTAAGGATGGAGCCGATGCCCATGCGCACTACCAACCAAGGGAGGAGTCACCAAGAGACAAAAGACTCTCCAAGAGAAAAACAAAGTGCAATCATCCGAGCCCAACACCAGATGGCGATCTATTCATAATGTACCATCTGCAGCCCATATGCCTCGAACATTCGGTTCCAAACCGGAGCGCAGGAAACACATCCGAGCCTGATGGTGGAAAAAAACAATCTGAGGATGGAGCTGATGCCCATGCGCAACGTGGTTCAAAGGAGGTGTCACCTATCTTGTGACTTCCAAAGAACTTTTCAGGACAACAACAAACTGCAAACATCTGGGCCCAACACTAGGTGGCAATCTATGCACAGTGTGTAATCTGCAGCTCATATACCTCGAACACTGTTTTTTAGCCAGGAGGTCTGTAGAGCAACTGTCCTTTTAAAGTATAATTTTCGCTAAGGGTGATTCTGAAAGATAGCAGTTCATATCTGGGCTACTTCCTATGGGGGAAACCTTTATTGTCAAAGTATCTTTGAGGATGATAGCTAGCCCCCACCCCGTTCGTCTTGTCGATCACTTCTGATGATCGCAAAACCTGTAGGAATTGCTAAAGCCAGATCGGGGTCGGAAGTACTATCAGCCCACATTTTGGTGAAAAAAGCCATGTTTATTTTATGAGAAGTCATAACGCTCATTAGTGCGCTCCTTATTTATTTATTTATGAGTATGGAGCAGTAGGCCCCTCACTCTGGAAGGAACGGACAGGGGTTGTGGCCCTGGGCCCGGTCCAGGCGCGAATGGGCACAGCCAGGCTTGCCTTTGGCGCTCCTTCGGAGCGCCCACTGGATGCATCTGCTGCGCGTCCGCTCCGGCATCCTGATTAAATATTGGATGCAGCAGGAACTGGCGCTCAGGCACCGAATGCCCCTAATGACACAGAAGTAGAATCAGCTTCCGGTCTGAAATGCCCTCCACGCAATCGGCACATGCTGCGGCGTGACAGGGATAGGACCAGAATACAAAGGGTGCTGCTGGAATGCCCACTAAAAGTCTATAAGACTAGTGATGGTAAGCACTGCTCATTAAAAAATCTACTAAGAATTTTATTTGTTAAAAAGTTTCCAAAATGAAAAAAGTAAAATGCGCCAGTAGTACAGAGAATATTTTTAAAATGTGCAGTATGTATCAAATGGCGCCAAACCTACTGCTGGTGTCTACGTGTCTGCTCCGGCATCCTGATTAGATACAGGATGCCGCAAGAACTGGTGTACAGGCACCGGATGCCCCTAATGACCCAGAAGAAGAATCAAACAGTTTCCGGTCAGAAACGCCCTCTGCGCAATCGGCACAAGCCGCAGCGGAACAGAGCTATGACCAGAACACAAAGGGTGCGGCTGTAATGCTTAATAAAAGTCCATAAGACTAGTGATGGTAAGCACTGCTAATTAAAAATCTACTATGAATTTTATTTGTTAAAAAGCTTTCCATAATGAAAAAAGTCAAATGTGCCAGTAGTACAGAGAATATTTAAAAAAATACGCAATATGTATCAAATGGAGGCAAACCTACTGCTGGTGTCTGTGTGTCCACTCCGGCATCCTGATTAAATACTGAATGCAGCAAGGAAACATTAGAGACTTTCAACACAAAGTTTCTTCCTGATCCAAATGTGGCTTTAATTATCACACAATTATATTCGAAACATTCCAAAAGAATCATATAAAAAAATTCCTGAAAGTGAAACACACTGATATATATATATAAAATAAAAAAAAAGTAAAGTACTGTGTGGGGAACGTCTCTGAAATGATAAAAGAACAAAGCAAATCCCCCCACATTTTAAATAATGCCTGAAATTACATTTTTAATAAATGCCTTAGTAAAAAAAAAATTATTGTTGGATACTGAAATCATAATGTTCCATGAAATATAATTGCTAAAGGGTTGGATAGAATTCCAGGGATGGGAAACAGGTGAAGAGCTGAGCCCCTCCCCCTTGCTCAGTTACTTGGCAGTCAGCCTTGTCAGGTATCCAAATAAAGTGTAGAGTCCTCCATCATGTGCCATGTCGGACACCAATCAACACTGGATGGTGTCAGAAAAGGAAGATTCTTTTACACAGTGCAAAGTAATAAGGGTAAATACTAGCCCCGAAAGAGACATTTTCAAGCCCCTACCCACCAAACCTCCTCTGTTCTCCACACAGAAGAGTCGAGTCCCAAAAAAGAAGTTTCCAACACCTCAAATATCTGTTTCTGGCCTTCTGCGAGATAAAATAGTTACTTAACATTCCTAACGATGTGACATCTCGAGAGATGATGTGGTACCCAGGAGATCATTCGTGCCTGTTCTCCAGCATTTTCAGCACTCCCTCACCCCTCTGTGGTCTTTCAAGCTGGGCCGAGACATGGATTCTTGCAGCAAAAGTGCAATTTCTGACCACCTCCTTTAAAAAGTGCTGATATCTGCAATGACAAAAAGTGCTCTGAACGTTGAACTACGTTGTAACTCAATTTTGTTTTGGTAGCGTGTATGCTTTACTGTTGTGTGAATCTCGTTCTAAAATGTGTCAAGATGCTCTTTGTTATGAGGCTTGGTAAACGAAGAACTGAACAAGTCTCTTATTGCACAAGATCACACAGAGTGCCCGCATATGGATATTGCAGTGTCTGGGATTCCTTTACCCGACAGCGAGAAACAAAGCAAAATAATAAGGATGCCAGGTGTTGAAAGAGAGGGTTGGAAAAAGGATATGTGTGCGGTGTGGGTAGCTAGTCTGGGCCTTGTTAATATATTGCATGAGCCAAGAAACCATCTGCCTTTCCCGTTAGCTCCCATTCATCTGCGACTGGAGTGCACACGCCTGGGTCTGCATACGAATATGTGGAAACTATTACTCTGTTCGCTAACCGAGAGTCAGAAACTAGCTTCTTTCTTGAGAATCAAAGAGGGATCCCATTGCAGGTATTGGAGGCCCCTCACTGTAGTAACTCAGAAGAATGCAGGTGACTCCAGAGAATGGTGCCTTGCCCCTTTTCTATGCAGTGATGAAAGGGGACAAGCCTTTATCCACGGTTTGGGACAACAGGAGGCAGAGTTTGCTACAGTAGGTTCTTAGCCCAGAATGTGTCCTTAAAACACTGCTGTCAGACCAGTGTGCCTCTAATGATTCCAGGGCTTATCCAGTCTCGGTCTGGGTAACACACAGAAAACTGTACTCTCAGAAGGCACACAAGATGAGACATTCCATGGCCCTGGATCTTCTCATGAAAGACAGCCACAATACCCTTCTTTGCTGAGACCTGAGACTTTAAGCTAAAGGTGCCCATTTAGCCAATGTATGTTGATTATACTTTGCTGTTGTTACTTGGCACGTATATCTACCATTCAGTCCTTGCCTTTTGCCACATGTCTGTGTGGTAAGTTCCCTGTATGTGTTTCTTATTGGCAGGCTTTGTGGTAGACCCTGATGACCTTAACTGTACACACCTGAGAAAGACACAGTGCATTATTCTGCGGAAAGTGCTCGTTTCCACCCCGGGAAGGCTTAGCTCAGGTAGAAGCGCTATTAGAACTCTTGAGGCTGTGCACCAGTGGCTCACCCAAAAACATGTCTGCCCTACTAACCTTTAGAAGCCAAGTGTCATTTTCATTATCACAATACCTGTCATTTCCATGCTTTCTCCCTGGAGTGCAATTTCGGGTTCCCCTGCAGTGAGATTTCTGGCCCTCCACACATTGCATAGCCTACACCCGAAAGTCATGGATCCAGACAGACTACGTCAGAAGGCAGCCCTGGCTACACCGAGGGCATCAGTGTTGCACTCTGAGAATAAGAAACTCAACATGGCAAGCTGGAGTGCGTCATAGGTAGGGTTGGACTTGGCTCTAAAAGAATCATGAAATATTCACCAACTAGGAGGTCTGGGACAGAAGGAAGCAACATTATTTCCTTCAATCAGCAGGTTATATATACTTAAAAAAATACTATATAGATTACTCAGTGCTGCTTGTGTGAAAGGATGGATATGGCCTCTGAGCCCTGAAAGCACCACTATGCCCTCTGGCTTCCAGGGTGTACCATTGCCCCATGTGGCCATACAACCCTGAGCTGAGTGGCTGCCTCCTTCTGCTGAGGGCTGTGGGGCACCCCTGGTCTGCATCCTCGTTCTAGTTGGACATTCTAAACCCAGCTGCCTTGCTCAGTTATTAGTTGGGGTCGGGGGCAAGTATCTGTTTTCCTCTGCAAACCCCCTCTGCTGATTTTGGTAGGGCTCCAGGTGTAGTTTAAACAGCTACACGAGTAAGAGAAACAAAACAAGCACTCAAGTCAATACCCTGCTCTCACAGCATGATGCCTGACTGCATCATGTTGAACATGACTGTGTCTCATCTTACTCAGTGGGGCAGTGACTGATGTAGCAGGGAAGAGTTTCATAGTGGTCACTAAACAGAAAAGCATGGGGCTGTAGTGGAGATGAGACTGGTGCAATACAGCTGGACTAGGGCTACAGCGCGCTACACAGCCATAGAGGAGAACAGGGCTTGACACGGTGGGCCAAGGTGTTTCAGGGTGTGTAACTGCGCAGCCAAGCAGAGGCAGGCAGCACAGCAGGCAATCTTCCAGTTGGGCACAGAGCTATGAAGCGGAGCCTCGAGACATGCAGCAGGCAAGGGGCTTGATAGGAAGGTACCATAGATGGGTAGGGAGGCCGAGTGGGGCAGGACAGTATTGCAGAGGTTGGAGAAGCACAGTAGATTAAAGGGCTTCATACACTGGGGCGACGGTCATCTCAGGGCACAGAATCCTGTAGCAGAGCAGATACGTCTACAACAGAACTGAGTTGTAGAGCTGAACAGTCATTCAGTTGCAGAGCGCGTGTGATGGAACAGCAAGTTGCACAAGCAGGGGAGGTATACAACAGAGTATCATAGGACAGAATGGATACCTCCATGGTAAGGAGTCCTTTGGAAGGGTGGGCAGATGGACAGGTCTGCAGGAAGTGGTGCGGTATGGTCGTGCTGGTATAGTAGGGCATGAGTTGTACAGATGGGCAAGGAGCCATACAGAAGGGCAAGGCCTCATACAACGCGGCAAGTTGTACAGAGTATCAGGAAGCTGAGCTTTAGTCTGTGGTGTCGGTGACCCAGATTTCCTGGACCCTGCTGGCGACCTTCCAATGGTGGTCCCCAATGAGGGGAGTGCAGTTCAATGAAGAAAGTTCTTTCGAGCAATTGGCAAATAATTCAAGTTGAAAAAAACGACCCTACAACACTTGGCAAAGAGAAGAAGGTAGATAAAGGGTCAGGTTTTCCACTTCTAGGGACCACTTGTGTGCTATCGATCCCAGGTCGACAGAGCCTGGGCGTGGAAGGCCGTGGGGAGCACCCAAAAAGGAGGACAGCAGTCTCGCCAGTGCTACACAAATGCCTCGTGATTGGGCGAGCCATTGATTTTCTGGAAGAGCTTGGCATCCTCGCTCTTCTGCTTCCTCTGCCGCTCCAGGCGCCGGCGGTAGCAGATGAGGTACAGTGGCAGGCAGAATCCCAGCAAACTCAGTCCCAGCAGACCCACGTTCACCTGCAGGGAAGAAGGCATCACAATGAAGGAAGGGACAGAAGACGACCACACAGAGAGCAGATGGGAAGAATGGGCAATAAAAGCCAGAAGTGGCATGGGAGCATTACAGGATGGAGCAGAAAGGCAGAGTATCAGGGACAGGATGAGCGCAGAAAGTGGGTGATTTCTGATGAAGGGAAAGTTGAGAAAGAGGGAATGGGTTGATTAAGCAATGTGCGGGGAATGCAGGGAGGGAGGCTGGAAAAAAAGGAACAGCTGGGGGCATCATATAAGCACAGATTTGTAGCTATAATCCATACCCCTTGTTGATAGCCTTTGCCCTTTTGCACCCACCCACATCATTCTTTACAAAAAGAGAACTTCTAGGGCAACGGGTCTTAACCTGGGGCCCAGACACCTACTGTGGCCTCCTCAACTGTTTAATAAAGTATTTATATATAAAAAAGCAAAATGTCTCTGTAAATGTTTAGCAATTGTGACCTGGAGGCTACAAATAAAGTTGGTATCCTTAGCTTGATTCAATAAAGCTGCCCTACTAAAGCAAGCAGAATCCAGTGTAGGCGACATATGGCCTTATTTGACGCACAGGTATGTTCCGACCAAAGAGGAGCACATATTAGGAGCAAAAAACGGAAGCAAAATAATGTGCTCGAGTTTAGCATATTGCTATGTCTCTGAGAAATAAAACTAAAAGAAAAGCTAGGAACTTCTCCTTAAATTTCGATTTATTCTATATTTTTCTTTGAGTTAAATAAAATATTTCATATTTTGTAAATCTGTTTTATGTAAACTTGTTTTTATATTTTTGTGTGAGGTTTTGAGATCCAAATCGTGCAAATTGTCTCAGCTTGGTCTCCAGCTTCCAGCAGTGATTCAATGTGGATCCCTAAAAGCCAAAAGGTTAAGAACCGCTGGTCATAGATAGGAAAATAGATTTTTTCAATTCCCTTTCTTAAGCTTACATTCTCACCACCAAACTGAGGGTCTGATTTAAATGTTGGTGGGAGGGAATTGTGTTGCAACATCGACGGAGTTCCCTCCCTGCTAACATGATGGCCAGCCCAGCTATTTAGAATCGAGCAGATGTGGGTTTACCGAAGGCAGGGACTTCTATCTCTGCCATAGCCAACCCCTCTGCCATGGCCTGATGGAGTAAGGGCCGTCGGAGGCGTGGCTTTATGTCCGCTCTTCTAATTAAGATGGACGGGCATTCAGTCAATTTTCAATGCCCGTCACTGCCACGTAAAACCTGGCGGTCAGGGCCCCTACAGGTTGGGGTGAAAGGAGCAGGTGGCAGTGTTCTGATTTCAAAATAAAAATCCTGCTTTCATATTTGAAAGTTGGCCCTATGGCTCTGTCCTGTTGATGGAGCGGTCTGTCAAACTTACAAACACATTGGCAGTAGCCACTGTGACGGTGGTCGCTGTCAATGCTAGAAATGTCTACTGGGCCAGTGGACATTTCTGAATTTGGCAGGCAGCTCCCCCGTCAGGGCAACTGAATAATTGATTCCATTGCCCTGATGAAAAAAGGATTGCCCGCCAATATATCAACTGGCTCTCAGTCTCTCAGAAACTTCCATAAACATGGAGCCACCTAGCTGCCATCCTTACCCTGGCTTTCTCCAGCACCATTCCTACCTACCTACACTAAGTCGCTTCAAGCACCTTTCCATAGCCAGGGGCATGAACTGTGAGGGGTCGAGTGGGAGCCCATAGGACTGTTAGCATTGTGGAGGACATATTTTGATCCCTGCATTTTTGTCCTTGTAGTGCAGTGCAGGCCTGCGGGCAATCTGGACATATAATTGGAATAGAAATAATGTGCTTGATTTTCCCTTACCCGCGCGCAAACGGAAGTGCAAGGTTGCAAAACTTGAAAAAGACATTTTAATGAAGTGCCTAAAAACACTCCCTTGCTGCTTAAAATATAAGTGCTTTAGTATACCTATGGAGGTGGCCATGTTATGCATACCGTTCTTGTGCTTTCATAAAGTGTTGCAGTTCCGCATTAAAGCAAAATGTTATACGGTAAGCACCTGTTCATAGCGTGTAATGCTGTAGATTCACATGCTCTGCAGACTACTGCCATCTACTGTTGAGCTCGCGTGTTTAAGTTGTTTTTCTTCAAAGAAAGGCTTTCAAGTCACAGGATGCACTGTGAGTCCAGCCTTAAAAGGCAATGCGAATGGGAGGCACCACGTTAGTTTTTCTCGCAGTGGGTGGGAGTAAGTACGGAGAGGCTAATGAACATAGTATGGTGCACCAAGTGTTTTGTGGAAGTACGTTGAAAAAGAAGGGATGTGCCAACTAAGCCACACGCTTCTGAGAAGGATGAGTGCCTGTGAATCTACAGTACAACATGCTACTAACACATGCTTACAGCATAAGTAACATTTTCTGTTCATAGCAGGTGTTCCTGTAAATACACATGGCCTGCATAGGCTACAGGTGATGACTAGTGTGTGGATGATGCAGATATCTGACATTACCTTCTTAGGACTGTCTGGCCAACTACACCCTATGGCAGGCGAAATTGTCCACACAATCATTTTGGTGAAAGCATGTTGGGTTGACCAAGTAGCTAACTGACAGATGCCAGCTAGAAGGGTAGTGCCAAGGAGGCCTGGGTTGCTACTTTCTGGCGTGTATAATATGCCCTGGTGGTAACAGGGAGGGCTCTTTTGCCTTGATGATAGCAGATCTTGATGCACTTGACTATCCATCTGGTAATACCAGCCTTGGAAATCGTCTGGCCTTTGTGAGGTTTTGCAAAGGCTTCAAATAACTGGCTGGACCTGTGGAAGGGCTTGGTCTTGTTGATACGAGAGCCCATTTAGTATCTAGGGTGTGAAGGGCTCTCTCTGCTACAGAGACTACTCGAGGGAAAAGACTGGCAGCTCTATATTCTGGTAGAGGGGGAAAGGAGAAAGCACTCTGGAAAGGAACTTTGGGTTGTTTTTGAGAAAACCCCTTTCTTTTGCTTCTAATTGGAAGGTTTTTGGAGTGCTAGGGCATGCAACTCACTGATGCACCTGAAAGATGTTATGGCTAAGAAGAAAGCTACATTCCAGGAGAGAAACTGTAAGGGGCAGGAATGCAAGGGCTCAAAGAGGGGAACAGGTTAAGGTTAATTACAGGGCACTGGGCTTTCTGGGAGGGACAACCCTTTTGAGATCTCCCATGCAGTTCTTATTACTGGGATACGAAAGAAGGTGGAGTGTTCCCTGTTATGCCTGAATTAGCCCATACCTGCTAGGTGAAGACATACAGAAGTGTAGGCAAAGCCTCACTTATGCTGATAGAGAAGATAACAAATAATATCCTGGACACCAGGTTTGAGAGGGTCAAGGTGATTGGAGATGCAGTAATGGACTAACCTCTTCTATTTGCAGCACAGCGGGTCCACATGGTAGGGCTAGGGTATTCTTGTGAGAAGTGTAAGTAGACCTCAGGTGCAAGATTTCTAGATTTAGCTGCCTTGGGTCTGATCTGGCCTTGTTAGAGGGTACGATCTACTGGGGATCTTCTTGTGAGCGCTGATGGACATCTAAAGGAATGTTAAGTATCAGGGCTGTCTGGCCCACATGGGGGCTACCAGGAAAAGTGTTAAAAAGAGATGTTTGCCCCAACTTCTGAACCACATGTGGGAAGAGTAGGAGAGGCAAAAAAGCGAAGGCAAAGATCCCTGACCAGTTGATTCAAAGTGCATTGCTCAGGGACTGTGTGTGTAGGTACCCGGAGGTGAAGCTAGGGATTTTGCGTATCCGGGAGTGGCGGACAGTTATATCTGTGGGGTGCCCAAGTCCTTGAAGTACTCGAGTTGGACTTGCGTGAACTTGTTGATATGTCTTGATAAGCAGCTCTACAAGGCCCTAGCGGGAAGCCAAGTGCAGGGTCTCCTGTGTTTGAGGAGGACGGCGGACTGGGTGCCACCATGCCTCTGAAGGGGATACATGCGGATAAAGTCTGTCTTGATCAGAACTACTTTGCCCTGAATGACTTGAAGGAAGGCCTTGAGAGAAAGGTGTATGGCTAGTAGCTCAAGATAGTTGATTTGGGGCCACTGATGAAGGGTGGCTCAGGTTCCCTGTATTTTCATATTTATTTATTTATTTATTTTTAAAGTTTTATATAGCGCGAACAAGATCCTTGCAGATATCAGAGCGCTTTACAGAAACAGTAGGTGGGGTAGATGGTCAAGACGTACCCCCCACTGACAAGAGAGGCGTCTGTGGTAATGGTGACTCGTGGAATGGGGTCTGAGAAAGGCCTGCCCTGCATCATGCTGTCACTGTTCCATGTCTGCAGTGAGCAATGTACGCTGGCATTTACCAGTACTAGATCCTCCCAATGACCCTTTGCTTGTTATCATTAATCCAACAGGCATTCCTGTAGTGGGCGCATGTGGAACCAGGCATGAGCGATGCAGAAGTGATCCCTAGGAGGCGCATGAAAGTTATAACTGTGAGTTAAGTATTGGGCTGAAAAAGAGGTACGCGCTACTGGAATGCCAACATCCTCTCATCCTCTACTGGCTGGGGTAGGCTTTGACTGTGACTACACTGACTAACCCCAGAAAGGGTTGAACCGGGACGAGTTGTACAGGAGATGTTGTGGCATTTATAGTGAAACCCAGGCCGTGAAGCATGGAGATTGCAGCTTGGGTATGGGCAAGGCAAAGTTCTTTGCCTGCATGCCTGCACTCTTGATCAGCCAATTGTAGCGGCAGGGGAAGCCCTGGATGCTCCCACTCCTTAAATTGGCACCCACCACTGCTAGGCATTTTGGTAAGACTCCTGGAGTTGTGCTAACACCAAAGGGAAGCACTTTGATTTGGTAATGATTGCCACTTACCACAAAGAGGAGGCAGTGCCGGTGGCCGTGACGGATGGAAATGTGAAAGGAGACATCCTTCAGGTCTAGTGCTGATGGCCGAGAGGCATCAACATCCTTTGTGTCCTTTTTTGCATCTGAGGGCTTCGTTCAGTGCCAACCGGCGCACAAAGGTGATGGGGGGCCTGCAGGCTGTGATGCTTTGTGCATGTGGCTTGATGCTCAACTCTCATGGGAGCGGTGCTCTGCCTCAGTTTGAGGCTGATTGGGAGGCTTGAAGTGGGTGACGGAGCCAACCTACTTTCGATGGAGGTCTTCATTCGCAGGCAGCTGGTCTTGGAGGTCAGGGAAACCCTTCTTCCTCTGTGTCAGAGCCATTGGAAAAGACTGCCTCTAGGTTGGACGAGAGATGGTGGGGTAAGATGACCAAGGGCCAGCGTCCTCACCATCCGCAGTGCAAAAGGGGTCCTGTTTGCTAAACATGGCGGGCATTTCAACCACAAGCTGATGGTGGAGTTGTTCTTTTACCTGCAGTAGAGGCAAGCTTCACATGGGCAGAGTGTGGGAGAGGTAGAGGCGACAAATGTAATAGTGACCAGACCAAAGATACTTTGCTTCTCACCTGAGGCAGTACTGTAAAGACGACTGACTTTTCCATTGCCTTTTAGGGATTTGCATTCTCCGGTGTCGGAGTTGATGACATGAAGGGACATGTGGGTCATGGCTTTTGGGCAGTCGATCAGTCACGTTGGTCTTGGGATAGAGTCACGGCGAAGACAAATGCATACAACCAAGGTTTATCCGAGTATAGGTGTCAATAGTTCACCATGCACGCCAGCAGAAACAATAAGAACACATCATGTCTCTGAGCCCTGTCAGTACACATCTGAACCCGATGGCAACATTCAATCAATCAATCAATCAGTGACACTTATAAAGCGCGCTACATACCCGTGGGGTCTCAAGGCGCTGGGGGGGGGGGAGCCGCTACTGCTCGAACAGCCAGGTCTTCAGCTTCTTCCTGAAGGAGAGGTGGTCTTGGGTCAGGCGCAGGTCGGTCGGGAGGGAGTTCCAGGTCTTGGCGGCCAGGTGGGAGAAGGACCTTCCTCCTGTAGTCGCTCTTCGGATGCGGGGGACGGCGGCGAGGGCGTGGTTGGCTGATCGGAGGTGGCGTTTGGGAGCGTAGAAGTTGACTCGGCTGTTGAGGTAGCTCGGGCCTTGGTCGTGTAGGGCTTTGTGTGCGTGGGTGAGGAGGCGGAAGGTGATTCTTTTGTTGACGGGGAGCCAGTGAAGGTCTCGCAGATGTCCGGAGATGTGGCTGGTTCGTGGGATGTCGAGGATGAGTCTGGCTGAGGCGTTCTGGATCCGCTGGAGTCTCTTCTGGAGCTTGGCGGTGGTCCCGGCGTAGAGGGCGTTGCCGTAGTCCAGTCGGCTGGTGACGAGGGCCTGGGTGACGGTCTTCCTGGTCTCGGTGGGGATCCACCAGAAGATCTTCCGTAGCATGCGTAGGATGTTGAAGCATGCCGAGGAGACGTTGTTGACTTGCCTGGTCATGGAGAGGGAGGAGTCCAGGATGAAGCCCAGGTTGCGTGCATGGTCTGTCGGTTTGGGTGCGGTGCCCAGGGCGGGAGGCCACCAGGAGTCGTCCCAGGCGGAGGGAGAGGGGCCCAGGATGAGGACCTCCGTCTTGTCCGAGTTCAGTTTCAGGCGGCTGGTCGTCATCCACTCGGCTACCTCTTTCATCCCTTCGTGCAGGTTGGCTCTGGCGGCGGCGGGGTCGTTGGTCAGGGAGAGGATCAGCTGGGTGTCGTCGGCGTAGGAGATTATGCTGAGGTTGTGTTTGCGTACGATGGCCGCGAGGGGGCTCATGTAGACGTTGAAGAGGGTGGGGCTCAGAGATGATCCTTGGGGGACGCCGCAGATGACTTCGGTGGCCTCTGACTTGTACGGTGGTAGGCGGACTCTCTGTGTTCTCCCGTCGAGGAAGGAGGTGATCCACTCCAGCGCCTTGTCCTGGATTCCGACGTTGCTGAGGCGCTGCACTAGGGTGCGGTGGCAGACCGTGTCGAATGCCGCGGAGAGGTCTAGGAGGATGAGGGCCGCTGTTTCTCCATTGTCCATCAGGGCTCGGATGTCGTCGGTGGCGGCGATGAGGGCGGTCTCGGTGCTGTGGTTGGCTCGGAAGCCGGACTGTGAGGGGTCGAGGGATCCGTTCGTCTCGAGGAAAGCGGCCATCTGCTTGTTGACGGTCTTCTCGATGACTTTGGCTGGAAACGGGAGGAGCGAGATGGGGCGGTAGTTCTTGAGGTCGGTGGGGTCCGCTGTTGGTTTCTTGAGTAGGGCGCTGAGTTCGGCGTGTTTCCAGCTCTCGGGGAAGATGGTGGTGTCGAGGGATGTGTTGATGATGTCTCGCAGGTGGGGTGCGATGACAGCGTCGGCTTTGTTGAAGACGTGGTGAGGGCAGGGGTCGGTCGGTGATCCGGAGTGGATGGAGTTCATCGTGCGGATGGTGTCTTCGGTGCTGATCGGGGTCCAGGCGTGGAGGGTGGTGGTGGGGGGTGGTTGTTCGGTCATGGTGTGCGTTGGTTGGTTGTTGAAGCTGTTGTGTATGTCCGCGATCTTGTTGTGGAAGTATGAAGCCAGGGAGTTGCAGAGGTCTTGCGATGGGGTGATGTCGTTGTTTCCTGCGCTGGGGTTGGAAAGCTCTTTGACGATGTTGAAGAGTTCCTTGCAGTTGTGTGCGTTGTTGTCCAACCGGTCCTTGAATGCTGTTTTCTTGGCGGCGCGGATCAGCTGGTGGTGTTTCCGGGTGGCAAGTTTGAAGGAGGTCCTGTTGTCCGGTGTCGGTTCCCTTCTCCAGACTTTCTCGAGGGCTCGGCAGTTCTTCTTGGAGCTCTTGAGTTCGTCGGTGAACCATGGGGCTTTCTTGCTGCCGGGTCTGCTGGGCGGGGTCCTCAGTGGGGCGAGTTCGTCCGCGCAGTTGCTGATCCACTTCGTGAGGTTGTCGGCGGCCTGGCTGGGGTTCGCTGAGCTGGCAGGAGGGTGCTGGCTCAGGGAGGTGGCGAGCTGGTCTGCTGTGATCTTGTTCCAGCTTCTGCGGGCGGTCTGTTGCTGGTGGTGGTGGGTCGTTGTTTTCTTGAAGGTGAAGTGGACGCAGCTGTGGTCCGTCCATTGAAGCTCTGTGGTGTGGCTGAAGTTGATGTCCTTGCTGGATGAGAAGACAGCGTCGAGTGTGTGTCCGGCGAGGTGGGTGGGGGTGGACACCAGTTGCTTGAGTCCCAGGTTGGTGAGGTTGTCGAGCAGGGTGCTGGTGTTGCGGTCGTTGTTGTTCTCCAGATGGAAGTTGAGGTCTCCCAGGAGGATGTAGTCAGCGGAGGGGAGGGCATGTGGGCTGACGAAGTCGGCGATGTCCTCGCTGAATTGTGTGCGTGGTCCAGGGGGTCGGTAGATCAGGGTGCCTCTGAGGGTGGAGTGTCCATGCACATTGCCTACCGAGGATGGAGTCACAGTGCATCTCACAACTCGAAAGCCGTTCTTCGAAGAAAAACAACTTGCAAACATCTGAGCGTAAAACTAGATGGCAGAAGTATGCAGAGAATGTGTATCCGCAGTAACACATATCACGAAACATAAAGTTCCTCAATAATTTATTGCCAAATACAAAACATAAGTTGGGAGAAAGCATTGCCAAGGCAAAGGAAGGCAAAGCATAGGACAAAGAAAGGTATTGCAGGCTTTAATCTTCATGTGTTTTCTATCCAGCGAAAATACAGTCATTGCATAAAACACAGTGGGCTGCTGCATCACTATTTCCATACAGTGATCCATGTCAAATCAGGCCTGAGTCTCTTCTCACATCAGTTACTATTAAATCCTTATTTTTATATATTAGTCAATCACTAGAACCGTTCGTTTATACACTCTCCCGCAAATCTCCATTGCCTACGGAGTGTCACTGTGCACCTCCTTACACAAAAGGTTTTCCAGTGAGTCTCCCTCACTAGAATGGGTTCCTGCCTAAAGACTTGTCCAGCATCCTTCTTTACCCAAAGATCTTCCAGTGCCCTTTGTAATTCAGAGAATATTTCACCTCTCTCCCTTATCCAGGGACACACCTTTTGCACTTTTTAGCCCTGGATCACTCTGAGAAACCATAGTTCTCACGAGTACCGGCAATCCTTGATTTTACCTGTGGCCGAGGACCACCAGAATAAAATTGTTTCCGGTACCTTGAGCCACATTTTACCCTCACCCACACTTTCTACTCCTTTCTGGCCCCTCACCCACACTTCACCATAAGGCAGTTGGATAAAAGATCTCCGATAAAGAGCCCCTCTTTGAGGTGAGCCCGTTGGACATTGCACCGCCTGCTCAACGAGGAGCATTGCCGATGATGAAGCATGACACTCGCAAGGGTGTGTGAGGCCAATATATCCAACAAATTGGATACCCAGGGGTGGTCCTCCAATTGAGCACTAGCCCCCCCCCCTCTTCCTAGTGACCGTTTCCCTCCCTTCCTCCTCCTCTCCTTCCCTTCATCCAGGAACAGCCCAGTCATCTTCTTGTTGTCTCCATACTTGGGGCTACGACTGTGGCCGGACCTTCCATTCTCTTTCCTATGAATGGTAATCTCAGCCCCCCTACTGGATCGCAGTTGATCCCAACCTTCCCCTACTTGTTGTTACACTCTCCTTCAAGCACATTTCCTTACCAGTGCCCTTCCTACTTGGTGACTCTTCTGGTACCTTTCCATAGCAGTGTCTCTTTCAGAACTCTCCCTTATTTATGGAATCTCTCCTGAGCACCTTTCCTTATAAAGATACTATTCCAGCAAACTTTCCTACCCAGAGATTGTTCCAGCACTTTAACTTGCCCAAGGAATCCCTCTTCTGCAACTGTCCCATCACAGAGGCATGTTCGGTACCCTACCTTCTCCAGGGCTTCGCTCTCAAGCACCTTTCCTTACCAGGATACCCTTACAGCAGCCTTCCTTACCCAGTGGCTCTTCCATACCCAGATTCGCATCCAGCCTCTCTCTTGCCCAAGGAATCTTTTTTGAGCACGTTTCTTTGCCCAGAGACTATTCTAGCACCCCCCCTTCGCCCAGGGAATCTTTCTTGAGCATCTTTCCTTACTAAGGATTTCCCCTGACTCTTTCTTACCCAGAGAGGGTCTCCTTCTAGTGGCCCCATCATGGCCAAGAACAATGGCTGTTGTATAAGGGCGAAGAGAGCACTTATGAGAGACTGAAGTCCTGTCAGGCTTCCAAACTGCGTCGAGGGATACCTGGAAGAGAAAAATTGGATTAGCACCTGAACAGCAACTTGCTTTCAAACCTCAAGGAAGGACATTGCTATCCTTCCTAAAAACACATCCAGACCATTTTCCTCGGTAGAGGCAGATCACGGTCTCCCATAACATACTCCATTCACCCCTCTTACCAGAAAGAGCACACCTTATCTCAAAGCACTTCACTCCAGGTAGACACTTCACCAGGTATCCCAAAATATTGTCAACCCCCTTTACAGATACTGCACAACATATGCTAAAACAGCATTCATCAATATTTATATGAAGTTCTTTCTCTAAAGAAATTAATTTCATGTGTGTCATTATTTCTTTGATGTGACCTAGCAGTCCAGCAAAGTCGGAGTCCATTGCTAAGAGGCTGTGACAATGGGTCCTTTTGTGTTCTCCCCAATCTCGGTTGATCTGGTTCCCAGATTTAAGGAATAGGCGCCCCCCCCCCCCCCCACTCACCCGGTCCAACACTACCGCTAGATCATTCTAATTTCCCTGTAAATGAGTGCAGATCACCCAACGATTCCTACAGCTGGCGCATCCTCAGCAGTGCTCCCGGCCCACAGTGATATGCCTGATGCAGTGATGCCAAAAGCAGAGTCATTGCCGAAGTTTCAAAGAAAGTGATGGCTGCAAGTATGGAAATAATCCACTTTGAAGTGACTTTCATGTCATTGGAAAATAAATCCATCTTCCTTACAGGTGTCATGTTAATATTCTGGAAGGCACACACTTTCGTAGTGGGACTGACTTTTCTGTTGTTCAAGGTTAGGAGAGTTTGAGGTCAGCCTGGCCCTTTCGTCTTTCCATGATTACTGCTTCAGAGAAGCTGTTGACAGACAGCCAGGTGCAGAAACCTCCCTCTTCATTGTGCTCATGTTGTGGGTGACATTGTTTTGGGTCAGTCCCAGTGCTACCTGCTATGAGTAGCATCACATTACACAAAGGCCGCATCTGGAGAACAGCCTAAAAGGACACTTGAAAAAATGAACCTCCCCAAGCCGGTTCAGAGGTTTGAGAAAGTGAAGCAACATCCCCTGTTTAGCAAGTGTGTTTAAAGGTGGGACGTGAACCACCCCACCTTGTTTGACTTTCAGGTTTTTAATAACCAAGAAATTAATTGCTCTGCAGAGTACTCAGAGGACTGCTGTGTAATCGGGGCTGGAGTCTGACGGACACTCTTCCAGGGGTAAGGGGGCATTGTCTGAGGTCTACACTTCCTGCTAGAGGAGCTGAAGTTATACCTAGTGCCTAGATGCCTGCCTGCTGAGAGTGGGAAGGAGTCTAGAAGACCAGTGTGTTTCCAGTCAAAGCTGGACCCAGAGAAAGCAAATGGTTGTAGACCTACGATGAGACTTCCTGGGGTCTCATTGTTACTCTGTGTGTTGGTTGGTTGTTGAGTACTGACCTTGTACCCTCTGCACTAGGGATGTACTGGGCCCAGTGTGCAGATAGTAGGACGGGCTCCAGTAGTCACCAGTGACAAACGGTCTCAAACACCACTGTTTAGGACCGGTTCTGATCTTTCCTGTGCCACCCAGCACTCGCCCCTCCCCCAAGCCCCATAATGGGTCAGACAGCAGGTCAATAAAAATGCCAAGAGTGGCACAGCTTTCCAAGCCATGCAGAGGACTCATGGCAAACCCCTTCTTTTGTTATGGCTGTTGAAAATTCCTCACCGGGGAGCCTCCTTGAGGGTTTTGGCATCAGCTCTTTTCGGGCTTTGGAAACAGGCAAAAATGTTTATGTCTAACTCAACAAATCTCTATTTTTAACTGGGAATATTTTTTTTAAGTTTTGGCATGCTCAAGCATCTCACCAAAAACATTCTCAGAGAAGGACATCTTCCCAAAGCAATGTTACACATCTGTGGTACTCTTCAGATCACAATAAGGTAATCTACTACCGTGTGCTGGGAGCCTTGAGAGGGAAAATCTGCTCTTTATTTGGCACCTCACTTCTAGAATTGTTCCGAGTTATGATGGTCATGTTAAATGAAAGTCTACGACTGGAAACAAGGGGTACTCCAGACATGGCGTCAACCGCTAGGCCTACAGATGCCATAGAAGGGGCCTTTTTAATGACATCTTCAAGTTGACGTTCACCAAATATATTGATTTTCGGTCTTTCGAGGACTATTTCCAATACAGCTACTAGATGGCAGGCTAATGCGACAGGCCTGAACACTCCCAGCAAGACCCCAAAGCCCTCGCCAAAAAACAACATATCAGAGGGAGAGCCCCCCAACCTGGGCCTAGGACGTCCATACGGGGAGCGACAGTAGACCAGCTTCTAGCCTGGAACTTGAGGTACAGCGAATATTTTCCCATTCATGCTGTGTGAGACATTGCTAGAGCATTAAATTGCACTCTGGTGCTGGCAGGAGGCAGTGAATGTGTGCCACATCATAAAAATCTTGTTAGCTGCTCTGTGGTGCACCTGTAGCAGGCAGATGTCAATGCGGGGCAGACGATGCACAGGCCCTTTCAACATTACAACCCTGAAAGCCTGGTGGCCCAATACCCTTGACTAGTGAATGAAGAAATGCGTTGGAATGATCATGTTGTTAACACCACAGTGAAACCTACGTGCACGCTCCACGGCTGCCCTTTCTGGTGCGATCATACACGCGTAGCTCTAACATTCAGGACCTGAATCTCCACAATCCAATCATGGCTCACAATTAAGGACCGCTCCAAATCCACTCAACAACATGGATCCAGGCCGGGGTTTCTGCTTACAAATCAGTCATCAGGTGTGTTTGTACAAATGGTGTCATTGACGATTATGAAGACTGATTTGTAACATGAAATCCCCGGCCTGGAAACATCTGGTGTGTAGTGAGCTGTCTCGTCCGTAGTTAGTGTGCATTAACATTACCAGATTTTGTTTTCTGTAAAAAAAACAAAGCCAAACATTTAATGTTAGTAATGTTGAGATTTGCACCTATTTCTGTTTCGATTCTTTTAAAGGAATTAAAGGTGTTTATTTTGTAGGCATTTTGAATTAGAAAGAATGAGAACAGCAAGCTGGCTACAATATGAATTGACACTGCTCGCCTCCTCTTTTCATTTTCTGTGGATACATTAATTAGCAGATGAGAAGGGTCCCATAGAATGAAACATTTCAGTAGAACACTGAGGAAGATAAGAACTGCAGCACAACTCTGAAAGCGATGCCATATTACAGTCAGGCCACACAGTGATATTTACACATGCTACCGGAGCAAATGCATGTCCCTAAAATGGACTGGCTGGAGAAGGGCCAAACACTAATAGCAGATGAGACATTAACTTGGTGCAGCAGCTAAACCCTATTCCTCTTGCTTGGCCCTTGCATTTCTCTTTTTATGCACCAGTTAGAAAGTTTTCAATTCCGTACGCCGTATACAGCACCCTTCTGACATCTCCTGATAAACATTGTCATAACCATCTCCCATACTGAATTTCCTCGTCGCAGTAAATGACTATCAAGCAGCCAGTAATGTGTCCTGTGTACATTGACACAGAGATCGGGCTCCGCTAATGAGAAAGAGGAGATATGGGCACATTAGGAGTCTAGAAGGGAATGGAGGGAGGGTTATCACCGTCCATCCTCCATCACTAATAGCACGTGGGTAATAAGGACCAAGTCTTCAGGCTTCATCAACAGAAAATGTGAAGTCAAAGGAAATCTCTCCACATCAGGAAGGGGAGCCGAGGAAAGTTACACACAAGCAGAGCAAGTAAATGAGTTGGCGTATGAAGGAACTGGTAGCGAGGGGAACAGGCTCCACCAAACGTCCAGGAAACGTGTAAAGGGGTGACATCTCTCTCTACAAACACAGCATTTGGGGCAGAGAGCAAGGAGAGTTAGCTAGGCTCACTGATTGCCAATCAGTGAAAGGGGCAGAGAAAACGTAGGGCAAACAAATGTTGGAAATCAGCGTGTATATAGCAAATGGTGTTCTAGGAAATTCTGTAATCCCAGCCACAGGACTGAGAATCATTCCTCTCGTCTCACACCCAAGCATCCCAACACATCTATGTAAGGCATCTTATACTCCACATGCACCACCTCCCAGTGTGATCTAGACAATCAGTGACTTACACAGCTGCATAGAGACCTCCGACAGCAGAGTGGATAAATCCTCTCACAATGGTGTGCAAAATAAAGGAGAGAATCTGGAACAAAAGAAGGAAAGAGAGGAATGAAACCCTTTCTCCTAAAGGCCCTGGTCCACCACACAGAATTTGTCATGTCTGCATTTTTCCCATCTTCCCACTTGCTCTACCTCCCCTGTCCACCCTCCTCTGCACCTACACCTCCTTCTACCTCATCTAACGATCTGCTCCGCTCATCTTCCTCAACACACCTGTTCCCACTTGTTAGTGGTGCATGCAACCCTCTCTCTCCTCCATGACACTCGCTGCTCGTAGCAACCAGCTCTAGGGACTGCGGCTACTCCGGTCTGGGAAAGGGAAGGTCTCTTTGTTAATGCCTTCCCTCCTGTCCTTTGCCGACCACTCGTCTCTTCCCAGCCCATCAGTTGCACTCCAATACTTACTTATAATCTTACCCAATTCTATGCCTGCCTCTCAAGCACACAATGCAAAACATGAGCCATTCTGCAGCCGTCCATTCAGCAGTGCCATCCACCGCCAATGCCAATTCCCACCTCAGTCAATCCATCTCCAACCACCGACTATCCGCTAATATCTCCATACACTATATGTCCTGCGCCTCTCTGCTCATACCATGTACCCTGCACTCCTCGCCCTATGCTGACTCTGTACTTTTCAGACCTTCATCAGTCTTCCCAATCCATATCCCCTGCACCGTCCCCTCATAGCATATGCCCCGCACTCACTGCCTGCACCCACCTCCAGTGTAACCCTCACCTGTAAAGGCAGATTATTGACAAGACACGTGAATCCAAATCCCACCAGCAGGAGGTTGGTAAAAGCAAAAGCTCTGGTTGCGTTTGTGATCTTCTGGATTTGACGGTCTCTTCTTTTTGGTTTCTTGTCGCCACTAGGAATGGAAGTAAATTTAAACAGGCAGTGAGTTTTCAAAATAGAGTAGGGAGAAGCAAGCATTGTCCACCCGTGGGAAAGGGCGAGGGGCTGAGGACAAGTGGCACCATGACCATGTTAGGTATACTCCATCAGCTGCCATGGTTCCAATTCCTTGAACTCCCCCACTGACAGCCTCGCCCACCCAATGTTCCTCAGTGACATCACCCAGCGCATCCGTGAAATCTCCTCTCATTACGTATCATTCACAAGCTCCACAATGTCATTCCTTTATCTACGTTCCTTCTCCAACTGCATATTAAATGGCATCTCCAGCACTCTTCATTAAATCACCAGGCACATCACATCCTGAAGCACTCCAACCGGTCGTTCCAAAGACACGCCCTCTGACATCCCCCTGGCATCATCCCTCAGCCACCGAACGATTTTCTCCAGCTACCCAGTGGAACTCACTGTCATATCCTCAACATCCACTAAACCCCTCCCTCTGTAGCTCTGACAGGCTCTTAGTTTGAACTCTGACCCTATTCACATCTACATGACCTCAGCCCCTTCCCCTGCCCAAACCTTCCCCCTTGTATCCTCCTGGAACTCCTGGTCTCATTTCATCTCATCTCAATAGCGCTTGTGTTAACGTGAGCTAGCAGTACACCCGCGTCAACGTCTGGGACTCCTCCTGCATACTTCTGAACACAACATCTGTCCTATACTCCTTCTACTGTACCCACACTGAGTGGCATTCCCAGTGACAGGCCCATAAAGCTCCAGGAGTCCCTATGCATCCTCTGGCACCAGATGTGCAACCCGTCACCCTCCACCCGTGCCACTCTGTGTATTCCAAGATGAGTGGTCCAATGACCTCGCGCTCTGGTTCCACTCTATATCTAGTGTGCAAATCAGTGGCATGGTGAAAACATTTGGTATGCACAACTGTCTTTGCAGTTTCATGCCTGATACTCCTAGTCCACAGGCATTGGATAACTCCATCTACCCGAACATTAAAAGCGCCAATGCACGCACTACTCAAGAAATGTAAACAAGCATTTACAATGCAATGGTCTCGTCTTCTTAAAGTTAGAGCTATTGGACATTGCAAATGTCATTTTTTTCAGCATCCAACCTTACACGGTGTTTTGGGTCATCAATCTTCACCCCCTCCCCTCGACCATCTGAAGGCTCTGTTCTGGGCCCTCTCCTCTTCGCCCCCATAGCTTATCCATTAGACACTCATTACTTGATGTGCCGTTTCTCCTTTTCTTAATGATGGGATAGTGTAAACCCCCTGAGCTCTACAAAACCATAGTTATGATCCCTTTCCAAGCAAATATTAATCTCAAATGATCATCTCTCTGTGCCCTACTTCTCAAGTCCTCTTGTGGCCGTGTCACTAATTCTAAGGCAATGCAATTCCTTGATGGTATAACAGTCTTTTCTGAATAGCCCCCAAAAGTTACTTCCAAGGATCACGCAGAAACAACCTTCTCTAGCAGCACAGTATAGTCTGTGTACAGAAATTAGACCAGGGTAGTTTTCTACGTACGCTGTGGTGTCTTTATCATCTGGCTCTTCTGTGCCGTCCTCGCAGTCCTTTAGCTTCCAGTCCATGATGTACCCGATCACTGGGGCTGTGAGCAGGCAGAGCAGCTGCAGGACACCAAAGATGGAGGTGTACAAACTCACTGTGGAAAAGCCCATCGAGAAATCAATACAGCAAGAAACAAACTTTGTGAGGTTACATGAATGAGCCTCTACAACAGGTGCTCTATCTTAATGTTAGTGGAAAACCCTGTCTTCTCCAATATTTTGAAGGCCCTACTCTCCTGTCCCTTATAAGGGAAGGTTTCCCGTGCCCCTTTCTCCGTCTCTAACAGGCCCTTTTCCATAGACCCCATCACATGCATCTGCAGTCATGAAATGAAACCCGGGAACGGTACTTACCCTCTAAGCATTTATTTATAGTGTGTTGTGCTGTAGATTCACAATCTTTGCATATTCCTGCCATCTACAGCTAGGCTCAGACAGTACAAGTTGTTTTCTTTGAAGAAGCTTGGAGTCACAGAATATGGAATGACTCCTCCCTTTTTGCATTTTTTGGGATGGAGAATAGGTCGATGGAGGGGGTCCCACCAAAGAAAGTACCTGTGGAGGACTTGTGGATGATGTTCCCACTGGCAGACCTGTTGATATGTCATGCTTAAGAGGTTTGTAAAGTTAATGTCTACCCACAGTTATGCACCAGAAGAGGGATATTGTAGCAGATTGCTCAGTGCCAAACCTGTTGAGCTAGTTCTAAAAGTAGAGGGGAGTGTTTCTGTGTGTAATTCATTGCTGTCATGCTGTCCATGGGTACAAGTACCACCTTGTGTGTCATACCATCGAGTGGAAGGTTTTGAGTGCTAGAAAAATGGCCATGCGCACCGGGTAGAGTGAACTGGAGACTTTGGCAGAAGTGGAAGGGATGTGTATTATGGGCATTGTGGAGGCAGTAGAGATGGAGATAGGATTGAGTGTCTGGGGGTAGAAGGCTGTGGAGGACGGTTTTTAGCCTTGGCAGTGTGTCTCTTAGGCAGTGGGTATAGAGGTTCCTTGAAACACCGTTCTTCCTCAAAGGTAAGCCTGTGTCTTATGAATTGGGGGAAAATTGCTCAAAGTGTTCTGATGGGGCGGCATGGCAGATAACTTTCCAGTCTCGGAGTGGATAAAGAGCCCGGTTGTCTAGCATCCTGTTCTTCTACTATCCTTTGGAGAATGGGTGCTATAGATCTCTTTTATCTTGGCGTAGAGAGTGTATAATTGGGCTTGAGTATGGTTTCAGCACCGACTTCAGCCCCAGCCGTGGCATTCATGGGCGAAGGTATCAAAGTGTGGTGGCGTTCGACACTTTTCCTTGGGGGATTGCTTGACTTTGAAGCCTTATCTCTGTGTATACTGGAGACCAAGGTAGCAGTGCACCAAAACTCAAGGTCTTCTTTCCTGAGTGTTCGTGGCTCGATGCACGACTCCATCTGGAGTGGTGCTCTGCCTCGGTGCAAGGGCATTTCGGTGAGTGGATCTTTGCACCAGTGCTTTGGTGCCAGGTGATACTCACTGTGGTCCTAAGGTGTTGTCTTTTTTTTTCTCAGCCCCATAGGGATCGATGTATAAAGTGTCCAGTCAGAGGGGCTTGAAGATAAGGTCTACGGACTGCGCATCGGCTGGCTTGCTGATACTGCAGTGGGCCCTGTACCCTTTCCTCAATGTCAAGAGAGTCTTGTTCGCTGAAGATATGAGGAGCCTCTGCAGATGACTGTTACTGCATCTTTAGTTGTTCCTACTGTTCCTTTCTTCACCTTAGAGCATTTTTACAGCTGAATGCAGTACAGAACTTGTAGGAGTTATGATCTGCCTAGAAACAGATTGCAGAATCTGTGGCAATCAGCCAAAAATAGTTGGCATTGCACTGTGGGCAAAAATGGCAGGGTGCTTGCGCCATCCCTTTCTGCCTTCCCACATTCTTCAAGCTGTTTTCACATGGATCAAAAAGGACCTGACAAGTCTTAATCTGTTGCATGATGTATCTCTACAGCAGTCATGGTTGGTCATAGAAGTCGGTAAACTACATGCAAAAATTGTTCTCTGATCGTCGGTGTTGAAATTAAAGAACAGTCAAGCCCAAGCAAGCACAAAGAACTTGTGGATCTCTTACTGAACACATTTAAACTTGGTGGCGGAAAAACATTTTAAGGGTGGACTCGTGCCCATATGCATTGTGGACTGCGGGAGGAGTCTGTCCATATACCGTGACCTGAAGCTCCTTTGAAGAAACGCAACTTGCAATGGCTGAGCCCAGCATTAGATGGCAGGAGTATGCAGAGCATGTATATCTACAGCCACACAAGCTAAGAACATATTTCACTTAGAAACGCCCATGACACTGTATGAACCTTGAAAGTCCCCTTGTTTCAATTACTGATTCCTTGACAGACAACATTAATAAGACCATGCATACTACAGTGTAAATCCATGAGAATGTTACACACTGCTGCAACACTAAGCAGCCGCGAAAAGACAGACATACAGTTAACACAACATGCAAAACACTAACGGGTTAGGCAATGTTAGCACGTTAAGAATCTGAGAACTGCTTACCCGTGCTCATCACTGCATCAGCAGCAGTGAGCGAGAAGAGCCGCCACAGGAGCAAGAAGCAAAAAAAGCAAAATTATCAGAAATATCTCAAGGGTGAAGGCACACAGATAGACAGGCAGCTCAGAAGTCATTTCCAGGGGAACAGCGCATAAGCCACTTTAAGACAGCCATACAAAGCAAACTGCATAGGGTGCTGGAACGGATCGAGAGGGAGAGCAAAAGGTGGATATGATTAGGTAGAAATCAATGCAGGGTGAAAAAGATGGTATTTCTTAACTGTCAACACCACCACATAGCATCAGTGAGACGCATTCATCTTTCATTCAGCTTCATATGAATTCGATTTGTTATATTTGAGAGTTCAGATCTACTCCAGTCACTGGCGCGTCACTTTGGTAGAGGTGACAATCTATATCTGTGTGTCTAATGCTCCCACCCTGCTGTAAAAACTGCATCCAACTTGATGGCGGTGATGACGAATGATATGCGTTTAACAGATGCCTTCACAGGCTCGCACACTGTTTGTTTCCTCTAAGACAAACATTTGGGAAGCGGGATCCCTAAGTCTGGTGGTATCACTCGTGTTCACTTTTTTTTTTTTTTTTTTAATTTTTGAAAACCTTTATTGTGCATAGAATCAGAACAAGTACGGGCCTACAACCTGCCGGCCGGCCACGGAAACAGTTAAGCACCAATGCAGTGTTACGGCGACACAGTAATATCCCACATTGTAAGCAAGCATTAAAAAAGTTACACTGTAATTACCATATTACCATGTCCCAGAATCAGTGAAGGTTAATTTTAAAAGTTTTCATTGCAACCATTAAGATCAGGTCATATTACTCCGTACTTATACAAATGAGAAAGAAGAAACTAGGTCCATGTAGGTGGGACTCGACAATATACACCCTTACCAATCGGTACAATTTGCAACATACAGGTCCCAGCCAGAGGATGGCCACAAATTATGCACACCCCTAGAGAGGACGCGACATCCCATCTATTACCGCGCTACCACCCATCCCCCAGAATGCCTAACACGGGCCAAGAGAAAAAGAAGAAATTATAAAATAGCAAAAAGGCGCCATAGAAAGAAACACAAACTAAAATTTACCCCCCCACCCTACACACATGCAGAGGCTACGGCCTACCCCCCCCCCCCCCCTAGCAGAGTGTTTGTCTCCCCATAACCCGAAATACAGCGAGAGAAGAGAAAATTGAGAAAGAGAAAAAGAAAGGGAAAAAGGAGAAGGAAGAAAGAATACAATTCACATAAGACCGGAGGAGGGCCAATCAAGTATATCCAACACAATTAGCATACAGTACCCTGGCCGCCCTTACCCCGACCGCAAGACCAGTACAATACCAATGTTCAATATCCCCGGCAGTCCGTCAGCAACCCAGCAGTACAAGAGAGGCAGTCCTGATTCAGGAGGGGACATCCTCAACCCTGCCCCCTACGGTGCGGTGTAACGACACAATCCAGCTGCACAATAGACATCTTGGAAGGTGGGACCAAACAAAGGGACCACAGCTGAATGGGGGGACGATCACCAAAGTCCATCCAAGACGTAACCATGTGGTCCACAATCATAGCAGAAGATCCACAGCGCGACAATGGTCCACCAAAGGCAGCTAGTCCACACGGTAATGGCCGCTTCAGGATGAGAAACGGAGGTCCGCCAGTAGTCCACGAGGAAGCCCCCAGGCGTGGTGTCCCGCGGCGTCTCCCAAGCCAGTTCGTCACCCCAGAGAGCTTGCGTTCCTTTGGGGGTGCTTCCAGCACCTCAGCAATGACGGGGTCTCGCGACCGCAGCGGTTCAATGGCGACATTGGCAAATGAACCATGGAAATCAGCTACAGGGTGTGGCGCAGTGTCCCGCTTGCGGACAGACTGGGGGGCAGTAAGCAGAGTAGCATCCATCCGAGCCCCCAATTCACAGGCAACAGTACGCATGGCAGACCTGAGGTCATCTAGGGCGCACAGTATGTCACCAAGTTGCAAAGGCGCCTCGAAGGGCAGGGACGCAGCCCCTTCCAGCACTCGAGTATGGCAGACGAGAGGCAGTCCCACTGGTCGTCCGTCATCACCCTCAGCAATCCTTCGAGCACCCTGCCGAGTCGAGGCACGATGGAGGCAGTCTGGGAGCACAGGGGCAGTATTTTCCATCCCGGCACAGATGTGAAATGGCTCGGGCAGACGCACGCGTCCGCACCGGCAGCCCTGGGTCCACGATTGCAGGAGCCGATGGCAGGCAAGAAGATGGCGCTCGCAGCGGCGTTAGGGGAAACAATGTTGCGGAGGAGCCGTCCCGGGGCTGGAGAGCAGATACATTGTGTCTCCGGTAGCGGCGGCGCCCAGAATCAGAATCAGCGGAGTAAAGCGCAGGGATTCAGGTGCAGCCGACGGGGTACAGCAGCCGGCTCTGTCCGACCTGTAATGGCCGCCGTCTTTGTGTACAGGGCCGGCCGTCTCAGCAGAACAAAGACTCGGGCTGCGCTGATCGGCGTCCGGAAGGGTGAGGGTGTTCCGGGGCTTCTACTGCCGGGATCGAGGAAAGAAAAACATCGGCGTGACCAGGTTTGCCTCCCGGTTCCGCTGGTGTAGCGCAGTGCTCGGATAGAAGGCAGGATGGTGCGGAAACCGGGAGAATGGCAAAAGGGTCAGCGGAGCCGAGGAATCAGGCGGCCATCGCGGTTGCGAGCTAGGCTCCTCCCCCCACTCGTGTTCACTTTTGACTAGGACTATGAATGTTTTAATAAAGGTATGACATCACTTGTTATTGATAAGTGTCTAAGAGTATAATTAAAACAAATGATTTTCTATTCATTGGAGAATATTCTCCTTTGTAGACCTCTATCCTCTGTTTTCCGAGTCCTTGCTGTAATCTAGACGCTGGTAGATCTCTTCCCCCAAACTCTGTCTTTTGATTGTACATCTAGGCAAGCAGTGCATCTCAGAAACATTCTGTTGTGAATTGGCCTCCACCCTCTCACCCTCGCTTGTAATACATCCATAGTATTTGATAAGAACTCCTTATTTATTGCATGTGTATGTTTTTTGTTGGTACATTTTAAAAAAAATATTTCCGGTGCTTTTCTGAACTTTTTAGGAAAAGGCTTGCTCTATCTGTGATCGGAAGACATAAATCGACTAACTCTTACATGTTACAGAACGAGAAATCGACTATCCCAAGGCATCGGCAGGTCATGTCTGTATAAGTTGCCTGATTAGTGCTATAACCAAGCATCAAACCAGTTCAAAACCACTTTTGCTAAATGCCTGGACCTAAGCCTTTATCTTTCCATTATTTTTTCTGCACATTTTTTTTTGATCCTCTAAAATGTTGGTGACCGTTTACATAAAACCCTGAACCCCCTCATGGGCTCTTCCATCAGTTAATGGCCAACCAGTCTGTGACTATTAACCAGCACTACCACAAGCTTAATTTCCTACATTGCTTAGTGTTTTATTCGCCTGCTTTGACATTTCATGTATCTTCTAACTGATACCACTGTTAGCAATTCCTAGAGCAAACTTAACTATTGAATTATCATTGTTGTGTGCTTACAATTGGAGAAAGAACCATGCTCTACAATGTCAAAAAGGAAAGTAGCTCAGGTTAAAGTTGGCAAACTAGTTCTGGAAAGTGCAAGCTACTGGTGGGGCCCTATCTGGCCTAAACTGAGCTTTCCGCTGCAGCTTCCACTCTGCTAGTGATCTCAGTAGGTTATATAACCTTTGCGTAACCAACATATGCCTGGAACAACCCCTGCTTCAAACCATAAGTCATTGATAACACCTTCGACTTATGGTAACAGAAAAACTTTCATCTTTGGATTTCCTATAGGGACCTGTGGGCAGAAAGAATACCACGACTCACAGCAGTTTGGATGGAAACTCTAACCTTAGATACAAAGGACCCCTAGGTTTGTTCTCGGCACAGAACACACATTGGATCACATGCGACCCTCAAAGCGCGGAGCCCACCCGTCCTGACGTTGAAGAGCACAAAGCTTCTCTGAACCTTGATCTTGGACACCGCAGCATTAGTTTTATAGGGTCGCCACTGAGATCACTGGAGGGACATGATACAGACTCCAACGGACAATGCCCAAAATGTTAAACTTCAACATAGATGCAATTTATTTGAGGCCCAACAACAAGATTTGAAGATGGTGAACAGCATTGTGAATCTATAACAGATTCATCCTTCAGACACTAGTGGCGTCTGAATTCAAAGTTTAAAAGCGCTCTCATTAATGACCCTGAGACAAAGCACCTCTCTGTATTCGAAGCATAGGGCAGGGCCTCTTTGATTCCCTGATCTCAGGAAACAAAGCTACTTTGGATGTCGGTCTATCCTTTTGACAACTAATTCTCTTTTCCCTCTCCATTGATCATAGAACATGGTCTCAGACACTTGACCTCTGGATGCCTCGGACCCCTGACTTCAGAACCAAAACTCTTAAACCTTTGATGCCAAGACACACAGTAGCTCAGAGCTTGGGTGACCTTAGTATACAGAGTTAAGTCCAAACCTCTTGATAATTCACCTCTGAACCAGGGTCACTATGGCTACAGAGTCCCTCTGAAGCATGACCTCTCTGTTTTCCCCCTCTGGTACTCGGCTTGGCATTGACAGGCACCACTTTAGGCACATGGCTGGTGACATTTCTATCAGTGTGCATCCATTCGTGGTGTATGCGTCACTTGTGGTGTGAACATTCTGATGACACATCAGTCGGTAGACGAAGTGAAGCTCGCACTGCTGAGGTCAGCTGCTCCATTCCTAAAATTGCACCATCACAAAGAGAAGGAGATACAAAGGAGTGGGTGGAGGAGCGAGCGGTCCAGTGCTGACTAATGAGAGGACCCCAGGCTGGACGCCTCCGCCAGAACACGCCGCCCCTCAGGACACGCTCTGTCCCACGCTGACACGCGAGGCCCCTTTCTGGGAATCCCAGAGTGGGAACGGAAGGTTAGGTCCGTGCGAGTAATAAAAGAGAACGGAACTGAGGGCGGAGGCACTCGCTACGCAAGCGGCGTCTGTGCGTCACTGGGGACTGGCAGCTGCTTCACGTGACAACATCTGGAGCACTCCACACACGCCACCCTCTCTCTTCTCCTGCTAATCGCCCAGACTGCCCCTGAACTCCCACTCTCTCCCCCACTTTATCTATTTTCTTTATCTTGCCCTTTTCTAGCTTTATACTCATTGCCCCGTCCCTTCACATCTCTCTCTCTCCCTCCACCACCCCACCTGCCTCCCTCCCTGCCTCCCTCCCTCTGACCCTCACAAATCTGCGCTTGACTCATTCCCGGCTCCGGCTCAGACAGGCCCTGGCCGGTTCTCTCTCAATCCCTCATTTCTGCCTCTTCGGCTGTTTTGCAATCTGGATATTTTTAAGACGTCAACTGTTCAGGAACTTAATCTTTCCGTTTGGCCGATGAAATCAACCACTAAAAATACTTCTTCAGTCTGGAGGCGGCAAAGAAGCAGAATGAACTGTCTGAGAGAGTGCAGAGAAAGGAGGCGCAGAGGCGCAGGAAGAGAGAGGACAGTCACGAGACAGCTGTCAGAGACGGCCGACCTGCTGCAGAGCAGGAAAAGACAGGAGGCTGTAGACCTGGGACAAGACCAGTGCACAGAGAGATAGAGAACAGACAGGCAGAGACTGCTGCTCTGAGACATAGCGGATATAGAGACAGACAGATGCCGAGCCGTCGACGCCTGGTACCTGGAGACTATAGACGCGTGCGCCGAGACACAGCAGGCAAAACCGACAGGTGGAGATAGTGGATTTGAGACAGGACAGGTATAATGATAAACCCTGCCCTGTTGTTACAGGGTAGATGCAGAAACCGTCAGAGACCACTGTCCCGAGACACAGCATACATAGAGACGGACAGGCCATCACAGAGCGCAGGGACGCGCAGAGGTCACTGCCCGGAGACAGACAGATGGGCAGATGTAGTGACAGACACAGACCCATGCATTGACTAAGGACAGGGCTTGGTAGCTGGAGACAGGGAGACCTCTCAACACTCTGCTTCTCTGCTTACTGTGACTAATAAAAACAAGCATTGGCATAGCCAATAGGCCTCGCATTTGGGACCTCATAACTGTTTTGACGTGCAGCACATTATCTTGGGTGCTGTGTCATCAGGGATTGAAGAGCTATACAGTTACTACACACTGGGTCATGCTGTCTGGTTCCGGAATACATGCATGCCTCAGGAGACATTAATGGGCACATTCCAAGTATTTTTAATGCAACACCATACTCAGCAACAATGCACTGCACTCTGAGGCCTCACATGAGTGGATGACCCAAAATCATCTAAAATGTAACTCAGCCAAAACTGAGATTGTTCCTTTTGGCCTCAATAATTGTTTCTCTCCAAAGGACTAGTGGCCGGAAATGGTGGAAGCCCCCCCCAAGACAACTAATTCTGTTCGAAACCTGGGCATCAAGTTCGACAATACCCTCTCTTTCAGACTACAAGCCAAAGAAGTAGCTGGGACTTGTTTCGGAACCATCAAAAGCCTTAGGAAATTTTTTGATTTCCTTCCCCTAAGTGCCAGGCGGACAGTGGCTGTAGCGCTCATAACGTCCAGACTGGACTATTGCAACAGTCTGTATGCAGGGCTGAATAAATCGGCCCTGCACAGACTGCAAATGGTCCAACACGCAGCAGCCAGGCTTGTACTGAAACTACCCAGAAGGTCCTCAGCATCGGCAGCACTGGATGCATTGCACTGGCTCCCGGTGCATAAACGCATCCTCTTTAAAGTACTCACCATCACCTACAGAGCCTACCACAACCTAGGCCCGCTGTACTTGAGGAAGTACTTTCAAGCATATCAGCCGAAACGAACCCTCAGGTCATCTACTACTAACCAACTTCAAGTCCCTAGATTTAGGTTAACGACCAAGGGAGGAAAATCTCTTGCAGTCATCGGAGCAAAGGCCTGGAACAACCTCCCCTTGTCTCTACGCCAAAATACAACGGAACTCAGTTTCAGGAAAAACCTAAAAACCTGGATCTACTCCCTGTCAGAATCAGACTATAAAGCATTGCTATGATCCCCTCCCTGCACGCTCACCAAAACATCATTACCTCTCATCTCTATTTAACATCCTGGAGTCGTAGCGCCAAGATACTCCTTGGAGTGGTACAGCGCTATATAAGAACCCAATCACATCACATCACATATACAACCAGTGCACTGCAGTCAGACATGACACAGGCACCAATGTGTAATGTAAATGTTGCAAGCACTGACAGCCTTCCATAATGTGAAAAATCACAAATCCTAAAAAAAATGTCCTGCCATCACAGATGCCATAAAGAGGTATGACAAGATGGCTGACTGATTAAAAACTGTCTGCTGGCATCTGCTTTTGTCTGCAGGACATACATTTGTACTGAGGCAAGTCCAATCCAGCTTTCCATCTCCAAGGTCAGTAAATTGAGCACCATGAAATTGGGTAGTACGACTAACACCTGTTATGTGCAGCGCTTAGAAACAGCAGAAGTGCAGTTTGAAGTGATATGTAAAAGCAGGTTATTATTATAAGCTTTGGTGCTGAGCATTTCCTCAGATCACATCACTTCCCTGCCAAGATGATGCCACATACCACACTACATTCCTGTCCCTGAAAATGCTGCTGCCCCTGAGGTGCCCAAGCATCAGCACTTTTAAGCCCCCATAGAGGTCCTGCTGCCAGCCCTGCCTTGCCCACGAGTTGCCAAAGGTGCCAACATTGCCCTACGATCAGACATACCTAAAGTACTAAACCTGATTTCAGAGATGCCACTGACTCAGATCAGAGACAGCCCTGGCATTAAACATGCAGTCATCCGAGATGCTGCAAGTACCCACATTGACCTGGCATCAGAGCTGCCACAACTACCAACGCAGCCTAACAATTGGAGATATGGCAAGCAGTGTTCCTACCCTGCCCAGAGATGCCACACATACCACTACCGCTCTGCCCTTGCAAATGTTACAAGCATTAACACTGTCAGAACGCAGTCAGAAAGCCACAAAATGTTCCCTACCGCTGTTTGTCCACAGACAGCAAGTTCTTGTAAAACACCCAGACCCTAAGGGAGTCATACTGCTCAGTCTATAAATGATGATCTCCCGGAGAGTAAAGCAAGCAGCAAGAACGTACCAGATACACAGCAATTACAAAACAATACAAGCATTGGCCATGCAATAGGTCTCGCATTTGTGAAAGTTAGAGCTATCGGCATTGTAAATGTAAATGTTTTTGACCTATGTGTTTTGGAATGGATGTATGTGGTGTGTAGTGGGATTATGTGGAATGGTGTGCAATGTGGATAGTAATTATGCAGCGTTTAGTGTATTGGAATTATGTGGAGTGTGATTGTGTGTTATGGAGAGTAATTATCTGGTATGGTATTTTGTGTTGTGGAGTGTTATGTAGTGGAGTTTAATTATGGGGTGTGCTGTTCAATTTTGTGGTGTGATGTGGAAATATGTGGTGTGTTATGTAATTGTGTTAATTTGTATTTTGTGGTTTACTGTTAATTATGTGGCGAGGAATGGAAACGTGTTGAGTTGATTTGTGTGGCATGGAACTGTGTGGCGTTGAGTGAAATTATACTAATTGGAATTATGTGGCATGGTGTGGAGTGTATTTATGTGGACTGTTGTTATGTAGTATAGATTGGTTTTATGTGGGGTGTACGTATGTGGTAGGGAGTAGAGTGTTATTATTTAAAGTTAAATTAAGTTGTACTGAGTGCTATTATGTGTACTGTAATTATGCTAGGTGGATCACGTGCCCTCCCACCCGAGAGAATTAAAATAGGTGAATGTCACAAATGCTCGTATTATCTCCACTCGTCAGTGAGGTCTTTTTTTTTTTAAATTAGAACCAAATCTGAGGACGCCGAAAGCCAATCCAACGTTTTTAGATGATGGAGGCAGAGCTACTTTTGACTCTAAAGAAAGAAGAGTCTCATGCTAATGAACGTATGTTCTAAACTAACTCTGCATACACTTTAGAGTGACAGTCAGAGTGGTTTAACAATGTGGATGTTTAATAGACACTGTACTCAAAGTCTACCTCGAGTAGGGTCAGTCCATCCTGAAGTCTGTGTATAATGGAAGAAAACAATGGTCAGCCCACCAAATGTAAACAACTTCAACTTGAAGGAACTTGAGCTTCAAGTAACTGCTCGTCTTCCTGGAAGTCACTATGCCTGCTTAGGCAATGAGCAGGTGACCATTTTACCACCGCTGCAGCCATGCAAATAAATTCAGGGATGCATTTAACGCCTATGGCTCTGAACATCGCCGTATATTGTCGCTAACCCTGGTGCATACTACAAGCGGGTACACATATGCCTCAACATTCTCTGGTAGTTAAGGTGGAGGTGCCGGCAGAGAACCGTGCCAATGTCACACAGTTACCTTGCTTACCAGGGACCTGTCCAATAATGGCAATTATTGTCTGACAAGACTTATGTCGGCTTGGTCGCATTTTAGCTTTGCTAACTGGCATGAAAGTGACACTAAAGCGATGTCGGAACCCCTTACGTCCGATGTCAGTTAAATTATGGCCCTATAGCTGCGTGGGGCGAAGCTCGGCAATTTGGGTACCTGCTCGTTGCAGAGGTTGAGTAAAATATGGACAAGTGGCTGCGTGGAGCGCAACGCAGCTATGTAGGGACCACTCGGGTTGAGAGTAAATACTTTTTGGGAGGCAGCGGGGAAGCCCTCGTCTCAGCGAGTGGTAGCTAGGGCGGCCATGGCACCGCTGAGATCTGTATCAGTCTCCTGACTCCAGTAGCGGAAGGGACAGCCATGGCGTTTGGGATCAGACACTAGGATTCTTGCCGCCGCCATTCGAGTGTAGAGTGTGGTTTCAATATGGAGCGCAGAATGACCTCCTTACAAGCAGCGACGGGCGGGGACAGTACAGGGGGAGCCGAAGCTGAACACGCACCAACACAAGCAGAAAAAAGCAGCGACCTTGGAGAGGTGGTGGGGTTGGGCACGTAGTGTTGTGGGTGGGAGGTGTAGTTGGGTGGGGGGTGGCACAGGGAGATTAAGTGATGGGTTAAGCTAAAACACAGAAGAGGGTCGTGAACGTTTCATACATGCAGTAAACAAAACAGAACACTAAACAAGAGCAGAGGTAGGCCAACAAAAATAAGAGTGCTCACAAAGTATCCTAAATAACCTGAACAGTAAGAGCCCATGTAACAGGGGTAGTCCTCATGGGAGGATACAAAAGTCCAGAAGGAGGGGCTACTAAGCATCTTTACCAAACAAAAGCTGGCATTCACAAAGGACAGTAAGAAAAACCAATGTAAAACATTGGGCGGTGCTTTAGGCTCATATTGTAGATACTGCATGTCCAGAAGAGACAGCGCGCATGCACTGCCTAGGCAAGACATAAAACATCCCTGCTGTGAAACAAAAGGGGGTGATGGACGGAGCGTTTGAGCAAATCAAACACTCACCCCCAGTCAACTGATCTGGGTTTAATCCATCACCATTCTTTAGCTCACTCAGCCACCCCAGTTCAGACATGGCCATATGCAATCAGTCTGACCCTGTGCCTCATGGGAACAGTCCAGCCCGAACTGCCAAGCCATGTCTTCCCTGGACCGGAAACAAGCATCCTGGGACCGGTTTCGGACTCATAATCCTCATCAGCCAGGCTATCTTGAATCCAGTGGCCAAGTGAGCAAGGGACTCACGTCTGAGCATACCCTGCCAACTTAGGGCGAACAAAGCGAAACAATAGGGGGGTGAAACAAAACTAGACACAGGCTGAGGCCTACACCATAAAAAGTGGCGGAAACAAAGACAGGACAAAAGTTAAAGGCAGGGACTGCTTTCCTAGGCTAGGGAATGGATAATGGTTGGCAGACCATGCTTCGCTGAGGCAGAGCAAGTACAGTGATGGACAGAAACTGCTACCTTAAATCACAGAAACAAGTCACTTACCGGTCTCCAGGTCGCCTTCCACAAGAAACTCCAGAATGTTGTTCATAGCACCCATGTAGAAGATGAGGCGGAGCTGTGTGATGCACATGGTGATCAGACTGAGCAACAAGATGGGGCTGAAGACACTCTGCATAAAGGATGGTGATGCTGCAAGGGCCAAAACATCAACGCACAACTTAGTGAAAGAGTAAATCAGCACCAAAAGATCACAACGTAACTTTGCACATAAACGCAGAAACAAATGTTCAGTTCCTCCAAACGAGCAATTCCTTAATAATACTCACACAATCCGATTAACATCATGGCGAATTTGAAAGCTTTAGAATTGAGACATGCTGACGCCACAAGACATCTAAGTAGTGTCAACTTTGATTTGTTTTTTTAATTTCATGAAATACTTCAAATTGGCACTCAAAGTAAACCCAAACCATTGTTGGACTATCTTCAATACCACAGACATCCCGCAAACTGTCAATAAACCACCCCACATCATATCTCTAAAACCAACTTCATATGCTTCCCAAACAGAAAAAATATAACCTCAAAATAAAAAATACCAACTGAACAAGCTCTCCCTTAACATCTCTCTAACTGCACAAATGACTCCGACTACGTCTCAAAAATAATCACGGAAATATTCACATTAAAACAATAGTTAGCTATTCTTGAACCAAAACAAGAACTTAAACAGACCTTAAACAAACTCTACATCACTCCAAGAACAGCCATATGGAGAGCCTTAAAACTTTATTCACACATTTGCAGAACTGCAGTAGCACGACAAACAATATTTGAAACAATCTCACATTAACTGTCAAACATGCTCCACGAAATTAGTTAAAGATCTGCAGAAGAAACACAGACTCCAAAAACAATACTTAAACATACTGAAACTATATCCTCCAGCACTCCCAAACACTTTACGGACGCCTACAGATATGCTAGAACATTAAAGAAAATATAAAAACAGGTGCTCAAACGTTTCTAAAAAAAATACTCAAAGCCACCTAAGAAGATGTCAGTTTCGTGAGGGAGGTGTTTGAGTGAAATATATGAGTGAGGATACAGGGATGCGTGAGTGTCTGTATGGTGGGTGTTGGAAGTCATGTTGGTGGGCTTGGTGTACACTAGTGATGAATATGCATGCATCAGGTATTTTGCCAGCGCTCTACTCTTCTCACTCACCCCTGAATATACAGTGAACATGCATAGCTTACAACCATCCTGCTAAGAGGGGCAAGTGTGTGTAGTGGTGGTGTGCCCAGCACATGGAATATAACCCATTCCTCACCACTTACTCTTCTAATGTATGTCAGCGTGTATAGTGATATCTCGTTGTAATGGTGGTGGATGTTTTCCGTGAGATAGTGTTATGATTTGCACAGGGTAGGCCACTTTGTTATGTCTTTTTCACTTTAATTAAGGCCCACTGTCAAAAGGGCTCTGCATGCAAGGTGCAGAACACTGCCCTTCTAAAGAAAATATTTCCTTTTTTAAGGGTTAGTTTTTAAATGTTGTTTATTTTACCCTACGTTTCTCCTTTGGCGGATTACTACAGCATGCTTTTGTGTAGAGTAGGTGTGTTTGGTAATGGTAGGTGTGCACATTGTCTTCCCCTTTACCTGCACTTTGGCTTTCACATTTCACCTCTAGGTCTACCGTGGACAGGCACAACTTGCTGCCATCTTGCAGGGCTGCCAGTTCTTTGGGGTTCTTCATTGAGCTGCCTACGCTCAGTCGCCGGCCCACTGTGGTCACTTGCTTGTAGAACTGCTTGCCCGTTATCTTGTGGTCAAAGCCCAGCCAGCTGAACTTAATTTTCACCCTGGAAAGAGTCAGATATTCTGTGAGCACAAAGCATGGCTTTTAAAGGCTATAGAATATTTTCTGCAACTCTCATTGACACGGCTGGTTGAATCTAGTCCATAAACTGCACCATACTTTACTGTCATTAGTAAACATAATTTAATCTTTCTAACACTCTCCAGCATTAATAATTCCATTTACACTGCATTGAGCTATGCATTGTTGTAGCATCTGTACACAGATCGGACCATACCCACACAAGGAGAAGTAACACGCAGAGTTATGCAGAGAATGAGACGTTAGATGTTGGAAACGCACCAGAGACATGCTGAAGAATGGGTCCAATAACAAGACAAGCATTGGCGAATTCAATAGATCTCGCCTATGGGACCTATTGACTTTGGCAATGATTTTAGCCAGGCTATACAGCAGTACTGTATGGGCTGCATGGGCTGAAAATAATGCCCAAAAAATCCGCTCAGATGTGGCATCATTTTATAGGCCTGTGCCAACACGGATGTGCGCACCTACAAAGCAAGGCGTGCATTTTTTCTTTTTATTTGCCTATCTTAGATGGATTTGTAATTAAAAGATTGTGCAATATAACACTAATGCATTAAAAAAAGGGGGTAGTGGGTTGGGGGAGGGTTGCGGAGGGGTAGTGGGGCAACATGGATCAGGAAGGGTGCAGGTGGGCTACATAGGAACAAGTCAGAGACAACAATGAGGAAGTACACAGGCAACGCAGTGCAGAGGAGGGGGAAACACACGGGCAATGGAAGGTGGGTGGGCTGAGGTGAGGAAGCACATGGTCAACGGAGGCTGGGTGGGCAGGGATGACACAGACAATGGAAGGTGGGCAGGCAGATATAGGGAAGTACACAGAGAACAGAGGGTGAGCCGGCAGGTATAGGGAAGCACAGGCACTCTTGTAGAGTGCTTTATGAAAAAGAAAAAGATAACTTTCCTGACTTTAGTAAGAGAACAGGTATCTTCCCTGATTTTTAGAGCATTTCAAAACCAGTTGGGGCAAATAACACTCATTTTTAGGGGCCAGTGTTTGATCAGAGATGGCAGCTTCCTGTTTCTAGTTGGTAGAAATATAATAAGGGATCAGGTGGAGCTCTTACGAGCAGTTCTCTTCTAAGGATCCAGCCACCAACACTTGTTGGCGATCTATGTACAGCATGTGATCTACAGCTCAAATGCCTCAAACATATAATTAAGGATTACGTAGAGCTCTTACGAGCATGTCTGATGCCCGATGGAGCTACCTGGTTTAGCTATAGGGGAGATGGGCCGTGGATTCTCTCCTTGATCGTCACCTACCCAGTCGTAATTTAGACAGACTTCCTTTTGTCTCTCCTTGTTGTCTCTTCCCTTATCCCCCCTTTCTCACCTCCCCTGCCCCCTCCACTACTTGTCTCTCTTTTCTCTCCTCTTCTAATTGTATTGCCTATTTTTGATGTATTGTGTAATTGCTGATCTTTTTCTGTTACATTGTTGATTCTCATGTAAAGTGCTCTGATACCTTCGGGTCTAGCCAGCGCTATATAAAACTCTTTAAATAAAAAAAAAATATAAAATAAAATACATTTATTCATTTATTTATGAAGTTTTATATAGCGCGAACTTGATCCCGGAGGATATCAGAGCGCTTTACAACTTAAACACTAACTTTCTCCAGAAAGAAAATACAGGCTCAGTGTCCATCCCAGACTATATCAGAAAACAAGCGAGCAGAGTGATGTAGAAAAACACTGCTCTTTAAAACATAAGCCTCATCATTAGGTGCCCAAATGCAGAGGAAAAGTTCTCTTCTAAGGATCCAGCCACTAGCTAAGAATTGGTACCCGGTTTCTGAGTGTTCCCTACTGCAGTACTCAGGGCCTGGCGCTCAGAAGGAATCACTTACGTATAGTCCATGTCCTCAGGGCCAGGGAAAGGCTCCAGGGGCCAGTTGAAGAAGCAGTTGAAGAAGACAAGGCCAGCACAGGCCGCCCAGACGATAAGGATGGTGATGAATGGGGCTCCCAGGTCATAGATCACCTGCAAAGGAAGTGACAGAGAAGTCACAATGGAGGGCAGGACAGAGTGAGAGATATCTTAATGAAGTGAGAGAGTTGATAGCTGGGCAAAGTCATACACAGACCCTACAGTGGTGAAGACAGGCCATCCTAGAGGTTAGGAGACAGTCCGTGACCACTATGACATCTAGGAGAGGTACACAAGATCAAAGGTAAGCGGAGAAGACCAGAGGATGCACTTGAGTGAACAGGAAGCAGCTCGTCCCTGTCCGTGCAAACGAGTCTGAGTAGCAAGAGGCATTCCCCAGAGTACACAAGAGTTCCTGTGAGCTGTCCATGTGTGTAACTGTGTGAATAAGCAGATATGAGAGTAGTAAGGCTGCACAAGTTTGTCCTGCACTACACCATTGTAGCAAAGTAAACATTCAGAAGTTCAACCTTCAATAGTATCCTTGAATCTGCAATTTCAGGTGTGGAACTGAGAGTGTGACATTGTGTATGTGATGTTCACACTGTCTGCAAGCGTGGCAACGTGACATAGACCTTCAGTCCAGTTATATTTTGGAACACTTAAATGTTTTGTCTGAATCTCTATTCTTTATTTACTGGAATTTCTCGCCTATTGGTAACTGCGACTACTGAGACATGGCCGAGGCATTTTAAAGAATTTGGCAAGTCATGACACACTTCCACTACTGATCTGGATCAAAAAAGCCATCCGACTGCTTAGGATACCCTAGGGCACCTCTGTCACCGGCCCTCAAGAGGTATAGGTTGCCCACTTGCTGACTGCTGCCCACTATCACTCAGCCACACCTGCACGGGGTGTCTATGACGCATGTGTGCTCTCTACTCCGTGGCACGGGGGAGCCTCCATGCTGTATGTGGTATTTCTTGATGACTCAAGTCTCTTTGCTCCAATGATTGCCACACCGCGTGGCCAATTAAAGTGCCTCACCTTGTTACTGATTCAGAGCGTTGTTACTCAATATATTCTTGCCACGCCTCTCCACACCTAGTTGCTGAACGAGGGGAGTAGTAGGGGCTCACCTAACAAGGAGCACTGTGCAGCCATGGAGGTGTTTGTTAGCTGGACTTGAGCTTCCAGTGGGATATGTAGGGGGCAAAAGGACGATCCAAGCATAGTCATACCCAGGCCATCTCAAGTCACGAAAACTCTTCGCCCTTCAAGGAACTGAAAGAGTCATGCTACCTCGGCCATAGGGATTGATGTGGTGTTCTGCTAAATTGACTTTTTCCAGTATTTTAAACATTCTTTATGTTCTCCTCCTGCATCACTGTAAACAAAGCTAGGTTTACTGCCTCGATCCTGCCTGCTCATCGCGATTGAGTGCACACTGTAGAAACTCAATTTGAACGCGATGGAGGAACATGTCTGCTGTGCTGACAAAATATTGCCCTGGTGGTGGGGAAGGATCCCTGGATCAAACACATCTCCCATCATTAGGATTTCCGAGACAAATGCAAAGGGAAGGCTAAACCATTACATGCTGTGCTTGCAAGTTTAACGCTGCCAGAGACTGAGGGCCCGATTCACAAAGGCATTTACGTGTAGTAAAGTTACGAGTGCGGAGTCTCCGCACCTGGGGTGGAATCTCTGCACGGCGCATTCTCTGCAGTGTGCTGTGCGGAGATTACGCCCAAGTCGTGAATCGGGCACCAAGCGCGTTGCACTCTGCTGTGGAGTGTTACACGATACCTGTGAATGTAAAATGCCTGTAATGATGACAGATGTACACTAGCACAGGTGTGAGAGTTTGAAAGTAGGGCGCTCTGCCTATGCGTGTGTCACTCGCTATCCAGAGTGACCCTCCGCAGCATGTGTGTCTTTGATGGTTTAGGTATGTTTTGTGGTGTGAGACTACTACAGTGATACAATGTGTGCCAGTGTGGCCCCACCCTGTGCGTGGTCAGTGACTGTGCCTGCCCACTCGATGCTGCTAGGGGACATCTGATAACAGGTGTTCTGCCAGAGATGGCGCAAGTCATTCCGGAACGTGCGCCTGACCGGGCGTCTATTGCCAAGAGTGATGCTGAGCAGGCGTTCAAAGTGCAGGCGGATTGCTCACCTTAATTCCAGGAAAGGTAACTGCGGAGGAGGCGTACGAGCCAATCATCAGCGCTATCAAGGTGGAGCGAAGGTCTCCGAACATATTAGGGAGCTGCAGGAGGAGAGAGCAGAAGTGTCAAAGGCCACGACTGGAACGCGATAACAAAGATTTAATAATCTATTAACGCCCAACATCTAAGCACGCTGCGCGCTGCAAACCTGCAAGATTGTCTATGTGCAGGGTTGGCACGAGCAGCCGTGCTGGACAGTAAAACTTTTAACAATAGCACAGAAGACAGAACACTGTGTACCCTCCATCCCCTCGGTTTGCACAACAAAGCCATCAAATGCTCAGCAACACAGACTAAACAGCAGAGAAACAGGACACTGTGCACGGCATAACATTCAAAGTGTAACCAAAAAATGACAATGCGCTCACTCAAGGACAAACCATGATATTACAAAGACTCAAGCAAATGCGTGGAGCATTCGCAGAGAATCCAGCGAGTTTTCAAGAGGTGAAGAAACCACACCCGGATGGAAGCATATGGTTAAAGGGTGTTGATGTCAGGCACGCCTTCCTTTGCTAAGTTGCTGACAGACTGTGGACTGACTGTAGCCCCTGAAAGCTAACATGCCTTGGCCCTAAGAATGCTAAGACCATGTGTGCACTGAATGCAAGAACAGTCAGAGTCAGGAGTTGTGTCAAGGAGCCCTGATACTGAGGAAATGTTTACAGGTGGCAGCGCACACACGTCCCTAAAGAGACAGTGCCTCCCTCCTGCTCCCTTGATGAGCTACCAGCCCCCTCATTGGTCCAGCAATTGCTGGGCTCCTATTGGATAGCACCCCTTTACTTTTCTGCGTCTGGGAACAGAAGATAATATGGGCAAGAGGACTGGTGGGAGAAGAAATGCGGTGGGTGTCTCAGATTATTCAAATGAGATGCAGACAATGAGTCAATTTACAGTCTCTGAGCCATTGACAGGGTTGGGGAAGGGCTATGGAATAGGACTTAGGATGCCCTCACATTCGCTGTCACCCAACGTCATGTAGGTTATGCAGCGCCGTAAGGGAAGACATCATCCACTTGGTTGGCATATGTCCACTTTCAAAGAATGCTTGTATTTTATTATTGAAAAACATTTTTAACGACAGGTGCATCAGATCCTGTTGGATGTCCATAATAAAAGGGCTCAATCCATCTGACCCTCAGATTAACAGTACATTGATACAAGTCCTGGTTTTATACGAAACATTGTTTAAATGAAACATCCTATTACTGGAAACAATTTTATATGACTTCTGTCGATTTTATGGTAGTGACCTAAGCATAATTTGACCGCTTGATGATTTACTGATTTTCCATCAACTGGGTTACCATACAATAATTAACATACGGCTTGATGTTAAGTTTTAGCAATCACTTAGGAAGAGTTGGACAAAGTTGTGTTTATAATTGTATTAAACCACCAGTGTGTACCACATTTCTTAGAGATATTATGTGCTTCTATGTTTTGCGTACATGGCAATATTGTGATGGTTTTTATTAACTTAAAACAATAAAGTTTGATTGACTCGTGGAGAGAATGCAACTGAACCTGTGGCTAGTAGGAATTCTCCAGTGATCAGGAGACGCGCGCAGCCATCTCAGGGACAGTGCCTGAACGACACATGATACTCTCAGAGACGTCAAAAAGGACAGATATGGCAGGATATTACGGAGTCAAACATCTGAGCCTATCCTGAAGATAGGCAATGTGTAAAGAGACAGAGCCTGGTTATCAGAAAAATTCTCTATAAATAAGCTAATTGTTTCCAGCCATTTTATCCACTGTGTTCTAGATGCATAATTAACTGGATATTGTTACAATGGTTATAATAATGGATGGAATGTCCACAGGCACGAACTATATTGAGGCAATCTTCCTTCTTTAACAGTGGTCATGTACCTTCTCTTGAGGCAGGAGATTCTGGGTGTTCTAAGCAATTCAACTGTCCATCACACCTGACCTCCAGACTCCCACCTCATATTGACAATCATCAGCACCATTTATGGCCAGGCCGGGTCCTGGCAAATTGAGCAGTCGAGCACAGAGCTTTTAGAATTGCAGAATCCTTAGGTTGTTACAGTCCACTTCCTACCTAGCAGACCCTCTGATGCTCACAAATTAGCTGTAGTTGGCAGGTCTGCTCAACTGGTGATATCTTAAGCCACCCACCCTCTTGTGTGGCCTGGATAGATACCGTCGCCTGAGGAAGGCTGGTGATTTACAGCCTTGATCATGAGGCAGACTTGATCTAAACCAGAGCTAACCAGCAAATGAGGGGCCAGTCCAGGGTAAATATTGCTGTGGGTGATTGTAATGGAGAACGAGCTTTACCAGCCCTGCGCCCATCCGCAAACAGCCACACTCTTTTCATGGAGTCCCTAGAACACAGAGGTCCCTGGGATGGTGAGGATGTTTTAAAGACAAAAAGCTTCACAGACCATGGGATGTTAGGGAGATGCCCAAAATACTGGCGCGCGGTCACTGTCGGATTATTGAGTGGCCTCAAAAGGCTGCCGGATTGGGGACCCCCGGATGCTGGTGCACAGTTGGAGCTCCCAGGGACCCTGCACACCGACTGACAAGCACACTGGAGAGACATCGGGGACCCCAAAATCCAGACATGCTGTGGTATGCCAGAGGAGCTGCCCTTTTTCCGAAGAACTGTCTAGTGTTAGCAGTCCCAGGGCAGGGCAATCACGGGCATCAGGTAGATGACCCGGGGTGAGCGATCAATAAGGATCATACCAGACCCGGGCAGCTTGTAAAAGACTTGAACTCAGCATCCTGCCTGCAAAGAGTTAATGCTGAGGTTTGCCTGCAGGACTCGGGAGGCTTAACCACTGGCCTGTACCAGATTGAGACTGATACCACACAGAGCAAAGTTTGGCCACTTTACAGGAAATGAATGTTTTCAGAGACGGCTAAAAGAGGAAATGAAATGTCTATGCAGCAGCTTCGGATGGACTCTGTCTACAGCGTCCCTGGAACTCGGCTCTTCGTTTAAAAAACAACGTGCGACGTGCAGCAAGTGACAGGTGAACGTGCACTGAAAAACACTGCTCTTCAATAACCAATCCTGTGAACAACTCCCAATGGAAAGAGGTATCTGTCACAAGATATATGCAAAATCCCTGTAAATGTACTGCATGAAGGGGGGCTTTGCCAATGGTGGTGTAGCAGGGACCCCACATCATTAGCGTACATCTGGGCGGAACAGTTCCTAGTAAAAGAGCAGCAACCTACATATGTATACATACAGTGCATACTACCCTGGGTGTGCAAGTAAGTCAAGAAAAGGGGTACAGTGTCTTGGAATACTGGGGTCAACAACTGCTCGAGATGTTTGTGAGGCAAGCCGATAAAAGAGGGCTCCAGCCAGTCAGAGGCGGGAACCCACCAAGTCCCGGAACCGTGATTGAGCAGTTCTGGGTATGTTAGAAATGGAGGGTAGTACCAGGGTACAGGTTGATGGCAAGGGTCTATGCAACAGGGGCACCTGTGCCGAATACTATTGTTTATTTCCAAAGCCACGAGCCCCTCTAAGTGCACACAGTCCAACAAAGTCCTGATTTCAATTAGAGAAATCTGTGATCTGTGTGAGAGCCTTTGAAGGACACAAATGCTGTTTATTCCTCTCCTGATCAAGACAACCCCCCTACCCCCGTATACGCGTAATACCCATGAATAATTCACAGGATAAAATGCAGGTCTGGCGTGATGGTTCTCCTCTGTAGTGATGGAGAATTTCAGCTTTCCTTAACTCAGGTGTTGTGGTAAGGGGATCGCGGAGTCCATTTTTGTGGTCATTGGTTTAGTGATGTTAGAGTCTCTTTCCTTATGTAAATGTAAATGTATTTGAGCTTATATAGCGCACAGCTACCCGCAGTGGGTTTCCCAGCGCTTGCTTAGGTAACCCGTCCTGGTATTCCCCTGTGAGATAACCCCGGCAGGGTATCCACAAGGTGAAAGCCAGGCATCCCGCCGCGAGGGGCCGTTGTGGAGATTAAGCAAGCTATTGCCCAGAGTCGCAGAGTGTGAACCCGTGAGTCAAGAAGGCACCGGAGCGAGAATTATCGAGTCCGTGGAATTTTTAGCCCAAGACCCGCCGAGGCGGGGAATTGCACCCTGGTCCAGGGCCGATCTCCGCGTCCGGGTCTGCCGCCTCTAACCCCTGAGCCACACTTCTCCTTACCACTCTGTCCTCAGGCCCTGATACATGTTCTATATGAAATTCTTTGAAGATTCTGGGACTCCCTCTTGTTGTCCTGCATAATGTTGGCGTTCCCTTCTCGTAGGACAATCTTTGGCCGGAGAATCTCCATGGCTTAGGTGAACACACTTAAAATTGAAGTGAAAAGGTAACCTTTTCATTTTTTCTTCTGCACCGGTGCTTGTGTGCAGAATTATGCCTGGCCATCTAATGGCATAAGAAAAACTTTAGCTCTGGGGCAGTAAACTTGAAAGCTGTAACCACAGAATGTCATTTCAGCACCTGTGCGATCCCAGCATGAAAAGTCAAGAATCTGTGCCAATCCCTGGTGCTGAGGAGATGAGTGGGATTCGTCTCTGGTGGCGGATGGCCATGGAAAGCGACTGTTTCTTCCAAATAGGGCAACAACCCTGGAGTCCTACAAGACACACCCCAGATCCTCTTGCATCTGCCACTCATCCTGAGATATGTTTTCTGACTCTCTGAGAATCCCACATCTCGCGCAATATACTGAACATGCCCCCCATTATGTTTCCACTCAGAATAAGTCTTTCCAGCTGCTGCATCATTTTTGTCACGCTAGTGGCTGATACTGATCCTGAAAGGCTATGCGCATCTGTATTTTAAGCCTTGGTATTGAACTGCCCCTGCCCATGTCATCACAAACTTCCCTTTTGGAGTGCACGATTTCTGCCTATTAATGGGGGACGAATACTGACATTGTTGGGCATTTCAAAGCCAGCGGCTTTAAAGTTGCATCTCTGGGCCTTTACTCTGCAGACGTGGGAGGCCTTTTTTCTTACAGAAGTCTTACATGGAATATAAAGTTCCTTCAAGGGTCTTTGTGTCTTCTAATCTTGTGGATGGTTTTCCAGCTCTTTGAAACTGTGCTGCTGGCTTCGGGGAATCCTCTTTTCTGGGACTGACATTTTTCTCTGATGGACGGACACGGCTCTGTTCTCATACACTGTCCTCTTCCACTCCCTCTTCTAGGAGTTTAGATGCGGGCCCTGACTTCATGCTGTAGGGTGACTGGCGCGGTGTTTCACCCTGCCAACCTTGAAAGCCTTTTGCTTAGATCTGCAAAATGAGCCAACATTGCGAGGCTTCTTGCGAACTCTCAGAGTTTGGCCAGGAAACTGCGACACCCCCACCCCCTCCCAGGAGTCACCAAAGCCAGGGGAAACAATAATTATGGAATACTAGGTGTTTTGACTGGTATTATGATTGGCACACTGTTGTTCCCGAGACATTGTGAATTATCTTTGAAATGGTAATTCCACACCTCGTTCCCCTGGTGACTCCTAGTTTCTTTCTGATTCTTTATCTGCAGATTTCAGCTGCCGAAGTCTTCGGGAAGAAATGCATAGGATCGGCGAATATCCACATTCAAAATTACCTGGAACCTCCTGATGAGGATCCAAATGTTTGTCCATCAAAGAAATGTTTGATTACACACCGTCAAGAGTGCTGATTTGAAAATGAAACCTGAAATTACCTAAAACTTAAGTCATTCCTGAGTTGTGCTTTCGTTATGAAGCCATCATTATATGATGGAATAATCTGTAATTGTTGGTACCTGCAACCCTGTTTCTAGTTCACCTGGTTCAGAATGAAGACAGTGACAGACAAAAACAATCAGAAGTTAAAGCTGAATCCTGGAACATTATGGGTTTACAGTCAACATCATACCAGTGTCTCATAACAAAATCAAGTCCACGAATCAAATATCCCCCGTTTAATTTTGAGAAAAACAACTTGCAATTCCCGGCTCAACCACCAGAAGGCAATAGTGTGTTTAATTGTGAATCCATAACAGATTCATGCAATAAAACCTTTGTGTGAAGCTCAACTCTATTCTTCTCTGTGACTGCGAGTTTGCACGTGTTTGTGCGTGCGTGTGCAGGGTTCTATGAGTCACAGGAGGTGAAGCGAACATTATTACAGGGTATCAATTTTCTCTTCAGGCACATCCGAACTAAAAGACCACCTCCTCCTCAGTTCTGTCTGTTATTCCTCATTCTTGGATCAATGAAGCACTGTTGTCTTCCGGTACATCCGAGGGTGTGACCTGGACAAAATCAGGGCATCTCACAGGTTTTCCTGCTTTTGAGAAAGAGTGTTAGAGGAAATAGAGCTCAGCCCCAAATTCCCATTATAGGCCAGTTTCCAGGCAATCTATTTTGCCAGGGTTTGGGGTTTGCCAGGACCTTGTTGACAGACATGTATATCAGCAGGGTCGGTCAACGCCAATACTCCTTTGAATGACAAGGAGATCAGAACCAGCAATAATGCAATGGCAAAGAAAGTGCTGGGAAGTGAAACACCCTGAATGAGTCCATTGACTGCACCTGAGAGACACAAAGACAACACAGTGATGAACCAACAAAAGGAATCAAGCTACGTGATTAACCACGGGCCTGAAGGGATGTGCCCCCCCCCTTTCCCCCCACCCCTTAAGTTTAACGTCTGGTGGGATCCTTCAAAGAAAGCACAAACCTGCAGTGGTGAGTTTAACAAGAGGCACCTTTGTGGACTTGTTTCAATGCAGCAGGATTTTACAAGCAGCACTGGACTCTGGAGCCAGTTGGCAACAAACAGAAGCTGGCATCAAATTGAATGAGTAAAGGACATTTTCTGAGCCATTCATGGCTCTTCAACCAATGGACGAGGAGAGCATCAAAGGCACACTTGCTTATGCACTGCTTGAACCAAGAGCATGCTGGCAGTGCCCATTATATGCAGAGCCCATGTTCACTGAAATTTGCTTATATGTGCAGTGTGCTGTACATTGCCTTGCTCTCACTGTTCAGTGCAGGCAGTGCTGCAGTCTGCTATTGTGCTGATTATTATCACTGCTGAGGTCATTAACTGATTCAGCGTATGCTTGAACTACCTTCAATTTCCATACTTGCTGCATGCAGTTTAATATGATCCTGCACCACACTAGCCCCCTGCGTGCCCCCCACAGCAATATATAGTGGCACTGACTGTTGCTGCAGAGTACCCCAGCAGGGACCAGCTGCATTTTGTTCTGGACACTACTCGCACATTGTTGCAGCAGGTCCAGCTGTCAGTTCTCTGCATGGGACACGCTGACACGCACAGGCATTGCCTCGTTCTTGTTGTTGTGTTTGGCGCCCTGGCTGTGCACCAAAGGCCAGAGTCATCCTGTGCCCTGGGCACCCCCAACTGTTTGCTGGCTGATACTGGTGGTAACTGACTCAGACTGACCCTTGGCTCTGCCTAACCAGGCCTGAGGTCAGTGCAAGGCTGAAAGAGGCACTTAGAATTCAGTGAAAACACCTACCTACATTAATGTACACTATGGGTTAAGGTACTCCTGTGATTGTCATGACGTCCCCTTTAAGGCCCTAATAGGGCAGGGGGATTAAAACTACATTTAAGTCCCTAGTATAGAATAGGGCCATTGCTTTGAATGGGCTGGTACTGCCCGGAATACAGGCACCTTTTTATTTTGAGAGGGAGAGTACTGGCACTTCTCAAGAGTAATGTAATACTTTTAATTGGGTAGTACCGGCATTTCTCAGAAACAAGCAGGTACTCTGGCACAGAGTACCAGTACTTCTATTTTTCCATTTGAATGACTGAATAGGGCATGGCCGTTAGAGGCCAGCAGCCCTTTCTTCACTTGCATGTGTGTACTATGAAAGCCTGAGGTCAGTTTAAAAGCAGCCTTGTGTTGCTGCACTGCTTTTAAACATGCACATTGTGCCCAAACTCGACTTTGGCACTTAAAAATAGATAACCTACAATGTTTGGGCATATTAGGACCCCCATGATCTCCCCTAGATGTCCCAGCGGTGGGGAGTCAGGTATTTATAAGGAGGACCCTTGTAAAAAATGAGTTGTATATGCCCTGGGTTAAGTGATATTGCACATTTCACTCCCCACATTGTGATAACGTGCTTCACAAAATCGACTTTTGTGCTAGGAGCACTGTGGAGGGACGATCTGCAATATTTTCTCATATTCAGAACCCCTAAAATCTCCCCTATGTGTTCTAGGGGTGGGAGAAGTCCTGTAGATATAAGCAGGGTTCTTCTAAAAGGTGTTTTTATAAGCCCTGGTGTTGGAAAAATAGCCCAAGTCGCTTTTCCAATTGCAAAAACCCCTGCCACATAGGTTAACATGGCAAGAAGTGATTAACTAATAAATCCCGCTAGGAGAATTACAAAAATAGCATTCAAGGACTTCCCAGAATTGCTAATTCCAACAAGGGGCGGAGCCGAGACGGGAAGGACGTGGACCGTCTCGGCTCCCGGCCAGCGCGCTGCTCCGGCCTGGAGCCCAGCATCCTTGGGAGGCCCCCCGCGACGTACACGCCTCATAATTGTGGCGGGGGGTGTGGGGCACCTGCAGGGCTACCCAGATCGCTGCTGGTGCCGGTGGAGCGGCGATTGCTGAGTGCTCCTGATCACCGCCGAGAACCCAACATGGCGGCCGCCCGTTGCCAGCTCGGGCTGTAGAGCAGCGGGGAGGAGGAGCGGAGACCGGGGGCGAGTCGGATGGGCGCTGTGCACCCGAGCCGTGTGTGGGGCTCCTGCCGCGTCCCCCGCTGCCACCTCGTTGCTGGTGTTTGTGGAGCGGCGCTGGCTGACTGCTATCGGTCCCTGCCGGGGACCCAACATGGCAGACGCCCGCTGTCAGCCCGGGCTGAAGAACGGCAGGGAGGAGAGCGGAGACCGGGGGCGAGTCGGACTGGCGCTGATCACCTGAGCGGTATGTAGGCCCCCGCTGCCACCCGCTGTCGCCCGCCGTGACTCTTGCCCCCCCTTCCCCCTTGCTGACCACGCTGTGTAGCCGGTGCCTGACTTTAAGATGGCGCCCTGGGAGACACGCTTTCTCTGACCGGCAGAACACGAACGCAGAGGATAGTGCCCGGGTGGACTCTGGAGGACTTTTCTCGTGGACTAGACCCTCCCTCCATACCCTGTATCCTACCCACCCTTCATCTATGCTGTGAATGCTGCTGTTTGTTCGGACAGTTTTCGCTGGACTCTAGCCCTTCCCTCCAGACCCTTGCATCCCACCCACCCCTCCCTATGTTGGTACTAGTGTAGTGTTTGCAGTGGTCCTTTGTACTCTCTACCACCCCTATATATTACCCTTAGAGTGTTTCCAGTCACATCCCTCCTGTCAGGATAGAAGACAACTCTAACGACTAGTATCCTATGTGATTATTAGATTGTATCCATGTGTATCCCCCCCCTGTGTTTAGAACTATAGCTTTAACGACTAATCGCCTGTGGAACTGTTGGAATATAGCCAGGTGTTCCCCTTCCCCTGTGTGAAGAGATAACCCTACTCACTAGAGCAAAAAGAAATGTGTTCCTGAAATGTGTAACGTAACTGATTCTATGTAAAGTGCCTTGTAAAGGGGCAGCTGACATTCCAGGAGCCTAGTCCCGACAGCTCGACGACTTCGGAGGGTTGGAAGAGGTCCCCCGCTACACGACGGAGGAGGGCACTGGACATCGAATGCTGTCTTATGTAAAGCGCACTGATAACCTAATCGGTTCAAGATCCTGAAATGTGCAACGTAACTGATTCTATGTAAACTGCTGTGATAACATGTAACGGAACTGGTGCTATGTAAAGCGCTCTGATAACCTAATCGGTTCAAGTTCGCGCTATAGAAAACTCTAAAAATAAATAAAAATAAAAATAAAATAAATAAATAAAATAAATAAATATGATATTGTTGAATTTCGCCTAAAATGTACAGACAAGAAGTTATAAGACTTTCCTGTCTGTAAGCCGAAATTCCGCCTTCCAATGGTCTGTCCTGATTTGTCAGAGTTAAGTGGATTAGCCAGCTCTTCTGGGAGGGAAGGGTTCTGCTAAACAGGAATGCCAGAGCAGGGAGAGGGGTCGTAAACAATATACTTCAATGGAAGGAGGAGACAGGTAGAAGACACAGGTTCTTTTACACTTCTATTTGAACCCAACAGACAGTATATCCCGAGCTCATTTTCTCAATAATCAAAGTCCTTAAACACAAGTTGATCTTCTAAATCTTCTTTTATTTCGTAGTACTTCTTCAAAGCAAAGGTCTAGCCGCCAATACGTGTTTCGTCTTGTGTGGTATAAGCCACAGACTTCCTCAGGGCAAATCACCCTAAAACCTTCTTAAATGACCAGCAACATGAGCAATAGTAATGTAAATCAGTATATTGAATATCCAAAATATATCAGTTGATCAAATCAAGGATGTGGTCGTATGTCCTCTCCAATTATCTCTTCTAGTAGTTGCTATCTATCAATGACCCAATACTCATCGCATTGCTCGATACGGTCGTCTCTGAAAAGTAGCTGATGGATAGCAACTACTAGAAGAGATAATTGGAGAGGACATACGACCACGTCCTTGATTTGATTAACTGATATATTTTGGATATTTAATATACTGATTTACATTACTATTGCTCATGTTGCTGGTCATTTAAGAAGGTTTTACAGTGATTTGCCCTAAGGAAGTCTGTGGCTTATCCCACACAAGGTGAAACACGTGTTGGCGGCTAGACCTTTGCTTTGAAGAAGTACTACGAAATAAAAGAAGATTGAGAAGATCAAATTGTGTTTAAGAACTTTGATTATTGAGAAAATGAGCTCGGGATATACTGTCTGTTTGATTTAATGGTATGGTTTTCTATGCCATCTGGTGAGCGGTGGATGGCTGTTACCTTATCCTTTGAGCTATAATTACTTGGATTGGTTTTACTGTTTCACAACTGTGCACATCTGTCACCCAGCCATCCTTTCTTTTGTATAATATTCTACTTAAACCCGGCCAGATGCTAGGCTTAAGGAAGGAATGAGCAGATAAAAGGGGGAGAGACTATGGAGATTAGCCATCCCGGAGATGTGTTTAGCCAGCTCTTCCCTCCCTGCTGGAAAATCAACCATGGTGAATTTTTGGGAAATGGTGCCCTCTGGGAGGAAATAGTGCCACACTTTAGAGCAGGGGTACTCATAGTATGGCCCGCGGGCCGCTGGCGGCCCGGCAAGCCTTTCCTGGCGGCCCGCGGACCTTGCACACATCATAACCAGTGTTTTAATTTTTTTTTTTAAAGACTGTCTGCAAACTAAGTTACAGCAGCGGGACTCGTAGACTCTGCTGCTCTGTGGGGCCGGCCGGGCGATTCCAGCCATAGTTAGAGTGGAGCTGCAGGGCGCTAAGAGGTGAACAACACAGCCTCATTAACATGCTAATGGTCTTTTAAAGACCTGTTAATGCGCTCGGCTATGTGTGTGTGTGTGCTCCGAAGCTGTCTCAGCCCGGGCTGACACAGAGGCAGGGTGAGATGACAGAGGGAGAGGGGGGAGAGGGAAAGAAAGGGAGATGAAGGGAATGGGAGACCGGGTGAGGGAGTAAGAGACGGAAGGGTGGAAAGGGAGGGAGGAAGGGAAAGGGAGGGTGAGGGTGAGGGAGGGAAAGGGAGTGACAGTGAGTGAGGGAGGGAAAAGGAGACCGGGTGAGGGACTGAGAGAGGGAAAGGGTAGGAGGTAAAGGGAGGGAGGAAGGGAAAGGGAGGGCTAGGGAGGGAAAGGGAGTGACGTGAGGGAGTGAGGGAGGGAAAGGGAGACCGGGTGAGGGAGTGAGAGAGGGAAAAGGAGACAGAGGGAGGGAGTGAGGGAGGGAAAGGGAGACAGAGTGAGGGAGTGAAAGTGAAACAGATTGAGGGAGGGAAAGGGAGTGACAGAGTGAGAGAGTAAGGGAGGGAAAGGGAGACATAGCGAGAGAGGGAAAGGGAGGCAGAGCGAGGGAGGGAAAGGGAGACAGAGTGAGGGAGTGAGAGAGGGAAATGGATGCAGGGAAAGAGAGGGAGGGCAAGGGATGGAGGGGAAGGGAGGGAGCGAAAGGGAGTGACAGAGTGAGGGAGTGCGGGAAGGAAAGGGAGACAGAGTGAGGGAGTGAGGTAGGGAAAGAGATATAGAGTGAGGGAGTGAGAGAGGGAAAGGGAGACAGAGTGAGGGAGTGAGAGAGGGAAAGGGAGACAGAGTGAGGGAGTGAGAGAGGGAAAGGGAGGGAGATAAAGGAAGGGAGGGAAAGGGAGTGACAGAGTAAGGGAGTGAGAGAGGGAAAGGGAGGGAGGGAAAGGAAGGGAGGAAAAGGAAGGGAGAGGAAGGGAGAGAAAGGGAGTGACAGAGTGAGGGAGTGAGAGAGGAAAAGGGAGACAGAGTGAGGGAGTGAGAGAGGGAAAGGGAGACAGAGGGAGGGAGGGAGACGGAGGGAGACGGAGGGAGGGAGACAGAGGGAGGGGGACAGAGGGAGGGGGACAGAGTAAGGGAGAGTGAGAGAGAGCGGGAGAGGGAGGGAGGGAGACAGAGAGAGAAACAGAGCGAGAGAGAGAGATAGTGTGTATGCCGGGTCTGGTGGCTCAGTGGACGAAGGTGTCCGCTGCCGGGACCAGTGATCAACCTCATGGTCAGTTTTTTTTGTGTTGCTCTAGCCCAGCCGCCTCCCTCACTGACCCCGCCCCCACTGGTGCGGCCCTCGGACACAAACCACAGTGTAAATTTGGCCCCCGAGAGAACGTTTGTGAGTACCCATGCTTTAGAGGATGTGGTCATACCCTGGGGTGTTACCCTGCACCTCATTGGACAGGAGTGTCTTCCTGCTTGACCCAGACAACTTGGAAAACGTATCTGAGTGGGGCAGAGCCTCTCAGATCTGCTGCTTAAAAATAAGGGAGCAAGAAGGGTCCAAGTTGAGGAGTTTGATGAGCCTCAAGCAGGCCCTACCCTCTGAAGATTGCACCTCTGCACCATCCCAAACTACAGCCCTGTGGACTACCTTGCTTTAAAGGGACTGATGAGTGGGCTCCTTGCAAGCTACAGGTTAACAGAGCTCACCAGGAACATCACCACCAAGAATCCTCAGCCTGGAATACTACCAGTGGATTTGTAAGGGTTTTGTCCAAGGGGATTGTGGGAACTGAAGTCCCAAACTTTCAAGGACCATCTTGGAGCTTCCAGACCCTTGGAATAAGTTCTGGACCCTTTGGGGAACTTCAAGAAGAAGTTCCAGAAGTTTGGAGCAACTTTGGAAAAAAGGTCCATAAGTGGACTAACTCGACCTAGGCAGCCAAGCCGGTGAGCCTCAAACGCGAGCCAGCCTGCAGTCCACCCACTTAAAAGCTCCAGAAGTCCGACTTCCATAAAGACCGGGAGTAGGCTGAAACCCAAGCTAGTGAACCCTCACCTAATCCAGCCTGGTGAAGAAGATTAAGGGACCGCGCAAGAACAAACTCAGTAAACGTTTTTCAGTCCGAACATAAAAATGTAACCAGGATCAACTGCGAGAGCCAAGCCACCCACCTTCAATCGTAAGAAGCCGGTCTGGATCCTTGGGTCGCCCTGCTGGAAAGCTCTGGAGGTCTGACTTCCATACGTTTGACCGGGAGCTTGCCGCAAAATGAAGCCGGCGAACCCTCACCGAATCTGTACAGGCTCAGAGCGTCGAGGGACCCCGGGAAGAAAGGCTCCAGAAATGTTTCTAACTCAGAAGATAAAAACTTTGACCAAGACCTACAGCGAAGGGTAGCCACGCAAGGCTCCATCACGGTCGGCCTAAAACTTTGACTTTGACCCTGTCTAACGCGATCAGATGTCCCAATAGGAGCGACAGGATTCTATGTGCCATATAGTGCCAAATCATAAAAAATTCATATCTCTGGTTCCCTACATTGGATTTGTTTCATTTTGGGGTTATTTTATAGATAATAATGTTTCCTATTTTTATAAAGTGGTGTTGGATTTTTATAGTGTGGTGTGTCTTTATTATTTACTGAATTGGTGTTTTTAAATGCTTTACATACCTGTCTTTAAAGTTAAGCCTGCCTGTTCACAGCCGAGCTACCAAGGGTTGAACATGGGAATAGCTTTCTAAGAACTATTTTGAGCCCTAGACTGTGTTAGTGGTCTGGGGGTTGGCCGGCCGAGCTCTTTGCCAGGGCCGGTTCTGGTTCCCAGTCCGGCCCTGCTCTGCGGACATTAAAGGACGAAGAAACTGTGCCCGGGCCTGTCGCTAAGGCCCACTATGGTCCACCCGAAGCTATTGGTCATCTAAGTCTACCCATGGATACCTCAGACAACACTCCAGGCAAAACGGACCTGGCACTGTGCCCATGCCAATCCTCGAAATGGCAGATGAAAGTCACAGGATAATAAAATGTGTGGGTCACCTTATGCCATGCTATGTTACCTGAAATCGCAGAGCACACCTCTACCGGCTCTTGGTGCTGTGGCACTTTAAGAATCGCGATGCTCTTTCTGCATGGTTCCGTTTTTTGGCCTTGGTTGTCCTCTTGGTGATCTGATGTTATTACTGTGTTTTGTCATTAGGAAAATATCGCCAAATCTGAGCCCAAGTTTCCGAATCAAACCCCACCTGTTGCTGGTGAAGTTCCAGTCTCCAGTGCGTTGCGTTTCTCTCCTTCATTGGGGCGCATTGTGAGTTTACGGTCAGAATAACCACAGTCCAGCCGCCTGTCCGCGGTGGAACTGAAGCCCAGCGAAATGGTTCAAGCAAGGAAGAAGCTTCGCCAAGTCCAACCCAAGGATGGCAGAATGATGCACCATATGTCCATCAACAATATATTCACACTCTAAAACCTATGTTCCTATAGTTTAAAGGGCACGATCTATATGATGCACAAAAGCTAGAGAGCCTTGGCAGCAAGGGAGGTCCCTCTTCCTCCCTCGGGGTCTGTCAGGCAGTGTGAAGGCCGTTCAGGAGGCCCGGAGACAAATAGAGGTGTGCAAAGACCAGAGACGATCACGAAGGAAACCAACGATTCCAGAAATCAGGGCTTTGCATTGGGAAGGAAAGTGTGACTGATCTGTTATTGCAATTTTGCGGATGCAGAAGATCCAATCCTAAGCACACTTCTGCTCTCTAGTGGTGGGCCTGTAATATTACAAGTTGTTTTTCAAAAGTCTTTTGAGTCAGATTCAGGCTTCATACTATTTACTCGCGAACATGTAATCCTTAAATCCACAATACACTGTGGCACAAACCCAATTTTATTAGATTTAACCTCCCCCGGCCTGTGAATTGTATGTGTTCTTGTGAAACGCATTATGATTGCTTTCCTCTTCGTATCCTCTCGCTCGAAAGATGGAAGAGCCAGGTGAACGTACAGGCTGCAAACCTATGCTTACAGGAAGAGAACCTTTACCATGTCCAGCATCTTTCTGTCATAGACTCTCATACCCCCCCCCCCCCCCCCCCCCTTGCTGAAGTGCATCTTAGGAGCGTCCGAGTGTCTTTCCCGCATGCGCACTGCATTGTACTGCCTGGCTCGGTGTCAGCTGCCCTGGAGAGGTGCTTGGAAGGAGCTGTACTTGTCTCCTTTAAGCCCACGGCCGTTTCCCCTGTGCTCGAGAGCGGGAGGGCTCGCGTGAGCCTCGTCTCTGCATTTAACACACTGCCGTGAGGATGTCCGCTCCGATCAGAGCCACTATCAGTAAACACTTCACACAGGCTGAGTAACGAGTAAGAGAGTTTGCACTTACGGTGAGTGACGTGAAGGTCATGCACATCCCGCCGAAGCCGTTGAGGCTCAAGGAGACGAAGATGAGGACGGAGAGAGCTGGAAAGAGCAGACACTGTTTCATTATTAACGCAGAACCGAGCACACCATGAGCTACACACCCATGCAAACGGCAACAAGCCGCCAAGCCACCCAACACAACACACTCCCCCACCCCCACCTCTGCGGGACAGACAGTGCCTTCTTCTTCAGATATTCAGAGAGTCTAGTAATATAATCCAAATAAAGAAACAAGCCTGAACTGAACAAATACCAGCGCTGCATAGAATGGACGTCATTTCCGCTGCTTTTCCCCCACTCAATCCAGTGGGCCCTCGCACCCCTCTCCCCCACCCACTGCTCCCGGACTAAGTTACCCTAAGAAGGATGGACTCACAGTTTGGGTTACTGGCGGCGTAAGCAATCATCAGACACGACACCGCGAAGCAGGCGCTGCAAGAGAGAGGGTGAGCAGGTTGGTTCAATACAGCGGGAATAAAACACAGTGCACAATCACCCTGATTACCCAGGAAGACAGCAAGGGGGTGTTTGGGAAAAGGAAGTAACAACTAGGGGTGAGGAAGAACAGGGAACTGGGAAAGATGAGGTAAAGGAAGAGTTAGAAAGGGGTTCGGTCCTCAAAGGTCAGTGACTTATCTGAGATCGATTTTCTGTCATTCATTGTTATTTTTGAGGAATAACACACAGTTCCATAAGATAATCAAAGGTGTTCTTTGTAGGAGCAGCTCTCTTAAATGTGAAAACCACCAAGATTATTTACATATAATAGAGACTGCTTATTGCTGAAAGAAGCTGGTGGCCAGAGTGGGTTCTTTTTTTCGGCTTCCGCTCTAAAGTGACCGTTTGAGCACTGAGAGCCTGATTCACATAAGACCTCTGCACTCGCGGCGGAGTTAATATGTTCTTGCTTCGCAAGGAAGTCATCAATAATGAACCCAAGATTTTTTGCAGATTTCTATGGGAGAGGCATGTTGTCCAGAGGTTCTGGTCACCAGGAGGCAGCCCACATCTGATAGGCCCCACGAATAGCGGGATCTCAGTTTTGTCTGCATTTAACTTTAGACAATGGCCTGGCCTTTGTTTAGTCCGGACTAACTACTTTGGTAAAGTCACGGGTAAAGTGGCTGGACTTTGGTTGTGTCAGGCCTGTGGTTAGTCATTCAATCTGCCACTTTGGTGAGGCAATTATATAGTTTGCCATGTGTTTCCTCTTAGTACTCTCCTAGCGAAATGATCAGCTGGGTAATGTCAGCATGCGAACACACGTTGAAACCTCACTTCCTTACTATTGTAGCAAAAGAGGCCACATAAACATTTAAAAAGTAGGTCTTAGTGAGGAGCCCTGTGGGACTGCGCATTCGGCTTTATGGGAATTGGATTATAAAGAGCCCAGTTGAACTATATACGACTAATTTTTCAAAAACGAGCCAGCCATTGGAGAGCTTTGGAATGCATGCCAATGTCAACAAGCGCATCAGCAGGCGAGCCCTAACAAAAAGGTTGTTAATCAACAGACAGTGAGACACAGTGTTGAAAGGTGCTGAAAGGCCAGCAGGACCAGGGCTGCAGACTTGCCCTGATCAACTTCTCACCTATAGTCTGGGATGGGCCCTGAGCATGTATTTTCTTTCTGGAGAAAGTTAGTGTTTTTGTTTTCTGGATAAATTGAAGAAGAGACAGTAAACTGATTTCGGATAAACCGTTAACATTAATGTTTAAGTTGTAAAGCGCTCTGATATCCTCCGGGATCAAGTTCGCGCTATATAAAACTTCATAAATATATAATGTCTTCCAGCACAGCTAACAACATAGACTCAGTGCTATTATTAGCCCGAAAGCCCGGCTGCTAACTCAGTTGTACTCACTTTACCGCTCCAAAACACATGCTTGAGGTCCTCTACCATCTTTCCATTTCATGCCCTACAATCACTTACAAAAGCCCTGTGATCATTGTAGCTAGGATTAACAACATTGTCGCTTAGACTCCAAGGATGAGGTGAGCACACGTAAAGGTTGGTCCCTAACTGGTCTAATCCTAAATACGTGTCCTACTGTGCCCCCAACAGCCCCATTCACTGTGGACATCAACACTTTCATAGAACTTGCCCTTTGCTACTTGAACACTGCAGGAACTTGGGTGGGACCCCAGTTCTAGTGGGTGGTGGGATTTAGGGCTAACTGGACTTAGGAACTGCACTATTAGGAGCTCAGCAGCAGGGTCACCAACCCAGCTGCCTAACCTCGCATATGAGCTGCTGAGACAAGAGAACTAATGGCTAGACATATCATAGCCAAGTAACAGCCATTTTATGCCCCTGCCTGGAACCTCTGCCTCATTGATTAGCTACAAGTAACCAAACTTTAGAAGAATTGGCAGTCTCTGAAAGTTTTCAAACACGCTTCAACACAGGTAAAACACACAATGGGCACAATGGAAAATCAAGTGCGTCAAAGGTACGAATACATTTGTGCTCGTGTTTTACATGTGTATCTTTCTTTTAACTGCTCTTTTTATCTGCCTGTGAATGTAGGCCTATCTACCTTGGCAGTAATAGCTCTAGTTAGACATTCAATTTATTGTATGTTATTTACTGTAGCATGCTGCATCTGTTCCGGCAACAGTACCCACAATTAATACCACAAAAACCCCAAAACCTCAAAAAAGGATGCACATTCCTCGCAAAGAGAAAGTGACTTTCACAGATAGTGAGGCATCCTGCCTTTTCTGGACGGCCCCCAAAGAGGAAAGCTAGACATCCGCTGCTGTGCGGATGGTGACAGGCCCGACTGTGCAAATGAGAAAAAGTGAGAATGGGGAGGAGGGAGGTCACTGCCAGGTGATGAGGGCTAAGGGTAGGGGCTGCAAACAACAAAAAAATCACAGGCCTCCAGACAGCCCAGCAAGTAGCTAAGGAGAGGGAAGTGCCTGAATGGTCCCACAGGTGGAAATTACTGGCCATGGATGGAGGTGAGAGGCACTGAGGGAAGCGTGACTTTAATTAAGATATGTGAGAAGCCAGCCATGTGTAAGTAGATGACTGGCCCTGGTACTGAATCTCCGCGGTGGGGACTTGCTCCACTGTACCCTATCTCATACACGACAGTGGGAAGTGATAGTCTAGAAAGAGCCCACTTTGAAGGTGGCTAGCTCTGGGGCTAGAGAGGATAGGTCGAGCAGAGGGAGGTCGCCCACCCTAGGGAGATTCAAGTCCATGGCCCTACAGACAGCACAACTCACCTGCCCAGCAGACGCAGCTTCCGTGGTCCATACTTGTCCATGACAATACCCAGCGGCAGGGTGATGGCACTGAGCAGGAAGGAGCCCACTGTGAAGGCCAAGTTGAGCATTTCGTCCTGTTCTTTACAGACCAGCCACCCGTTCAGCTCAATCAGCATCGTCTCTTTCTCTGACTCGTTCCCCGAACTCGAGCTGTTGGTGGAGTTTTCTGCAGGAGTGGAAGGGAGGAAAAGAAAAGGAGAGATGGTAAAAGGATCGCACAGATGTGGCAGCTGTGGCAATAGACTTCACTGTAGGCCAGAATTCAGGGCCCAGTACTAGCAGGCACCAAAAGAACCCATAAGAATTACTGAGCCAAACATCACCATGATGGTAGAAAAGGAGCGATGGTCACAGCCTGGGTGACTGAATAGATAACAACGTGAAGGATTTGATGTGAGTGACAACATTTTAACTTGGTAGGAGGTTCAGTGATCTCTTTGGGGAGAAGGAAAATGAGTGAATAGGTTGTTACCTTAATGGGAAACGCAATGAGAGTCGCAAGGCTCTCCACTGAGATGCAGGGCCCCAAGGACGGAGGCAGAACAATGTGCTTGGTTCTTTTGTTGACCTCTGGTACATATGACAGCTGACACAGCCTAGGGTATACTAAGGTTGTGAGCACAGCCAAGTGTGTTGCATCTGTTGTTGGAGGTCAATAGCTGGGGTCTGGCTCCTCAGAGAAGAGGCAGGGTATCAGAGTATCATCAGCAGATATACAAGTGCTCCACTCTACAGGGCTTGGGCAAGAGGGGTCCTGTACATGGTAAAGAGGCTGGGCCCAGTGAACATCCCTGGGAGAAGCCATAAAGGACATCTGTGACCTTGTGAAGGCCCCCAGCTTGACCTTGGTGGGAATGGCTTGATCCCTTCAATCATAGCAAGACCTTCACCGCCGTTCCATGTTTCAGGTGTGCTCCAGGCAGTGCAGCAGAATGCTGTAATCAGGAGGGTAAGAAATGGGGCCACTTATCAGGGAGGAGGCACATACACGGGAAGACGGGCACAGGCCGGGAGGGGGCAATAGTTGAGAGTGGGGCAGTGCTTGAAATGGAAAAATAGAAGTTTCTGAGAAGTGCTGGTAGTCTCCAATTAAAAGTATTGCATTTCTCTTGAGAAGTGCCGGTACTCTTCCTCTCTAAATAAAAAAGTGCCGATACTCCGTACCGGACAGTACCGGCCCATTTGAAGAACTGGAGTGGGGCGCGACCTGCAGGGCCGGACTGAGAACCAAAACCGGCCCTGGCAAAGTGCTCGGCCGGCCTCCTGGGGGTGCGACCGAGCTCTTTGTCGGGCCGGTTTTCGCCCGATTTTGTTACAGGGCAGCCAACGCACAGAAGGAGCAAGAGGCGGACGAGATGGCAAGACAAACCGGGGTTAGAGGGGTGCGGGGTGAACGAGCAGAGAAAGGGGCTTGGAGTGAGAGAAGGCAGACGGCGGAGTTGGGATCAGCCGTAGGTAGCGGTGCAAAGACAGGCACAGTCAGGGGCTGGAGAGAGCCCGGCACCCACACTTAGGATGGCAGGGCAGCCAGAGGATGAGAGGGGTGGGGGGAGCACGTGCAGAGCCTCTGTGCCCGGGCAGACACTTTGAGGAGAGAATTCTATGAACGGGCAAGGAGGGTGGATGCCTGGGCCAGCAGTCAATGGAAAATCGGGGCGGGACACCGAATAAATAGCTGTCAAACATCAGGTAGAGTGTAAAAAACACATTCCTGAGATGACTTCATGCAACTGGCCAAGTAAACAACCCGGCGGGAGTCCAGCAGCTGAGTGACCTCCGCTGACCTCTGTTGCAGCGGGAGCTGAGCCGGGAGCTCGAAGGGGCCGCCCCCGAGCAGAAGCTGCTGTCAGCGCCTCACAAAGGAGCCGCAGGGCCCCCCCTTACAGCCACAGAAGCTCCGACCTACGTATCTTTCACTCAAGCCACTGGGCCTTCCAAACAGCCCTTTTTGTCCCCCTCTCCCTGGGCCTTACAAGTCGCGAAACCCTCTCAAACAAGCCCCTATCCCTCGCCACAGAAGCCACTTGGACCCCGCTGAAAGAAACACGACCCCCCATCCCACAGCAGATCTACGGGGTCACTCAAGCAAGTAACTGGGCCAAACTCAAAGGAAACGTTGCCTTTTCTGTGACTCACTAACCACCCCCACAAAAAATGCCCCCGGCCCCCATCGAACACGCCACTGTGAATTCGCCCTTAAATAAGGTCCTGCCCCCCGCAAAAGCCCTTTGCCCCCTATCAAAGTGACGCCTGACCTGCCTCACACACCAATGAGCCCTTCTCAAGAAAGCCCATAGAACTGCCCGCGGCCCCTTTTCGAAGGCGTGACAAAAGAACCGGTTTGCAGGCAGGGGCGTAAGTACAATTGGTGCAACAGGTGCAGTGGATGATTGAACCCCCGACAGTGCTGTATTTGACTACGCCAACAGCAGTCAAGGGGGTCATTTCTCCTTGCTTGCACCAAGACACTGTTTGCAGTTTGGCTCGGGAACTCCTCTCTCTAGTATGAGGGACCCCATATTTTGATTAGACATGTTTTTGCTTTTCGTTCTAGTTTTCTCAGGATGAGAGTGAGTTTTGCCTCCTTGCTGTTTCTAAGAAACCTTTCCTTTCCCAAGCACAACACGCGAGTTTCCCTAATAAAGGCATGGTGGTGTAAAATACAGGGCCTGGGTACCCAATTCTCCCTGACCAGGCTGTTGGCAGATTTGGGTCTATCGGGGACTGTGGTCTGAACTATGTAGGAGGGCCAAACTTTAATTCCGGCCTTTGGTCACTCGTTCTGAACTTGGCTAGCATATGTCCAAGACCTATATTTAATGGGCCATCTAATAAGTGATGTCACAATGTCTTTAACAACCCAAAGAGGCATCAGGAAAAAAGAGTCGGTCCAGAATCCTTATGGTTGGTGACCTCTGATGGATGATGCAAGACTGGCTAAAAGGGCAATCGTTGTTTTTTCATTTCAATGGGTGGCCCCTATAAGATATTGATATTTTGCAACTTTCTTATATCGTGCATCTTATTCGAAGCAGCCCAGCTTGTTTAACGACCCTCTGTTCCTAGCAAGTGGGGCTGTACACCTCTGCCCCCAGCTGTGACCGCTAGAAGACTATTTAATCTCCTGGCAGGGTACCTCAGTAAGCCTTGCAACACTCTTGGTGTGTCTCATAAAAAGCTAAATAATTGCATTTTGGGAGTTACTGTGCAATTTCTATTAATTTATTTGGGTTTCTTGATGTAATTCAGGCTGACAACTTCTACGGTGAGAGGTCATTTGTTGGTTCACTGGGCACCAAGCTGTGCTGTTGAGAATGGTTAGTTGATGGTACTGGGGATTCTAATTAATGCTGCAGTGGGGTGTTGTGCGGTGATGCTTGGAGGTTCTCAGTGGTACTCCTGAGCTGGTGGTCACAGAGGAGGTGGCCAGGTCTGTTCCCAATGGCCTCTGCAGTGCGCTGTCAGGCTGCGCTGCTATTAGGCCATGCTGGGCTGTACTAGCTGAGGACACGCCAGATGCAGCTGTTCTTGGTAGAGGTTGCGCTGGAATATAGGACTACAGACGCTCCTTAATGAGACTGATTTTATGAGCACGTAGTGTCTGGTAGTAGAAGTTATTTGGGTCACTCTTCTTAATATAGCCCCAGCACATGAATAGGTGCGGCACTCATCACTGGCGCAGAGGGCACCTCCCTGGCTCTGATCTGGATGTGCCCTTTCTGATTAGAACTTGTTGACAGTCTGACCCTGCAGATGTTCCCGTCAGAGGGTCGAGGTATATGTCTGCATACAACACCCATGCCATTTCTGAGCCGTCTGGCAGATGGCCGCCATCTTCCCTTCCATCTTCCGAGCAGCGCGGAACCCCCCCCCTTCCTTTGCCATGTTCCATCTTTAACTTCTCTTTGCTTATTTGCTCTTTCCAATTGTCCATTCGTTTTCCCACTTCCCTTCTCCACACTTGCCTCGATTTCCAATGTAACACAAGGCACTTTGTCGGCATGGTAAGCCGATATCGTCAGGGGAAATGCACCCAAAATTGTTGTTCATTTATTACATGTTGGCGTACATATTAGTGAGAATATAGCACGCTACAGTTGATGGAATGAGAAAAATTGAATAGTGCGCCGAATTTACAAATCGACATTGTGTGAGAATGCATATAGGAAGAGCATATTAAAAGTCATGAGTGTCTGTAGAAGTGAAAATAAATGTATATTTGCTGTTTAGAATAATGGAGAGCGTAGCTGCTTAGTGAGTCAAGAGCCCTTATTCACGGAGTGTACATTCTTTCATTCCTCTTTTAAAGTCAAGGTTTGAGGGGGCTGTTGGTTCCTTGGAAGGTTATGCAACATGTTGTGAATATCCCTCTCTTCTGTACACAGAAGCACTTCAGGGAGTTAAATACAGTGGTGGAATTTGTAGTCCACCCCTAGTTTCCAAATAATTGTTGTCCACTGCAGCATTTCTCTGCGCCTGCCTGCTTGCATCACTGCCCTCCCCAGTACGACACAATACAATGTATTTCACTGGTTAGAACATTCCGCAAGTATTGGCAAAGTAAATGCTCGCAGTATACAAAGTAATACATGAGTATCAAGGATGCTTCTGAACTAGGCCGCATTTCTTTCAGGCTATTCTCTCTCTGGTCCACGCTGTTTCCGGTATCACCCGAAGACACGAATGCAGCGCCTACCTTGTGGCTCACTTGTGCCTTTCCATCACCTCCCGACTCCCCTCCCCCTTCCTCACTCATTTTTTTGAGCTGTTTGCTCCCCTCACCCTCTCTTCAGACAACCTGGTTATCAGTTTGGATAGGGTTACAACAGGAAACAGATGTGGGTGAAAGGTCGGAAGAAGCAGAACAACAAGACGCAGCCCAGGCTGAGTCAGCACAGAGAGCGCGGGCTGCTGCGTCGGGGTAGGCGCGAGCTGTCTCTGCGGATCCTCGCGCCGCTCTCCCGTGCCACGGTGCCAGGCCTGGCCTGCGAGCTCGAGCTGTGCAGGTGATCAGCTGTGCCGGGCATGTGCTGCGCTTAGTTCTGCTGGGAGACCACAAAGTCGGGTTGTGTTAAAAGCAGCTCTTTTTCTGTATCTTAGTCCTGCTCGTCCTCTCGCGGTCATTATATGTGAGGTGAATCCCACCCCGAGATAGCAACATCAGAAGTGCTGATAATATACGCCCATCAAAACTGAGGCGAGTGAGTTTTTTACACTTTGAATAGAAATTACTTGCAAAATGAAAAATAAAAAAACCTAGCATTTTGTGCACATTAGATGGATGCAACCAGACCTGGAAAGCCCTCCTTTTTTTCCGAGTCCTGCTCAGTGGTCACCGCCAGGATCTGCGAAGTCGTCGGTGCCTCTGCAAAACAGTTTGGGATTAGGTGGAATGCTGTGCGCAAAACAGGCGCAAGCACCCTACGTGGACATTTACTGACTGATTTATGCTCACGTTTGAATCCGAGCAAACCGCCTCTGCACAAATGTTGAGTGCTTCGGAGTATTTGCAGTCACAGTTTGTCCTGGCTGCTTGGCAAAGAGCTGTGGCACCAACACACTAGAAAACGACATGTTTCAGCTGATTGCAGGTGAACTTAAATCAACATATGTGTTTTATTTGCTTTGAAACACCTGGGCTTCTGAGAGGCATGATGCAAGTAGGCATCAACACAATCAAAAATGCAAACGTACCCAGAATTACTTAACGAGGAATGAACACTTTTTGACTTTTGCTTCTGGCCTTGAAACAGTAAATACCTTGTGGCTGTTTACCATGAAAGAGCTGGACAAGGAAGGTCATGGCAGCAGCATTTTACTTGTGCAATCATCTTTCTTGCTGAACTTCATGTTGGAACCAAACAGGACTTAGTGAGGGCCAAATAAAGCTCTTTCAACGCAGAAAACACAAGTCACATGTATTGGCACTCCCACAACTTTAATAAGAGCTATATACATGTTGCAATACAATACGAGAAACATCTGTTCTAGTAATAGAACCAGTCCAGGTTACCCTAGACATTTCCCCTCCCTGGTCTACTTGTACAGCACTTGGCATGAAGGAGGCTTTCCCTGTTGTTCCGCAAGTATTGTAGACCACTGCCTCAAAACCAGCTCTCGTTGCCATTAATGCAAACAAAAGACCGGACCAGACTTCGACACCTGTAGAAATGGCCTTCTGACAGCACAACACCCACCACAGCCCATCACTACTCATCTTAATTATTCACAGTGATGAAGCTGCACAAACAAGAAAAGAAGCCTGCATCACACAAAACATGTGGATGGTGAGTCAATTACTCCAGCCCTTAATACTAAGGAGACGTGGCCGTAGTAAAGTTAAGGCCCTGCATTGAAGTCACCGGCATTAATTGGATCCTGTGCCTCGCCTCCCCAACAATGCTGTAGGGCGGCGGTCTGCATTCTGCGGTGACTGCTTCAAGCATCAGTTTCATCAGCATGTTCGAGTGCACCATTATTTTTTTGGCCTTCCTACTCTTAGAGGGCGTTGCTACTGGTGGCACCAAAACGCCATGTTCCTTCCATTTCTCCTAAAATGAAGCCTGTACGGAAGAGGCAGCAGCGCCCTCACACATATAGTGAACTTTTCCCATCGTCACCTATGTATAGACTGAGCTGGCAGGAAGTCAGGCCCAGGCTCATCTCACAGACATTTCTTTGTTCCAAAAAGCTTGCAGAATCCCCCTCCCCCACTGCTTTTGGTGGCTGAACGGGTGTCCTTTGATCAGTGCTGCAACTGGCTTGCAGACAGTGCCTCTTGGGGTTCGCCTTCTGCCACGTCATCTGTGCAGCATGTTCAGGAATTACCCAGTGGTCAGTGGAAGTCTCTTTGGCCACAAGCAGGAGATTCCCAAACCCCACAACTGCCATATGTTGTTGCATCTGGTCTCGTGAGGTTACGCCTGAGATGGGCAAACGCTGATCTCCCATCCTGAGTACACATGGAAATACTCCGTTAATAAGAATGTGACCTGGGATATCCTAGAGCTAAGAAAAGGGTCAAAGTTAAAGTTATGTGGGCATGCCCTCCAGTGCACTGACATTGCGCACTTCCTTTCTACAATGCACGTCCATAACACTTATATTTACCATGACAGTGTGATGTACAGCATACCATGCACAATGCTTCGTACAGTGCAAAGCAGCACAGGCCATTGTATTTACTTCACATATATCAGACACATCACTTCTACGAAGTACAGCGGTGCACGGTGTCCTGCACATTACAATACACTGAGTGGTGCCTGCCCCTCTCATGGCTGATTCACTTTCATTGCGCGTGTCTGAGTATGTCATTCAATATACATACTTATATACATGGTCCTGGCTATGCAATCCAAAAGAGATGCCTTGTACAATTCGCCTGTGCAATAATCTAAAATAGCAATGATGGGACAGCTTTCATACAAAGAATTCTGAAAGCCGAGTATCCTTTATAGGTGCATGCTGTGCTCAATTTAAGCTGGTGGTTTCCGGTGCTCGACAATGGTACTTAATTATCAACACCAGCACCTGTGGCAGTCTGCCACATGGTGGCACTGTTTGTGCAATTTATAGATGAGCTCAACATTAGATGTTTATTAACTTAATATACATTAAAATGACTAAAACCTGCCGCCCAAGACATTCTTTTAGTTTTTGGGGCCTGAAATAGTCTGGATTGTCACACTTGTAGGAGTATGACAGTTAATAGTTGTGTTAGTACTGTAATTGGCAGCACTGGCAGGGAAAATGGGTGGTATAAGTGTAGTGGCCTCTTGTCAAGGGCCCTGGCACTTATTGTTTTTACAAATTAAGCACTGTAATGTATGTGAACTTAAGTGGCCTGTCCCTATTATCGCTGGCATTCACCCTCCCATGTATCTCTCCTTGGGCTCTTGAATATCTATGATCCTTACAGTAAATGTATTTTCCGGCTCCCGAGTACTTTTGTTCTCCATACAGGCCCTTCTCTTTCTGGACTGTGGTGTAGCTCTGCTCTCTGCCAGACGTACTCTGGAGTATGTGTTCCTTGTTCTGCTACCACCAACCCCCTCCTGTCTTTCATGCTTCATAGATTTACTCCAGTATTTGTCCACCTCTGGCTTCAGGAGCATCTCTGTAAAGTGCACAGCCGCCTACCCGTGTGCTCTGGTGTACCACTGCTCTCTGCTCACCCTTATTCTGAACTCTGCAGCACTTTACCCTTCTTTAAGGTATTTCTGACTCTAGCTTCGCCCACTCCTCGAGTTCTTTGAGTATCCATGCCCTCCTGGCCAGCCATCCTGCTTTCACTGGACATTGTTTTGTTTGTGCAAAGAGATCGGAGTTCACACCACCCTCCCTACCCGCTGTCTTGTGAAATCCTGGCCCAGGATTTCACATCTCATATTGCTGGCGAGGTAGTTCCTTCTGTCCCCAACGTCAGCACTTTAAGCAGTTTTATGATCTTCGTGCGTCAGGCTCCAGAAGTCAGGGCGCACCCCATATTCGGATGCACAGAGTCATCAGATCCTACCAAGCTTTGAGTAGGCAAGAATAGCAAAACCCATGCACATTTTAACAGCTCAACGCCCACTATTATGCCTAGCTTGAGGGTGCACAGAGGCCATTTTGGCTGCATGCCCAACAGTGCTATAAATACTGCTAAACACTGACAACTTACTTAAACCAGTGACCAGCGGACAAAAGTTCCAGGACCTTGGGGAATGCTAATATGGACAAAGATGGGTTCCAGCAAGGAAAAATAATAGACTTAAGAAAATGAGGGGAGCAAGGTCCATGAAAACAAAAGGGAATACGGTTGGTGGAGAGGCGCAGCCCTTTGGCACGCTCTGATATTACTACAAGTTACTACAAGTCTAAAAGCATAAAAATGACATCCAGAGAAAAGTCTGGTGGCCCGTTTCTCCATCAAACTGAATCCAAACAAGGCAGAATTTTGACTCTAGTGACTTTTCCTCGATGTTATCCTGGCTAAAAATAGTAGCCACTCAAGGGATTGCCCACTATGGTTTCTAACGCTAAGGCCCTGGCATTAGACCCGACTCTATAAATCACTACATCAACAGAATCTACAAAACGGCACTTCTTACAAAAACACCGTATCAGAATCCCCTCGTCACTCAAAAATATCCAAGATCAGTGGCTCCAGACCAGCGTGCAGGGCTTCACCAAAACCTAGAACTAAATAAATAAAATTAAAAACGCTATATTCCTCCCTCCATGAAACACTCGCCCCTCCTCCATATTTATCTGGAAAACTCGCGTAAGGCTGCATTCTCCCTGTGAAGCTATCTAGGTTATATTGTTACACTGGGTACAGTTCTGGTCTCTTTAAAGCGCTTTGCTGCCCATGTTGCAAATTGTGTGTAAATATAATGTTTCAATACAATATATAAACTTCTGGGAAACAAAAGGGGTGGAGAGGTTCCCTTATCAAGGAGGCAGGGTTTGGGGTAGTACGAGTAAACGAACTGTGGAGAGGAGGTTAGTTAGGATGGACAGGGCGTAGTCAACAGTCACAAAAACCGAAGTGCATGAAAAGAAGACGCAGCGCCTATCTAGCCTGCCAGCAAGCGCCACCAGGAAATGCTCCTCAGCAGAAAGTAGAAACCGACCCTTGAACCCTACCTCCGAGCCAACAGCTGATAAGGAGCTGCCAGAGGCTTTCTGTGAGGGTCTGTTTGTAGGTGTCTGTCGCATTTTCTATTTCAAGGGTGCACCCGAGCTACACCCCTAGATGCATCTCATTCTTTACATTCAGAGGTGTGGCTGGCTCTTTAATCCTGGATATCCTTTATTTTCTACATTCAGTGTGTTCCTCAGTCTGTACTTCTAGGGTTGCACCACACTCTATACATCCAGGGTAGCACCTTGCTCTCTGTTGCCCAACACACCTTGCTCTTTTCTCTCAGCTCCAAGCTCTTTACTCCAAGTGGGGTAAATCGTGCTCTATTTTACAAGTAGTTGTATGCCCTCGCTCTCTACCCCAATGTGCTAATAACCAGATTTTTTATTTTCTTCAGGGGTTCTCCAACTCTTTCTCAGCCCCAGACACTTTTTAATCTTCTCTCCCAATCATGGGGGCTCTTGGCCCATCCTTTACGGCTGTTTAGCAGCTCTCAAACCTCTCTTTGCCCAAGTGCACTCTAGTCACCTTAAAGGTTATCCCCAGGGGCTCTCTTATTTATGGGTGGGGGGGGAGGTCTACTGTCCCTTACACGTCTTCGAATTGTCCAGAAACTTCCCAGCGCCTCCTATGGTTTCACCTGGTCCCCTCCTGTCCAGAGACACCACTCTACTAATTCTACGGTAATGTGCCGAGCACAATACTTTCCAGGTATCTAAAGTGTGGCCACATATCTGGGTAAACTCTTTTTCTTCACTTTCTAGAAAGAAACAAGTGAAACAGATTGTGTCTATCAGGGAAACTTACAATAGGTACATGCACGAAACTAAACAGTTTGCTCTGCCACCACTTCACTGTAACTAGGTAAAGGAAACATAGCAAAGATTGGTGCATTGTAAATGTGCTACAGTGAGGGTACTGTTGTGATACTCCTAACAAAGCCCCTCCGCTCCCAAGCGTTCCACAATATAGGCAGTGGTCTCATAAGTCAGTAACGAAAGAAAATACCATTCATTGGTATTTATTTCTCCAGAGAACAGCAGCGCCCGCACCCTTCCCTCCCATGCACAGTAATTATTAACTAGCAAAAGAACTAGTGAATGGAAATTTCCTCTTTTCATCTTCCACCAGCGCTTTCTCTGGAGCCCAGTAACTGTGAAATCTACCTTGGACAACAGGCATTGAAGGGCAGAGGTGGAGGAGGAAGTAAAAAAGGGGGGTCGTGAGTCCAGTGCATGAAAAGTGCAGGAAGGCTAGCAACAATGAAGAAGAGTGCGGCACAGTGTCACTTCAGAGGGCAGGAGATGCTTATCTCAAATATGCCAGGCACCCGACTCCCCAAGCAGAGACCTTGGACCTTTCCGCCATGACCAGTTGTCACTGGGTTCCCTCCTTGACCTGCAAATTCAGGTGTGTTCTGCTTATGGAAATGCTTCCCCTTCCAATGACCTCAATGACCCCAAGAATGCTCTGACCAGGCATAAGCTTGCTCTGCCGATGCCCTGCTTACCTGGATAGTGGCACAGGTAGGAGTAAAAGCCCTCTGACTTCAGCATAATGAGCAAGGAGCCCCAACCCAGCAGCACAGCTGAAAAGAGGAGGTTCTCGATTACGGCGGTGGAGGCCATCCACCATCGGCGCTGGTGGGCCGTTGCTAGTGTGGGAGCCATGTTGAATGTTTGAAGAGGGGTCTTTCTTCACAGCGTAGATCTGAAAAACAAAGAATAGATCAGCCTTAATAGGGTTGCTCTTCAAACCCTTATTGCACTGCCACGCATCCTGCCACTATTGACTACAGCACCACTGATCACTCCTACTATGACACCCACCACAGTCAAGAAGAGATGTACAATACTTCCTGCAGGCGACAAAAGACCTTTATTAACCCCTTCAATTCAAAATGAATGCCTCTGCAGGAGCAGGGTGGGAGAGAGGGTCAGGAGTTGTATGGGTAGAAAGAGAAAACAGGTAGATTAGGACAAAACCTGACATTCAAAATGCAATTCTACTGATGGTGGGGGAGGGGCGGTAGGTGCACACAGCTCTTTTGTATTATAAGGTCACCTCAGGGGCAAACAATATAGTCGTTCCTCAACCTCCCCTGGAATGTTTCCCCACTTTGCTGAAGGCAACGAGTCTCAAGAGCAGGCACACGCCTGTTTTCTACCCAACTAAGTAACTGTGCCCATCAATGACAAACCCCACTCGCCCCCTTCATCTCTGGGCAGCTCAAGGAGTCAATACACAATGACTAAGGTGTTCTGCTGATGGAGTGGACTGACTAAGGTGTTAGGCTGATGGAGTGGACTGACTTAATGTTAAGGGAGACACAGGGGACAGAGATGTGCATATTCTTTACCGGAAATATATAGAACCAAGACAGCAGAATATTGCAGGAATATCTGCCATCCATATCTGACTGTTAGGGAAAAAAGAACGTAATACCACAGGTACCCTGGGAGTGTGGCATTCCTGTGTAATAGGTTATGTTTTAATATGCTTGCATAAGAAGCAGGGGCTTATTGAATTCTGCTTTTATCAGCCAATCACCATGAAGTCCAGTGGTTTTATATTTCAACCGTGTGGGCTTGACAATGAAACAAAGGTGAGGCTATCATCAGAAAGGAAGATTAATTCAAATTATTCATGGTAGACTCCTCCAGGAATAAAGTCAATCAGAAGCCAAATGTGAGAAGAATGATCTCTCTGATGCATCCATTATCAGCTCTACGTCCGAAGTATGGCTTCTCCTTTGGGCCACAAGCCCTTATAGTACCTCCAGACGACAACAAAGCAAACCCTTAACATTGCAAGTTTTTTTCTGTGTAGTTAGTCAGTGTGCATTCTTGTAAATAAGGTTTTCATGTTTTTGTACTTTTTATTTTTAGGGTGATTTAACACTAATAGACATTTGGGTGTGTCACTGTTTGTATTATTCCTGTAAACAGCTACAAATCGTCCTACTTTTCACACTTTCAGTAGAAGTCTACTTAAAGCCATTCTGTAGGGAATTGGAGCTATGAGAGAATAGAAATAAAAGGGCAATTCTGCACAATGACTTTCGTTCTTGACTTGAACGGGTCTGTGGAAACCAGAAATGTCAACTAGCCAGAAATAGGGGAGCCATTTTTCTCTATTATTGCTTAAAATATGTTGATATATTCAGCCTATTTATAATTTGAAATCAACGGCACCCAGGAGTCGCATTAATGTCAGTTGATCAATAAAACTCTCATGCCATGCAAAATCACCCTGGAGTGTTAAAACATTAGCATGCATGGGAAGAATGGGATACAGAGGAGAAGGCGAGGGGCAAGGAAAGGGATGACAAACCAGGCCTTATAGCTTGTAAAACAGTAAAAACATAGGCATTTAAACAAAAGAAAAGGTATACGACCAAAGTCAATAACTCTACAAAATATGTTCTACACGGGGTGGGGGGTCCCTTTAATGAGTAAGCGAATGAGTTGTAATACAATTATTTTGAGCGACAGTCTAAAAAGGCAGAGTTGGGAAGGTTTGAAAAATATTGAAGGAAAGGCATGCGAAATTGTCAACATTCTTACCAAAAAATAGGGACTGTTATTATGCCCCTCGAAAGGAATGGTAGCAACAATATACTATGCTATCTATATTAAACATCTACCATCCCTACTGCCCCACCGCGCTACTTTCTTCACTTTCCTATTAGCTAAACCTATACAATGACGCGCGTTCCTGAGATCAGTGGATCGGCCTCTGCAGCCTCATAGGCTGAGACACTCAGCCTCGGCGCTTCTCATTGGTGCGCTGGACGGTCGCTAGGCTGCGGATCCCACGCCTGTTCAGCTGGAGCCGGTTCGAACCGGCAGGCGCGAGAGAGGGGAGCCGCAGAACAACCGGTGCACGCGGAAGGGAGACACTGCGCAGGTGCCCGGGCGGCGCGCGCCTTGCAGACTGAGCTCATCCTGCGGGACAAGGGTACAGCGGCGCACGAGCCTGGCCGGCAGTGCACGAGCCTGAGCGCGAGCTGTACGACCCAGCGCCGAAGTTCCTGCTCCAGCGCCCATGCTGGGATCATACAATTTGCTAGGTTATTGCCCCATTCTCCAGTCACTGTCCCCGTGTGCGTTATATTCTCCCAACTCCACATTTTATTCCTAGCTGGCTTGCAACTGTCCCCGATGCTTAATTTGATAGCTGTTGAGCTGCCACTGCCCAAATTAATAACACCAGTAATGTCGGCAACATTTATCTTGTTGCCGATTGCTCCTGCTTTTGTGCGGGATACTCAGTATGCCTGCTGTTGTTCCTTATTGTCTGTCATAACGCAGAATATCCCCTGTATTATGGCCAATCGTCAGATATTGCCACGCTTCTGTAACCTTTCTCTCCACTGCTATAGTTAATGTCACTACAGCTGCTTTGGTACACGTTGGTCCATCTAATGCCCCAGTGCCCCCTGCCTATTATCTCAATACTTGTCATTAATCTGTTTTTCACCAGTTCCACAGTTTTTGTCCCCAGTGTGTTTTTTATTGTCGCCGCACCCCATCAAGGCTCACTAGACTCATTATTGCCCTAGTTCTTGTGCTATTATTACAAAAGCCCAAGCTATTTGCCCAGGCCCCCCCAGTGAACCTGGCAGGAAAGAGCTGGTGCCCTAGTACTCCTGTCAATGTGCTAGTCCTACACTATTAACCACATCCCTCTCGTACACAGAGCAACAGTTACTGTTCCAAGTCTCACTGCTATTATGTAGATTCTGTGCTACTAACATGGTGTTCAATACATTAAAACAACCAACTATCTGTACCCCCGTGCACCTCTCACGTATTGTCAATGCTCATAATATCCACGTATTAACTACCTCCTATTACCCTAATAATCATATTACTCTCAACCCCAGTTATTGGACCAGCGCCAATGCTTCTGTGGCAAACGTTCTACTGTCTTCGTGGTCCTGCGCTCTACCAGTTAGGTGCTTATTGCCCCAGTGCCCGTGCGACTGTCACAAAGTTATTTCCACAATGTATTTCCCCTGAGCCCGTTATCGCTCTAGTGGCATTGCTATCTCCCTAACTATCCTTGATGTCCTCGTCGTCCCGCGTCCCCAGTGCCTCCGTAGCTGCCCGTGGCTCCGGATTATTGCATAAATGCCCCTGCCATTTGCCACATTTGCGCAGTTATCGATCATCCTGGTGCACAGATGTTCCACCCATTAGTCCTAATTCCACGCAGTCCTCATCCTAAAACCAGCAATTGCTTCGTTTAATTGCCCCTGTCATCCATTTGCCCACTTGCTATTTTCATTGCCAGCACACCAATGTTTCCATATTTGGTATCTATCTTCGTAATATCCCAGCCCCTGTCATGCCTATCTAATTGCCCTCTGTTCTCCTTTAACTGCCCTCTCTTTACCTTTGGCTGTGATGGAGCTGTTGGTCCTGCTCCCTTTGTTCCTTCCTGGCCGGGCTAACCCTCTCCCTAGCCCGGTGTTCCTTGCCGGGCACCCCCTGCCCCTCGGACCGGCTTCCGCGTCTTGCGCCCGTCCGCACCTTTCCTTGGGCTCTTTATTCCGATCCTCTTTTATTCATCTCAGTCTGAAAGGCATAAACACGGCTCGTCGCCGATTGGCTTAGCGGACCACAGCTGTACGCTGATTTGAACAATGAAATTGTACTGCTTGCTGATTGGGTGGTGGCTGTTTCCAGCCCAGACTGAACGAATCAGCTGCCGGAAGCAGAGAGAGACAAACAACTCTGAGAAAAATACTTTCTGAGAAGAGAAGGAACGAAAACAAGAAAGCCGGTGACCCCCACCCAGAAATATTTCTCTGCCGGATAAGTGACATTTCCATGCCGCGATAACGCGCTTCCAGACAAAGACCCCCTTCAGAGATAGACGTGACAGATTTCCCTTACCAAACCCTAACCCGTTTCGGGTTAAATCGATCACCCTACCACCATCAATTCACCTCCAGAGCCCCTAAAATCTCATAACAGTTTGCCATCCAAAGCAAATTAATAACGCTCATCTCAAACAAACCTCCACAGCAAAAGCCAGAAATATACCACTCTTGTTGATAGGGAGGCAGTGGCTTGGCAAGCAAAAAAATGGAATTCAACCCAGATCTGTGTCTAGGGGTAAATCTTTGATTTGTTCAGCATTCCGTCCATCGTCTGTTCTTTTTGCATCCATCAGAGGACAGGCTCCATCTATCCAAGCCTCCAACATGCTGCACAAATGAGCCCTCAACAGAGCCCTCTGTATAACATCTAACTACATCCGCTCATTAAAGCCCCCAACATAACCCTCCACCACAGAACCTACAACTCTTCAACATATTCTGAATGGTATTGTATTGCACCATTTATATAGTGCTTAGTACCCTCTATGTGGAGCAGTGAAACGCTTACCTTCATGGGCAGTATGATACACTGTACGCTATGTGTTGGAAGGGTTCTGCCTTTGTTTTTGATCCTATGTGGGAAGTGTGCTTCCATGTCATGCCTGAGGACCACGTTATAGGATGCAGCACTAAGCAGTGTGGGGGATAAAGAGGTATGAGAGAAAGGTGCGCAATTTACGGTTTTCAGTAGGTCAACAAATTTGAACAACTCTGCAGGTCCGTTTATGGTATTTCTTATGGTCAGAATTAATTCCAAGTTATTCAGTTTAAAAAGTTATAGTGCAGAGAGGCACTTTTGGAGGGAGAAAGGGTGGCGTTATCCACTGGAATGGACTCCGCTACTATCAATCTATATCTGATTGTCATTGTGAGATGTAAATAAGTGATTATTGTATGTAGATAGTTGGGACCTGCAGTGGTGGACTAGATTAGAGTTTTCTGATTGGCCAGCGGTATGTGGCATCTCTTCAGATATTCCATGCCTGTTCAGTTAGAGATGGCTTTATGGGTTAGTACAGTACTGGGTCATGGACCAGGACTCCTAATAGGCCTGTCTTATGTCAGTGTAGCAGGATTAAGCAGTAGCATTACAGGTAATATTATGTAGCCTGTATGAGCTACAAATGTCTGCTGACTATTGAGTGTTATGGTATTAGTATTCGTGTGAGTCAGTATGGTTATTATTATTTGACATTACTGTATAATGTCCAGACTAGACATAGGTCAGCCCGTCTTACCGTATGTGAATATTGAAGCTAATGTGCAGGTTGAGGTGTCAACATCTAAGGAATGTACATTGTGATTGTACTCGAAGGTGTAATTACCAATTTATTTTGAGATGATCTACTTATCTTAGAAGTAGTCATATTTTCACTTCTCTCCTGAAGTGTATATGCTCCCAAATGCTTCAAATCATTGCAGATAGCAAGGTCCAGAGATTGGCAGCTTCTACTGAGGAAAGTAGTGCCTCGTATGGAACATACATGGGATCCATGATGCAAGTCTGGAGCGTAGTGCCAGTTTTGTTTGCATCGCTTTAATTTTACTTGTATATATAGTGATCATTTTTATTGGACGGTTCTGTGGACAATGCAGAGTGTCTTGATAATGGCACTTCTAGCTAGAGGTATCCATTGGTGTGATTGCGTGACTGGAGTTATGGGTTCTCTTGAGTGAAGGTGGAGACTGAATCTTGAGGCACTATTTAGGATTAGTTGTACTTTGTATATGATGAAACCGGGAGTTCGATACTATTGGCAAAATCAAGTTTGGAGATTACACGTATGAGGATCGTTTGTAGCTTTGTTGGTATCCAAGGTTTGGGAAGATAAAATATTTTTTTAATCGCAATTTGGAGGAGATTTAAGGCAGGGAGATTTAGGTGGTTCTATCATATTAGTGAGTCTGGGCAGAATTCTTATATTGAGTTGTTTTTATACTAACTTCAGACATATCCAAATATATGTGACCTTTAACTCTATTCCTTGGGTCTGTGGTTTATGTGCAATCTCGGCTGATTAGTTTGGCTTGACACCAGCTACCAAACTGAGACGCCACTGCGTCATATACGTAAGATGCTGGACTGAAACAGGGATTTGTGACTGGCAGCAGTTCTCATTTCATTAGATCTGTCTGCCTGCTTTAGTAGACTAGCCAATGTGAGTGGATAAATGGCTGCACTGCTCCTTGAAAGAAAGGAACGAAGAATGGATGCTGGTCGAGTGTTTGTTTGCAAGAAGTGCACAGAAAGGATCTTTGCTGCAGAGAAGAGGCTTGCCACAAGCCCCTCCCCCACATCTCACGCCTCTCCATTGGATACATGGAACTGGTAGTTGTGGGTAACCATAGAACATAATCTAGATTTCCATTTGAAGCATGTTTCTGAGACCGAGCTAAATTGTTCAATTAGAAAGGACTGTTTCAGGGACATCTAAAGCAATTAGGTTGAAAGAGGCTGTTTTCATTAAAATTGGCATAACGCAGGTAGGCAACAATGTCTCCAAAGCTCTCCTCTTCAGATCACCAGAGCAACAGCCCAGGGAGGCACCTTCTACACCCCCAGCAGTTAAGAACCTGGAAGTGGCTTGTGACTGCATCTCCCTCACGCAATATAGTATCAAAAGTTGTTGTGGTATGCAATTACAAACTGTTGCTAGATGAAATCGAGGCACCATGTTTAGACACTTATCACAATACAGTCCCTTCAGAGCAGTCAATTGTCGAGGTCGACTTGTAAATCAAGCTGTGCAATTGTTGAAGTGTGCTCAGTATCAAGCAACAGTTATCTTTAGAGAGAAAACATGTAAACAGGAGGGCAGTGCTGGCAAACTCCAGAGGTTAGCAGTAGAAAAGGAAAAAAACACAGTTGATGGACAGAATGTAGAACAATGTCATACGTACACCCCAGTACAAGGATCTGGGCCTAAATCCATCGTTTTTTTTGCACTCCACACCACCCTGGGTTAGACACTGGCTATATGCAAATCAGCTCTGACCCTGTGCCTCATGGGAACAGTCCAGTCCGAACTACCAAGCCATGTCTTTCCCAGACCGGAATCAATCATCCAAGGACCGGTTTCTGGCAGTAGAAAAGGGACTTGACTTCAAGGAGATCAGAGAGCCTTCTGGGGCAGAGGGAAGGCATGTCTTCTGAAATGGTGGGTCTATGCCACTGTGAGGAGTGACATAAACAATGAAACCTCAACACTATGCGGAATTTGAGTAAAAGGCGAGCTGATGAATGGTGAATTAGAATTTAGCAAACGTATATTAACAACAACAAGAACCTTTGCAAAGAAAACTCCACTGTCCTAGTAATGAATCTCGGGTAAAATACTGTAAATCGTTATTACAGTTGCTAAAATGTTAGGAATTGGATGCATACAATTTAAAAACAAGCCGTAAAATAAGGAATTGGGCCCAAATACCTACTTTTAATAGCCAGTTTTGTGTGTCTACTGTGACCAGACCAAGAACCATCATTAGCTAGTACATAAGCACATGCCTCCAATATCTATAAAAACAAGAGCCCGCCACGTCACTTGCACTCTCTTAGTAATGGTTCCATAATAGGCCTGTCTTCGTTGTTCCAGTCCAAGCCACCATATTACTATGGGTACCAAGAGCTCCTGCCCCTGTACTGCATCCCAAACCAGCCAGGAGGAGGTCTGCCATTTGCACTGGTGGTGTCACCCTGTTCCTTAGAGGCAGGCTACCTGACCACCAGCACACATCTACTACCTGAGACACCTCAGCTGCCTTCCTTGCCACCCGCTCAAGGCCCAGATGTAAAGAGGCTTTATGGGGCACCTAGGAAGCTGGACCAGTCACATGAAGCTGGCCACCCTCTACGTATCATGGACTGAAAAACACATATCATGGAGGAGAGGGGCCCTGCTGATCCAACACTGGGTCAAAGGTGCAGCCTGGGAGAGCAGTGGTATGTCGGGCACCCCGGTGCCTGCTCCAACCGACTGCTATGTCTCTGCAAACTGGGCCAATTATAACCCCTCCAGAATTTGAAGGTAGCAATTCGATGGTAGCAATGACAAGCAGTCACAGGCTTCTCAGGAAAGTAGCATGGGGTCATCAGGCTCAGAACTCAGCAATCAGCTAGCAGTAGCAGCACAATAGTGAATTGTCCAAACCAGTGCTTGTCCTTTATAAAAAAGAAAGTACTTTAATACACTCAAAAATGAAATATTAAGGACTACAATATGCAGGTATGAATATCCACTAGCACAGGGTTACTGTACCCATAGATCAAGTTCTTCTTACTACCACATTCCCCTAACTAGATATAAAGTATGTACAGCACATTTCAGGCACAAGTGCAGTGCAACCCCATCGTTCAGAGTTCACGCATTCAGTTTAACAGTTCTAGAATGTAAAGTCCATCAATGCAAGTCCTTTTCTCCTGTTGGTCGTGGTGGAAACTCACAGCTCATTCCTGGTCCCTCCTCTCTCCTTTGGGTGAAAGACACACTGACTGCGGTGAGATTCCTTCCCCATCTCTCGAAGCGGTACAAAAGGGGGTGGTGATGGACGGAGCATCTTAACCAATCAAACACTCACACCCAGTCAACAGATCTGGGTTTAATCCATCACTGTTCTTTAGCCCACTACGCCACTGGAGTCAAGCTATCCTAGCTGAAGACGGCTGATAGCCAGAAACCGGTCCTAGGATGCTTGATTCCAGTCCAGGAAAGACATGGCTTGGCAGTTCGGGCTGAACTGTTCCCATGAGGCACAGGGCTAAGACTGATTTGCATATGGCCATGTCTGAAGTGGGGTGGCTTGGTGAGAAAAATAACGATGGATTAAACCCAGATCTGTGACTGGAGGTGAATGTTTTGCCATTGTGCAACATTCTGTCCATCATCTTGTTTGTTTTGCCATCTCTGGAAGCAGCAGCTGCAGATGCCAATACCCACAGTCTGGCTGGCAGGTAAGCAGGCTTCGACGTCGGTGTCAGTCTCCAATCGTTTGCAGACCCTCTCCAAGCGCAGTGTGAGTCAGGTGGGGTCAGAGGCCAAGTGGACCGAAGTCTATTCTAAAGGTGGCAGTGCAGGTCCAACATCACTCGCAGCTGTGGGACATCAGCTCAATGCACACAGGTTTGGTCAGTAGACAGAGCAGTGCAGTTTGCTCAGGAACACTTCAGGACAGTGCCAGTAGTACAGAGCATTTGTATGGCAACAGCAGTGAAGGCCGCCTTGGGCATACTTTGGGTCATTCCCAATTTGCCCACTGCTTTCAGGCCACTGCGCATCAGTCACCTCTGGCACACTTTGGTAGCCCCACCGTGCAGTTCAGTCCTGGAGCATGCCGGTCTCTCTCTCAAGCTTCCCTCACAGACGGACCTCTCAGCTCTGGGGTCAGCTGCCCCCGCTCACCTTGGCGGTCAGCACTTCCTGCAGGGTTGGTACACTCCTTCCTTCCTCTTCTCAGGCAGGTCACCAGCCGCTTCAGGTCAGGGAGGCAGCTCTTCCTTCCAGGTAATGTCCACTCACCTCTGAGAAGCCGACTACACAGGAGTCTTCTGGCTACTCTGCAGAGCACCCCCATCCCGGGTCAAATTGACATTGAAAATGGAATAAGTAGGTCATCAGCTTCCACTTTTATACAGACAAAGCAGAGAGGGTTTGTGGATTTTCTCTCTGCACTCTGAGAACTGGCTTGGGTGGGTTCTTCTTGTATGTGTCCTTCCAGGTTGCCTTGCAGACACAACTACTGTGAAGAGTGTTCTCCTCACAACAGGGTCAGCCACAGCACCTACAAAAGAGGCACACAGGGGTGGGAGCTTTCTGCACCTGATCGGTGATCATGGAAGGAACAAGAGGACGACCTCCTGTAAAGGGCCCTTCATGATCTGAACAACAGTGGGCGAGTAGACCATCGCTCCCATGACACAGATGAAAAGGTCTGACCACAACTACTTATTCTGCAAAACACAGTACGCTACCACTACAGCTCTGCATGTTAAACCCATAACAGAGATGGTAGTCCATTGGAATCCAAGGACAAGCGCTGGCCTGGCTAAAATCGTTCCTTGAGGATAGGATTCAGGTGGTCTATCTTCTGCCATTTACATCTATTGCAAAACCTCTTTGTTATGGGGTCGCACAGGGATGCGCATTAAGCCCAAGGACAGTAGTGACTGTAGGTACTGGCAACGTGCGGATGGATGTAGTGTACAATCACTAGCCGCCCCGCATGTGCACAACATTTTTGTGACAATCTCATTGGAGCAGGGAAAGGGGTAGACCCATGAACACGGGCAAGGGAGAGGGATTTAAAGAGAAACAAAGGGAGCATGTACCTGTAGAAAGATGGCTTTTTAAGTAGTCTGCCCATGTGGGGGTCACACCAGGCAAAAAGTCCAGACAACCCTTATTGGTTTACAGAGCCTACTTTAAAAATCCCAAGTGCTCTATTTGTGGTAGTGTGGTCAAGCAGCTTAGGCTTATCAGAGGGGAGTGTTAAGCATTTGTGGCACACACAGTCAATAAATGGTACACGCACTCAAGAAGAAATCCAAGACCAATTTCGAAAAATAGCACAGAGTTTTATATAACTTGAGACACCAAGATCCTCGGAATCAGGTAAGGACTATTGGGGTTAGGAAATTTACAAAGAAACAGTACAATGCTCAAATAACGTTTTTTGAGGTATGATCCTTGAACGCAGTAATGTTATTCTATAGGAGGAAAGACATATACTACATACACATACTTGCAAGCAGTTGTCGAAGGTGCCCTGTAGGACTTAAGGTGTTTGGGGTTAGGGTCCAAAGAACCACCAGCAGTTCGAGGTTACTTGTCCTGGTGTGTCCGGGTACAGAGGTGCTGGTCACAATGGTAGCTCCGAGCGCTAGACAGTTTAGTCCAAAGTACTGGTAACAAAAAGGCTGCAAGTAGGAGTTTGTCAACAAGTCCGCTGGAACCCAAAGGGGGTCTCGGTTTGTGAAGACCTATGGAGCAAGGGGACAGAGTAGGTTTCCGTGAACCCAGGCTGTGGGTCTCAGGTGCAGAGGGGTTTTGCCAGCTGGCCAATTGAGTTGGAGGCTCCCCCATTTCTTGGTCTTGACCTGCAGAGGGGAAGAAAACAGACAGCAGGGTCTCTTTCAGTGTGAGTATTGTCAGTCCTGATGTCCCTCGGTGGGCAGGGCGGTTTTGGCAGCAGTGGTGTCTGGTATGGACACTCAACAACCTTGGTTGTGGCAAATGCTCTGGTACCCAGGACATTGGTGCAATGGGCTCCTGGAGGGTGTAACGTCTCAAAACATGCTGGCGATATGGGGCTGACCTCTTGAAACCACAGTGAGCTCCTCCAGGTGAGATGCTCCCTCAGTGGGCCGGATAGCCCCCAAAAGAAAGTACCAGCAAGTGGGGACGGTGCCTTCAGTTCAATTTCAATTTCAAAAGTGCTTTATTCGAGTGTATACTCATAAAAGCAAACATACACAAAATATTGACAATGTTAAAATAGAATTACATTTTCAATCAGACACATTTACATAGCACTATTAGATCCATAAAATACACTTAGTTAAAACAAAGTCTCGCAGTAGTTACAAAAATATTTAAAAGAAAAAATTCATAAGAGATTTGATTTATACATTATTATTAAAAGCATATACGATTTAAAGAGCGAAAGTGTCAATTTCGTAGGAACAGATTTTACATACAGAGAATAGTCAATTAACTAGCAGTCTCTGAACAGCTACCAAGTTCATTATTAATCTGAAAACTAAAGGATGATTCATAAAAACAGATTTTACAGACAGAGAATAGTTGAGTAACTAGCAGTCTCTATCTGATCACCCAGAGAATAGTTAATTGACTAGCAGTCTCTGTCGGATCGCCCATGCCCAGCCAATATATTTAGCTGTCGCTATTAATATCGATGTTAGTGGGCTTGTACATATAATGCGCAGAGCAACGGAACTGCAAGTGGTACCAAGGTTCCTACACATAGGTGCTAACCAAGCGCGCCTTGAGACACAATATGCTTTACAAGAGAATAAAAAATGTCCAAGAGTTTCCTTCCCCGTTCCACAGGCTGGGCAGATATCACACCCCCCTGAGCCCTATTTGGCTGTCAATGATCTTATGGGGAGGGCTCCGGCTCTCAATTGGAATAGGAGCTTCCTGTCTCCCGGTTTTGAGATAATATCCCAGTACGACTCCAAAACCGGGTACAGTTTGACCTCAAAGAATCCCGCGGACATAGACCCATTACTTGGATTACTCAAACTCTTATTAGCAACATGTTCCCAATATATATTTTTTAAAGTAGACTTGGTAGGGAATGATGCACCTGTTGGATCAAGCCATATAGAACTTAACCCAAGCTCGAACAGTATTGCCTTCAGTGAATTGAGCCAACTAATTCTATGGAAACAGTCCGCCTTTATGACATCAATAAAACCTTCGGCATAGTGCGCAAGCTCGGGAGTAGTCCAAAGTCTTCGCCAATATAAGATTGGTCGTAGTATGGCTAGATCCCTGATTTGCTTCCTGCCAAGCTCATATCTTAAAGGCAGGAGAGGAGTACATTTCGGGGTGCCAGTGAGTAGTCTTAAGAATTTATTCTCCGACCCTTGTAAAGAATTCACATTTTCAAAGCCCCACATTTCCGCACCATAAAGTGCGGACCCTATAGCCTTTGCTTCATAGACCAGCAAAGCTGGCTTAACAGGTTTGGTCAAAGATTTCCTATGTTCCGTATTAATGGCACCCGACAATTGCTTATGTCGCAGGGTGGCAATGTTTATATGCTGGCTCCATCTGTTATTATCTGCAATGAGAACTCCTAGGTATGTAAATGAGTTTACCACCTCAAGAGGTCGCCCACTCATGACAATATTAGACTTACAGCTACGGTGTGGTTTAAAAGCCATGAGTTTAGTTTTAGTGGCGTTCACCTCTAACCCATGTTCCCCACAGAAATTCTCAAAAATGCACAGAGCACGCTGCAGACCACTAGGCGTTTTTGACATAATAAGCGTATCGTCCGCAAATATTAATATAGGAATTTTTAACCCTGAAAGAGATGGGGCATCTACAGGGGCTGTTACCATACGGGGGACAACGACATTTATGTACAGAGTGAACAAGGTTGGGGCCATTGAACACCCTTGCCGAACCCCCCTTTCAACTGGAAATTCATCTGTGACCATATCATGGACTCCCCACTGGATTTTAGCAAAAGTAAGCTCGTGTAATCGCATTACCAAGGTCTATAGTTCCTCAGGAACCCCCAGACTATGTAGAACTTGCCACAATTTTGCCCGCGGCACCAGGTCGAAGGCAGCCCTCAAATCGACAAATGCCGCATATAGGCTGCCTCCTCCCAGCACCACAGTCTTCCCCTGAAGCAATTGGAAACGGAACACTTGGTCCACCGTGCTAGTTGCCCTTCGAAATCCTGCTTGGTACGGTGATAGGATATTGTTGTCCTCTGCCCAATCTAGGAGCCTGTTTACAACCACACGGCCGACTATTTTTTGTACAGTGTCAATAAGGCTTATTGGCCTATAATTAACCGGCTGTGCACAGTCTCCCTTTTTAAAAACAGGGATAATCACAGCTCCTCTCCAAGAGCCCAGGACCTCAGCGCCCTTTGCAATAAAATTGATAAGTAAATGGATATATTTGCACCACCGCTCTTTATCGTTTAAAAAAATGTCTTCGGGAACGCCATCTGATCCAGGAGCGCGTCCTCTATTCACAGCATTTATAGTAATCAAAATCTCTTTATCATTAAAAAGATTACCGTGAGAAAAAGACATAGTAATACTGTCCTCACCTGTAATCAGTGTGTTAAGAGCATACTGCGAGCTAAAAAATTCAACCCAAGCTTCCTGAGGTACATTATTATTAGGGCATTCTTCAACTCTCTCACTACCCCATTTAACAATATTCCAAAACGCTCTTGAATTCTTTCTATCACTAGCTTTTTTCAATTTACACATTGTAGCTCGTCCCAGGCTCTTTTGGCTTTCACTATGCAGGCTTTATAACTCTTTCTGGCTAAACGAGTGTTTTCAGCCACCCTCTTTTTAATTGCCTGACCTAGAGCCAGACGTGCAGCCCTACATTCGGCATTATTCCATTTTGCATCTTTACTAGCTCTAGCCCCATTTCGCCTAACGGGTTTCAGGAAATGTTTTTTAATCTTGGCGAACAGGGTATCATGAATATTAACCACTTCCTTCAGGCCAGAGGGGGAAACACTGGTTGTTTCCAAAACAGCTATAGCTTTGTCAGTTTCATAATTGATATTATCAATAGCCTGCTGATTGGTCACAACACTGGCCCATTTAAGCCTACGCATGTTATTTTCTGGGATGAGCAAAGGCGGAACAAGAGCGTTTAAGCAATTAGGATTTGTCCCAACGGGCCACCATTTGTGCTCGACACATAAAGGATTGTGATCGCTCTCGGGTCTCTTAACGACCTCCATATCACGGACAGATGACCACAGCAATAAGCTGCAAATGACATAATCTATCCTACTTTTGTGTCTTCCATTATCAAAGGTCATGGAGCCTTTTCTGTCCAAAGCTGTATGTCCGTTCAAAGCTCTCAGACCTTTTTCTAGGCACATTGCATTCAGATCTATAATGTCCTCAGTCCAACGAGTAACTGGCTTCAGATCTAACGCAGAAATACCCCAATGGGAGTCCTCTTCTGCTCCAATGGAGAACTCAGACAAGACCAGAGGTTCAAAAGCCCGATTAAAATCGCCTGCTATCACCACATTATTACTAAGAGGAAATTTATCAAGAAGATTACCCAATGCAATTAAAACATCAGATCTACCACCCTTGACACTCCTAGCATATATGTTATATATATCTAATGGCCCTGTTACATCACTGGTTACCCTAATCAACTGGATGTCATTATGGCTAGTCTCTATGTTTTTTATGGTAAGTTTAAGGGACTGGCGCACCCAAATTGTAAGACCCCCAATCGGTCTCCCTTTCGGACCCTAATTGCTGGCACTGAAAAATTTAAATATCACAGATGATGTCAGTAGACCTTCGTTGTGGCGGTAAGAGATTGGGCAAGATGTTAGTTAATACCTCAGGATCTGAAAAATTCAAAACAACACAGTCGCCCCTGAATCTTTTTGGGCTGCTACCTATCCATTCCACCCTCCTGGCCATAACTAGTACCTCTGCCAGTTGTTGCTTGCCCCAGGGGGTTATCACCATGTTATTGGTTAGCCAGTGTAAGGCTTTAGACAACAATGATGGGGTAGTTTCTTCCTGTCCTGGAGCCAGTTTTGGGACATTAGCTAGGACAAGGACTAAGGGGGAAGCCTCAACTATAAGCTCAACCGAGCCTTTCACATGTTCCGAAGCTGGAAGTACAACAGGAGGGACAGCTACCCCTTGTGCACCCTCCCCTAGCGCTACCCGTGGGACCACAGGATGATTAGACAGGGGGAATGCACCTCCATCACCCTCAGAACTAGATGTACTATTCTTTAGCTCAATCTTGTTTATCATTTCTGCAGGCATTTTTTCTATTTCCTCCAGAGTTTTGCTCAGAAGGCCCCCTAGTCGTTTAACCTCATTAGTGAGCTTGTCTATCTTTCCCACCAATGGCTTTACAATTCCCTGAATCTTGGTGTCTATCATGGCCAGCAACTTCTTAAATTGCTCATTAGTTAACGACACTCCGACTTCGTCAAGTACCCCTTCTTCCTCCACAACAATGTTACTTGGAGGGGAGGCTGGCTTCTTACGACTTGAACGAAGCCCACCACGCTTTGGCTGACCTTTTCTTACTCCTCTGGTAGTGCGTGGCGCAGGTACTGGGGTAGGGGCTTTTACCTCTTGTGGGTGTGATTCAGCCTCGTTTTCGCTATCACTAACTTCAAGTGCACAATTAGTCTGATCCAGGAGAGCAATGTCGTCAAAATCAGATATTACAACCAGACAGTTATTAATAGCTAAATCAGGGGATTGAACAGTGTCAGGTGCCGGAAGAATAGATGAAGGAGACTTAGGAGATACACCCAACCCAAGTGAGGATCTACTCTCACTATTAATTTTAGCAACTACCTGCACTAAGTAGTTATCCATAGTATTTTTGTGCTGGGGATAGCTTTTTACTAGGCATAGTACACCAATAAACAATACCCTCTCAGATGCACAGTGATGATACGCAGGAAATGTGTACCTCAGGCCCTCAAGACAGTGTAACCACAATGCAAAAATAGGTCAATGTCTACATATGTCCTGGGTCGGCCTCGAGCAATGGGGAAGTCTCACCTTAAAGTTACGGGCAGAGTGACTGGCCCAGCCCAGTCTCTGCCTGTCTCGGACTGTCTTAGACTGTCCGCCCTTAGTCCAGGCTTCGTCCGGCGCGTCCCGCGCGCGTCCTCGCGGGACGAGGGACCTGCCGGTGCTTTAAGCGCCTCCTGGCGCGCTCGTTACAGGCGTCGTCGTCGCAGGCCCCTGAGGATGCTGGGGGTTGTGGTCTGGCCGGCAGAGCCAAGCCCGGCCGGTTGGTAACTGCGGTGATTAGGCGGAGCCAAGCCCGGCCGCTGTACAGGAAGGACAGAACCTTGGTGAAGGCAGCAAGCGTGTAGAAAAGAAAGACAGGGGACTCGGCCCCTGCCGGTGCTTTAAGCGCCTCCTGGCGCGCTCGTTACAGGCGTCGTCGTCGCAGGCCCCTGAGGATGCTGGGGGTTGTGGTCCGGCCGGCAGAGCCAAGCCCGGCCGGTCGGTAACTGCGGTGATTAGGCGGAGCCAAGCCCGGCCACTGTACAGGAAGGACAGAACCTTGGTGAAGGCAGCAAGCGTGTAGAAAAGAAAGACAGGGGACTCAGCCCCTGCCGGTGCTTTAAGCGCCTCCTGGCGCGCTCGTTACAGGCGTCGTCGTCGCAGGCCCCTGAGGATGCTGGGGGTTGTGGTCCGGCCAGCAGAGCCAAGCCCGGCCGGTCAGTAACTGCGGTGATTAGGCGGAGCCAAGCACGGCCGCTGTACAGGAAGGACAAAACCTTGGTGAAGGCAGCAAGCGTGTAGAAAAGAAAGACAGGGGACTCGGCCCCTGCCGGTGCTTTAATCGCCTCCTGGCGCTCTCGTTACAGGCGTCGTCGTCGCAGGCCCCTGAGGATGCTGGGGGTTGTGGTCCGGCCGGCGGAGCCAAGCCCGGCCGGTCGGTAACTGCGGTGATTAGGCGGAGCCAAGCCCGGCCGCTGTACAGGAAGGACAGAACCTTGGTGAAGGCAACAAGCGTGTAGAAAAGAAAGACAGGGGACTCGGCCCCTGCCGGTGCTTTAAGCGCCTCCTGGCGCGCTCGTTACAGGCGTCGTCGTCGGAGGCCCCTGAGGATGCTGGGGGTTGTGGTCCGGCCAGCGGAGCCAAGCCCGGCCAGTCAGTAACTGCGGTGATTAGGCGGAGCCAAGCCCGGCCGCTGTACAGGAAGGACAGAACCTTGGTGAAGGCAGCAAGCGTGTAGAAAAGAAAGACCTTCAGATGCAGGGGGATGGTTCCTCCACCCCAAGAGAGATGCTAAGTGGTTGTTAAAGTGTTGGACATAACTCCAAAGGTTTCTGGAGGATGTTCAGCTTCTGGAGGAGTTGGTCTGGAAATGATGGCTCTTACCAGCAGCCAGGCTGGGTTTGACACCAGTTTCGGAGCAGGCCCTCTGTTCTTGCCATTTCAGCTCTACTTTGTCCTTCGTCCATTCCCAGGTAGACAAATCTGCAGCTTTGGGGTCAGGGGGACCCCTAACAACTGAATTTAGGGGCATTAAGGGGGTGTAGGGCAGTAGCCAATGGGCTACCTTCCCCTGGGGTGTCTACACCCCCTATATATGAGCACTTCCTGCAAGGAGTGGGAATAATCTTGATCCAGAGTTTCTAGTTTCACCAAAACCAAGATGGTCAAATACTTCGTTGATTGTCCACTTCACGTGGCCCACTTAGGGGTGTGTCTAACCTGTAAGTGTGACACGCCCTGTGGCTATCTAATTTCCCACCTGCTCTGCTGCCAAATGGGCTTCAGGGCAGAGGGTGGAATTCCTCAGGTCTGGGGAAAGACGTGGTCACACTTCAAAGGAGGAAGAGGCTTTGAAGCCTCTGGCTTGAGATACAAATCTGCTAGTCATCCTGCCGGAAGAGATGTGATCACCTTCTGCCGAACAGGCATTGTTCCTGGCCTAAGAGAGCATGGACTCTCACCTGCAGGGGGACAAAAAATAATCTTTGGGGGCAGGCTGGAAGGTACCAGTCAGCCACCAAACTCTGACTAGTAGGGCTTCAGGGGGCACCTCTAAGGTGCCATCTGGGCACATGCCATTATAAATCCAGTACCGGCATCAGTATGGATTTCTTAAGACAAAATGTTTGATACCTAATACCAGTATTTTCAGTGAACCCATTAGGAAGCTGGGTAACTTGTAATGACCAGTGCCCAGTAAATACCTTAAGATGACTTTCTGATCACTTGCAATTCATAGCAATAGAACCAGGCATTTCAGGGACACATCTTCTCATGCAAATGTGCCCTCACATGGAATATAATGCATCACACCATAGGGATCTAAGTCCTGCAGTTGGGGTGACATTCATATAATACATGCAATGTACATGGGCATGGTACACAGTTAGTGTGGCATTTCATGTTTTCAGAATGGTTTGCACTATTTCACGTATCCTGCAATATCAGCCTGCATGCAGTTTCTGTGTGGGTCCCTTAGGGACCCTCTTTAGTACCCATTTCCTAGGTACCAGAGGTACCATTTTCTAGGTACTTACAGGGGTGCTAAAGTCCTTGACAAATGGGTTACCATTGAACATTTATCTTGTTTTTAGGGAAAGAGCACTGGTACTGGTGCCCGGTTAGCAGGACAGCTGACTCCGGAGCATGGGTCTTGCAGTTCGATCGCCGGCGGTAGTGCAGCTCAATATCATGTGACTCTGGGCAATAGCTAACTTAATCTCCCCGATGGACCCCAGTGCCTTGAAACCCTTAAGGGTGATATGTTCACGCTTTACAACTAGGAATACATTGGAATTATCATGTGTGCACCTGGTTGTCTGACCTGGTGCAGGGAAACAAGCTCAGCATACTGCCCCAGGACTTGCCTGCAGTCACTTTGCTGTTGGAAAATGAGGCAGTCTGACAACACAACTCCTTCAACAGACCCATCTTTAGGGTTGTTACAGAGGTCAGGGAGAGGTTCATTCTCCTCTTCCTGATCCTCATGAGTGACCTTGAGCATGGTCACATAAGCCCTGCCATGAAAGGGTTTAAGGCAGTTCAAATGGATGATCCTCACGGGGCTCCTGGAAGTGCCAAGGTCCATCAAGTAGGTGAGTTCCCATTTTCACTCAAGGATAGGGTAGGGTGCACTCCATTTGTCCTGGAGGACCCTAAGTGCCATAGACTCCAATACCCATACCTTTTGTTCTAGTTGAAATTCATCCAGGGCACAGCCTTTTAGTCAAACCACTGCTCCTGGAGCTCTTGGCTTGCTTCAAGGTTGTGGCTGGCTTTCACCATGTACTCAATCATCCTTGAACGAAGGCCAAGAGCTATGTCCACTTTTGGTTCTTTGAGAGGCTTCTCCCAACCTTCCCACACCAGACATAGATGACCTCTAACAGGATGGCCAAACAGAAGCTCAACTCCCACTCCTTTCTCTGGTACCTCTCTGAAAGCAAAAAGCAGGCATATCCTTCTGAGTTTATCAGGGACTCCCATAATCATGCCTTTCATGGTCATGTTAAACCTCTCAGCAAGATCATTGGATTGTGGATGATAGGGGGTGGTGAACTTGTAAGTCACCACACTCTCAGTTCACATTGCTTTCAGGTAAGCAAACATAAAGTTACTACCTCAGTTTGAAACCACCTCCTTAGAGAAACCCACTCTAGTAAAGATACTTAAGAGGGCCCTGGCAACTGCAGGAGCAGTGTAAGTCCTAAGGGGACTAGCCTCAAGATATCTGGTGGGATGATCCGTTACTACCAGAATAAAACTGGTGCTTGAAGCTGTTTGAGGGTCCAGGGGGCCACCAATGTCGACCCCTACCCTTTCAAAGGGAACCACTGGTAGTGGGATTGAAGGGGCCTTTGGTTTGCTACCTGTCTTGCCAATGGCTTGATAGGTAACGCAAGAGTTACAGAACTCCTTCCCTTTCTGGGTCATGTTTTGTCAGCAGAAGTGGGCAACCAACCAACTCCATGTTTTGCCTGGCCAGCTAGAGGGGTGTCATGGACCAAAGTGAGTAGGAACTCCCCATTTGTAACACCAGGTTTGGGATTTCTATCCTCAGTGTTAAGCAGTCCTGCCTCCCAATAGGTCCTGTGGGAACCACTGGCATCCCCACTTTTCTATGCAGCAGCTTGATGTCTCAGGCTCCCAAGGGTGGGACAGGTTTTTTGTCTGTGGCACAGATCTTCCCTAGAGGGTCACCCTGGTCCTAGATGCTCTGCCATGTAAAGCCAAAGTTCCTATGGCTCTATTCCTCAAGGGCTAATAGGTCTTCTTCCTAGGGAGAGGGGACCTGAGCTTGTGTATCCAAGAAAGTTGGTTCCCAGCCTTCCTGCCTTTTCTCTTGAGGTTTGGACCATTATCACGGGCTCCAATAACTCTTTTTCACCCAGGGCTTTGTTTCGTGCTCTTGTTTTACACACACCCATTCAGGTATTCCCACCATTGCTGCATGGGCTCTCATCTCTATCTCAGTCCATGCTGAGGTCTCCAGATCCTTAACCAGCAGACATTCTACTGGTATGACACAGGGCACGACCACCTTCTTTTGGCTAGTAACCTCTCCCCACTCTAAGGATAACATAGCCATTGGATGCACAGTGGTAATGTTATCAGCATTGACAACTGGATAAGTTTGTCCAGTTGAGTACTGTACTTGGGGTATCTGTTCTTCAGTCACCATGGTGACACGTGCACCTGTACCCCTCAGTGCTTCTACCTCAACCCCATTTATGAGTGTATTCTTTCTGTATTTCTCCAGGGTACTGGGCCAGACAGCTAGAGTAGCCATATCCATCCCACCCCTGTGATTAAAATAGCTTCAGTGTGCTCTCTGACACCGCCAGGGTACACCAAGGAACCCATCTGGAGACTAGCAACCCCTGTGGGTGATAGACTACTGGTAACGCTTTTAGGCCAAGTAGAAACCCCAGTATGGTGACCATTCTGCTTACAGAGAGGACACCATGCCTTCTTGGGATCCCAGCTTTTACCCTGGTACCCACCCTTGTTTGGGAAGAGTCTCTGGGCCTACCTTCCAGAACAGGTTTTTGGGTGTGTTAGAAATAGGGGTCTCTAGTTGGCAGTGACCTGCACCCTGTCCAAGTATGGACCCTTCCTTCTAGTCAGAATAAGGGAGTTATACACCCAAGATAATCCCTGCACGCTTCCTTGGTAGCTTGGCATGAGCAGTCAGGCTTTTCTCAGAGGCAATGTGTAAAGCATTTGTGCAAAACAAACACAATAACACAGTGAAAACACTACAAATGGACACCACACTAGTTTAGGAAAATATAAAATATTTATCTGAATGAAACAAGGCCAAACGTCATTAAATCCAACATACACAAGCAAAGATATCACTTTAAAAGGTTCAAAATACTTCAGTTCAGAGAAAACTATGGATGCATCACTTTTTAGTGCACAGTACATTGGGAGGCATCAAAATCAAAAGACGAAAACAGGTGCAGGGGAGATGATGCACCGAAAATAAAGCGATGCGTAGATTCCTTACTCTTGAGGGAGGTGATGCTACGATTACTTACTGTCAGAAGAGGTTATTTCTTGATTCCTTGCTGCGGAGCAGAGGAGGTGATGCGTCGATTCCTTGGTTTCGGGGGAGGTGATGCGTCGGTTCCCTTCTACGAGTGGAGGTGATGCAATGAGTTTCGGACACGAAGCCTCAGTTCCTTACTACTGGGCAATGTTTATGAAGACTTGGCGCACAGGTACGTTACGTAGAAAATCTGGTCGCGCTGGGTCGGGGTGGCTGCAGCTAAACAGGCTCTGCGTCGGTTCCCTTGCCATGATGCAGGTGATGCGTTGAAACTTCAGCTGCACAGCAAAGTCTGCGTTGGAGTCAAAGCAGGAGCCTCGGGTGTCGGAGACACGGTGCTCAGGACTCGGGCTGCGGCGATCTTGGAGTCGCACAAAAGGTGCTGAATTGATTCTTCTGCTACACCGCAGCAATGCATTGGTTTTTCAACCACACGGCAAGACTGCGGCAGGATAAACAGGCGCTGAAGGTTGGTGCGTGGATTTTCTTCTCTTCTTGCAGCTGAAGCCACCTCCAAAGGCCCAGAACTGTAATTAGCACCACTTGGCAGGTCAGAACTCCCAGCAGAGGAGTTATGGGGCTGGAGATGAAGTTTTTGATGGCCCTGAGACTTCTTAACAGAAGGCAAGCGCACACACGCCCTTGGAGAAACTTGGCAAACAGGATGATGAAAACAGTCCAGACCTTTCAGTCTCCAAGACAGAAACAGCAAGCAGTAGGCCAGCACAACACAACAACAATCAGATCAATGGCAGTAACCCCGCTTCAACGTCTCCAGCTTTTCTTCTTGGCAGAATCTCCTCTTAGTCCAGAAGTGTTCTGAAGTTATGGTGTCACAGCTCCAGTACTTTTACCAGTTTCTGCCTTTGAATTAGGCAAACTTCATAGGAAAGTCTTTATAATGCACAAGACTATGCCTTTCTCTGGCTTCAGACACACTACGGGTGTGGTAGGTGGCGACAGCTTTGCGTGAGGACAGGCACAGCCCTTTAAAGGTGTCAGTGACAACTCCTCCCACCACTCTTGGGGCCAGATGTAGGTAATCCCAGATTACCGATTCTTAAATACCGAATCATACCGATGATGGGATTTAGGTCATTTTAGTTTCGGTAATTACCGAATCCACAGACACGCAATCGACCTTTGGAATCTACTAAACACCATCTCCCCGGACGTCGCTTTCCTAACAGAAACTTGGATGAACGCCTCCTCAGCCCCAGACATCACCATCGCCATCCCGGAAGGCTACAAGATCATCCGAAAAGACCGCACCCACCATACAGGAGGAGGCATCGCTATCGTCCACAAGAATTCCATCCGCATCTCAACCAGCTCAGACGTCAACCTCGCTAGCGCCGAGCACCTTCACTTCCAGATCCACACCGACCCCAAGACCACACTCAGAGGCACCCTCCTCTACAGGCCACCAGGACCCCGTGCACAATTCAGTGAAGACATCACGGACTTTATCACCCCACACGCCCTCCCCTCCGAGGACTACATTCTATTGGGAGACCTCAATTTTCACCTGGAAAAGAGCAACGACCGCAACGCCACCACCCTTCTGGACAATCTCGCCAACCTCAGACTTAAACAACTTGTTAATACCCCTACTCACTACGCAGGTCACACACTCGACCCTATCTTCACCTCCAGCAAACATATCTCCTTCAGTCACACCACAGTTCTCCATTGGACGGACCACAGCTGCGTTCACTTTACCTACAAAAAGACCACAACCCACAACCATCTTCAACCTACTCTGCGAAGAAACTGGAACAAAATCACCATCGACCAGATCACCTCATCGCTTCTTCAAAACCCCCCCGCCCACTCCTCGAACCCCAACCAAGCAGCCATTAACCTCACTCAATGGCTAACCAACAGCGCCGACATCCTAGCACCTTTGAAAAAGCGTCAAATCAAACTAGGCAACAAAAACGCATCCTGGTTCAACGATGATCTTAAGAAATCCAAGAAACTCTGTCGCTCCCTTGAGAAGGCCTGGAAAAAAGACCCAAACACCAGCACCAGGGACGCCTTCAAAAACGCCACCCGCATACACCACCAACTGATCCAGACTGCCAAGAAAGCCGCATTCAAAGACCGACTAGACAACAACGCCCACAACAGCAAGAAATTATTCAACATCGTCAAAGAATTTACCAACCCCACAGCCAACTCCAACGACATCACTCCCTCTCAAACCCTTTGCGACTCCCTAGCTTCGTTCTTCCACGACAAAATCGCAGACATCCACAACAGCTTCGACAACCAACCCGGAGACCAACCCACACAACCTTCTGCTGTACCTTCACCCCCCTTGAACATCCTTAATGACTGGAACCCAATCTCCACTGAGGACACCATCCGACTGATGAACTCCATCCACTCAGGATCCCACACAGACCCATGCCCTCACCACATCTTCAACAAAGCAGACTCCATCATAGCACCACACCTCCGAGACGTCATCAACTGCTCCCTCAACTCCGCCATCTTCCCGGAAAGCTGGAAACACGCCAAACTCAGCGCCATTCTGAAAAAACCCACAGCTGACCCTACCGCCCCATCTCGCTCCTTCCATTCCCGGCCAAAGTCATCGAGAAAGCTGTCAACAACCAGCTCGCCGCCTTCCTCGAAACCAACAAATCCCTCGACTCCTCACAGTCCGGCTTCCGAGCAAAACACAGCACTGAGACCGCACTCATCGCAGCAACAGACGACATTCGAACTCTACTGGACAATGGAGACACAGTCGCCCTCATCCTCCTCGACCTCTCCGCAGCCTTCGACACAGTCTGTCACAGCACCCTGTTACAACGCCTCAGAAACATAGGAATCCAAGGAAAAGCACTGGAATGGATCACCTCGTTCCTTGCCGGAAGAACTCAGAGAGTCTGCCTCCCACCATTCAAGTCAGAGGCCTCTGAAGTCATTTGCGGCGTGCCACAAGGATCTTAACTCAGCCCCACCCTCTTCAACGTATACATGAGCCCCCTCGCGGCCATCGCACGCCAACACAACCTCAACATCATCTCCTACGCTGATGACACTCAACTGATCCTCTCACTCACCAAAGACCCTAACACCGCCAAAACCAACCTACATGAAGGAATGAAAGAAGTAGCCGAGTGGATGAAGCACAGCCGTCTGAAACTGAATTCAGACAAAACAGAAGTCCTTATCTTAGGTACCTCCCCCTCCGCCTGGGATGACTCTTGGTGGTCAGAGGCCCTTGGAAAAGCACCCATCCCGACGGACCAAGCACGGAACCTGGGCGTCATCCTGGACTCCTCACTCTCGATGACCAGATAAGTCAACGCCGTTTCATCATCTTGCTTCAACATTCTCCGCATGCTCCCAAAAAATTTCGCTGGATCCCCACCGAAACTAGAAAAACGGTCACCCACGCACTGGTTACAAGCCGACTGGACTACGGAACCACCCTATACGCCGGTACCACCGCAAAACTTCAGAAAAAACTCCAACGCATCCAGAACGCAGCAGCCAGACTCATACTAGACATCCCACGTAAAGACCACATTTCTGGTTACCTGAAAGACCTCCACTGGCTCCCCGTCAATAAGAGGATAACATTCCGCCTCCTAACCCACGCACACAAAGCACTTTACGAACTCGGACCGAATGCCTCAACACACGACTCTCCTTCTACACCCCCTCCCGCCAGCTGCGCTTATCCAACCAAGCCCTTGCTGCTGTACCTCGCATCAACAAAACCACCATGGGAGGAAGATCCTTCTCCTACCTGGCGGCTAAAACATGGAACTCACTTCCCATTCACCTTCGCCTCACTCAGAACCACCTAGCATTCAGAAAGCAACTTAAAACATGGATATTCGACCAGTAATTCCCCACCCCTCTTCAAGCGCCTTGAGACCCTCTGGGTATGTAGCGCGCTATATAAATTAATTGACTTGACTTATTTACCGATTCGGTAATTGCCATTCATTCCTATGGGCCTGGAGGCCCATAGGAATGAATGTCAATTACCAAATCGGTAAATACCGATTCGGTAATTGGGGGAAAGATTGAAGGGTGGCAGGGTGTCACTTTGACACCCTGTTGCACCTCCCAATTGTGCATGGGTGCAAATGTTGCAGACATACATGCCCTAAGGGCATGTATGTCTGCAACATGGCACTGTTGGAAAAGCAAAAAAAAATGCTTTTTCAAAGGTTTTCATTATTTACCACCAACTTCTAGTTGGTGGTAAATAACGAATCCTTAAATGAGGAATGCACTAACTTGAGTGCTTCCTACATCCTGGATTCGGTAATTTACCGAATCGGTATGTTAAGAATTCGGTATTTTACCGAATCCAGGATGTAGGAAGCACTCAAGTTCCTCATCCTCTTTGGTTAGAATGGGAGGTTACCCTTTCGAGTACTGATTGCAGTCTCGTTGCTACTGCGCACTCCCTCTTCAGGGGTGTAAGGGTAAGGAGTATTTGCTATCTAGGCTGCATGAAATTCTAACAGGGCCTCCTGGAGGCCTCCTTTAGTAGGGTTGAGCCAGTAGCAATTTTGCTGGCTTTATAGAGATTCCTTAACTGCTGCATACTTAGCTGCAGATAAGGGGTTAGGTTGAGTTCCTGCACAATCTTCTCTATGCCAGACATATTGAGAACAGTTGGTATCTTTAGAGAAATTTGAGAAAATATTCTAAATGGCTTTTAAGGCCTAACTGTCTAGTAAACTTTTTACATTTCTAAAAGCAATGGACTGGGGACATAATACAAGGCCCTAACAGTTCAGTTTGGAAAATGTAGAAAAATTGCAAATTTAGAAAAAAATATTTTTGGCTAATGTCAATTGTGTATTTCTTTGTGGAGGCGCCTATTGACCAAGTGGTATCAGGAAATGCAAAACCTTGTATTCCACCGCAGAACTGTCAATGTAGGAAGCTGGCTTTTTATGTAGTGTGCAAATTAAGGGGTGCCCATGCAAAAAGTCCAGACAACCCTTATTGGTTACAGGATTTACTTTAATAATTCCAAGTGCTTTATTTGTTGTTGTGTGGTCGAGCAGCTTAGGCTTATCAGAAGGGAGTGTTAAGCATTTGTTGCACACACAGAGTCAATAAATGGTACACACACTCGAGAAGAAATTTGAGTCCAATTTAGAAAAATAACACAGATTCAAAAAATAATTTTAGACATCAAGATCATCCGAATCAGGTAAGACTTTCAGAGTTAAGAATTTTACAAAGAAACAGTCGATTGCTCAAATAACGGTTCTTGAGGTATGAGCTTCGAACACGATAATGTTATCATATGGGAGGAAAGGCATATACTGCATATATATACTTGCATGTGGTTGTTGAAGGTGCCCTTTAGGATGTGAGATGCTTGGGGGCCAGTGTCCAAAGAACCACCAGTGGTTTAGGTTCACCTGCCCTGGCGTGTCTGGGTGCAGAGGTGCTGGTCGTGATGGTAGGCTCAAGTGCTACACAGTTTAGTCCAAAGTACTTGAAATTGAAAGGTTACAATTGGAGAATTGGGGGCAAGTCTGGCAGAACCCAAAGGAAGGCTTGGCTCTTGAGGGTCTCGAGAGCAAGGAGACGCAGTGGAGAGGTGTTTTGCCAGTTGGCCACTTGACTTGGCGGCTGAACTGCAGAAGGGAAGAAAACAGACAGCAGGGCCACTCTCGGTGTGAGCCTCATTGGTCCTGGCATTCCTCGATGAGCAGGTCAGTTTTGGCAGTGGTGGTGTCTGGACCAGACACTCAAAAAAGCCTTGATTGCGGCAAATGCTCCGGTACCTAGGGCATTGGTGCAGGGGGGCTCCTGGAGGGTCTAGCGCCTCAAAACTCACTGGAAAGACAGGACTACACTCTTGAACCATGTTGACCTCCTCCTAGTGAGATGCTTCCTCTGTGGGCCCGATGGCCAGTAAAACAAAGTACTGGTCGGTGCCTGCAACTTGAGTGGGATGGCTCCTTCACCCCAAGGTAGAGGCTAAATGGTTGTTGAAACACTGGACAGACCTCCAAGGATTTGGTGGGGATGTTCAGCTTCTGGACATGTTGGTCGGCACTTGTTGAGGCTACCAGCAGCCAGGCAGGGTTTAGCACCAGTTTCAGAGCAGGTCCTCTGATCTTGCTGTGTGAGATCATCTTTGTCCTTCTTCAATACCCAGGTAAACAAACCTACAGCTCTGGTGTCATGGGGACCCCTAAATACCCTTGGGATGTATGCACCCCAGTAATGACCACTTCCTGCAAGGAGTGGGCATAACCGTGCCCCATAGTTCCTAGTGGCACCAAAACCAAAATGGTAAAACCCTTCTTCGACTGTCCACTTCAGGTGGCCCACCTTAGGGGTGTGCTTAGCATGTAAGAGTGACATTCCTTCTGACTATCTAATTTCCAACTGGCTCCGGTGCTAAATGGGCCCAGGTCTGTGAGGAACCCTTGGTCGCATGTCAAAGGTGGTAAATGCTTTAGGCCTCTGGCCTTGAGATGCTAACCTGCTAGCCATCCTGCTGAAGGAGGTGCGATCACCTTCTGCCAGAGAGGCATTGTTCCTTGCCTCAGAGAGCATGGGCTCTCACCTGCAGGAGGTTAGAAACTCATCTGTGGTGGCAGGCGGGAAGGTACAAGTCACCCAGCACACTCTGTGACTAGTAGAGTTTTAGCACCTCTAAGGAGCCCCCTGGGTGATGTCATAACACAACAGGTACTGACATCAATACAGATTTATTAAGACAAGATGTTTGATACCAAACATCAGTATTTTTAGTGAAGCCATTATGTAGCTGGATAACTCTTAATCACCAGTGGCGAGCACATACCTTAAGATGGCTTCCTGATCACTTGCAAAACTTAGCAATAGAACTAGGCATTTCAGGGACACTTCTGCTCATGCAGATGTGCCCTCACATGTAGTATAATGCACACTGCCGTGGGGCTCTAAGGCCTGTCGTTGGGGTGACTTACATATAATACATACAGTGTACAGGGACATGGCACACAGTGTGACTTGCACCATTTCACTCACCCTGCAATTGCAGTCTGCATACAGTTGGTGTGTGAGTCCCTTAGGCTGGCATAATACATGCTGCAGCCTTAGGGACCCTCCTTAATACCCATGCCCTAGGTACCATGGTACCATTTACTAGGGACTTACAGGGGTGCTAAAGTCCTTGCCAACTGGGTTACAATTGAACAATTGTCTTGTGTAAGAAAGTGACACTGTATATACTGGATCAAAGTAAGGTACAGTGTGCACAGAGACCACAGTCCCCAGAGGTTTGGCAGAGGCTAAAGTTAGATATAACCTTACTGTCTAAAGTGGTAGCTTGGTCGAGCAGTAAGGCAGTATCAGACGACAGTGTAAAGCATTTGTTGTACACACTCAGTCAGCAAATGGTCTGACACACTCAAAAACTGAACTCTAGGCCAATTGTTTTGTATCAAAAGATATCGTTGTTTTATTTTAGAACCAACAAGGTATTAAAATATACTTTCTCAGAATGGATTACTTTAGTTAAAAACTTTTCAAATAGGCAATAGACTCTTTGAGTACAATAGTTACCGTTTGATGCAATAGGCAACACAATTTCAAAGACAATGCAACATTGAGCTCAATGGGAACTTTTAGTTAAATGAAATTAGTTACTTTGTAGATTACTTTTCTAACCACAGGACTGGATCCTAGATTCAGTCCCGGGACATGAGCTGTAAACTGTTAAGTAAAAGCATTTTGGTTACAGTAGTAATTTTTAAGGAATATTATTGTATTTTAAAAGTTGACAGAAACTTTTTCAGGTGAAATTACCAATGTTATCCTATGGAAGGAAATTCAATTTGCAGGTAATGTATGTTTGCGTTACTTTTGTAATCCAGTGCTGGGCTCCTAGGTTCAGCACTGGGACATCTATCTAAAACAGGCAAGTAATTACGTTTTTATTGTTGGCACGATTTTTAAAGAATATTTGTAAATTTCAAAAATCGACACAAAAACTTTTTCAGCAAAAAGCAGGCAATGATATCCTATGGAAGTAAATTCAAGTTATCGGTAAGTACGGTTGAGATTACTTTTCAGGGTCAGTACTGAGCTACAAGATGCAGCACTGAGGTCTCCCCTGATACCAGGTAAGTAAATCGGAATTCGTTGTTCGGCTGATTTTAGATGAATATTTTAAAGTTCCAAAACTCCACACTTGAAAAGAATTTCCAAGTGAAACCAGTCAATGCTAGCCTATGGAAGAAAAGTGAGTTATCGGCTTTTAGGTAAGTACTCGACTGGCAGAATTAAGATTTTGGGCATAGACTCAGGGGTCTCCCATGGTCAGATAGGTACAGTTGGAACACCCTCAGTGGCACAGGGGCAGCCGGGTGCAGAGGTAGTTAGGCCCACTGTTATCCAACGAGAGGCAGGGGGCCTTCGGTTGGTGGCTTCTGGCAAGCAGGCCACACGGCTGGGGGAGCTGGGCTCCTGGTCACTTTCTCAGGGCAAGTGGGGAAGTAGATTAGGAAAAAGAATGCACTGCCAAGGGCACTCGGGCGACTGGGTGCAGGGTGCTTTTGAGCCGTCGGGCGCTCAATGTTATTCAATGGAGATCTTGAAAAGTGAATAAAGGCTGCAGGCTCGGGGACGGAGGATCTTCTGGAGCGACCAACACTTCGAGGGGTAAGTTGGAATGTTGGACGATAAGTAGGCACCCCGGAGTTGGGCACAGGGGGCCCAGGGGCGCCGGATGCAGGGGTGTCTTTTGGCGTTGGGAAATCTTACTCTCTGCTGGTCGCGGTTGGGGGGTCCCTGGTTCTGAGGCTGCAAGGGCTGTCTGGGTCATCGAGGAGGGTCCGTGGGCAGTGGATTCCAGGTCAGAATTGCCGGGGTGGCGTACTCAGGGTCTTTGTCCACTCAGGCACAGGCCGAGCTCGGCGGGTGCAGAGTGGGCTGGATTCGGGGTTCCTAGCTGGCACCTGGGGTATTGTTGTTTAAGCAGAACCACTGCTCATGGGAGTCCCAGTCTCTAAGAAGGTCAAGGCAGGTAGGTCCTTTGGGTTTCTCGAGGTTGCTGTCCGCAGGAGACGCCGGGAGTTAGCAGGAGCCGGTTCAAGGATTAACGGGCCTGTAGGGCTGGGGCCAAGTCAGTTGGTGTTGTCCTCTTGTTAGCAGCTGCAGTGCAGGTCTTCTTATTCTTGGTCTTCTTTTTTGTTTCAAAATCGGATCTGAGGAAGGAAGGTTCAGGGTGCCCCTAAATACTAAATTTAGGGGCGTTACAGGTAGGGTGAGGGCAGGGACCAATGGGTCCCTGTCCTGGGGTGAGTACACCCCTATCCTGCTCCTCTCTTGTGGGAGGGGGGCAGGAGCCTAGCTGTGATTGGGCAGGGCTCCCAAACCTCAAGATGGCCGGGGGCCGGAGTTGTGCTTCACGTCGCCTTTCGAACCTAAGGGGTGGAGTTGGCACAGGCTGGCACATCCCCTTTCCTGATGTAGGGTTTCCCGCCAGTCTTTCCGCCAGAGTGTGGTCTGAACTGGTGGGGGCCCGTTGCTGAGTACAGCAAGTGGTCTGGAGAAGCTTACAAAGATTTGAAGCTTCCCCCTGCCCATCCTGGGGGAGGAGACCTAGCACCCCACCCAGAATGTGCATTGTTGCAGGCAAATGGGGGGCGGGGGGCTCTCCACCCAGGGGTCCAGCAACATGTCTGCGGTGTGACGCCGAGCCAGCCTCTCAGACAAGACATGGATTGTAGGTTAGGTTTCCGGGGTCATCTCTAAGATGCCCTCTGTAGTGCATTTTACATTAAATCCCACACTGGCATCAGTGTGGGTTTAATGTGCTGAGAAGTTTGATATCAAACTTGTCCGTCTTCAGTGTAGCCAATATGGTGCTGTGGAGTTCGTAATGACAGATCAATCTATAGGAGTGTCAGGGGGAAACAAGGTAAGGCAGCCCCCCACTCAACCAAATTACACCAATATGGAGCCTTACCTATTAGAGACACCTACATGGATAGAACCACCTTGAGGATTTGATACCCAATACTTTTTCTAAATCCCCTGGGTGTGTTAATTAACACTAATCCCTAAGGTCATGGTGTATTTTCTATATAAAAACGTCACAATAGGTCAACTCTCACTCAGATAAGAGGAAAAGTGAGCAAAGAGAGAGTACCTCACGGTAACACCACCCGAGGGGGTTCCTGGTTGACAATTACCAGTTTACCCACTTCTCATCATCAGCCACTCTCTCTTTGTGGTGTGTAAGAAAAAAAGGAAAAGTGTGCCGTATTCCAAATAAGAATTGTGAAGTGCAACAATAGTGAACGTGACCAAAGTGTACACTATTCAAAAACTGTGTGCGTGTGTGTGCACCAAGAACCCCAACGAGAACCAGTGCATTTGGTTCCCAGAGTTAAAAAATCTGGTAAGGCTTGCTGGCTATCCAACTTTATTCCACTGCTGCAAGACCTCCCAATTAACAAGCATTTGCAATGCAATAGGTCTCGCATTAGGAAAATTTGAGCTATTGGTATTGTAAATTACACATTTTTTATTTATGAGTTGGTTTTGAAAATAGCGAAATTAATAGCTTTGTCATTTACAATGCCAATACTGTTAACTTTTGCAAATGTAACACCTATAGCATTTGTAATGCAACATGTTTTGTATTTACGTGACTTAGATGTATTGATATTACAATTAACAATGGCTTTGAATTTTTCAAAATAATTAATACTTAAATAAAATGTATTGTAATTTATAATGGCAATAGCTTAAACTTTTGTAAATAACTTATGTGAAGATTATGTTCTGTGTATTTTATTGTGACGAAAATCCAAGAACAGAAGTGAAATATTAACATCTTTTTGTGACATTTGTAATAAAGCTTGAAACATTGAGAGAACATATTTGAACCAGTTGTTGTTGAATGGTTGCACAGATTGATGCTGTGGTGGCGCTGAGTGATGTTGTGATGGCGACGAGTGATGCTGAGGCGTTCAGTGATGCTGTGGTAGCGCATAGTGATGCTGTCGTGCCCCTGAGTGATGCTGTGGTGGTGCTGAGTGATAGAGTGAGTGCGATAGATAGTGTGAGGGCGGATGTGGCGGGCGACGTGGTGGTGGGTGTGGTGGTGGTGGACATGGTGGTGGTGGACGTGGTGGTTGTGGACATGGTGATGGACGTGGTGGTGGAGGAGGTGGTGGTGGTGGACATGGTGGTGGTAGTGGACATGGTGGTGGTGGATGTGGTGGTGGGTGTGGTGGTGGTGGACATTGTGGTGGTGGACGTGGTGGGTGAGGACATGGTGATGGACGTGGTGGTGGTGGTGGACATGGTGGTGGTGGTGGACATGGTGGTGGTAGATGTGGTGGTGGTAGTGGTGGTGGACCTGGTGGTGGTGGATATGGTGGATGTGGTGGTGGTGGACGTGGTGGTGGTGGATGTGGATGTGGTGGTGGTGGACGTGGTGGTGGTGGATGTGGTGGTGGATGTGGTGGTGGACGTGGTGGACATGGTGGTGGTGGTGGTGGACATGGTGGTGGTGGATGTGGTGGTGGTAGTGGTGGTGGATGTGGTGGTGGTGGACGTGGTGTTGGTGGACGTAGTGGTGGATGTGGTGGACGTGGTGGACATGGTGGTGGTGGACATGGTGGTGGACATGGAGTGAGAGCGATAGATAGTGTGAGGGCGGATGTGGCGGTGGACGTGGTGGTGGGTGTGGTGGTGGTGGACATGGTGGTGGTGGACGTGGTGGTTGTGGACATGGTGATTGACGTGGTGGTGGAGGAGGTGGTGGTGGTGGACATGGTGGTGGTGGTGGTGGACATGGTTGTGGTGGGTGTGGTGGACATGGTGGTGGTGGACGTGGTGGTTGTGGACATGGTGATGGACGTGGTGGTGGAGGAGGTGGTGGTGGTGGACATGGTGGTGGTGGATGTGATGGTGGTAGTGGTGGTGGACATGGTGGTGGTGGACGTGGTGGTGGTGGACGTGGTGGTGGATGTGGTGGGGGTGGACGTGGTAGACATGGTGGTGGTGGACGTGGTGGATGTGGTGGTGGACGTGGTGGTGGAGGAGGTGGTGGTGGTGGACATGGTGGTGGTGGATGTGGTGGTGGTAGTGGTGGTGGATGTGGTGGTGGTGGATGTGGTGGTGGGGGACCTGGTGGTGGTGGACGTGGTGTTGGTGGACATAGTGGTGGATGTGGTGGTGGTGGTCGTGGTGGACATGGTGGTGGTGGACGTGGTGGATGTGGTGGTGGACGTGGTGGTGGATGTGGTGGTGGTTGGTGTGGGAGGGTTAAAATGTGAAGCACTCCAGAGGCGATGAGAATCGCTTTTACAGAAATTCAATGAGACAGGTATAATCTTTCAAAGGTATCCGTAGTTTATTTGTGGATTTATTTCTCCGTATTACTTCATATGAAATGTAAATGTTCAATCCTTGTAAATACAGTCCGATTAAATCATTGGACAGTTCATCACATGTGTTGATGCTAATTACACTTTGAAACAAGCAAAAGCTCTTCATCAGGGGGGGATTTTCTGGGAAGTAAAACAAATGAAATACGTGTCTGAATCCAAGAAGACAGATTGCGAGCAAGACAAAAATATTGAACTGTAGCAAAATGCTAAGTCTGGGGTGAAGGAAACAAAACTACAGCAGTAAAAGACTCTAGGAGAAGGTGCAGAGTAGGGCGCCCCGTGAAGAGCGAAGCGTGTGAGTGAAAATACTAGATCTAAAAACACAGTGCTCTGAACAAGTGAATATGTAAGAGTTACCGCGGTTAACACATTTTGAAAAGGGCCTTCCACCACGCTGCTGCATTTTTAGTATTGTTGGAACCGTTTGAGCTAGAAACAAAAAATATTGTTGTTAAAATATGCAGACGATGTTATAAATGCGGAAAATCTATAATTATGCAAAAATCACGTGACCGCACAATGGTATAATTCCAGTAGCCTTGCTTTTAGCCTACATGTATCATTAGGGCAAGTTCAGCGGACTTAGGGACACATACTTCCCCAGAAAGATACTACGACTCGTGTTGGAAACAAAAACTTAACAGAAATATTGAAAGAATACTCAGTATATTATACTACAGTATACTAAATATAATGGTATTCCATATGAACAGGAGAACAGTAATGGAATTAGTAATACGAATAATGACCATAATAAAACAGTACGCAGCACAACTCTGCGAGGCACACTAATGGCGGCACGGCGCTGTAAACATCTCAACATAGAACTCAATTGTAACTTTGAAAGTAACTCGCATCACGGTGACAGAGACAACAGGAATAACGCTGACACTCACAATAATCACATTAATAGGTGTCATACAGTGTGTAGTGATGTGGTGCTTATATTCAATAATCAGTTTAGGCCGAGCCATGGTGATATGTTATGTTATTAGGAGGGGGGTGGGGGAGGGGGCGGGAGTGTGTGCAGGAGGAAAGGGACAACCTGAGAGGAGAGAGGCAATATAACGGACAGAGCCCGACTGTTGTGCCCAACACAGAACTTGACAAGCATTGGAAATGCAATAGGTCTCGCATTAGAAAAGTTGGAGCTATTGGTTTTGTAAATGCCAATTTTTTTAATGTGTTGGTCTTGAAAATAGCAAAATTAATTGCTTTGTCATTTACAATGCCAATACTTTTAACTTTTTCAAATGTGACACCTATAGCATTTGTATTGCCACATGTTTTGTACGTGGCTTACATGTATTCATATAACAAATACAAATGGCTTTTTTTAAATAATTAATAGTTAAATAAAAGTTCTTGTAATTTATAATAGCAATAGCTTAAACTATTGTAAATAACTTTTGTGAAGAATATGTTCAGTGTATTTTATTGTGACGAAATTGCAGCCACGTCAAAACATGCAAACAAGTCCCCTAAAAAAACAAGGATGGAGGGGAATCAGTGGCATAGGGGTAAAGTACGGATGAAAAAGAACATACAAAAAACGAGACAGGAAGTGCAGGTACGCAAGGTCACGGGTAAGTCACACTCATGCCACAGTAAATTAGGCACAACTACATCAGGGCGTCCTTGTTTATCAGCGCATCCCTGTTACTGGCCAGGCACAGACGGAAAGAGATGAAAGGAGTACCACAAGGACGATCGGCTGGCATCAGCTCTCTCCAGGGAAAGACGAAGTCGAGTAAGAGTCAGAGGCCGGACTACTTACAGCAGGCAGCCGCAGGCAGGAGGGAGTAGGGCAACAGGTGCGAGTGGTTCTTTGCACAGTATCCGCACAGGTCAGTGTGCAGTGCTCGGGTTCTTGTGTGTGCAGTGCTCAGTGGGGTTTGAAGAAAAGGAAACTTTACACCTGTAAGGTGTGGTGAGTTTTAACCATACTCCAGTGGTAATTACTGCTGACGTCAGTAGCGCCGTATGTCACCGCTTTGTAAGGGGGTACTCAGTTGATATGATGTTGGTATCTGGGCCCCTAAATTCAGCTCTAATGTTGTTGGCTGAGGTTATATTTGGTACAGAGGTTAAGTTCTGTGAGGAGATAGCGAGCTGCACTGGGGGCGGCGCTGGGGCACCCCACCCGACAGAATAATGCACAGATTAGGTAGGTCCGAGTTACTGGCAAGCAGATGAGGGAGCATGAGTAGGTTTGTGGTCGGCAGGCGCATGGGTGCCTGGGCTGTCAGTGTCTTGTGGGTGTGTGCAGTGTCCGAGTGTGATTTTTGTGCAGCGTCCGGTGTGACTTGTCTGCAGTGCCAAAGTGTGATTTGTGCACAGCGTCCTGGCAGGACTGTGTGCAGCGTCTGGTGTGACTTGTGCCCGGTGTCAGAGGTGGACCTGTGTGCAGTGTAAGACAAGCACCACCAGGCAGGACACCGCTCAGTACCAGCGAGTTTTACCACTGAATATAATCACACGCCATCTTTACATACCATTAGGACCTTAAACGAGATGAGCAGGCCTGTCACTCACGGCCACGGGCGAGCACGGAGGCAGCAAGCGATAACGAGAAAGGCAAGGCCCCTGAACTGTCGCTACAATTAACAAGAGCCAGACTGATGCCGCTGGTAGCTGTGGGCAGCCCCGTGGGTATACAGGCCCCCGCTCCACTTCTTATCTCCACGCTGTGGCATGGTGTTCAGCTACTCGGTAGTAGCAGCCCCCTGCTGCGCTCTGTAGTCGGCGATGCTTTTACATAGAATACAGCCCCTAAGTGTTACTATGTGGGGGAGGCAGGAGCGCATGTGTGTGTTTGTGTGTGTGTGTGTGTGGGACCGGGCAGGAGGGGAGGGTCGATGCTGGGAAGGGGGCGTGGGATGGGGCTGGGGTGAAAGGGGGGGAGAAATGCAAGTCATCCCTCTTATACAGCATGTCCAATTAGGGGGCACGCATCACTAAATTCACAACCGAGAGGGAGTTTAAAAGGACCTTATGGACTTTGGCCTTTTCAGTAAGGCTTGTGATCTCGTGACGTGTCTGTTTAACACAATCATTCATGGCAATCGACCCGAATTAAGTGGGAGACTCGCGATTCTTTTAAACAAGTGCACATGACATGCATTCTGTAATTATTAATATCTCATTCCTTCAGCGCCAGAGTTTCTCCGAGCTGCAATGAAAAGCAGATGTCATCGTCCTGGCTCCCAGGACGTGAGGCCCATAGTTTAAGAAACAAGCAATGACGGCGCTGCCGTGAAAGTGACACGGCCGCGCAGTACAATAAATAAAATAAAACAAGACACGGCCTGGCTGCCGTGAAAGTGAAAGTACGGCCGGCAGGCCGTGAATAATTAGGGGAGGAGCAGCCAGGAGAGAGCAGGAGCGGAGGCGCCAAGCTGGGGAACAGATGGCTGGCGATTTGATGCTGTGCACGCTCATTTTAGCTCAATGCGCTTGCGCATTGACCTAAAAGCGCATGGGCACAGCATCAAATCGCCAGTCTAGTTAAAGTCTGTTTAAGCCCCTATAGTCTCGCAAGCTCAATGTGCATGCGCATTGACAGGCGAGAACGAAAAAACGGGTTTGTGGCAAAGGAGGAAAAGTAAAAGGTTGGAAGGGAAAGGAAAATGCACCAGGGAGGTGAAAAAAGTAACAAAAGGGAAGGAAGCGAGGAGAGCGAGAGAGTACATATAGAAGGGAAGGAAAACCTCCAAGACTTTGGATAAAAGTTGAACGACAGAGAAGGAAGGAGGTGAGGAAATGCATTGGGAGTGAAGGAAACGGTGGGAGGAAGGAAGGAAACGGCGAAAGGCGGAGTCAAGATAGGGAGGTGAGAAAAGAGAACGAGGCGAAAAGAGGAGTGAGAGAATAATCTAAAAATAAGGAAACAACCCAAGACAGAGAGAAGGAAGGGGGTTGAGTAGAGTGGGGGAAAGGGCAAGAAGGCCTGTGGTGAAAGGCCAACGCGAGAGAGGGGAGGGAGGTGAGAGATGAGTGAAGTAAGAAAGTAGGGCTCGCAGAACAGAGGGTGGTAGAAGGAAGTTTCCAGAGGAAAAGATATTAGGAATGGCAGGAGGTGAGAGAAAAGAGACATTGGTAGAAGGAGGGAATATGGGAAAGAGGAGCTCACTGGAAGTTGGGGAAATGAGGGTAAATTGGGGTAGGTACAACTATGGAAAGACGGAAAAGGATGAGGGAAATGGGGGGCAAGGAATCAATCAATCAATCAGGAGTTTGTTAAAGCGCGACTACTCACCCGTAAGGGTCTCAAGGCGCTAGGGGTGGGGAGGGGTGGGGTTGCAGGTTCCATTCCATCAAGGAGGGGGTCTGTCGAAGAGCCAGGTTTTGAGGTTTCTTGCGAAGATGGGGAGCGATGTTGTCTGTCTGTGTGGAGCGGAAGGGCGTTCCATGCTTTGGCCGTGAGGAAGGAGAAGGAGCGGCCTCCCGATCTGGTCTTTCTGGTGCGGGGGACCACGGCCTAGGAAAGCTGGGCTGATCGTAGGGTCCTTTGGGGTGCGTGGAATTTGAGTCGGCTGTTCAGGTATGCTGGTCCGGTGCCGTGGAGGGCCTTGTGTGCGTGGGTGAGCATCTTAAAGGTGATTCTCGCCTCGACGGGGAGCCAGTGGAGTGTGCACAGGTGCTGGGAGATGTGGCAGTGTTTTGGCAGGTTGAGGACCAGTCTTGCGGCGGCGTTCTGGATGTTCCGTAGCTTGCGGATGAGGTTTTTGTTTATTCCGGCGTAGAGTGCGTTGCCGTAGTCGAGTATGCTGGTGACCAGGGCGTGAGTGACTGTCTTTCGGTGTTCGAGGGGGATCCATTTGAAGGTCTTACGAAGGAGGCGGAGGGTGTGGGAGCAGGAAGATGAGACAGAGTTGATCTGGCGGTCCATATTGAGCTCGGAGTCCAGGATGAATCCCAGGTTGCGTGCGTGGTCTGTGGGGGTTGGCGGTTTTCCGAGGGCGGTGGGCCACCAGGTGTCGCTCCAGGCGTCGGGGTTTGGGCCCATGATGAGTACTTCTGTTTTGTTGGTGTTTAGTTGTAGGCAGCTGTTTTTCATCCATTTGGCGACGGCTTCCATGCCTTCTCGAAAGTTGCGTCTGGCGGTGTTGGGCTCGTTGGATAGGGAGAGGATGAGCTGGGTGTCATCTGCGTATGACACGATGTTGAGTCCGTAGGTTCTGACGATGGGGGCAAGTGGAGCCATGTAGACGTTGAAGAGCGTCGGGCTGAGGGAGGAGCCCTGGGGGACTCCGCAGGTGGTAGGTGTGGGGTCCGAGAGGAAAGGGGGGAGTCTGACCCGCTGCGTCCTGCCGGAGAGGAAGGAGCAGATCCAGTCGAGGGCCTTGTCCTGGATTCCTGCATCGTAGAGTCTGCGTATTAGGGTGCGGTGGGAGACTGTGTCGAACGCCGCTGATAGGTCGAGGAGGATGAGGGCTACTGTTTCTCCTTTGTCCAGTAAGGTGCGGATGTTGTCTGTTGCGGCGAGGAGGGCGGTTTCCGTACTGTGGTTTTTTCTGAAGCCGGATTGGGAGGAGTCGAGGATGTTGTGTTCTTCAATGAATATGGCGAGTTGGCTGTTGATGGCTTTCTCGATGACTTTCGCTGGGAACGGGAACAGGGAGATGGGTCTGTAGTTTTTGAGGTCGGTGGGGTCCGCTGAGGGTTTCTTTAGGAGGGGGTTGGCCTAGGCGTGTTTCCAGTCGTCGGGGAACGAGGCGGTCGCCAGGGAGCGGTTGATGGTTTGGCGGAGCATGGGTGCGATGGTGTTGGCGGCTCTGTTGAAGATGTGGTGGGGGCAGGGGTCCGTGGGGGCCCCTGAGTGGATTGACTTCATTGTCTTCAGTGTGTCTTCGGTGGTGAGGGCTGTCCAGTCATCAATCGCTGGTTTCCGGGTGTCAGGGGTGGTTGGTGAGGGTTCAGTGTATTGGTTGTCTTTGTCAAAGTTGTCGTAGATGCTCTTGATTTTGTGGTGGAAAAAGATGCTGAGTTTGTCGCAGAGGTCTTGTGAGGGAGGGATGTCGGTAGACTCGCTGGTGGGTTGGGCGAACTCCTTGATGATGCTGAAGAGTTCCTTGCTGTTGTGTGCGTGGGTGGAGATTCTGTCTTCAATCGCTTTTTTCCTCGTTTCTCTGATGAGTTGATGGTGGGCGTTGGTGGCGGCTCTGAAGTTGTTGTGGGCTTCTGTGGATTTGGTGTTTCTCCAGGCCTTTTCGAGGCGGCGGTATGTGCGCCTGGACTCTCGAAGTTCGGTGGTAAACCATCTGGCTTTCTTGGCACGGTATTGTTGTTTTTCTTGAGGGGGGCTATGGTGTTGGTGCTGTCCGAGATCCATCTATGCAGGGTTCGGGCTGCGGTGTTGGGGTCATTGTTTTCCGCGATGGTTGGGGTGGAGTTGTTGAGTGAGGAGGTGAGCTGGTCATCGGTGATTTTGGTCCAGTTTCTTTGTGGAAGCAGGTGCTGGTGTCTGTGGATGGTGGGTGTTCTGAAGGTGAAGTGGACGCAACGATGGTCGGTCCATGGGAGTTCGGTGGTGTGGCTGAAGGTGATGGAGTTTCCTGTAGTGAGAAGGGGGTCGAGGGTGTGTCCTGCTGAGTACGTGGGCTCGGTCACGATCTGGCGGAGTCCAATGTTATGGAGGTTGTCCAGGAGGCATGTGGTGTTGGGGTCCAGTTGATTGTCGAGGTGGAAGTTGAGGTCTCCCAGCAGGGTGTAGTTGGTGGATGCGATGGCCTGCGGGGAGATAATGTCCGTGATGGAGTTGGCGAAGGGTCCGCCGGGTCCAGGGGGTCGGTAGATGAGGGTTCCTCGGAGGGCGGCGGTGGGGCTGGCCAGTATCCTGAAGTGAAGGTGTTCCATCAGTTCTGTGGACTCGTCAGGAAGTGTGCTCAGGCGGAGGCTGGATTTGTGGACGATGGCGATTCCTCCTCCTGGGTGGGTGGGGCGGTCCTTCCTGGGGATCTTGTATCCTTGAGGGATGGCGATGGCGATGTCCGGTCCCGAGGTGGTGTTGGTCCAGGTTTCGGTGAAGAATGCTACGTCTGGGGTGGTGCTGTCGAGGAGGTCCCAGATTTCTGTGGCGTGTTTGTGGAGGGATCGGACGTTGAGGAGGATGCATTGCAGGGTCTTCAGTTCGGTTGTGTTCTTGTGGGCGGGTTGTACTGGATCCGTGTTCTTGGCGGTGCTGCAGGTGTGCCGGCGGTGACAGCTGAAGGGTCCATGGGTGTCGGCTGGTGATGCTAGCTTGCAGTTGTTGTTGCAGCCTGGGTTGAGTGCGTGGAGTGCTGCTGGGTCGTAGCGTTGGTGGGGCGGAGGTCCAGGGTTCCTGGTGCTGGTCGCGGACGGGTCGCAAACGGGCGCAGACGTGTTTGCCTTTGACGCGCCTTCGGTGCACCAGTGGCACTGCCGCGCAGTGGCCGCCATTAAGTAGGGGTCGGGGAGGGCTGGACAGCTGGGAGGCGGGAGCGGGGAGGGGAGCTGGATTGGGCCGGTCACGCTGGAGGGGGAGGGGCCGCGGGGGCAGCAGCGGCGGGGAAAGGTAAAGGGAGGAAAGAAGGGATAAAGAAAAAGGGAAAATAAGCAGAAATAAGGCACAAAAGAGCAGAGATGCAAAAAAGAGCAGAGAGGTGAAAGATAGAAAGGGTAGAAAAACGAGTGAAAACGAGTGAAGGAGCAGAGGGAGAGAAAGGGAAAATGGGCAGAAATAAGGCACAAAAGAGCAGAGGTGCAGAAAGGTGAAAGATAGAAAGGGGAGAAAAACGAGTGAAAACGAGTGAAGGAGCAGAGGGAGAGAAAGGGAAAATGGGCAGAAATAAGGCGCAAAAGAGCAGAGGTGCAGAAAGGTGAAAGATAGAAAGGGGAGAAAAAACAAGTGAAGGAGCAGAAAGAAAGAAAGGAGACAGAGGTCCACTGGACCACCAGGGATGAGGCGCAGGGAAACCTGCGGGTGGAGGAGGGCCTCGATCACCAACACTCAAGAGTGCAGGGGCAGGGGCACCTCACTTAATGGTGGAGCTGCGAGGGTGGGAGAGCAATTTCACTGGAATGAGCATGTGAGTGAAAGAAGAGTGTGTAAAGAGTTAGCAGGGTGAAGGAGTAGAGATGGGAAGAAAGAGTGATGGAAGTAAATCAGGAAATGAAGGAACCAGTTACGGATTTAATATCACAATTGGATGTATGAATTGAAGCCTATAGTGCTGGTGGGGGGTGGGGTGTAGCGCCTTGATGCCTGGAAAGGGCTTGAACTATTAAAAAGTGAAGAGACAGCTTGTGAAAGGCAAGGGCGTCGGAGAGGTAGAATGCGAGAGCGCCATGGCACAAACCTCAGGATGTTAGGGAAACAAGCTCTCGGCATTGCTGGGTTGGCGGGGAAGCAGCATCCTGTGGCGTGGGAGACAAATGTCGGTGTGCGAGCCTTCCTTTCAAGTCGGGTGGGGGAGCAGGGGAGCCAGCAAGTGGGAGGGAATAGCTCTCGGCATTGCTGGGTGGGCAGGGGAGCAGCAGCCTGTGGTGTGAGAGACAAATGTTGGTGTGCGAGGCTTCCTTTCAAGTCGGGTGGCGGAGCAGGGGAGCCAGCAAGTGGGAGGGAATGACTGAGGCCAAGCGCGCGCTGGTAAATCGTCACGCTTCAATACTTAACATGCATTGTGAGAAATCCGCTTGTTCAAGAGAGTTTGGTCACATGTAATAGGTTCAGAGCAATAAATTGCTCGACCTAAAAATGGTTTACAATATACCATACTTATTCACTTAATGCCAACATGTTTCGTTGCTCAACATTCCAGCAACTACGTCAGGGCAATGTGGGGTTCTATATTCTTAATCTTCACGCTCATTCATTCAAAAGACCTATGGTAACATTAAAAACAAGAAACAGCAGTGAATCTCCAAAGTCCCTTAATGAAAGGGTAATGATAGAGAACATATTAAGGTGGCACAAAGACTATTTAGACCATATCCATTTACCTGAAGGTTGCTAAGTCACTGCATACCTGCAACCATATGCTATACCGGACCCCGTGTCACAAGATCACGTGTCCACCAATGGCTCGTTCTGTCTTAATCCCCCTGCATGAAATGAAATGAAAGCAAATTTATAACGCGCAGACTCAGCCCATAGGGCATCAAGGCGCCTAACCCAAAATTATTTTCATGTCCAAAGAGTTAGATTACTGACAGGCTTTCTTGAAACACCATGTTTTAAGGGCCTTTTTAGGTTTTGCCTGGCGAAAAGATGCGCTCTGCGCATCTTTTTCGCGCAGGCGAAAACCTAATGAGAACTGTAGTGTGGGTTTGGGTCGGCCCTCGTCATTTATTGGCTGGCTCCATAAATGGAGCCTAGCCATTGGACGAGGGGCCTGTCCGTCAATGCCGGACCAGATTCGGGGGCGTTCCCGAGATTCTTTGGCTTTTGCCGACGTCACGCGACGTCAGCTGAAAGCCGGGAACGCCCCCGAATCTGGTCCGGCATTGCCGGCACCTGCCTTCCTGCTCTGTGTGTTTGTTCCCGCCCCTGCCCCCCCCACCCTCCTCCCGCTCTCCGTGCACCTGCCTTCCTGCTCTGCGTGTTTGTTCCCGCCCCTGCCCCCCCCGCCCCCCTCCCGCTCTCCGTGTGTTCGTTCCCACCCTCCCCTCCTGTGTGTTTGTTCCCACCCTCCCCTCCCCTCCCGCTCTCCGTGTGTTTTATTTATGCGTTTTCGCAGAAGGGGCATGGGAGGTGAATCTGTCCGTCAACGCGGACCCGTTTTCGTTTTTTTCAGGAATTGTCCCCATCGCCGCCCGGCCCGCGACCAGGAAGTCAGGCAGGCCGGGGGCGGTACTGCGGGACACTCATCATTCCCCAGGCCGCGCTCTGATTGGCTGCCGGCCCGGGACCTAAGTGGAGGAAGAAGCAGCCTGCAACCTACGCCGGAGACCGAGGAGAGTCCCGAGGAGAGGGAGCTCTCCAGCCGCCGACGAGACCCGGTGAGTGCCTGAGAAGGAAGGGGGAGGCGTCGGGGCACACTGCCGGTGCCCCGTTGGCGCATCTCCGTTCTAACGTTTTTGTTGGTTGGTGGGGGGACGGTGGGGCTAGGCCTAGATGGGGCGCGTTGGTGTGCAGCGGGCCGGCTGTAGGAGATGGAAGGTTCGTGGATTGTGCCTGCTTGATTTTATATTTCTGTGTCCGTTTGTTGGCGTTTCTCTGTGCCTGTCTTTCCTTGACTTTGTGCCTTTCCCCAGTGTGTGTCTGCCTCTTCGTGTTTTTGTGTGCCTGTCCGATCGCGTGTCTCTGTGTCGTTTTCTGTCGGTACCTGACATGAAGTATTTCCCTGAGCCCAAGGTTGTGCTTGGCGATGTGCGGGTTGGCCTGTTGTCCGTTTACCAGGATACTTATTTTACCTATCTTATAATGTGCGCAAGAATTTATGTATATATTGTGTGCGGCAATTTTGGGTCTATCATGTGAACGACTTGTGGTGTACTCGGGTCTACTGATCTTGTTTGTCGCTTCTTGTCTGGCTACATGTGTCATTTAATTTCTTCATATATTCTTGCGAGCATGTTGGCCTGCATTGTTCCTTATGCTGTGTGCACAAACCATGCTTCCAGGTGTTTGTGAGGTTGTCTTTCTGTCTGAGTGTAACTGACTCTGTTGTGGACTGTGGTATGCATGCGAGTCTGTCTCTGTATTAGTTGAAGCTTGTTGTTTTAGATTTTGATTCCAGAATGCGACACAAGTACACGGATCTCAGCGGGCTGAGTTCTGAGATTTCCCAGTTGATAACTAGTGATTGTGGAACGGTGAAACCAGCTATTACCAGCGAGTTTGGGTGAACTGTTTGGTAAGTAGCGCTCAGGACTTGAGGGATACCCGGGGAAAATGAAATAATGATTACCCCTTTAGGGAACCTGGGTTTGCCATCCTGGCTTTGACGAATGTGCGGTTCTGATTCGAGGCACATGTTTGTTTTTATCTGTCCCTCTTACAGAATTTGTCCCCATGTGACTCTCCTTCATGAGTTTGACAACTCGCCGTTGCCTTTGAGTCATGCCCTAAACCCAGGAAGCTGATACAGTGAGTGCAGTTAGTGCTTACTCTGTGAGAAGAGGTGCCGAGCCTCTGAATACTGTTTTTGAGAGTCGAAGGGCTAGTTGGGGTTATGTGCCTTAGCTCCTGACATCTTCCTTAACCTGGTTCACGTTGTTGTATGTGATCCTCTGTCACATAATTTGTTGCTCCACTTTCACATAATTCTTTGCTCCCCTGTGATGCTGTGTGTGTGTGTGATGCTGTGTGTGTGTGGTGCTGTGTGTGTGTGTGTGTGATGCTGTGTGTGTGTGTGTGATGCTGTGTGTGTGTGTGATGCTGTGTGTGTGTGATGCTGTGTGTGTGTGTGTGATGCTGTGTGTGTGTGATGCTGTGTGTGTGTTATGCTGTGTGTGTGATGCTGTGTGTGTGTGATGCTGTGTGTGTGTGATGCTGTGTGTGTGTGTGTGTGATGCTGTGTGTGTGTGTGTGTGATGCTGTGTGTGTGTGTGTGATGCTGTGTGTGTGTGTGTGATGCTGTGTGGGATGCTGTGTGTGTGATGCTGTGTGTGTGATGCTGTGTGTGTGTGTGTGATGCTGTGTGTGTGTGTGATGCTGTGTGTGTGTGTGATGCTGTGTGTGTGTGTGATGCTGTGTGTGTGTGTGTGTGTGTGTGTGATGCTGTTTGTGTGTAGGGCTGTGTGTATGTAGGGCTGTGTGTGTGTGGGGGTGGGCTCTGTGTGTGGCTCTGTGTGCGTGTGGCTGTGTGTGTGTGTGGGGGTGTGGGTGCAAATGCAATAGGTCTTGCATTTGCAAAAGATTAAGCTATTGGCATTGTAAATGACCATGCCATTTATTTATCTGTTTTCAAAACTAACACATAAATAAACAATTTGTCATTTAAAGTGCCAATAGCTCTAACTTTGTCAACGGCAAAACAGTTGCATTGTACTTGGTATCGAATCCAACAGCGGCCATGATGCTATGGAAAGAAAGGACAAAGCATATTGACCCACTGTTGACACTATGGAAAGAATGGAGGAAGTATCAAAGAAAGACAGGTGGAGCATAAGAACCGCGCTAGGGGATGCTCATCCATGAAAAAGGAGACTGCTGTTCTTTCCATGCCCTCAGAAAGTTCTCTTTAGGCCACGGCCCCCTAGATTTGAAATGGCTTGCTACCTACCATTTTCAGAACAAAGAAAGGGGTGTGGCAGTTATTTTGATGAGGAGAAAAGATAATGGGCCAGAAGGTGTGTGTGTGGGGGGGGCTCTGTGTGGGTGTGTGTGGGGGGCTTTGTGTGGCTGTGTGTGGGGGGGCTCTGTGTGGGTGTGTGTGTGGGGGGGTTTGTGTGTGTTGGGGGGGCTCTCTGTGGGTGTTGGTGTGTGTCATTTGCGAGAGATAAAGCTAGTGGCATTGTAAATGACAATGCCATTTATTTATGTTAAAAAAAAACATAAATAAAAATAATGTCAAGAGCAATGCCAATCGCTCTAACTTTAACAAAGGCAAAACCATTGCATTGTAAATGCTTGTTAAAAAGGGGCAAAGAGGATAGGGACTTAAGTTCCAATGGAAGTGCATTCCAGAGACGCGGAGCAACTATGGAGAAGGCTCTTCCTCCCCATCTGGACTTCTTAGTCCGGGGGATCACCAGAAGATTGTGTTGTGATGAACGTAGACATCTGCTAGGGACATAGCCAGAGAGAAGAGATCCCAGCCCATCCGATGTTCCAGCTTTCAGTGCCCTGTGTACCAGACAGATGATCTTAAAGGAGATACGGTGCTCTATAGGAAGCCAATGAAGGCTCTTTCTGGCTAGTGTCGCAGAGGAGGAGCGAGGGATGTCTAATACAAATCTTGCGGCCGGGTTCTGTACTATTTGGAGGCGCTGGATCAGTCCCTTATTGATCTCTGCATAAAGTGAGTTGCAGTAATCCAGTCTTGAACCGACCAGTGCAACTATTGTCTGTTTCCTAGCTTGGGGAGAAAGGTAGTGCACAATTCGTCGGAGAATTTTGATAATTCCCCAACAAGTAGCCACCGTTCTGTTGACCTGAAGGGTCATTGCCAGTGAGGTATCAAAGATCACCCCTAGATTCCTGGCTGAATGAGAGGGGACCGGGCATGTTCCCAGGGATGGCGGCAACCATTCATTCGACCATACATCCTGGTCCCTTCTGAAGATAAGCACCTCGGTCTTATCGCCATTCAGCCTCAAGGAGTTGAGAATCATCCAGTCAGAGACTGATTGCATACAACTCCAGAAGCTGGATGCAGTGGTGCTGACCGGTTGGGCCAGTGACACCATGATCTGAGTGTCGTCTGCGTATGACGCTACTTCCATACCCTGCGCTTTTACTAGTCTCGCTAGTGGGGCCACATAAATGTTAAATAGGGTCCGGCTTAAAGCCGACCCCTGTGGTACTCCACATTGCAATGATGTAGCAGGGGAGAGGTATTCTCCAAGTTTGACCCTCTGTTCTCTAAGATCTAAAAAAGAGGACAGAAGGCTTAGAGCGGGCCCCTCCACTCCTATCTCCCTCAAACGAGATGTTAAAATTGAGGGAGATAGGGTGTCAAATGCTGCGGTCAGATCAAGTAGAACCAGCAGCGTTGTCTGTCCCTGATCCACTTTCATTCTGATGTTATTTGTCACCATGGTGAGTGCAGACTCTGTACTATGTAGTTTCCTGAACCCATGCTGGGTTTGATCTAAGAACCCAGTTGAGTCAAGAAAAGCAGACAGGTGCGAATTCAGGTGGGTCTCCAGCATTTTGGCGGGGGCAGGAAGTAGGGATATGGGTCGAAAAAGTTTTAAGATGGTGGGGTCAAGGGAGGCTTTTTTTAATAGTGGCTTAACAATCACTTTCTTCCAGGCTGAAGGAAAAACCCCATGCAACAAGGCACTATTCATTACCTCCAACAGAGGAGGAAGTAGTGTGTCCCTACACTCCTTCATCACTCTAAGAGGACATGGGTCCAAAGGGGAAGAAGATTTGGTCCTATTTAGCAGTGAATTAAAATTGTCAAGTGTGATCAGCGGGAAGTTAGATAGAGTCTTGGTGAGATCTTTAGACCATACTTCTAAGTTGGTGAGAGCCTGTATAGTGTGATTCCCTAAAGATTGTTTCTGCGTTTCCAAGTGAGAAGCAATCTCATCGATTTTAGTGTGGGAAAAGGTTGAAATCCTGTCACAGAGCTCCTGAGATCCCAACACTGGGTCTGGAACCTGTAATGAGCAGAGGGAGTCCTCTACTTTGAACAGCTCCTTCGATGAGGTGAGAGAGGTAGTAAGGTCGGAGAAGTATTGTTGTTTTGTCTTAATGACCGTGGACTTATATTCACCTAGCAGTCGTTTGTGAGTCTCTCTGTCCAAAGTGTCCCATGATTTCCTCCACTTTCTTTCTTGTCTCCTGCACCCCTGTCTCATCAACATAAGAGGTTCAGTGAACCAGGGGGCAGAGGGCCTACGCCTAGCTGAATATCGGCGTGTAACTGGAGCTAGAGTATCTATAGCCCCAGCGATGGAGTTGGCGAGATTTTGTGCTGCCTCCTCTGGGTCTGACGGCATGGGGACTGAACTAATGAGAGGGGCTAAAGAGTCATTGGTGATGTTTTTATAGTTCCTTTTGCCCTCTCCCTGAGTCTGACCTTTCATGGATGGATCTAAATGGGGAAGGGTCAGTACTAAGGGTACTGCCAGATGGTCTGTCCAGACCAGCGGTTCTGGAGTGCCTGTCTTAACCCTGGGATCGTTGGAGAAAACTCCATCTAGCGTGTGGCCTGCCCGGTGAGTTGGGCCTTTTACCAATTGGGAAAAGCCACAGGCTTCAAGGGGGTTGACCAAGGAGGAGGTCTCTTTAGAGGTGGGGTCATCTAAGTGGAAATTTAAGTCACCTAGAATAGTGAAATGGGGTTTGCCAACATATGGCTCCAGGATTCTAAACAGGTCACTGCTAAATTTGGATCTAGGGCCTGGAGGCCTATACACAAGAAGGCCAACAAAGGATGCTGAAGGAGATGAAGAGATAAAGAAATGTAGAACCTGGAAGGGGTCGGAAGGTACCGACAGAGCATTGATGCGGCAGCTAAGATGCGACTGGTAGAGGATTGCTAATCCTCCGCCCCTTCGCTTAGCTCTGTCAAATCTTTGCAGTGCGTAACCCTCTGGAATTGCCATTAAGAGGTCGTGTCCTGAGGTCTCTGAGGCCCAGGTTTCCGTGACAAAGACCCAGGCAGGCCTTCTGGCAAACACAAAATCATGGACAGCTATATTGTTTTTAATTATGGAACGAGCATTGATGAGATATCCTTTCTCAGAACGAATATTTTTAGGCAAGGAATGTAGATTAAGAGGTGGATGGTTGATCTTGGGGGAGATGTCAGGGCTCCGGATACATATGTTATGTGAGGCCATAAGCAGTAGTTCCTCAGGGGTATACCTATGGTGGCACCGGAAGTCAATCGGTTTCCAAGCCAACAAATATACAGAAAAAATATACAATACTGTCCGTGAGGCACATCCTAATGATTGGAAACAACAGCAATATGCCCCTGTACCACATGGCCACCTCACATGATTTTCCTTATTGGTCCATACATCCTGCCAAAGTAGTGACCATACATATATCACTCCCCACAAAGTTATGGGCTATCGCATCCTTGCCAGTAAATCAAGCATTCGTTAAAAACGGGGTCGCAGAGACTGGGCTCCCACACATAGCATCAGCCTGTCTCACGGACACGTGTAACAAAATGTTACTGCTGCCGAGTCCCTCCGGCGCTTTGGGAGCTCCCTCGCATTCCCGCTGCCGATGTTCGACTAAAGACTGGCCTCCGGGAACGCCCCTTCCGCAGCATAGCGTCACTGTAACGTGAGGTGCCATTTTGGGTTGGGAACAAAATCATGAAGAACCGAGCCCGGTTCCTCATTCCCATTCTCATTTACAAATATTCAGCGCCCACAGAGTGATTCGGACATTGTTAAAGCACCAGGGATAGGTCCGTGTATGAAAGTAAACTACCCCATATTAGTCAAACTTTTCACTTTTGCCAAAGATTTTTTATTATTATTATCAGATTAGCCCTATTGTGGCATGCATCTATATACAAACATTGGTGCTGTCAAATACATATTTCTAAACAACCACTAATTCATCAGCACCTCAGTGCCTGTGGACGGAAAAGGGACAATTCTCTAATCACACCTCCCACGGGAGCCAGACACTTCAAGCTAAGGCAGTACAAGAGGAAGGGGGCAAACACCTAGCAACCAGTCCCGGCAAATCCTCCTATGCCTCAATCAGACTGGTCAGATGTATCTAAATCTCCGAATAGACAGATGTGCAGAACATTAAGCTCACAACACCCACAGGTAGGTGTGCTTTAAAACCCGAAATGAACAACAGGGACAGTGAAGTAACTAAGAGGCTCTTACTACTCATTCCGTCTTGGTACATACCCACGCCCCTTTACCGTCCGCTCACTTTATTCCACTCAATATTCTCGTTGAGTCCCTCACGATCTGCCTTTTCAGAAAAAATCCATTTGGCCTATTTTCTTGCTAGAATGGCTTCAAGATTGTGTGTGTCGCCCAACACCTTCTCTAGAACAGTCCATTTCAAATCTCTATGGTCATGGCCTTTCTCCGTGCAATGTTGCACCAAGCGTGTAGTCAATTTCTTGGCATTGATTGTACTGAGATGTTCTTGTATGCAGATCTTGACTTTGCGGGAGGTGAGTCCAATGTAGTACAGCCCACAACTGCACATAAGTCTGTAAATCACATGTGATGTGTTGCAATTACTGAAACGGTTTAAGAACCACGTTCTCCCATCATGTAAAACAATACTTTTCACCGCCGCTGTCAGACCGCAAACAGAACAACCTCCACATGGATAATGTCCTGTTGGCAGAGTGCTCATCTGTGTCAAGGCTGGGCAACGAGTGTGGACCAATTTATCTCTTAAATTGGGCGCCCTTTTAAACGCAAACCGTGTGGCCGTATCGAAAATCGACCAATGTTTCCTGATGATCTGTCTCATTTTGGTGGACAGGGGGTCGAAGGTAGTTACTACTGGAAGACACACCTGTCTTTCCCTGACATTTCTCTCAAGGAGAGCTTCCCGTGGGGTATTTAGTACACGCTTACGTGCCTGTTTGATCACTTTCATGGGATATTCTCTTTCTTTGAGTATAATCACTAGCTCCTCAGAATGTTCCAAAAACACATCAGTCGTAGACCAATTACGCCGGTACCTCAGAAACTGGCCCACCGGGAGATTATCCCTTAGTGCCCTGGGATGGAATGAACGGTAGTGGAGTAGCAAATTTCTGTTGGTGTTTTTATGATGTACATTTGCGGCCAATTTATGGTCCACCACAGAAATGTCCACATCAAGGTATACAGCTGTTGTATTGCTGATGGTCTAAGTGAACCGCAAACTATCGTCTGCCTGGCTCAGCCACTGCAAAAAGGTCATAAGAAGGTCCTCTGTACCTGTCCAGATACAGAGGGCATCATCTATATATCTCCTCCATAAAGATATATTGCTCAAATACGGGTTGGAGGGATGGTGGACCACACTCTCCTCAAACTGGCCCACATAAATGCAGGCCAGACTGGGGGCGAATGTGGCCCCCATTGAAGTCCCAGATGTTTGCAAATAAAGTTGACCTTTATACTCAAAGAAATTCCTTGTAAGTGCCAACTCAATACACTGCAACACAAAAGTCTGTGGCGTGTCATAGAACCATTCAAGTGCCCCCAGGGCCCGCGCTGCTGCCACCAGCATGGCATCCTGGGGGATACTAGTGTATAATGACTCAATGTCGATAGTGACCAGTAATTGGTTCTCAAAATCCAAATCAATGTCTTTCAAGATGTTAAGAATGTCGGTAGTATCCTGTACATACGATTTTTGGGTAACCACTGCTTCCCTCAGGAAAATATTGGTGAACTGGGTTCCAGCACCGACTGGATGCCTGATACAATAGGGTATCCAGGGGGCGGACGCTGTGGCTTATGGATTTTGGGCAAGATGTAAAACGCAGGGACCCGTGGTTTAGTATTGATGATAAAATCTGCCTCCTTAGATGTTATCCATTTCTTAGTCAAAGGGAAATCCCTGGGTGTGCACTAAAGCAAGTACGTGTTATGTTGCTATATAGGTTCTACCCAATCATACACACATTTCTTCTAAATACATCAAGGGAAAAATATATGAAAATTAAACATTAGAAATAGATTTCCACACTAAAAATGAACGTTCACAATCTTTTTATTGTTTATAAAAAGTGAAGACCTCTCTTCAAAAAGGGATAAGTTAAAAATTCAAAGAAAACTCTTTGAACAAGTACAATAAAATTAAATAGACAGTTAATGACAAATCGTTACACACATGATCAAAAACAATATCACAATCATTAGAATTATACGACAAGAGATAAAGGAGAGAAATAATCAATACAAATATAATACAAAAATGCAATTGGATCCTTTTCACAAACCCCCTAACACTGTGGCCTTAAGATTCTCCTGCCACTATTATTATAGATCCACTGGTCTTTCTTTGATGTTGGTGGCACAGTAAACAGTATCAATAGTGCATGAATATCTGTTACTTCCTTGACCTTGTTTGGATTCTAGTACAGTAAAAAATGTAGTATCCTCTTAAGAAAATTTTTTATGAAAAGAAGAAAAGAAGAAAAGCAAAGAAATAAAAGGAGAAAATGGAAAACTAAGGACTTGCCAAGCAGTACTGAGGCTGAAGCACATTAATTTCAGGTGGATGTGCACATTCGATATGAAACTATTGTCATTCACAGGCCAAGACAGCCAATAATTGATGTGAACTAAACCACTACCCCAGGCATTACACTGTCATGGATGGAAGCAGAGTGGAAATGACTCTTGGACAGACCGATGGCAGACAAAGGCTGACCCCAAAGGCCCTATATGTATCTTTATTGATATATATTTGTATATATAGATGTATTATTTAATGATTTTTTTATTACAAGAGCCTGACAGAATCAAGAGATTCTATTAGGAATTATTACAGTAGAAATCTTCCACCCTTGGGTTTTTCAGAAAGGGAAACCAAAATCCTTCCGCCCAAAGGTAAATTGCGACATTTTATGTTACAACATACCTCTTTGTAAGCTTTAATACAGAGTAGTACCAAACCACCATTAAATGGCTACTGTTATGTTATGTAAATTTGTAGAGCGCTGCAAATCATCTATGACAGTATCCAGGGGCTGAAACCGTAAGCAGGGCATATTACAATCAAATGGCATCCAGATTGGGCATTTTGGAATACAATTGACAGTAGTGACATCACACATATCGTTAATACATGGCACGTAGCATATTCATCCTTGTTGATACTGTTCGGGAACCCGCCACCCCGTCACTCCCTTCATTCCGACTCATCATATCTATCCTGCATGAGTGGTTCACAGAGAAAGCCTCTAAATTTGATCCAGGCACCCTACACTTTCTCCCATTTTCGGGGGCATCCACGGTGTGTGTATACCACTCTTTCTGCCATCATAGCCGCATCCATATCCTTGCACCATTCTCTAAGTGTTGGCACCTCCCCGGACCCCCAGTTTCTGGCAATATTACATTTGGCAAACATTGCACCCAGTGTTATCCAGTCTTTAGCAGAGTGGGAAAGATCATTTGGTTCCCATATATTCACTAGACAACACATATGTTCCGGGACAACCGACACCTCTACTACCTGTGACATTGTTCGCATAACTTTGACCCAATACGCTACAATCTGGGGGCATTGCCACATAGCGTGAAAAAAAGTTCCCACCTCCCGACAATTTCTCAAGCAAAAATGGTGTGTGGCCCTCCCTATGGTGTGGAGGCTAACTCTGGTGTAGTACACGCGATGAAGTATCTTTAGCTGCACTAATCGGAGTCTCGAAGGTATGGCTACTTCCTGTGGGGATGACAGCGCTGTCTGCCAGTCCGCATCGTCGATCTCACCCAAGTCAGTGGACCATTTGAACTTAAGTGTCAGCGTCGGGTCCGGAATGTTATTGATTAGTTTATGATAAGTGAATGAGGTCGCCTTCTTGGGCATGTGTTCAGTCAGGAGTCTGTCTTCTAAAGCGGTGGCCTCCGGTATATGGGTGCCTGGCGGGAGAACCGAGCCAAGTGCATGACTGATCTGTATGTACCGAAACCTCTCGGTGGAAGCTAGCTCATTTTGGGTCCTAAGCTGTTCAAATGACACCATTGCACCCTTCTTCCATAAATCCCCCACCGTGGAGATACCTATCAAGTCCCACGCCCGGAATCCCTTGCTGTTTCGAAGTTGTCCTAGCTGCTGTGTCGACCAGAGTGGAGTCATTTGTGTGATAGTACCTTTGCATTTGAGACGCACCCGCCCGGCATACCATATACCAATTGTGTGTGCCAACGGTCCTACGAGGGAGGAAGTTCTGCCCTTATCATATAGCGCGGAGAGAACTTCTGCCTCCCCCACCCCCTGTCTGTCTGCTTGGAACGCTGGTTCCGCCTGAGGGGTGTGTAACCATTGGTTAATTATATTCAATTGGGCTGCCCAATAATATAATTGAATATCCGGCAGCGCTATTCCGCCGTCGTACCAGGCCCAAATCAGCTTTCCCAGTGCTATGCGTGCCGGTTTCCTTCCCCAGAGCAGGCCAGAGGCAACCACCTCTATTTTCTTGAAATACTTTAGTGGAACGGGAAACAGGGTGTTCTCTAATACATAGAGAAACCGTGGGAGCGTCATCATTTAGAAAAGGGCTGCCTTGCCCAACAGGGTCAGCGGTAGGTAATGCCATCGTGCCGAAACCGCTCAAGGGGGAGCCTCAGATATTTTTGGAGAAATTCCTCTGAGCTGGGTGTCACCCAAATACCCAAATATTTAAAGGAGTCTTCTGTGCTTTTGAGTGGGCAGTCTGCGGGGAGCAGTGGGGGCAGGCCTCGCAGGATAATGAAAACCGATTTGGACCAATTGATGGTGTACCCCAATGCCCGACCAAAGATTTCGCAAATGTTCAGAAGTGCTAAAATAGAGCATCGGGGGGAGGTCAGGTATAGGAGCCCATCATCTGCATACAAAGAGATGCGGTCTTCCCAGGTCATTGTCCATTTAAGTCCCCGAATCATAGGGTCCCATCGAATCCAAGCTGCCAATGGTTCCAGTGCCAGGGCAAACAGCATTGGAGACAGTGGACAGCCCTGGTGTGTGCCTCGTGCCAATGGGAAGTCTCTGGAGATATGTCCATTTGCCACCACGTGCGCCAAAGGGTGCGAGTATAACAAGTGCACCCATGCACAAAATTTGGGGCCAAAGCCTAGATGTCAGAGGACCGCAAATAAATAAGGCAATTCCACCATGTCGAATGCCATCTGAGCATCGAGGGAAAGGATAATTGATGGCTCTTCAAGACATGGCATGCTCGCTAGCACTGCCTGAACTCTTCCGAGGTTAAGTGCAGTATTCCTATTGGGCATGAACCCGGACTAGTTCGGGTGAACCAGGGTCTCAAGGTGCTGGGTCAGGCGTATGGCAAACAGTTTACCAAGAATTTTAGCTTTGGCGTTGAGCAAAGATATTGGTCGGTACGAGGAGCAATCGTCCGGGGGTTTACCTGGCTTCGGGACCGCAACTATGGTAGCAATTCGTTGATCGCGTGGTAGCTCCCCTACCTTCAAACTGTCCGAGAACATTTTTAAAAGATGCGAAGCAGTTAGATCAGACGTTCGTTTATAAAGTTCAATGGGTATTCCATTGGGTCCCATAGCCTTTCCAGACTGCAGGGAATGGATGGCAGTCTGCAGTTCCTCAATCATGAAGTCGGCTTCTAATAAGAAAGCCTCTTCCACTGACAGAGCAGGCATTTTGATATCTTTGATGTAGGTCTGAGCCTCTTCTGTCATCATTCGTGAATCAGACGTGTATACCTGCTCAAAATACCCGGCCAACGTATCCACTATGTCCTGCGGAGTGGTCACTATATCCCCAGACGGAGTACGCAGCTGTGCTATCGTTCTCTGTGCTCTTTCTTTCCTGTCCAGCCACGCTAGAAGCTTGCCTGCTTTGTCCCCTACTTCTTATACCGTGTGACGGGTAGCCTGCAACTGCATTCTAACCAGTTCACGCTGGTGTTCCCTAAGCTCATTTTGTTTAAGGAGTAAGGCTTGTGCCGTCGCTGGGGAGGGATTCTCAGCATGGCGAGCATTGACCTCTGCCCGGTCAGTTTCCAATGCATCTAATTCGCCCTGCGCTGCATGTCTATGGCCTGTTATGGAGGCAATAGCCTGCCCCACACCACAGTTTTGTATGCTTCCCACACAATACTAGGGGATTGCACTGAGGACACATTTTCGTGGAAGTACTGTTTTGTGACTGCAACAATATCTTTACGTATCCTGGGGACTTGTAAATAACCCGGCTAGATAGGGAAGATTCACTTTTGCACCTTAATGTGTATCGCGTAAGTCAAGGAGATAGGTGAGTGGTCTGAAATGCCACGGGGACAAATCTCGGTGTCTATCAAATGGGGCAGGCTCTCAGCGGAAAGTAGGAAGTAGTCTATACAGGAGAGGCTTTTATGCACCCCTGATTGAAAAGTGTAGTGCTGCGTGGTGGGATGTCTATACCTCCATGCGTCCGTGAGTCCCAGGGCATCAATAAATCCCTTCATACGGGAACCGCCTGGTACATCTGACTTAGGGGGGTATCGGTCCCTAGTGCCATCTAACACTGTATTAAAATCCCCCCCCAAAAGCAGCTCTCCCTCCGGTAGACTCAATATAAATGCGCTAAGTGCCGGGAAGGCCACACCCTGGAGGGCGGGCGGAATGTACACTGACACAATATTAAAACACCTCCCTTCCCATTGACATGATATGGCTGCAAACCATCCCTGGTCATCCGTCTGAGTGTGTTGTATAATCAATGGGAATTGCTTATGTACTAAAATGCCCACACCCCTGGAGCCTGATGAAAACTCAGAATTTACCACCATTTTGTATCCCCAGCGATCCATGGCTCACGCTGAACCCACCAAGTGTGTTTCCTGCAATAAGGCCACCGCTGGCACATTTCGCCTCAAGTACTGCAACACCAAGCCCCTTTTTATCTTATCGTCTAGTCCATGCACATTCCAGGTAAGCAATGACAAGGGAGTCACCGAGAATGTCGGGGGTTCATCCGAACCAACCCCAGAGTGTGTTGACATTGTCCCTACTGCCATAAGTAGTGTAGTATGTCAAGCAATCTCCAATGCAGTATACCCAAAAACTGTAACAGGTATACATTTCGATGATCACTGCCCTATTCATAGAAACAGCAAACCATGAAACAACTCTTAAGAACCACCCATATCTGCCCACCCACCTCCCTGCTCGACTTATTTAAAACTACCGCCACCCCAATAAAGCAGAGTTCTTAATACCCTTTCCCAGTTCTTCAATGAAGGGGGTAAGAGAAAACGACTTCCACCCCCCTAGAGCCCCCCACCCAAAGAACTTCAGAGACCCCATGTCCCTCTCGAGTTTCATCAAATATAACAATAGGAAGATAGCCTTCAAAAGCGCCCCTTGGCATCATCATGGCGGGCCAAACCCACATTTTATTCTGAAAGTACCTGATCAGGAGCAATTTAAAGTGTCCGCACTTTTAACATCTTTGCAGTTATCAGTTCAGAGATACTAGAAGTGGAAGAGTCCTGAGGAAGCAAAGCATTGACGTTTTCATGGCACTGCAGATCTCTCCATCATCCAACACCCTACATTTCATAGAGGACACGTGCTCACTCTTGTTCCATGTCCGCCTGTTGGTCGTTGCGCCGTGCATCGCGGTGCCCTGTGCGTCCTGCTCGTGTGGCTTTTCGCCAGCCCTCCAGCCAGTCTTGTACTTCTTCAGGTGGAGCAGAACCATGCCTTTCCTTTGGTTTCCGCTCACAATTTGGCCGGAAACAGCATGGAGTACTTTATTTCACGTTCCCGGAGAGCCTTCTTAACATCGAGGAGTCCTCTGCGTTGTTTCGTGACTGCTGCAGTATAGTCTGGAAAAACCGTGATGGTGGCGTTGTCTATCCGGATCGGAGGGGCTTTTCGGGCGAACTGCAGGATTGCGTCTCTGTCCCTGAAATTAAATATGCGGGCCAGGATGGGTCGTGGGGAGCTCCTGGCTTGGGTCTGCCACCCGGGACCCAATGCGCCCGTTCAACTGAGAAGAAGTTGGATAGACCACACGGCTGGATGTGAGTCGTAATTAAGTCCTCCACAAAGAGATCTAGGGCAGGACCCCCTGTCGTCTCCGGCATGCCAATAAGGCAGATGTTGTTCCGCCTCGATCGCCCTTCTTGATCCTCGAGTCGGGCCGCCCGAAGCTTGTTGTCCGCCTCCAGTTGCTGGACCTGTTTTTTAAGGGTGGAAGTGTCAGATGGTAGGGCCGCCATTGTGGTCTCGACCTCCGATACCTTGGTGGACATTTTATTGAAGTCAGCGTGGATCAGGGCAAGATCAACTGCGAGAGTCCCAATGCATGAGTCCACCTTATTCAGGGTGGTCATGATGTCCTGTGGGGTCACCTCCTGCGTGACTCCACCATTCGCTCCAGTAGACGATGGGACATCTTTGTCCTGCACGTCTCCATGCTATTTTGTAAACGCGAATTTGTCCAACTTCGCCTGATTTGTCCCTTTCGCGTTCCTGTTGCTCATGGTGGCCGTAGAATTGGTGGCGCCGCGTGAAACAAAGCTGTTGTTTGTTGCCGTCCTCTGGGCAGACCACGACGCTGCCCATGCCTGCCGGGTATTTCAGCTCCTCAGTCCTCAGGGCTGCACAGGGACCCTCAGGGACTGTGTGCCACTAAGTGTGTGCCTCTGCTGGATGGCAAAGCAGAGGGGCAAGTTCCTTCGCCGTTCCCCACCACTCCACAGGATATGAACGTTGCGACGTCTTATTTATAGGTGGAGTAGCTGATGCGCAGACAACAGGTCTAAAGTATCTATGTGTCACTGTAACTCTTGCCCTCCGTGACCAACAGGGTGTGGGGCCTTCCTTTCCCAAATGGCGTACACTGGCCAGGCAACCCCAGGTGCAGACGTTTTCAGCAATGTCAGAGGCAGCCCGCAGTAAGTAATGAAATGCAGTCCGTGGGTGAGTGGCAGCCCACCCACGAAGGCCGGTGTGCCTCAGCACGGTCCTCGGTGACTGTGAGGCTCCTTCACAGTGAGCCGAAAATGGAGGCAGGGGACTCTCGTCCGCCCTCGCCCCGGCCGCCACGGGGAACACACTATGGCCGCGTAACGGGGATATCGCCGCACCTTGCCTCCTGCCGCAGGTCCGTTTCGTCAGATGCCGCCACTCACTGTACCTTGGTAGGGGGGAGCGCTCCACGAACCGCAACTTCTGCTCCTCCCCGATCCAACCTCCAGGCCACCGCCGCAGGGCACACCTCAAACTTTAGGTACCGGCTGTTGTCCGCAGTTAGGCCCCAGAACGCCGCACTCCGCCGCCGTCCCAGGGAGTGTCGCTCGGCAAGCAGACTGGTGTCCCTCGATACCAGGCACTTTCTGCCGCTTCTATGAACACTTTGCGGGCAAAACGGGTCACGGATAATTAGCCTGGGCTCTCTGTCGGGAGCTCGGAGCCTCTCTAAGTTGCGGCCATGTTCTTTGGCTGCTGGCCACGCCCCCCTCTTCTGGTCTTCTTGATGCAAGGTAGGTGTGCTCTTGCCTGGGACACTGCCCGAAGGAGTCTGGTGGGGTGGTAGAAGTTGAGTTGTTGGTTGAGGTAGGGTGGACCAGTGTTGTGGAGTGATTTTTAGGTGTGGGTGAGTAGCTTGAATTTACATCTTTCCAGGACTGGGAGTCAGTGGAGACTGCTGAGGTGTGGAGAGATGTGGTTATTTTGCGGTGTGTTTAAGATGAGTCCAGCTGCAGCGTCCTGGGTGGTTTGGAGTCTGCGTAGGACATGGGTTGTGATTCCAATGTAGAGGGTATTTCCGTAATAAAGTTTACCTGTGATAAGAGCCTGGAGGACCGGTCGTCAGTGTTCAGTGGGATCCACTTGGAAATATTGTGTACCATTTGCAGGGTGTGGGAGCATGATGAGGAGATTGCATTAATCTATCTGCTCATGTAGAGGTTGGTGTCAAGGATGATCCTGAGGTTCTTGGCATCGTCCACAGGGGTGGGAGGGGGGACAAGTTTGGGGGTCCACCAAGAGGCATACCAGGGAGAGTTGATGTTGCCAAAAATTAGGACTTCGGTTTTACCTGATGTTGAGCTGGAGGCAGTTGTCTTTCATCCAAGCAATGATGTTGCTCATGCAGGTGGTGAAGTTTGCTTTGGCGGTGCTGGTAAAGTTGATAAGGGAGAGGAGGATCAGTGCATAATTGGCATAGGCTACTATGTTGATGCAGAGGGCTCTGACAATGTCTTCGAGGGGTGTTATGTAGACGATGAAGAGTGTTGGGTTGAGCAAAAATCCTTGAGGGACTCCACAGATTCGTTTCATGGATTCTAAGGTGTAGAGGGGAAGTCTAACTCGTTGAGTTCTGTCTGTGAGGAAGGAGGATATTCACATGAGGGCCAGCCTGCGGATACCCAAGTGCTGAAACTTTATTTTGAGTGACTTCTGGGAGCCCATATTAAAAGCTGCAACAAGGTCATGGAGGATGAGTGCGGCCATCAGTGGCGAGGGCTGTCTCTCTGACGTGGTAAGCACGAAAACTTGATTGAGAACTGTCTAGGAGTTGATGGAGTTCTAGGTTATCTGGGAGTTGTGTATTGATGGCTTTCTCCATAACTTTAGCTGGAAAAGGCAGGAGCGAGATGTCAGTTGCTGCTGAGAGTGTAGGGGTCTGCTGTTGGCTTCTTTAATAGGGAGTTGACTTCTGTATGTTTCTAGCAAGGTAGGAAGATGGCGGTGGTTATAGAAGTGTGGGGGAGATGATGGTTCTTCCAAGGCTGTATATGAAGTGAGGGCCTGGGTCTGGGGGGCTCCTGAGTGGATGGTATTCATCAGAGCAGTGGCTTCTTTGTTCAGGAGGGGCTTTAAGTTACTTAGCTGATGTTTGCAATAAAGGGGGTGTCCAGCTGGTCTGGGGAGACCATATCGGTAGGCTGTGGGTCGAATGTGTTCTAGATCTTGGCAATCAACTGTTCAAAGACGTTTGAGAGGTCATTACAGAGTGCTTGGATATGGATGATGATGGATGATGTCATTGTTGGCAGCTGCAGGATTGGAGAACTCCTTGAGGATCGTTAAGAGTTATTTGCCGTTGTTGGACCTGGCTTTGAGTCTGAGAGTTAGGGCCTTTGTCTATGCATCTCGTAGTTGTTGGTGGTAGAGGTGGATGGCGGCTTTATATGTAGATCTTGTGGTGGTGTTTTGTCGAGTCTCCATTTACTTTCACATTGTTTGCAATGGCGCTTGGACTCCTTGTGGTCGTTTGTGTACCAGCTGGGTCGTTTGTTGTTTTTCTAGGTCTTGTTTCTGTTGGAAGCAGTGCAGTTGGCACAGTAGGTGAGCCATTTATTGAAACGCTTGGTGTCAACATTGAGGTTCCTTGTGTGATAGGGCATTCCTGTAGGGTCTTGGTGCAGTTTTGTTCAGATATTTTACCCCAATGTGCTTTGTGTTTTTCTGGTGGAGTAGCTTGGTGAGCGGCTATCTTGAATGTATGATGTAGTGGTCAGACTATGTGAGCAGGTCAAATGGGTGGTGATGATCCTGTTGTTGGAGGAGAAAACAGGGTCAAGGGTGTGGCCTGCTGTGTGGGTTGGTCCTTGGATGACTTGGGTGAGTCCGAGGTTGCTGAGACTGTCGCGGAGGGCAGTAGAGTTAGGGTCTGTGGTGCCTTCCAGGTGGAAATTAAGATCTGTAGGTGAGGAGAGCAATGTGGTCTGGAATGTGGTCGCAAAATTCTGCTAGGGGGGCCGAGGGACAATAGCTGAGGGTTCTTCTAAGGGGGGCATTGCAGTCCGTTCATATTTTGAAGTGGAGGTGTTCCATGAGGTTGGTGTCCGATCCCCTGGAGGTGGTGCAGTCAATCATGTTTTTGTAGAGGATCGCAAGTTCTCTGCCTGATTTGTGGGTTTGATCGTGGTGTTAGATTTTGTAGGTGGGCAAGATGGCTGCACCAATGACTGGGTTGGAGACTGGTTTGAGCTATGGAAGAGAATGTCAGGTCTGTTACTGTTGAGGAAGGCCCATTTCAGTGGCGTTGTTCTCGAGGGATTGGACTTTGAGGAGCATGGTGGGCAGTTGGTGTGGGGAGGTGGCATGCATTGGTTGTTTGAAGGTCTTTGTGTTGGTGTCTGAAGTGTCGCAGGTGCAATCGCAATGGGTGCAGGAGAAAGGTCCTACCATTGTGCTGGGGTATGTGAGGCAGCAGCATGTGTGCCGGTGTGTGTTGTTGAGGTCATGAAGGAGTAGTGGCGTCATTTGTTGGCTTCAGTGGTGGCTGCGCCTATGGTGTTGCGTTAAATGGTCATAGGTTCAGGGTTCCTGGCCTTGGGCACAGACGGGCTTTCCTTTGGCGCACATATGGGGTGCCCGATGTGCACATCAGCTGCCGGGTAACGCTGGCCTGCATTACATAGATCATGGGTGGGCAGGCCTTTTGTTGGTGGGAATAACGGTGAGCAGAAAAACCTTGGTGGGAAAACCCAGGCAGCAGCATTGTCACTTGGTCAAAAGGTGGCAACTAGACCAGGCTGGAACAATCGGGAACTGGAGTCCACTAGGAGGTGGCAAGCCAGGTGCCTTGGGGTCTTCTAATCTAGACGCGCTGCGACCCTATATTGAGTAGATCCTGGGTAGGGGGGGCATCTGTTGGTGGGAAGAATAGTGATCAGGAAAAACCCGGACAAGAAAACTTGGGCAGCGGCAAAGGATACAACTGGATCAGGAGTGGCCGTTGTTTACGGCATTTGTGATTTTCGTGCTATTTTTTAGCATGAATTGAGTCCTCATTTCAAAAGTTGACGCAATAATAAATTTCACGCTAAAATAAAGTGCTAAATAACAATTTGCATTTTGTGTAATTTGCTGAATTTTTGCATAATTATGCAAAAGCAAACTGCATGAATTTCATACCCCTACAAAATACCTACCTACAAGCCTATAGCCTTTACCATTGGCTAGACACTATAACCAACACAGGTCTAATGAAATGTGCATAACTGGCAGTCATCACGCCTACAGTTAGAAAAGCACAAATATGTAAAATTGGAAAAACAATATACAATTCCTCTCAACAAGGCCTTACAAGAATCATCAGAGCGAAAATGTTCAGTGTTAGTGTGTGTTTGATCTACACCAAAGCACCTGCCTACTATGGTAATCTGTTAGATTGCGTGTAACCAAATACCTATCTACAGCTTGAAAATAGAGTGATAACGATCCATATAAGTGGCCTATTGGCTTTAGCAAATGGTGTATACATTAAATGAGCCAGGTGCACTGCCTTTGTCATAACATTTTATAATAAACAGATTACACCTATGGCATCTGGCATTACCTTTTGCTAGGCACCAATGATGTTTATAGGTGTTATAATTGGCTTGTCCCCATAACCAACTCAAGTCTACTGTGCTGACATAAATTTTTGTACAAGGCAACCAACCACAAGGCATGCAGTCATGAAATTGCAAATGTATACACAATTACAGTTGGCAAAGCAAAATGCTATATTTCCTCAGAGGGCTTAACAATGTTTCCCACAGTGCAAATCTTCTATACTTTCAGAGGGGGTAACTAACATCAACACCCTTGCCTACTGCGGTAATTTGTGAGATTCCAAGTTCCAGATGTACGACCAAGTAAAGGATGTATGACATTACAACGCATGCTTTTACCACGCATGCCTTTACAACGCGGTTTTAACATCGCAAACCTTTACAACGCATAGCGCTTTGAGGTGCTGGATAGTGAAATGTTTAATTTACTATTCCAACACCAGTCCCCGTGGACACTAGGGAAGGTGTTGGATAGTAAATTAAACTTATTCCCTATCCTAGAGCGCCCCCCAGCGCAATGCGTTGTAATGGTTTGCGTTGTAAATACCGCGTTGTAAAGGCACTGCGTGGTAAAAGTTTCGTTGTAAAGGTTGTTCACCTTTTTTTACTGTTAGCGATTCCCAATTGGGTCGCAAATCGAGAGGCTCATGAATATTAATGAACCTCTCGCAATTTGCGACCTCATAGGGAATGGCAGGCCCTCCCAGGTATGGTGGCCTGCTGGGCTCAGCAGACCACCATGTCTGGGACTGCTTTTAAATAAAGCAGTTTTTGATTTTTAAATGCAGCCCGTTTTCCTTAAAGGAAAACAGGTTGCATTGAAAAAAAAAGAAATGAATCGTTTTCGTTTCATTTTTTAAGGCCAGGCAGTGGTCCCGGGTACCACTACCTGCCCTTAAAAAATATTTTCCCCTGCGTTTGCGAAGGGGAAGGGGTCCACTGGGGACCTCTTCACAAAACATTTGTACATAGGGTTGCGCTGGCTATTAGGAAGGAACGCCCCTTCCTAATAGCGAGTCGCGAAATCCTATTTTGCGAGTCGCAAAGTAGGGTTTGTACATATCCCATGCCATTTTTGTATGCGCAAATGGGTTTGCAAATCCGACCAAAAATGGTCGTACATCTGGCCCCAAGACTTTTGATACAGAGTAATACTCCACCATTAAGTGCTTATTGACTTTAACATTTGCATTTCTCCATAAAGACACCAGGCCTACAGCCTTTTTAGTAACATTTCATAATTTACAGATCAGGCCTATAGCTATGATTATAAGCCTACCAGCATTACCAACTCAGTCCTTCTGTATTGAGTATAAGCTTTGTCACAAGCCAAAAAGTGCAAACAAGTACTTGTTTTAGTAGAGGCACACAACTTTGGCCCAATCAAAACCAGCATGTGGGTGAAAGCGAAGCCCCTCTCCTAATAGTACTCTAAAAGCTATTTTTTGTAGCTCACAAAAGGTTGTCAAAACAGTCCCAAAAAATGTATGTGGATATTTTAGCCCCCTAGGCATCCCATACAGCTCTCAAACATACAACTGCACTCTAAAGTCTAAAGTAGGGGTGAGCGGGAAATCCGTTACGCCCGTGGATTTTGCGGATTTTTGGGAAATCCGCAATCCGCAAATTTTGCGGATTTCCCGCAAAATCCGCAAATAAAATCCGCGGACGTAACGGGTTCAAAGGTTGAACCCCCACTCATGGAACTATTTTACAATGGCGCCAGCAAGCTGCCAGCGCCGTTGTAAAATAGTTACAAAGTTAGCTTGCACAGGAACCACTAGATAAAACGAAGCAGGTGCTGCTTTATTTTATCTAAGTGCTTCCTGTGCAAGCTAACTTTGTAACTATTTTACAACGGCACTGGCAGCTTTCTGGCGCCATTGTAAAATAGTTACAGCTCACAGCTCACTCAAGGGACCCCTGCGCCCTTCGGGGCGATTGCATAGTAACACACACATGGTCGCTCGAACTAGTTGATGCTCAAATTCAGTGACTCATTCATTAGCCCAAAAACAATCGTGAGCGTCGTCGAGGCTGGACAGGTGTGCCTTCTTCCCAAATCTACCGTGGAAAATCAGCTGTGATGCTGGATAGGCTTTGCATCCTTGACTTTCACGAGCGCAATACCCGTGCTGTTCCTGTGACCAGGAGCTTCTTTCTCTTCATCTGCTGAACTGATCTTTCTCTGACCTTTTATACACACAAGAGGCACATACCCTACTGGGCACATTGTGTTCGCACGGGTTTCTGCAAGTTCGCGAGCGTTTTGTACAATTTCGCAATTTGCGAAATTGTACAAAACCCTCGCGAACTTGCAGAAACCCGTGTGAACATAAAAAAAAAAATCCGCGTGGATTCGCGGATTTTGCGGATTTTGCGGATTTTCGCAATCCGCAAATTCGCAAATCCGCAAATTCGCGGATTGCCAAGCCGCAAAATCCGCCCATGCCTAGTCTAAAGTTAATGATGGGAAAGTAAGGGGATCTGTTCTGCTGTCAGAGAAATAAACACTGTAAATTATCAACTTATCTAAGACACTTTAACGGAGCCTTATGCATGCCCCTGAAAGTTCGAGCTCCATCCCATTTCAAGCTTGACACCATATGTGTGTTAGTGAGCCTTCTCTAGACAAAAATATTTATGTTGTCTAATACATTATATTGACACAATAATCACATCTGCATGGAGGGAAGGCGTTTTTTTCTGTGGAAGGAAACAATGTCCACCCAATCAAAACATGTACTCCTGTCATCCTACATGTAGGCGCAGCGGAAGTCCCTCTCTATAGCAGGGGTGTGGAATTCCTATAGCCCAACGCCTTGAACATACTGTTTGGGGTCAAGGACAACAAGTTTTCATGTCTATGCCAAACACCCTGCAGCACAAGCCCTTTGGCTGGCAGTTTACAGTGCCACATTATGGACCAGTGAGGGCATTGTTATTAGGGTGAGTGTTCTAAGGAAATACTATAAGCTCACATTGCGCTACTGACAGTGGTTCCAGTATAAAAATGTGTACACACGTTTGCAAAGATGAACAATATTAGTCTTCTTTGCATTCAAAATAAAATGTTCACAAAAAATAAGCATCTAGAAAAAAAAGGTTTTCTAAACTACTATGAAATTTTAGGTAACATTTCTTTGAAGCATAATTTAGTAAAATGTGTTTGATACATGGTCGTATTTCCCAAAAATATTCATAATGGAAAATCAGTGTAATCAGTTTCAACAAGATTATAGGAAAAAATTAAAATAAACAAAGATTGGTAAAGCCGATAGGTCTGATATTGATGGTCAGCCTTTTGGTTTTATCAATGTGTGTCTTGTTTTGACATGGTTTTTGTAAAACTTTATTGTTGTGGAAGCTGCCAAGCCCATATCATTTTAATAAAAACATTGGCAAAAATATTTTTGGTCTCAAAAAGCACACAATCCCACAGTAGTCCCTGTGACTGAACAAAACTACTTTGTGTGCCGATATTCTCCTTGTAAAAGGCCAGAATGCTGCCACTCAAAGTGAAGCCAGCCGATAGTTTGATAGAGAGACAGAATTTTACTAAAAACAAAAGGTCTTGGTTAAAGTCAGAATTAATTAGGGGCCCAATTCTTAAAGAAAGCTATAAAGGTGCACCTGTATTATATGTCCTTGCATTAATGCAGATTTAAAGCATTCTTGAATTCACACAAAAATACAGAATTAGGCCAATAGTACTCCTAGAAAAGTTTTGTGAACTACATTTTAGCATGAGCAAACAAGCACGTGTATCTGCTGAGCATTTATAAGTTCACTTTTCCTCCAAGCCCCTTTTTACCCAACCTTGGAAGAAGTTTAACTTCTGCCCTTGTGGGGAGTAAATTTCCATCCTTTCTCAATATGAAAGAACATTAAAGAAGAGCTGCTGAAAACCCCTAAAACATGCAAACTTGTAGGTTTGCACAGGCTCAAAAATATTCCTTCCCTGGAGCTATTGCTTACTGCTGCCTCCAGTTCCAATTTGTAGAAAAGTGGAAAAATTAGAGAATTGCTAGTATTCAAGCCCTGCTACAGTATGACACTGGCATAATCAGAGAGGCTTTCATCATAGCTCTTGTCAAATAAGATTGCTGCCATAATTGTTGCGTGTCATCAAAGGGCCAAGTGCATTCTTTTACAGGACAAGTAGATTTATGAATCATCCTGTCCCATTGGCAAGTAGATATTTTAATAAATTCCACCCCCCTGTATAGTGTTCCTGTACTCTCTTTTTTATGCTGACTTTATAGGGTTTGGCGTCGGTTTTGGTGTCATGCCAGATCTTAAAGTAGGGGACCACCTTTGCACCCCTTCGGTATACATAATTGAAAGAGATTTTGGTGAAAATATGTTTTTTAATTCAGATGCCTCTTGAAAATGTAATTATTCTGCCCAATCTTTATGTGAGGTAGTATTTCTTACTAAATGGCACCTTGGCATTTCCATCAGCCACGTACATGAACACATGCCTTATGGGCAGTGTCCTGAAGCAGCCAACATAACATAGCACCAAAGTCCCAAACAGACCACACACCCTCTTTCACATGTCTGCAATATTACTCAACCCAGAACTGCCAACAGGTTTCCCTCAGCAGAAAACCCAAATAGGTCACTCTATAACATTCCCATCATCAGGCTCCCCAATAGAAGCCCTTAATAAATTGTACCCAAAGCCCTAACACAGAAACCGCACTAATCCCTCAGAAGCTTTCCACGACCTCAGCATGCCGCCCCCAATATACCTCAGCCAGCAGTCACCTGTGGACTCACACCAAAACATCAATAAATGTGTTGCCCTCCATAACCCTCATGATATCCCATAAAGGCTACTTAAGCAATTACCCACCCATGACCCCAGCACACCACTATTGAATCAGCAAACAGACCCCTCCACCAAAGCCTCCTAACAAACACCTTCCCACACCCAAAGACCTCCCAAGAAAGCCTGCAATTGCCCTATCAGTCTCTCTTCACACTCATACTCACAATTAGTGTATAAACAACACAACAGAATCTTGATAAATCAATCCTAAATTAGTATGCAGTTAGTTATGTTTACAACGTTATAAACTGTGCTCCACACAGACCTTATACTTTCAGAAAAAGAGGAAGCGCAAGAAATTATTTTTCTCAGCAATAATGTCCCACTCCTAAAAGTGGAAAGTGGAGCAAAACATAGAATTTATCACCAAAAAGGATTTGATTTGGATTTAATTTAAGATTTTCTTGAATTTCTAAACTATTTGGCGTAATTTTCTCAACATGCCCTCGCAACTAGGACTCCTACAATGGTTTAATTTTCTGACATTGCCTAGGGTTCTGTCCAAACTACTGCAAGAACTTTGTAACTATTCTACAGACTCAGAGACTTTGTTTTCAATATGATTACCAACACAGATAAATATTTAATTTGTGTCTTGGAGACATGTAGACATAGCGTGCGCCTACAATAAATAACAATGGCTCGTTGAATGTCTGTATTTCCAATATCCATTGTCGGCAAATAGTCAATCATTTATTGGTCTTACATTCTATGATACTCAAAGTAAATATAAATCCCAACATCAGATAACCAAGGTAACAAGCCCCCTTTTACCTGTTTATAAGAGTTTCAAGTAAAATACAGGGACAATAGTATTAGACATATTGCGCTAAAACCATTTTATCTTCAAGCGCTGCGAGGCCCCAGGGCGGTTATGCGCTATACAAATGCAATTTTTCATTTCATTTCATTTCATCTATTATTATGTCTAACAAATAGATGTAATGGGTAAACAAGTATGTTGTTTATAAATTATACTTATGCTTCAAGAATACATCTCTCCTGTCATATTGGAGTTCACAATGTGGTAGAATGTATAGTCTGCTGGTGTCCCTATTGTGACTGTGGGTATCTAGTAAATGTAACATTGGATTGGCTGTGTGAATTGTTCATGTTCCGAATGAATATGGGTAACTTCTGAGGGCTGCTTTGGATTAGATTGCTGCTCAAGGAGGTAGTAGTACGAATGCGGGCATCAAGACCAAAAGTTTTAAAAAGTGAGTGACTTGTAAAGAGTAACAAGTCTACTCCAGAACTACAGTCCCACACAAAAAAACAAATAAATCAACATGCAATATCTCTTAACATGGTTCCTAGAGTTTCTCATCACTGCATTCATTGCATGCTAAATTCTTCGCAATACCTATAGTAATTTGTCGATCCTTGTGAATGGCTGTTATTATTATTATTATTATTATTATTATTATTATTATTATTGTTATTCACACGTTCACCTGAACGTTTTAGTGCCAGGAACTGAAATAAAACAGAGCTGTAACATAAAAAGTAAACTCAACAAATGCAAATTGAGTGGACATTTGAAACAATTGAAATTGACAATGATCCAGAGGTTTAATGGCAGTTAATTTGATGACTTAGGATCGAGCACTCCAAAGGCTTTGCCTTCTGATCTTGCATGTAGGAAACACAGAACTACCACCAAAACCGAGGATCAGGAGTGCAAGGTCCTGACTGATCTGTTGGGGATCAGTTTGCAGCCAAGAAAAGTTGGTCCAGTAATATCAAAGTCTTTGAGTATTAGGTAGAGAACTTTTGGTTCAATTCTGCTTCACAGGCTGCCTTCCTAGGCTCTGCCTAGGCCAAGACACATGGACGGATTCCCATCGGCCATGTCATAGAATAAAAGCCATGTTCTGGAGTTGTTGCAGCGCGGCATACCATGATCCAAACGTCCAGACTAATATTTAGGAGAGCAAGACATTAATAGAGTAGTTTAGTATAGCAAAGTGACCTTTGCTAGAAAATCAAAAGATAGCCTTGCTCTGAATAGAAGCTATAATGTATAAGTGTTTGGAAGAAACAGGGTTAATACAATTCGGTTTTGACTATATTTGCACTTTGACTGATGCTCTAAAAGACCAGAATGGGGTTGGGGTGTAGAGCTGTGTAGGAGAGACAAGAAAACAGAAATCCACAGAATAGGAAGTAATCTGATTTCCCTCTGGAGATGTGATTTGATGTTCAAAAGAGTGAATTGGACCACACTACAGCAGACACTGTATTGAACAAGGCTGGAGCAAGTGACTTGAACCCCTATATACAGATGGTCGGAGCAGTAAGAGTAGTTGCACTTGGCTCACTATTTACTGGTGCTATGATCAGTACTCCTGGCAGTGGTCAATATTGCAATGCTGCATTGTCACCTGTTGACTCTGCACAAGTCATGGGCCCTGGAAAGTCACAGGCCATTTCCTGTGCCAGCTGTAGCGTGTGTAGAAAGGCCGAGGGAACACACTTCAAGACCCTCCTTAGCTCAGCTCTCTTTATCCATTGTAATGCAAGGGTTTGCGGGGACTCTTTTGCCTATCATGAAAGGAGGCAACTGTCCTTGGGAAATTGAATGGAATAACATTGAAGGTATCATTTTGGTCAGGTGTCAATAGCAGTAGAGTATTCTTGTTCCTGGATACGGCCATCCTCTGTAGGGCAAATTGTAGCTATTTAGCAGGATAGGGAAGAATCAACAAGCCTTCTGTGAAGAATAATTGCCCCTCCACTACACTGAGGTCCACTCTTCCCTAAGATGCACTGGCCATCTACTAGTTACCAGTGAAGCCTTGTCCCAAGCCCGCTGCATGGACTCTGCAAAGAAGTTGACCGGTTGAGACCAACCTGACCTCTACCTGTCTGTCTTTAAAAACCTGCAAAGGGGAAAAAGATTGAAGATGTACTGTCTCCTGTTTAGAGGAAGGAGATTTTGAATTTAAAAGGTAAATGTCCTTTTGGTAGCATCAGTCTTTCCGCCAGGGACTCCAATGTGGAATAAATCCCGGACATCTGAGCTAATCTGTAAATTGGGTTATGTTTGAGGATACATGGTGCACCAGCATAGACTGTGTGTCTGCTGTGGACACACTGTGCTGCTATGACCTGCCAAGAAAGAAAAGGAGACCCCCATTTGAGAGGAAGGTTAGACCACTGACCAGCTGATTGAAGCTTGATGAGGGACATGTCCCAAAAGAGTGACCCAAAAGCCTTTTGTGCAGACAATCAAAAGCGAAAAGAAGCAACTAAAGGACATCCCAACTCAAGGAATTGAAGGGATGCTTTCCAGGAAGGTATTGTCACCACTCTACCCTGTACTAGAAGGGGTTGGAACTGTCCTCATCCAGCCCCAGAGTAACAGAGGTCTCTTCCATGCAGCCTGTGTTTTGGAGTTGGAATCTGTGGCCTGCTGGTGGTTGATTATGTAACCTTTGAAAGTGTCTAACCCCAATAGTTCTGAAGATATACTTGTGATTGAGCCCTGAACCAAAATTCTAAGTGCGAGTGGAAACTGCTGAAATGAGTCCAGTTTTCACACGTGGGCCCCCAAAGTTTGGTTACCGTAGGGGATGGGATGCCATTATCGGTGCTGGCTCGCTGCTGCCTCTTGCCTCCCTTTACAAGCTTATCCAAGATCTTTGAACCTTTAGCATCTTTAACTGGTCACAACCTGAACTGTGTCCTATTGGACACTAAGCACTTGGCATGGTTAGATGACTAGTTACTTGTGTTTGCCTATCTGGACACCGGTAGAGCTTGGGTGGGTACCCTATTCCAGTGTGTGTCTTATTTGCTGTGCCAGGTTGAGTTTGAATCTACAAACTTCTAGAGTAAAGGTTCACGCCTCAACTTCCTTCCCCTGTGACAGTAAGGTGCCCAAAGGGAAAACGCTGGTTATCCAGTTAATGTGCACCAGTACTGGGTCCCAGAGGCACCAGTCGTCAACAACATTACCCACTAACCAGTGACTGCCGTCAGACCCCAACAGAAGGTCTCAAAGCCCTCCGTCAGTTGGGATTTGCTCTTTGTGCAGCACAGATCCAGGCAGTCCAGCTCATTCTTCCTGCTGGATAGCTTCCAGGCCAGTGCTTCTCCAGAGTTCTTGGCATAGTTCTTGCCTTGAGGAAATTGCACCTATCAGAGTCCTGCTCTTGCCAAAACAACTCGCTGGGCTGATGCCCACAGCCTACCCTCTGAAGTCCAGATGAAGTACAAGTAACTGATCAAGGGGCCATAATATTGTCCTATGGTGAGTTGGCACTGAGCAAGGGACAACCAAGACGCAAGCTGTGTTCAACATTTTAGACACTTTTGCAGCCAGATCCAAGTGCATTTTTCTGGGCCTTCACCGAGCAGAGGAGCTGCAGAGGGAAGCTGGATTCACCTTATCAATCCTTTGTGGATTTGCTCTAACCAATTCCATACGAGGTCAACATGATCCCCAAGTCGCTGCATGACACTCTGCACAAGGGAGGAACTCGGGCACTGTGGATTGCAGAACCTGGTGTGGCAGATTTAAATTCCATCGATCCTCCAGTTTCAGGGCAGGGTTCCCTGAGAGATTCTACATGTCGGTCACCACGCCCACAAGATTTGATAAAGTCACTCACTGTTTCCTTCGTGGACAGCTTTGACCCTCCGATGCACATGTGTATCATCCCACACACTTCTCACAGCGCAGCTACACTTTCAGGGAATGAAACAAGTAACTAAGGGTCTGATTTAGAGTTCGGCGGGTGGGTTACTCCATCACTAACGTGAAGGTCGCATTATAAGTGCCAATGGATATATTGCATTTGTAAAACGGCAGGTAAGAACGCCAAGTGCTCATGTTTGCAGTCTCGAACGCTTTATCTGCTATGTGTTGTTACTAGGATCTGAATAGTGCATTTCTGCCATTATTTTTGTCCTCCAGAAAGTTCTGAAACTGGGCACCTTTTTATCATGGTTCTGGAATCACTTAGTTACACGAGTTGTGATGGACTAATGTCATTGTGTTCTGCCAGTGAAGTGAAAAGTTGATCGCTAGGTGTATTCGTTAGTGATGGTGTACTATATGCGAAAGGACTTCACAGTGTAATACAGGAAACACAGTTGAGCCTGGGCAGCTGGAGTGTAACCGGGGGAGGGGATGGGGTCCCTGAAGAGTATGGTTCCATCTCTACATAACTTAGGTACAGCTGTTCATTCGAATGCCCCCCCCCCCTGAAGGTGCACAGGAGGTTGGGCTCAGCTCTCTGCTTCTCGTTCAGGTCATACCTTAGTCTTGAGTCTTGTCCTCCAAGAGATCAGCCGACATATGTCAGTCCTTTGAAGCCTTGATGCTTAATCTAGTTTGCAGTGGTTGCGTGGAGAGCTCTGCCCTGGGTGTAGTGTGCTGTCAGTGTCTGCAAGTAGTCCGAATGTTATGCTGGTAAAAATGTTGAATAATCCTTGAACCCGCCAGGATCAAATGGAGCTTCTTCACAGTCGATTTCACCTCAACTTGTTTTCAGGGTTTAAGGAATAAATTCATCTTAAGGAAAAGTTGTTTGACTCTACACTCTTTGGTTTGCCAATAAGATTCTTTGGAAAGTCTGTACAGATAATATTGCAGTATGACGGACTACAGAGTTTCTCTCCTGCTCCCCCATCGCCTCCCGTCTACATCCTGTTCTGCGATGATGGCGGGTGAGAGGCGGCCATCTTACCCCCATATGCTGACCTTCTCGGCTGTTTGCTAGTCTCAGCTCTTTGAACGAAGTCATTCCCGCCATGCTGCGGCGCTGCGACCCCAACCCAGCTGCGAGCTTTACTCCTGGCTGGAACTGGGCCGGTGGTGATGGTCTGGCCTTGGGTTCTACACTAGTTGGTGCCGGTCTGAAGGATTTGTGTTTTAATGATTGACCATCTGCCCAATCTTCTACCCCACTCTACTCTATGTTACCTTTTATTTGGTGTATGCCTATTGCTCCGTTGCTTCTCCTTACTTATTATACATTGATGTCTGTTTTTACTTATTTGTATCTTGTGCAACTTCCTCGCTCTCATCTATGTAAAGCGCTCTGAAACCTCTGGGTCTAGCCAGCACTATATAAAACTCCAAAAATAAATAAATAAATCATGGTAGGTGTTTACTAAAGCTTTGTTCAGTGCAAACCCATGAAGTTGGTGAAGGAGGGGTGGGGTTTTCAGAGGCATGGAATGTTAAAGGGTGACTTCCATAACCAATAAGTTGAGCTAAGGAGCCAAGGAGAGATCCACATTAGAATGACCCCCAGGTTTTTATCATTTTGTTGCATGTTCGAAAGCAGGCCTACCCTTGCAGGCCAATCAAGTCACGTGGACATGGGTGAGCTAACCCCTGAATGAGGTCTCAATTTTTGTCATGTGTCTATTTAGGAAGACAGTGTTCTTCTTCAAGATGTTCTCCACATGGAGCAAACATTGTTTATACAGAGCTTTATAGTCCACTTCTTCCGTCTTCACAACTTGGGAAGTATGCAAGGCTGATGTGATTTCAAATTGTGATCTTCAGAACACCGCAGATGTCAGCAGCGTGCCTCATTCAATGAGGCAGCTGTCATAAATATACAGTGTATCATCTTTGTACATTTTAGAGTACAAGTGGTAATTGCCCACCAGCTGCACCAGTGGCAGTATATGTGTTTTTGATGTGTGTGCGTATGTAGCTTACGCATATCGTGGTGAATGGTGGGTCTATTTGAACCCCATCTGACAGCTGTCCAAGATGTGACTTTCCTTTGACAAGCCTGGCACCGTTCATATTCTCTCCCAGATTCCACTCACAGAAATTGGTTTCATCTAGTGGGTGTGGGAGGTTGCCAGCCCATTCCTATGATCAGAGAACACTTCCTCCTGCCTGAATGAAACCCAATCATCCCCATCTTCCTGTGTTTTTCTGATTTCCTAAACAGGTGTACTACCAAAATACCATGGGGAAAATATCCGCAAACAAAAAGAATGTAGTGTGACTATTAAGTACCATATTGTTGTGAAGGTAATATATACAGGTAAGTACAGATTTACAATATTTAACTCCCTATATATTTACCTTAAGAATACATATATTTATCTTCAAGGTACATGGCTGTGGATTGAAGAAAAATACAACTATACTTACCTATAGACTTACTTTGTGATATTCTAATACACAATATTTAGACTGCAATTTAATTTGTATAACTATATTCTGCCCACAACATTGTGACAAAAAACCCTAACCAATGGAAACAAATGTAGAGCTCTGTCCGAATAAAATCCACAAATAACCCAGGACCAGTCCATACTGGTTTGTCCGCTTACTCTCAGATGGAGAGACAGATAGGGACATCAACAGGAACAAGCATTTCTCCAGGAATGGAAGCACGCTTGGGACAGACCCTCTGGGTGGAACCAGCTTCCCTCTTAGCCGCCAGAGGAGCATACGCACTCTTCTCTTCGATCAGTAGATTGTCTGAGATAGAGGGGGCCAACTCAACAGACAACACTGCAGGAACACAACATCTGAAGAGTGCCATGATCACCCCTCCAGCTGCCACTCTCCATCCACACTTGGTTTAAGTCTGTGAGGCTTCACGACACCTTGATGCTTTGACCCGCAGAGAAATGGACCATGTGCCTGCACGCAAGAGGATCTGGATGATGACTGCCAAGAGGAAGCGACCTGATCCCAGAAAGATCTGCACAAATGCAAGCTAAATGAAGGGTCTGTGTGGAAGGAGCCAAGGTCGCTCAGGAGCCAAGTGAATACTGCAGTTTAGCTGGCAAGGAGAGTCAAGACCATAGAAGAGCATTGCCCGGGTTGCACACCTGCATCACCAGCTGTTGTTGCAAGAGTTGTTGAGACTACGCCCACCCAACCAATCCTTTAGCCATTGGTTACCTTTAAATGCCCTCTTCTGTCCCAGAAGAACCAATAGGCAGTCTACCTTCACGCCCACTTTTACGGCGTCTTCCCTGCTGGCCAGAGGAAATAGCTCTGGTTTGGAGACCATTTGAAACTTCTTTCTAGTGAGTTTGGTTCAGGAGCAATCCTCATTGAGTGACGCCCTAACCCTGAAGTCGAGTGAAGAACCTTGGAAGACAGTGACTTCAGTGGGTTCAAATACAGTCTTCTACTAGTAAATTCAGAGATACAGGCCCTTAATTGTAGGTAGCCTTCGAGTGTCTTAGTGATACTGCCCACTGCTTCATCTGACCCAATAAAGAAAATCACAACCAGTTGCGTACTAAAGCGGTTGCAGGGCTTTAATGACTTCGAACTGCACTCTCAACTGGATACTAGTGACCAAAACACTAAACACCATTGACTTGAGCACGACTGAATTCACTGTGGTAGGGTCCTTTTTGTTTCGGTGGAGGACACAAGGTTTTTTTGTAGGGTACCTCTCCTTTTAACTTCAGAACTGAGTTGTCCATTGTGGTATCCAAGGCCAATGTTATGCAAAACCTCGTGCATAACAGGGGCAACTGGAATTATGTTCAACAAAAAGTGAGCAACCCAAAATACCCTTGAGGGCTTCGGTGATTAGATAGAGAGGTATAGATGCCTTCAAGGGAGTTTGTTTAAATACCGATTGTTAATTCAAGCTGATTTGAGAGGATAAATTAATGATCCTTACATGCAATCAATACATCAAAAAATGTATGCTCAAAGGTAAAGGTAAATAATTCTTAAAGGTAAAGGTAAAGGTAAATAATTCCTTCCAAAACCTTGACCTTCATCTTATCCCTGCATTGTCTTATTTATTCTGACTTGGGATAGGTGTTTTTAGGTTCTGTTGTGTTACTTATCAATGTATCTTTTTATGTACCTGCAGTCCTAATCACTCTTTGAAATATCTTCAACTGTATATGAAATTATTTACCTTTTGATTTTTTGATAAATTCTATTTTTCTAATACACCTTTGTGTTTGTTGTTTATATGTTGTCCATGTGTCAAGACCTTATAGAGGCTATTTAAATAATTAAGCATACATTGTTTGATGTATTGATTGCATGTAAGGATCATTAATTTATCCTCTCAAATCAGCTTGAATTAACAATCGGTATTTAAACAAACTCCCTTGAAGGCATCTATACCTCTCTACTGGAATTATGTGGCACGGGAGGACATAAGAGCTATACAAACACTTGTAGTAGCATCTGAGGCCAAGAAGGTACAAACACCAGGTTTACAATGTGTGCGCTATTTTGAGCTGATTTATGGAGTTACCTGTTAGTAAAATGTATTTTGCTTTTCAGAGATCAAGCAAAGTTTCACTATGGACTGCTTTGCGCTACTTTGTGTCAAAAGGGTGTTCAATGGGTGGCATATCGGTGTTCCTTTGCAACCACCCTTGGGGCTTGATGCAAATCCTTATCTTCAAATATTTGTAGCCAGGGATTTGCACCAAAACGTTACGCCTCTTCAAGGCAGGCGTAACGAGGAGAAATGTTTTCATGTCTCCTTCCTGTTTTTTCTGTGTACCATCTAGCCCTGTCCTTTCTTAGAAGCTGGTTTAGGGCTGTCTTCCAAACTTAGTTTGTGAAGTGTTCTGGGAATGAATACAGCATATACCATTGTGCAATGTTTTTCAGTCCCCAAGCAAGGCAGAGTCTCAGGCCTGGAAGGTACATCAACACGGTTCTTTCTGGCAGCAATGAGAGGTGTGGTAAGCAGGTATGCCTGGCGTCCAGCCAGGAGAGACTGAAGGTGCCTGCAGCTATAAGACTGGTCTGTTCCTGCAGCTAAAGAACTAGCAGTTCACGTGTGAGCTCCCTGCTTTGCCGGGAATCTTGGCTCTACAAAGAGTCTCATTGGGTGTGCGAGGGAATGGAAGAACTTTTTCCATGAAGATCCTTCCGAGGAGCAGGGATCTCTGCTGCAAAGCTGGCCAGACCCTGGGGGCCCAAGGGCAGATTCCCTGTTGCTATCCAGAACACAGCCCATCCTCATCAGGCACAGAAGATGAAGAGAAGGTGCTGGATATGCTGATTTCTGTTTAGGCAGTAACCATGCACTGTGGACTTCCTCTGTTGGGGTTACCTTCTTCGGTGGGCGAGTTTCAGAGGATAAGGTGAAATCCTGTTGACTACCCAGAGACAGGGCTTAATCCAGATTTGACCACAGTCATGCTTCCAGGGAGGAACTCTAGGCAAACAAAGCACCACACAGAGACCTCCCTCCAATTCACAGATCCCGGTGCCGCCTCATGCGCCTGAGTTTGTGTAGGGCACCTCTGAGTTATGAACAGCCACAGGGGGAGAAGGTGTCCCTGCTCTTGGTGAGAGAAAAAAAAAACATAACTTTACCTCACTTGAGTGACACATGAGCCAGAATGTCTGGAAGTTTTTGCTTCTCTGTGTAAGAGGCTTGCCCAGCTTTCCAAAGAGTGGTGGCTTTTAGCTGTGATCTGCCTTTTAAAATGTATTGGGGGAGACTAGAAGCAAAGGAAAATATCGATTACTTTGAGTGTATTGTGGTATTGTTTGCTGGGCTATTATTCCTTTCAGGCCAATCGGGGACCAGTTCATCCTAAATGCTACCCGGAGTGATTGACACTGGTTTAGACTACTTGCAAGGCATTGCGCCCATCACCTTTTGTGTGTTGATATAACAAGGTCCACTGGAATTATGTGGCACAGGAGGACCGAATTATGCGACAGAGTTATCTAAATTATGCAGAAACAGTGCAAATTATGTGGCATATTGCAGCACATTTTGTAATAGTATTACTTCATATTTTGTCATTTTTACAAGTATTATCATTGTTTTTCCAAAGGTTTCACCTCAGTAGTGCCAATTGAACACACAAATACAACACTAAGCATCAAAAAAGCGCTGTGAGGTTTTAGTTAACTTTTGATGTTTGAGTTAGAAACCCATTCTTTTGCTAAAAACTGCAGATTGTGCTGTAGATCATCAATTATTTGCAAAATGCTTTAAATTCATAATTCTGCATATAAAAACAGAGCCGCAAAATCACATAATACAAGTGGCCCTGGATTCATTGCCTTGTATGACCAAAGGTATGCACAGACATGCGACCACTGCTCGCTGTAGGAGGATCCAAGCTATACGTCACTGAGAAGGTACAACCAGTCTGTTGTTGCTTGTGGCACCTTCTGGAAGGAGCTTCGTCTGGCAGTTTGGGATGGGGGACTTTTACCAAGGTAAGCAGGGTCAGTACTGATGTGCATAAGGAAGGCCTCCTCTGTCTAAAGTGACACTGTGGGTGAGTAGTGATGAATCTTTGTGCCTCTCAATAGTTAGTTACCAGTGGGTTAGACTACAAAAGCATTCCTCCCATAACCTTTTGTGTGATTAATGTAACTTCATAGTATCCAAGGTATGCCTAGATGTGGGTTCCTTGGCAGTTCAGGATGTACCTAGGGACCAAGCTTGTTACAGCTTTTTCTCGGCCCCACTGTGCCATTTTGGACATTGTTAGTGTCCTTTTGGTCCTGGCGACCAGCTCTAGCTACCAGGAGGGGTCTCTCCAGTTCTTGTGCTCCCCCTCCCCCACAAGGCTGTGGGAGTCATAGTGTGCTCACCAGGCCTCCTTACATGGCCCTTCATTTTTTTTTTACCAGAAATCCTTCATTGGCTGCCAAAATATATTTTTCATGTTGTGGCCAGACAATCAGTATATACCCAGCCACTTCAAATGTGCCCAATCAGAGCACATCTGGATAACAACGGCCCAAATATCTCTAACTTTTTTTACCAGTCCTAAGCCTTTCATGCCTACCCTGAGCACCTTTTTAAACACTAATTTCTCGAAAACCTCTGAACGGGTTTACACCAAATCACAAGAAGCACGCTTTCTGGGTTTATGTCAGCCTGTAACTACAACTTTTAATATTATCAGGGAATTGTCTTGATTGAATGATCTTTAAATCATGACCCAGTAGGAGTGATGAATAAAGCTGAATGCTCCACATCATACTCTGCCATTCCAGAGTAACTGAAATGCACACACACTCTTGGGTGACACTGAAGACAATGGGGTAATGGTACAAAAGAGAGAAAGAAATGTGTTTCACATGTTCTTTTGCAGTGGCCAATGACCATCTTCCTTCATCTGTGATGCTCTGCAAGGACCAAACACCAAGACACTGTTCTAACCTTATCACTGCTACACTCTTATTTTAAAATAATCATGTAAGTAGCATCCTCCCAAGCCTGGGTACCTGCCAGTGACTACGCCACAAATGGAGCTTAGTATTACACGTCTTTATTTGTCTGCCTATAACTACGAACTCAACAGTCTATGCCAGTCTTCACTGCATTCCCCTCAAACACTTACGGCACAGTTCTATGGAGTTCACCCTGAGCTAAACGGGTTCCATTATTTCTAATTCACAAGACACTACATATTCCCCTCTGTTACATAAAAACATAAAAGATTTTTTTTAACAACCTAGACATATATAAACAAGTATAATTAAATATCTTCAATCAATCTTTCTGGCACTTTAATCGTTCAACCTAATACTGTTCTTGGAAACTGTAAACTGTCACCAACACTGTCCAGGGTCTGCATCAACGGTGTAGATTCAACAGCAGTCACCAAGGTTTCAGACCCAGTCTCTTCTGCAACAGTTAGATCTGATGAATGATTAGTTAAATGCCTAAAATGAGAAGTGCCTCTGGTAAGAGACTTCCCATGGTGCTGGGCAGTCACCATGTGTCCCGTGGTAGACACCATTTGAAAAGGGTCTGCATCAAATGGAGCACCAGAGTTTCTTTCCCACATCTGTCGTACGAGCCCTGGATCGCCTTTTTAAGACAATGTTTTTCGCATGTCATCTTTTGACAGCATATGTTTTCATCTTTTGTTTGTTAATTAAGTCCTTCTTATGAGTTGCCTTCCCACCTTTCTTTCCCTGATTGGTTCATTGAGGTAACATTAGGGTTCATTGTACTCCAAAACATCAATGTCGCAGGACATTCACCAGTGGGTGTCAAACGATAAGCTCTTAAGGAAGTTCAACAGTGTTCAAATTGAGCTTTTCAAGAGTAGCACACTGTACCGTTTTCTTTAGCTTACTCATAAAATCCTCAACAAGTCTGTTGGTCTGCGGCCGCAAAGGTATGCTCTTCTGATGCTTTATATTTAAATACTCCAAGAAATCTTTAACCTCTCAACAGTTGAAAGTCAGGCCATTGTCATACTTCTCTATGGCTGGAACACCCTATGTTGCAAAGGTGCCATCTAATTTTTCAATGACTTGTTCTTGAGTTAAAGATGAAAGATCTTCAAGCAATCGAAATCATGAGTATTTGTCCATAATCACCAGCAGGTGATGTCCAATGTGGTGCGGACTAAAAAGTCAATGGCTATTCTCTTCCATGCATGCTTTGGGAGTTCTGACATGTTCACCTTATGGTGAGTAGTTTTTGTAGAAAGGCAGTGTCATAGATGACAGGCCTATAACTCTTTTTCAAACCTGTCATCAAGATAAAGAAGCCAGACTTGGTCTCGAAGAGCTCATTTACTGTCAACGATTCCACAATGTCCTTCATGGGCCACTTTAATTATTTTCTGTCACATACTCTCCAGAATCAGAATTCTCGACCCTAGTAGTTGAACTCCTTTCTGAGATATGGACAGTTCATCCTTTGCATTTTTGTATCTTCAATATTCACCATCACTGGTGAGGGATCGAGGGTGTTGGTTCCATGACTGATGCGTAATTATATCCTTCAACTTTAACAGCTCACTACCATATCTCGTGGTAGTAAAAATCTGGGCTAAGGAAATGGCAGCTGGTGGGTTTAATTTTACAATGAAGCTAATATAGGCCTCAGCTGTTTTCATGGAGTAACGTGACCTTGTATAGGAACTCTGGAAAAGTAGTCAGCAGGTTTCCGATCCTCCCTGGACGATACACAATAGTATTATTATACTCTTGTAACTGCGGTCCCAATCGTTCAATGCAAGGAGGCATTTTGGCCTTTGGATTGCTAAACATAGTCAGTACAGCTTGGCTATTAATTACCAATGTAAAAAGTTTACCGTACAGGAATAAATGGAAATGTTTACAAGCTCATACCATGGCTAAACTTTATTTTTCTGGTTGCGAGTAAGCACGTTCTGTTTTGGACAAACTTTTACTTGAATGGTATAGAGCGGGAATATCGACGGCAAAATATCGTGTTACATAAATATCTCAGCAGAAATATCGACAAGAAGAAATATCGACAACAAAAATATAGTTTGACCAGAATATCGACGGACATGTAAGTAATATCGATAACAATAATATAGTTGTAATAAATATCGTTCACAAAAATATAGTTAACAAAAATATCGAATTTTTAATAATTATGTTATGTTATGTTATGTTATTTGGATTTTTGAGCGCACAGCTGCCCCAGCTAAGGGGCGTCCTGGCGCTGTAACTGGAAAAGGCAACATAACTAATGACACAGAAAAAGTAGGGAGTGATTAATAAGACAGAGGAAAGAGATGGGTTTTGACAGCTTTCCTAAAAGCAAGAAGGTCATCCAAAGAGCGAATGTAGGCAGGAAGTGCGCTCCATAGTTTAGAGGCCAAGACCGTAAATGATCGGCCACCCAATCTACATTTTTGAAATCGGGGGACAAGTGCCAGATTTTGGCCAGCAGAACGAAGACTGCGCGAAGGGGTGTACAAAGACAAAAGGTGCTGAAGGATGATAGGGGTGTCAGATTTAAGAATTTTTAACGCAAAGCAGAGGGCCTTGAACTCTATGCGCCTGTATTTTAGTGTTTTTATTGAGTATTGTTTGTCAATTTATTATATGTTGTAGCATTTTATTAGTTAATAATGTATTTTATGTTGAAATATAAGTTATTAGTTCCGTAGCGGGTTGTGGGTTTATACGGGAATAGGGTGGGAAGTAATTTAAATATATTAAATTAATTGATTAATTAATGTGTTAATTTAATATAAATTGTTTAATAATTATGTGTTAATTAATTTCAATTAGTTAATTGATAATTAATTATGTTAATTAATTATGTTAATTGTTTAATTAATTTTAGGTGTGTGTAGTGGACTTTATAACAGAAAATGTTGTGAAGTAATACAATTTTAATTGAATACTTATTAAATAAATTATAAATTAATTATAATTAAATAATTATTAATTGTAAAAGAGTAAATACATTTAAGTTTGTGTTGTGGTGCTTATAAGTGTATATGGTGTGAAAGCTGTCAATTAATTAATTAATAAAATAATTTAAAAATACATTAATAATCAATAATTAATTAGTAAATATTAAATGTAATTGAGTAATTAATTTTAGTTGTGTAGGTGTTTGTTAATAATAATATATTTAAATGTATATATTAAATATGTTTATAATCTAAAATAAATTTTATACTAAATTTGATATATGATATTTAATTTGTTTTGAGTTCCAGCGCTTTCCCTACTGTTGTACCCTGTGGAGTGGGAATAGTAATTTTTATGCCTACGCTATCCAGCGCTTTCCCTACTATTGCCCCCTCTGGAGTGGGAATAGTAATTTTTACCCCTACGCTATCCAACGCTTTCCCTACTGTTGCACCCTTTAGAGTGAGAATAGTAATTTTTACCCCTACGCTATCCAACGCTTTCCCTACTGTTGCACCCTTTGGAGTGGGAATAGTAATTTTTACCCCTATGCTATCCAGCGCTTTCCCTACTGTTGCACTCACTGGAGTGGGAATAGTAATTTTTACCCCTACGCTATCCAACGCTTTCCACACTGTTGCACCCTTTGGAGTGGGAATAGTAATTTTTATCCCTACGCAATCCAGCGCTTTCCCTACTGTTGCCCTCTCTGGAGTGGGAATAGTAATTTTTACCCCTACGCTATCCAACGGTTTCCCTACTGTTGCACCCTTTGGAGCGGGAATAGTAATTTTTACCCCAACGCTATCCAACGCTTTCCCTATTGTTGCACCCTTTGGAGTGGGAATAGTAATTTTTACCCCTACGCTATCCAGCGCTTTCCCTACTGTTGCACTCACTGGAGTGGGAATAGTAATTTTTACCCCTACGCTATCCAACGCTTTCCCTACTGTTGCACCCTTTGGAGTGGGAATAGTAATTTTTACCCCTACGCAATCCAGCGCTTTCCCTACTGTTGCACTCACTGGAGTGGGAATAGTAATTTTTACCCAAACGCTATCCAACGCTTTCCCCACTGTTGCACCCTTTGGAGTGGGAATAGTAATGTTTACCCCTATGCTATCCAACGCTTTCTCTACTGTTGCACCCTTTGGAGTGGGAATAGTAATTTTTACCCCTACGCTATCCAGCGCTTTCCCTACTGTTGCACTCACTGGAGTGGGAATAGTAATTTTTACCCCTTCGCTATCAAATGTTTTAACTATTAATGTTTTAATATTTTTATTAAATGTATGTATTTTTATTGTTATATACTTTTATGTGTTAAATATACTTATATGTACACATTTATTAAGTTTATATTGATTACATTTAGTTAATTTGTTATAAATAGTTAAAATATAAAAGTAATGTAATGTATTTTGTTAATAATAGTTATATTTTTTAATTATTTAATTTAAATTATAATAATTATAAAAGTCGATATTTATTACATCTATATTTTTGAGTCGATATTTATGTACTTACCTGTTTAGGTATAGGGAGTCGATATTTTTGTAAACGATATTTATACAACTATATTTTTATAAACTATATTTTTGTTAACAATATTTTAACATGGAACCTACTTGCATATGCCACAATATGCCTTCAAGCATTTAGCCGTCCGTTCTGCTGTGCAAGGATAGCACCTAACCTGCCTGTGCTATCATCAAAAACAACCTCCTTATGAAGCTTTGTATTGAAGTATGCCATTTCAGTAGCATTTTCAAAGATATGTTTGATTTTCTTAAAACTTTTCTCACATTCATGTGACCAATTAAATGAATCAATTTTTTTTGTTAAGTCTTTCAATGGAGCACTTACAGCGGCAAAGTATTGTATGTCTCGTGAAGAGTAACTGGCCATGCCAAAAAAAGAACGCACCATGGAGACATCTTGTGGGGGGATCAATAGTTGACAGCGCTTGTACTTTAGCAGGATCTGGTGTCATACTCCCATCTGAAAAGATATGCCAAACAACTTTTGCTTTGTTTTATGAAACTCACACTTGTCTGCATCCAAAGTCAAACCTGCTTCGGAGTAAACAGCATACTTGTGTAAGAACTTTATCGTCCTCTTTTTGTGTAGCTCCGAAAACCAATATGTTATTGCTGTAATTGAGTGCATTCATGGCAGGCTGAATGATAGGTCGAATGACATATTGAAAAAGTTGTGCAGCGGATGGCACACCAAAACTTGGTCTTTTGTATCAAAATAGACCATCATGTGTAGAAAAGGGTGTAATGTACCTGCATCTTCATCAAGTTCTAACTGAATATAACCTTTATTTAATTCAAGACGAGAAAAGATCTTTGCACCATGTAATTGAGTTTCAGGGGCAGCTCCTCCACTAGGGCGGAGGAGCGCTACACCCCACTCCTTCTCGCAGTACGAGAAGCAGAAACATAAAATGGTAATAACTTTTGTTATTACCCTTTTATGTTTGTTTGTGCATGGGCGGGCGGGACTGCTCTGAGAGCAGGGGTGGGGAGGAGTGGTTTGCCTGCCCACTCCTGAGTGCGCAAGGCTGTTTGGTCTGCCCCCTGGGGATGCCCAAACCAGTCATGCACGTTCAGCATTTTCTCCATGTAGCCCTCCCTATTAGCCCCTTGCTGTTCAGCGTCCCCACCAATCACAACGCTGCTTGAGCAACGCGGGACCCGCCAGGTAAGTTTAATTATCTTTATCTAAAAATATATATATATTACCAACCCCTCCCCACGCAACCCCCCGCCCAACCCCGCACGCCCCCACCTGCGAGTTGTGCCGCCTGCGATGGTTGAGTTATGTCAGCAATGTGTGTACCTGGATGTTCTCATTCAATTGCCTTGTTTGCATGACACATGTCAATGCATATGCGTACGGCTCCTTCAATACTACTATCGGAGAAACTCATGGTGTTGGAACATTGGAACGCTCAATAAATAACGATTCAAGTTCTGTTTCATCATCTTCTTGCGGATGAAAAGCAATCTGTCTATGTCTCTGAGCAACAGGACGGACGTTCTCATTAATATGTAACTTTACTTTCATAGTCTTTAGCTTTTCCCAAACCATGAAATAATGAAGGGAACAGACTTACTATTTCATGGTAAACATTCGTGTTGTAATTCTGAAATCAGTTCCATATCAGCAGCTGTGCTGAAACTGAGTATACAGGCTCTTGACACGTGGTTTGAAGCACATGGATGGGTACTTGCACCTTTGTTTTCTTGTGTTTCATTGTTGCTACAAATGAACCTTGACTTTTTAACGGCATCGATGAAGCCCAGACATGCACTTTGGTTTTCAATGGCAAAAGTTGCAGCAAGAGAGATAATTTATCATATTTCTCCTCAGTCATGATGTTTATCGATGCTCCACTGTCGATAATGAAAGATATCAAACAACCGTGTATCTTCAGTGTAATCTTGGGACAATTCAAGAATGACTTTGGTGCTTTGGCATGTCAATCTTTGTTTGACTGACATTTTTCTTTACAAGTGACCAAACCAACATGCGCCCGCATGGAAAAATAATTTTCTTCAAATTTCACATACCGATGCAGTAGAACTGTTTGACAATGATTTAGAAAAGGACCAACTTCGTTCGGTATTGATTTGTCTCAACTGATATCACCGCTTGGCCTTGTGGGTGAACATAAAAACAACTCTCTTATTTTTATGTTACAAAAGACTAACACAAAATAGCTCCAATTTCTCGTGCCTTGACAATTATTTAGCAATCCTCATTAAGTAGTCAGTATTTGCCAAGCATCCAGTTCTTACTTGTCAACAGAATGAACTTGCAACCCTGTTGTTCCTTTTTTATTACATCTGTTATGCAAGGTGCTGGCACACTTGTTGAAAGAACATCAACTTAGTTGTTAACCCAAAAGTGCCTTGTATTAGTCTTTTTATTTTCATTTTGTCGAAAACTAATTTCAGATTCTACTTATTGACTTTACGATTCTTCTCTTGCAGGTTGTCAAGATTCCTGCTTGGCTTCAGGCACAGAAAACGGGCTCTGGTTTCAGGGATCCCAGCGCTGCTTCCCAGGTAAATTCTTCATGTGACTTCTTCATTGCCTAGCAAAGAGTGTGTTGCAGGGCTGTGGTATTTATAGCAAAATGGTCCCAAAATAAGCACAAGAGATTTAGCAGCTCCTGCTTTTTCCAAATCTGCCGGCCACTTTTTAAAAACAATTTTTCACATTTTCTACTCCCGATGGCAAACTGGAGTGTTGAAATTGGGTTCCACCGATTTAGTGTACCCAGATTTTTTTGATTTTGATCACCCAATTTTGGACTTATTCTCACTATTTGTGTCTCACCTACAGTAATCACATGGTAAATGGGCTGTGTGTGTTCACAGCCAGTGTCAACCATTTAATATAAGCCTGCTGCGACGGGGTCAGGGGCTCTTGGCTGGTTACATGTGAACACATGGGCACACAAGCCTGGGCAGAGTAAATGTGTGAGATTACTGTTGTGTGCAGCCTGGCAAGTGCACACAGGTAGCCTGGCTCAGAAGGGACTCTGCAAGGTTAGATGCTGCAACAGACCCTATAATTTTAGTGGGCACTCATAGGAAAAGTCAGTAGGGTTGAATGTTTTCTATGCATTGAAATTGTATTATACATGTACATCTTATAGATTGGCTAAAATTTTCTTATTTCTATGGCTCAGCTCAGACCTTTTGTCACTCTGCTGGACCAAGAGTTTTATATTGCACAAACTCAACCCCGAGGTATTGAAGCGCTTTACATGAGCACCAGTTACATTACACAAGGTCCCATTCATTTTTGAAGGCACAGAGAGAGTACATGATTTGCTCAGAATCACAGGATCTTGAGCTAACACTGAGACACGAGCCTGGTTCCCCAGTTCCAAATTCGACAGCTCTGGCCATTTCTCCACATCCTCTTTCCAATTTAATTATGCTGCGCCCCAGCAGAGGTAACAAAGGCCTCCCCACAAAAAATGAATAATTTACAGTGCTTCACCCAGCTCAGTAGTGGGGAAGAAAATATGCATCTGTTAATAAGCTATTACACTGTACCAGTGTTGGGACAGCCCAAGCCCACTGAACAAAGGAAGAAACCCAGACCTCTGGAATCAACACAGGAGTGGGCTCTCTTTGAAGTTTGGCTGGAAAGGAAGATGACCAGGTCCTTCTCGATCTGTCCGCTGCGTTTGACACGGTTGACCATTCCATCCTTCTCGACCGTGTCAGCGCAGCGGGCATTCGGGGCGCGGCCTTCTCCTGGCTGGCGTCCTTTCTGCGGGACAGGTCCCAGGCAGTCCATCTCCCCGGTTTTTCTGCTCCCCCCTGCCCTGTCACTTGCGGCGTTCCCCAAGGTTCTTCTCTCTCCCCCCTCCTTTTCAATCTTTACATTCATCCCCTCATCACCTCTCTCCTTGAGCTGGGGGTCTCGGTGTACAACTACGCAGATGACCTCCAGCTCGTCTTTGATCTTTCCTCGTCCCCTGATTCTCTTCCCAAGTTCTGCTCCATTTTAGTCTTCATCTCTGACTGGATGAGCGCTAACCATCTGAAGCTCAATCCAGACAAGACGGAACTTGTTCTCACTGGTGGCCCCTCCAACCCTTGGTCCCCTGCACATTGGCCCCTTTCTTTTGCCCCCCCCCCCCGGTGCCCGCTTCTTCTGTTCGCACTCTTGGTATTAAAGTCAGTCATGACTTATCCATGCACAGTCAGATCAGCTCCGTCGTGTCCTCTTGCTTTCTCTCTCTTTGTTTAATCCGGAAAATGTCACGCTTTTTTTCTACTGATGAACTTAAATCCATAGTCATGGCCCTTGTCATCTCCCGCCTTGACTATGGGAATGGCCTGTACGTGGGCATACCGGCTTACGAATCCCGCCGCCTACAGGCCATTCAAAATGAAGCTGCTCGTCTTATCCTTTCCCTCCCCAAATCTTCTCACATCACCCCGGTTCTCAAATCACTTCATTGGCTTCCAGTTCACTTTAGATCCTTTTTCAAATTGGCCTGTTTAGCTTTTCGGGCTCATTTCCGCTCTGCGCCCCTGTTCATCACTTCTCTTGTTTCTTCTCATGCCCCGGTCCGCACTCTCCGCTCTTCTTCTCTTTCTCTTCTTCATATCCCCCGCTTCCGTAAATCCAGAACGGGGGGCACTCGGTTCTCAGTCCTGGCCCCCCAGTTCTGGAACAGTCTTCCTCTCTCTATCCGTTCCATTCCCATCTACACTCACTTCCGCAAAGCTCTTAAAACTTTTCTTTTCTCTCAGGCATTCCCTTCCTAATCCTCCTTGGGTTCCCTCTGCTGAGCTCTGATTAGGTCCCCAGCGCCAGGAAGCCGTTCGGCCACCGTGCGCTTTATTAAATACTTTATTCATTCATTCATTCATGACTGAGAAGTTCTGATGAAACCTGAAGTCAGATTTTCATAAAAATATTCCTCTATGCTGGGTTCCAGGTTCTGATTATGCATACATTCTGCTGTGTAGAATTAAGGCTCCTAGTTACAAATATATGGAGCAGTCATACTCTATGATTGGAGGAAGTCTATTAGCCTTTTTTTGTTGAATGCATCTTGAAATTCCTTGTAGCACTCAAGCAATATAGATATGCAATATATATGTGCTTCAGTGCTACTACAAGTTAAGAACATATTTCTGTTAAAGGTATGTCTTTATGACAATGATTAAGACATTCCTCAGATCTTAGTTAAAAGGATCTGTTTGACCATTGGATAGTTGGGTCATGTAAAATTAACTGTGTCATTTCTAGTATTAATTGGAACTTGGTGTGTGTCAATAACATCAAACGTTATTCTTTCCTCAGAGCCATTTGCCGTCTGCATGACCATCGTTCCAAGTATGGTAGCGGACTGGACGCGAAGTCAATGTAATGCCATCAACCCCTTTCACAGGTTATAGGGTTCTTTCTTGACACAAGAGATTTTCAAATTTTGGGCATATTTTACATGAATAAAATTTACGGTGGCTCCAGAGTTTCATAATGCTGCTATTTCAACACAACCTCTGAACTGCATTATTAAGTGCACCATGATATTGAGATGTGGGATTGCACTGTGTTGAGTGTTAGCTGTCAAGTTTGGATCTCTGGTTTATCTTTCCTTCAATAGGGAATATCTGTCTTACCCAAGGATATCAATTTCTTTACTGCACTTTCGTTGAGCCCAGTTGCTACCAGTGCCTAGTTCTTACTTTCTGACTTATATTCAGGATTTTACCCTTAGCTTGACAATCTTTCATAAAATGGTATATTCGTCCATGGTACATACATAGTTTTAGTTTCCTTCTTTTTTCTTGTTCTTAAATAGACAGTGGCCATCAAATGTTATTTATTCGCATGGTTTTCACCTTATTGGGATTTTTTGTTTCCTTCCTTATTTGAAGCCAGCTCTACTTGGTTGGACTGTAATTAATTTAGAATCATATTAAGTCTTATCAGATTCTTTCATTTAGGTAGCGAGCATGGTGTACCACAAATTCATCAATTCATCACAGGCACACAGGAGTGCTAGCGCATCTTTCCACTCTCACCTGAGACCTTATTAAAAAAGGTGGACCTTGATAAAAAAAGGGAATCCTGTATTTCCTCAGACCGTTTGGTTTCCACAATTAACCGATTAAAGGTCATAATATAAACAATCTACTCCTGAGAACCTTGTTGTAATTCTCTGTCTAGTGACATCATATGCGTCTGTTCTATCAAACAATGTTTTGATTGCTCCAAAATTGTACAAGATGGGATAATTTATTTCTGTGATAGGAGTTGACCATCTAGCTGCTTTACCTACCAAATAAGCTAACATTCAGGACGTTTTGGTCTGTTCATCAGTGGATGTGTTTGGTTTGCAGAGGAAATGCAATTTACACTGTATGTGTACATGAGCCCCCTAGCTGAGGTAGTCCGCCCCGTTGGGCTAACAATAATCACCTACGCAGATGACACCCAGCTAGTGGTGGCTCTGAGTCAGGCCAACTCCCCCCCATCCCACCTCAGGGACGGCCTCGAGGCAGTTGCCACCTGGATGACCTTGTCCGGTCTCAAATTGAACGGAGACAAAACGGAGCTAATGCTGGTAGGCCACTGCCTCCACTCCAACATCAAACACCTCTGGCCTCCATGCCTTGGGCCCCCTCCGGCCCCCAAGGACTCCATCAAAAGCCTGGGTGTCTGGTTGGACAGTTCCCTGAACTTCAAGCAACAAGCAGAAAAACTCTCTGCCACCTGCTTCCGTCTACTCAGACTGATACGAAAAATCACTACCATTCAATGCAAGAAAAAATATGATCCAGGGCTTAATCCTGTCACGCCTGGATTTTGGCAACGCCCTTTATTTGGGAGCCCCACAGTCCACTCTAAACAAATTACAGGTGGTCCAAAACTGCGCTGCACCCTTCCTCATATCCCCCGGCACACATCAGTCAAGCAAGAACTTAGGAAGCTACACTGGCTCCCAGTAAGGGACCGAGTCGTATTCAAGTCCCTCTGCATCGCACACAGAGCTTTCTGGAAAACCGGAGCCCCCATTAATCACTCACTAGTCACCCCTTACCTACCTAATAGACAGCTTAGATCCACTCTCTCACACCTACTTAGAGCACCCCGAATCAAGAGGGCCAGGTGTGGCGGACGCTCCTTCTCCTAAAATGTGACAAAACTCTGGAACGCCCTGCCTCTACAACTGCGCTGGGGAACCCAACCTGCTGTCCTTCAGGAAAGGCCTAAAAACTGAGCTATTTAAAAGCTAGCACATGCTCCCCGCACCTCCCATGCGTTTGTTCACAGCGCTAGGACGCCTCCGGGTAGCTACCGCGCTCTACAAATACTCTTTTTCATTTCATTTCACACTGACTGATAAATAATGCATACTTTTTGGGATCCCCATAAAACATTTTGGGTGTGCCAAAGGTCTCTTTGGTGGTTGGATTACCTGCATGGACATCACAGGATTGCTTCGGTGAGAGAAAGGATTTTTTGCTCTTGAACCCAAAGACCCAGTTGGAGGGAGAAAGCCTGAAGTAGGTGTAATGGTGTTTGAGGTTGCAGCATGGATGGGGTTCCTGGGTTGCCACCCTGGAGCTCCCCAGTACAGGAGGTCTCAAAGTACCCAGAGGAGGCGAAGTGAATGTGATCATCCACTGCTAGTTGAGAGGTATAGCTGCCGCAGAGGCCTGGCGAGGACCAGCGAGAGGGGTCCGATGATGGCGGACCGGGAGTCACCTTGCAAGGGGCAAATACTAAGCTACACTGACAAACAGCGGACAGGGGTTGGAGTGTGGCTGCCCCACCATCCCATGGATGAGAGCTGTGATTTGACGACACCCCTCTGGCCTGGGAGACACCAACCCTCAGGGTGCTTATCACCCAGTGGGCGTGCAGAGGCAAGACGGTGCCCAGAGTGGGCCACATGGATGCATAGCTCCTCTGGCTGAATGAACTCTCAAATGAGGGCAGTAAGACTACCAACGTGTTGGGGTTGTAGCACAATCCCCAAACCGCCCACTGTCACTTGGGATGCCCTCGCTGGAAGGAACTGCTAAGACATGGGTGCTGGCACAGGCTGCAGCCCCTACCCCAAAAAGTCCAGGCACAGAGAACACAATGTAACATGGGCCCCACAAAAAAAGAGTAACTAATTGGCGCAGGAGGCCCTGATCACATTGCCTTTCTAGCGCCCGAACTCTCCGGACAAACTAGCAAACTAGTCTTAATCCTGAATGCAGTCAATGCGCCCCGTGACATAAAAGAAAGCAAGATTGATAACGTCTCGGTGGACCTGGGTATACTCCGGGACAACCATTGAAAGCTAGCGGACAAGGTGAAGCACAATGAGCTGGCCATTGGGAAGTAGGTAAACCACGAAAAGAATTACTCCAACTAACCATTTGGTGGTCAATCAAGTTGCACTTTGATGGCGAGATGTGAAGAATGATGTGTTTGGGGATAGATGTTTAACTTCACCATAAGGTGTGTAAGGAAACAATTCCTTTTTGTTTAGTTACCCTCACACACCCTAGTGGTGTCATGCTTCATCATCGGGTCACCCCGACACCTATAAGTCGGGGTGGGCTCAACCATAGTGTTGGGAGCTCTTTGGAGTAGTTGAAGACCAGGGGGACTTAAAGATAAAACACCTCAGACAGATCCCCAGTTTCCCTTTATTCTTGGGTCTGCCTGGGTTATTAAAAAATCTTAAAAGACGGGTCAAATGGGAGTATTATGGTCCGTCCTATGACCCTAGTGCCAACATGTTTCAATCCATATGCGGCCGTGAAGGTCCTGGACTATTTTCAGGGCAACATTCGGGCTCCCTGGGGGACAGAGTAGGGAGGTCCCTATCCTGTCAGTAAGTAAAGGGCAGAGTAGCTGCTCCTTATGTGTGGGACTGATGATTGTCTGTCATGCGTAGTTCTCCATCTTGTGCACAAGCTGGGGACCGAAGCCAAGCAGGTTAGAAGGCGGGGCAGGACGCTTGATGAAGGTTTGACTACAGAGCTACACCTACAGGCCGTACGGTCCCCTGAGATACAGTGACTCTCCAAAGTTTGGATGGAAAACTATGCACGACAGACAAATTATCTGCATCTCAGCCGCAAGCTCTCTGACCATAACTCACTGCTGGTAACTATCCAGTGAGGCAGGCATGTAGGCCCATACCCCCTTGCTATCTTTAACTGGCCACCTACACAAACCCACTTTCAGGGACACCCTGGGAGGGATGATAGTGGACTACTACCAAACTCACACACAACTTTGCATACCAACATCGAATGAAATACCTTCACGGTGGTGATCCGAGGGTACTGCCTCAGGCAATCAGTAAGGGTGGAAAGGACACTTTGGACTGAGATGACATCCCTGGAGGATGGTGTTCTCTGGTTTGAAAGGGAGGTCTCTGACCATCCACAAGTTTTACTGGTGCTGAGGGAAGAAATTCAGAAGTTATCAATCCCAGCTTATGAAGGTCTGTTTTCCTCTCTGTCTTACTCCTAACTTAAGGTGCTTTAATTTACCGTCCTCCTGGTTACACACAGAATTGGTGCTCGATAATTCCCGACTTGCTCTCTCCCTATATACTAAAGTGTGCCAACTTTATTCTGCTTGGAGACCTACATTTTCATTTGGAAGGCTCCATGTGCAATTCAGGCCATAGAAGACCTTGGCGCACAGAACTTTGATCTAATTAATTTTACACCCACACACAGGGCAGGTCATCTTCTAGACCCCATTTTTTTTAACATTAAAGATCTTACCATAGACCCTCACCAGCCATTACTTTGATCTGAGCATTTTGCAGTGCCTTGTGCCATACCGATTTGCTCTACATCTCCTTTGACTCTGATCAAATTTCTGAGGCCCAAAATTGTATTGTATTGTATTGTATTGCATCTATATAGCACTTACTAACCCTGACGAGGCATCAAAGCGCTTTTTTGGTGAGTATCACGCTACTCCGGAACACATAAAGTATTAGTGTTAAAATTACTATAGTCATAAACACACTTGGGATTAAGGGGGATCTGTGAAAGCCAGAGGGTACTAATCCCTCAAAGAATTCTTACACACACAGAAGTCTGTCTGGCTGGGCGTCACCAAGAAGAAGGGAAAGAAAAATAGAGTCTATGTAGTGTGAAGGGAGAAAAAGGGAGAAAATCCCTTCAGGACAAGAACCCTCCCTCACCGTTAGGTGACATGCTTCATAATATGGTTTCCCGCTCACAGCGTGGTGTAGGCTACGACTCCCTGAGGGATGGAGCTGAGGGGTTTTCTCAGAACATGAGCATAAGAGAATACAGATGAATGAGGGGCAGAGTGTAGCGAAAGTGAATAATTGATTTAAAAATGTCTCTCTGGATCCACTGAATGTTTATTGGGTGGTCACAAGGACATGATTAAAAAGCAAAAGGGCTAGGGATTCAGCAGGTATACCCTAGTTTATAAGGTCAACATGTTTCTACCATTAGTTGGTCCCTTAAAGGGATCCGAGGCATTCGTCAGGACCTAAACTGAATAGTCACTCTGCATATGTGATAAAAAATAAGGAAAAATATACTGGCCACCATTGGAACTAGGTGGTCTGTTGTTCAATGACCCTCTTCCCTTAAGAGGGATTCGTTTACTGTGAAAAAATGATCATGTGAATGTGGTGTAACCATATTCAATTGTTATGAAACATTATACATTGTGTACTCTATTTGGCTCTGTTTTGATCATGGTTACCTATGGTGCGAAATTTCAAGTTCACTCTCCGTGCTCTTGTACCATCTCGTGGTGCCCAGCTGGAAGGAGCATGGAGCAATATGTCTAGTAATATGCAACCTTAGGACATGCATGTTATGCCAAGAAATTTGTGGGAGAACAACCGAGGATGAAACAAACTGGCATTCCTGTTTCCTCCCTTGTAGGGGGCATGATTCAGTATTTAGTCTCCTTGAGAATTCATTATGTGCTATTGTTTCGGTGTCATGCGTCTCTTTTCTTACTGCCAGTGTACAATGTAACCCCAACCCTGGGGATACGTGCAATCCTAGTTGTTCTAGTTGCTCTCAAGAACACTTGACAATAACACCTATAAATGTACTGTTGCCCAGTCAGCCCAAGTTTATGTTGCATACCTCTTCATAACCCTTATGGGGGCCACCACATGAGGTGTGCTTCATACCGAAACTATTAGAAAGAACACAATGGATGATACAAAATAAAGAAAATACCCTTCCACGTATGGCCGTGTGTAACGCAGTCAGCCTGCCTGTAAGGCCCTGCTTCACCATGCAGTTATGGCTGATGCCGTGGAGGCCAAGGGGAGGAGGTAAACCTATGTGGATACTGATCCTTGTCCTGAAGCACTAGGAGGACCAGCAAGGAAGCTGGTGGAGTAAGGTCAGTTGCCCACTATGTGCCCCCACAATGTGTGTTGAAGAGCCCTCCGGGCGAATTTGATGGGAGATCCAGGTGGGAGGGGGGTGTTATGGGGAGGCCGTGATGGGGTCAAGTGTCGTTAACAACCCCCATCGCCTCCTTAGCATGGAGCCTGGACAGGGGCACGGTGATGTGTGCCGCTCAATCACTGGGGCCAATGTGCAAATAAAGTAAAGGAGTGTAGCTTACCTGGTGATCCTGGTGCATGCTACCCTTAGAGATGTCAGGCGAGAAAGGCGGGCCACTGCCTGCAACGTACTATATATGTCACGGCGGCACACGTGTCTGATGAAGTACGGGCCGGTAACGTGGCTCCTGGCCTTCTGGGACCTGTAATCCTGTCATTGGTAACCGGGCCTCCAAGGCAAAGCCTCAGTGCTCGTGTCCTGGTAGTGGAAGGCCAACCAAGCAATGCGAGAGAGAGACACAGACGCTCATCCCACCTGTGGAAGAGCAGTCTCAAAGATGAGAACGAAGTCCACAACAGATCTTGTAAGGCACCTGTGGGGGCAACAAACGAGGACCAGTGTAAAAGTATTACTCCAGGTGATAAGGGCTGCAAGGCATTGTATCAGACCAAGGGGCAGATGTAGGTAATCCAGAAATACCGAGTCCTTAATAGCGAATTTTACTTATTAAGAACTCGGTATTCCAGATGTACGTAATGATTCGGTAAAAATTACCGATTCGTAAAAAAACGCAAAAAAATAGAGATTCGAATGAATCGGTAAAAAAAAATACCGAATCCCCATTATCGATTCGTAATCACCGAATCATCAATACCGAATCAGTAAATCGCGATTCGGTAATTAAAAAAATCGGTAATTGTGGAATCATTCAATCCTGTGCATCCTCATTACCTCCCAAACAGGAAGTGGCCACACCCATGCAGCTGCACTGAACCTGGAGCTGACTGTGAGGCAGGGAGCAGAGCAGAGAAGCCAGGAGCAAACCAACTGAATTTTGCAAACAATACTCAGCAGAATGGCCTACCAGGAGAGGGAGAAGAAGGCTGCTGAAAGAAAAAGGAAGCACAAATTTAGTAAGAGGGAGCTGTAGGTCCTCATTGAGGATGTGACCAAGGACCATGAGAAATTATTCGGAAAATAGTCCCTGCACGTGCCAGAGTCACAGAAAAGGCAGATCTGGCTTGCCATTCAGGAAAAAATAAATGCCTTTGGAGTCACCCAGCGCTCCATTGAGGACCTGGAAAAAAGATGGTATGACCTAAGGAAGACAGCTAACGCGAGGATGGCAGAGAGGCAGAAGCAGGCCGCTGGTACAGGTGGAGGGAGGAACACAGCACCTGCACCAACTGCTCTTGAACTCCTGGTTGAGCCCACCCGCCAGCCGGAGAGTGTGAGTGTGATTGGCAATGCAGACAGCTTAGCCAGAGCTGCCAACAAACAAGGTAAGATGCATTCACAGCATGCTGTGCCCCCCAATCACCAAAGAGGCATAGAGACTCCCACTCCAGTACATGTTTTAGTTAAAACCTGCAATGCATTATGGGAGATGTAGTCAGGAGTAACACATTTTTTCAAACAACAAAAGATTGTTGTGAAAAACAAATGTATGAGCATAGAAAGCAGAGAAGGAAAAATCAACCTTTCGATGTGTAATTTTACTGGGCTTTCATCAGACATACACATGGGACATGAGTCGCATGGGCTCAAAACCATATATCCGCTCTGGACCATGGTACAGAAACTCAAAAAAAGTTAGAAAAAGGGGGTGGGGGGTTGGTCAGGAAAAAGAGGGCTGGATGCGTCCACTGGCATGGTCGGTCAAATGGGTCAAAGATGTATGTGCCCAGTGTGCTCAGTGCTGGCGCAACCTACAAGGAGGCCCCCATGGCCCCAAGGGATCAATTGTGCTGCCTTGGTGGAGCGGGGTGCATACACACCTGGGTCCCGTCTATGGCTACTGTACAACTCTAGTCGTCCTGCCCATGGCTCAGAGTAAAAGAAAATCTGTTCAGCTTGATGGACTCATCCAGGGGATCACAGCGTTAAGATCCCTGCTATCACATTTCAATCTAAAAACCTATCACTGTTCTCTTTGAAAGAATCCTCTTTCTAGTGTGCCCATGTTCCCAGTGTGATTGGGTTTGTTTAATACAAGCCAAAAGATGTCATTGGTTGAGTGACCCTTGTCAAGAAAGTGTCTTGTCAGTTTTGTGTTAGTCTTCATACATCTGATTGATCTTAATGTTCACTAATCCTTGTTTTTATTTTTTGTGTTGTCATGCTTACATACATTAAGTTGCATCTACACTTCAGGAGATAGATGACTCCTACCATGTTGCAGCTTGTGTGTGTTTATTCAGTGTCCAGGGAGTTTGTAAGCCTACATTTATCTCCCGTGTAGGTCTCATGTATGGACAAACTGCACATGATCCACAAGGAAAATGTCCTGTTATTGAAGGGAGGGACCACTGGAGTTGTAGTGTGGGTTTCCTGGTGAGTGTACATGGTCTTGTTTGTACCACCATGTCTCTTATATTTTTACTTTTTTTACTGCAAAGAGGGGTTTGGATAGTGTCCTGTTCCCTATGTTCAGGATCTGCCAGTTCCACTCGATCATCTTCTTGATTGTGTCTGTCAGGTGACTATACGTGGACATACAAACCAATCTATCTGATGGCGGTTTTGTGTATGTTTCCAGCATAGCTTTTCTGTCATTGTTTCGAGCTCTTTTTGTCCCTTTCCTAATCAAATAGAGGGGATACAATCTTTGTAGCAGGCTATGGCTAAGTTTAGTCGCATGGGCCTTGAATTCATCCAGTTCACTGCAGTTTCTTCTTAACCTAAGGAATTGTCCTATAGGTAAGTTGTTTCTCAGGCCTCGCGGGTGATAACTGTAGTACAGTTACAAGTTCCTTGACATAGGTTTCCTGTATAATTCGGAGCATAAGGCCCCATCATTGGGGTACAATAGCAGGTCCAGGAAGGGTAACGTCCTTTTGCTGTTCTCACAGGTAAACTTGATGTTACTATTCTTTGTGTTGAGCCAGTCGCAGAAACTCAGGAGGGATTCTAGGACGACTTCCCAGACGACCAGAATATCATCAATATACCTTTTCCATATGGATGTATTTTGTTTATATGGATTCTCCAGAGGGTACATGTGTGTGGTTTCGAATTGATGCATGTACAGATCCGCCATGCTCGGGGCAAATGTGCTGCCCATCTTCTGAGAAAACACCTCAGCTCCTCCCCTCGGGGAGTCAAGGGAACCCATTTGATGAAGCATGTCACTTAACGGTGAGTGAGGGTTCTTATCCTGAAGGGATTTTCTCCCTCTTTCTCCCTTCACACTACATAGACTCTAACTTTCTTTCCCTTCTTCTTGTTTACATGCAGCCAGACGGACTTTTGGGTGTGTAAGAAATTAGTGAAATATGAAATTAATTTGAGTGGTGGATATGTTAGTCTGTTATTTGGATTGAGAAGGGATGGAAGAGGGAAGGGTTTGCATTTATATAGTGCTTGCAACCGCTGATGAGGTGTGGAAGTGCTTTTTGACCAGTAGCACGCTACTCCGGAACCCAAAATCAGGATTAGCGGGGAAGTAGTATAGGGAAATATGTTAGTCTGTTTTTTGCATTGAAAAGGAATAGTAGAGGGATGGGAGATGGAAGGTCTAGAAAGTTTTGGGGTTTTTGTTTGGACTTCATAGCAGTAGGCGGGGGTTTGGAATAAGTAAAGGGGAGGCGAAGGGGAAGAGTCAGAGGGAAGGGGTTCGAAAGGCTTGTTTTGAAGCTCTGAACTGTAAAAGAGGATGAGATGATGCAAGGAGGGGTAGAGGAGGGAAGAGTCTAGAAAGGGTTATTTTGGTGATCAGAGTAGTGGTATTGGGTTTGGGATGAATGTAGGAGTGTAGGCAGAGGATATATTGAGAGCGGTTTAGGGTGAGAAATAGGGTAGTGCATTGGAGAGAGTAGTAGAATGAGGCTTAAGATGAATCAATGTGGAGATAGAGGATGTGTTGCAAGAGATATAGGGTGCGGTATAGGGTAGTGCATTGGATAGGCTTAATTAAAAGCAAAGTAATAAATATAAAGATACATAAGCACGTGCAAGGTACATATATGCATAATGGAGGCAATATATGTAGACCAAACATGCACCCTATAAGCTCAGACCTTCAAGTGCCTCTGCACCCATAATCAATCCACCTGTTTTTATTTTTGTAATTCGGAAGTGAAGCAACTGCAGATAAATAGCTACGATAAAAGATCCACCTACTTATAACTCACTTCTATACATATTAAACATAGAGTAATGTAACTATAAGTAATATGTACATTTTTTAATGTCAAAGTATTTTTATTGAGTTGCAAATCAGAAGAAACAGGCAGGGTATAGCAATAGACAATCAGCAGGCAAAATTGGCAAGCGAGACAGACAAGCATGTCTTCTCTAATAAGCGTCAGGAAAGCAGGTTGATCATGCCCAGATGGAAAGGCGGTGCCTGGAGATCGAGACAAGCCCCTAGTCGGAGCAGCAAGTGAAGAAGACAACTCTGAAAACCCGCCCCACCCCCCAACTCCCAACTCTAACGCCCTCCCCTCACCCTTACCAGTACGCCATTTTTCCATAGTGGTCATGTGTGCCGCAGCTAGCCAGAGTGTGTCAAGGCGCCTCGGGCCGTGCTTGGTCCACCCTACTGTTTGTGAGGCGTAGGATGTGAAGGTACTTCGGGCAGGTGATTTCATGGAATTCCCTGGATAGCAGCGTCAAGAGCGGTTGCCAGGTAGTTCGGAATGAGTCAGAGGTATGCGTGAGCGTGGCCTGGATTCGTTCCATGCCTAGCGTGAACCATAGTTGGTGTACCCAGCCTGTGTGGGTGGGTGAGATAGTAGAGCCCCATAGTGATAGGATGTGTTGTGACGCTGCCTGCATAGCCATGCCCATCTGTTTGCCGCGAGCTGATCTCAAGGGGAATGTAAGCGCATTGGGGAGCCCTAGGAGCGTGTAAGCTGGGAAGCGCGGGACCTCAGTGTCAAACGTGGAATCGATGTCGTCCAAGACAGCCCTCCAGTACTCCTGCAAGGCGGGACATTCCCACAGAAGGTGAGTCAGGGTGCCCCGGTCGCCACATCCCCTCCAACACAGCGCGCTCCGAGTCGGGTTACCTTGATTGAGTCTCGCTGGGGTAAGATGCCAATAGATAGCTAGTTTTATCGCCGATTCCCTAGCCTTGGTGTTACGCGTAGTGTGGGCGGCTCTGTAGTGTATGTGGTTCCATTCTATTGAGGAGAGAGTTCTTCCGAGCTCGGCTTCCCATCGTCGCTGACCAGCAGTTTTAGCCGGGTCGATTTAGAAAAGGGGGTGGTGATGAACAGAGTGTCTGAGTTAAACAGACCACTCTTACCCAGTCCAAAGATCAGGGCTTGATGCATCACCGTTATTTATCTCACTGCCCCATCCCAGCTCAGAACCTGGCTATATGCAAATCAGTCTGTCCCTGGCCCAGTGCATCATGGGAACAGGGCAGACTAAACTACCAAGCCAATTCTTCACCAGAAAGGAGACAAGCTACCGGGGACCGGTTTCTGGCATTTCAGCCTTCTTCGGCCCGGCTTGCTTGAATCCTGATGGAGCAGTGAGAAAGGGACTCATGTCTGAGTATACCCTGCCACACCTATAGTGGCCAAAAACGATTTAGAAAAGGGGGTGGTGATGAACAGAGTGTCTGAGTTAAACAGACCACTCTTACCCAGTCCAAAGATCAGGGCTTGATCCATCACCGTTATTTATCTCACTGCCCCATCCCAGCTCAGAACCTGGCTATATGCAAATCAGTCTGTCCCTTGCCCAGTGCATCATGGGAACAGGGCAGACTAAACTACCAAGCCAATTCTTCACCAGAAAGGAGACAAGCTACCGGGGACCGGTTTCTGGCATTTCAGCCTTCTTCGGCCCGGCTTGCTTGAATCCTGATGGAGCAGTGAGAAAGGGACTCATGTCTGAGTATACCCTGCCACACCTATAGTGGCCAAAAACGATTTAGAAAAGGGGGTGGTGATGAACAGAGTGTCTGAGTTAAACAGACCACTCTTACCCAGTCCAAAGATCAGGGCTTGATCCATCACCGTTATTTATCTCACTGCCCCATCCCAGCTCAGAACCTGGCTATATGCAAATCAGTCTGTCCCTGGCCCAGTGCATCATGGGAACAGGGCAGACTAAACTACCAAGCCAATTCTTCACCAGAAAGGAGACAAGCTACCGGGGACCGGTTTCTGGCATTTCAGCCTTCTTCGGCCCGGCTTGCTTGAATCCTGATGGAGCAGTGAGAAAGGGACTCATGTCTGAGTATACCCTGCCACACCTATAGTGGCCAAAAACGATTTAGAAAAGGGGGTGGTGATGAACAGAGTGTCTGAGTTAAACAGACCACTCTTACCCAGTCCAAAGATCAGGGCTTGATCCATCACCGTTATTTATCTCACTGCCCCATCCCAGCTCAGAACCTGGCTATATGCAAATCAGTCTGTCCCTGGCCCAGTGCATCATGGGAACAGGGCAGACTAAACTACCAAGCCAATTCTTCACCAGAAAGGAGACAAGGTACCGGGGACCGGTTTCTGGCATTTCAGCCTTCTTCGGCCCGGCTTGCTTGAATCCTGATGGAGCAGTGAGAAAGGGACTCATGTCTGAGTATACCCTGCCACACCTATAGTGGCCAAAAACGATTTAGAAAAGGGGGTGGTGATGAACAGAGTGTCTGAGTTAAACAGACCACTCTTACCCAGTCCAAAGATCAGGGCTTGATCCATCACCGTTATTTATCTCACTGCCCCATCCCAGCTCAGAACCTGGCTATATGCAAATCAGTCTGTCCCTGGCGCAGTGCATCATGGGAACAGGGCAGACTAAACTACCAAGCCAATTCTTCACCAGAAAGGAGACAAGCTACCGGGGACCGGTTTCTGGCATTTCAGCCTTCTTCGGCCCGGCTTGCTTGAATCCTGATGGAGCAGTGAGAAAGGGACTCATGTCTGAGTATACCCTGCCACACCTATAGTGGCCAAAAACGATTTAGAAAAGGGGGTGGTGATGAACAGAGTGTCTGAATTAAACAGACCACTCTTACCCAGTCCAAAGATCAGGGCTTGATCCATCACCGTTATTTATCTCATTGCCCCATCCCAGCTCAGAACCTGGCTATATGCAAATCAGTCTGTCCCTGGCCCAGTGCATCATGGGAACAGGGCAGACTAAACTACCAAGCCAATTCTTCCCCAGAAAGGAGACAAGCTACCGGGGACCGGTTTCTGGCATTTCAGCCTTCTTCGGGACTCATGTCTGAGTATACCCTGCCACACCTATAGTGGCCAAAAACGATTTAGAAAAGGGGGTGGTGATGAACAGAGTGTCTGAGTTAAACAGACCACTCTTACCCAGTCCAAAGATCAGGGCTTGATCCATCACCGTTATTTATCTCACTGCCCCATCCCAGCTCAGAACCTGGCTATATGCAAATCAGTCTGTCCCTGGCCCAGTGCATCATGGGAACAGGGCAGACTAAACTACCAAGCCAATTCTTCACCAGAAAGGAGACAAGCTACCGGGGACCGGTTTCTGGCATTTCAGCCTTCTTCGGCCCGGCTTGCTTGAATCCTGATGGAGCAGTGAGAAAGGGACTCATGTCTGAGTATACCCTGCCACACCTATAGTGGCCAAAAACGATTTAGAAAAGGGGGTGGTGATGAACAGAGTGTCTGAGTTAAACAGACCACTCTTACCCAGTCCAAAGATCAGGGCTTGATCCATCACCGTTATTTATCTCACTGCCCCATCCCAGCTCAGAACCTGGCTATATGCAAATCAGTCTGTCCCTGGCCCAGTGCATCATGGGAACAGGGCAGACTAAACTACCAAGCCAATTCTTCACCAGAAAGGAGACAAGCTACCGGGGACCGGTTTCTGGCATTTCAGCCTTCTTCGGCCCGGCTTGCTTGAATCCTGATGGAGCAGTGAGAAAGGGACTCATGTCTGAGTATACCCTGCCACACCTATAGTGGCCAAAAACGATTTAGAAAAGGGGGTGGTGATGAACAGAGTGTCTGAGTTAAACAGACCACTCTTACCCAGTCCAAAGATCAGGGCTTGATCCATCACCATTATTTATCTCACTGCCCCATCCCAGCTCAGAACCTGGCTATATGCAAATCAGTCTGTCCCTGGCCCAGTGCATCATGGGAACAGGGCAGACTAAACTACCAAGCCAATTCTTCACCAGAAAGGAGACAAGCTACCGGGGACCGGTTTCTGGCATTTCAGCCTTCTTCGGCCCGGCTTGCTTGAATCCTGATGGAGCAGTGAGAAAGGGACTCATGTCTGAGTATACCCTGCCACACCTATAGTGGCCAAAAACGATTTAGAAAAGGGGGTGGTGATGAACAGAGTGTCTGAGTTAAACAGACCACTCTTACCCAGTCCAAAGATCAGGGCTTGATCCATCACCGTTATTTATCTCACTGCCCCATCCCAGCTCAGAACCTGGCTATATGCAAATCAGTCTGTCCCTGGCCCAGTGCATCATGGGAACAGGGCAGACTAAACTACCAAGCCAATTCTTCACCAGAAAGGAGACAAGCTACCGGGGACCGGTTTCTGGCATTTCAGCCTTCTTCGGCCCGGCTTGCTTGAATCCTGATGGAGCAGTGAGAAAGGGACTCATGTCTGAGTATACCCTGCCACACCTATAGTGGCCAAAAACGATTTAGAAAAGGGGGTGGTGATGAACAGAGTGTCTGAGTTAAACAGACCACTCTTACCCAGTCCAAAGATCAGGGCTTGATCCATCACCGTTATTTATCTCACTGCCCCATCCCAGCTCAGAACCTGGCTATATGCAAATCAGTCTGTCCCTGGCCCAGTGCATCATGGGAACAGGGCAGACTAAACTACCAAGCCAATTCTTCACCAGAAAGGAGACAAGCTACCGGGGACCGGTTTCTGGCATTTCAGCCTTCTTCGGCCCGGCTTGCTTGAATCCTGATGGAGCAGTGAGCTAAAAAACGGTGTTGGATCTAGCCCTGATCTCTTGACTGGGTGAGAGCTTTCTGCTTAATTCAGAGACTCTGTCCCTCACCACCCCTTGTTGTAAATATTTTTGTCCACCCTAAGCGTGGAAGGGTATTCTCAGATGTGAGACCCTTGCTCATTGCACCATCAGGATTCAAGCAAACCGGGCCGAAGACGGCTGTAATGCCAGAAACCGGTCCCCGGGAGCTTGTTTCCTTCCCAGTGTAAGAATTGGCTGTTGTAGTTTGGTTTGCCCTGTTCCCATCATGCACTGGGACAGGAACAGACTAATTTGCATACAGCCAGGTTCTGAAACTGGGATGGTGCAGTGAGCTAAAAAACGGTGTTGGATCTAGCCCTGATCTCTTGACTGAGTGAGAGCTTTCTGCTTAATTCAGAGACTCTGTCCCTCACCACCCCTTGTTGTAAATATTTTTGTCCACCCTAAGCGTGGAAGGGTATTCTCAGATGTGAGACCCTTGCTCATTGCACCATCAGGATTCAAGCAAACCGGGCCGAAGACGGCTGTAATGCCAGAAACAGGTCCCCGGGAGCTTGTTTCCTTCCCAGTGTAAGAATTGGCTTTTGTAGTTTGGTTTGCCCTGTTCCCATCATGCACTGGGACAGGAACAGACTAATTTGCATACAGCCAGGTTCTGAAACTGGGATGGTGCAGTGAGCTAAAAAACGGTGTTGGATCTAGCCCTGATCTCTTGACTGGGTGAGAGCTTTCTGCTTAATTCAGAGACTCTGTCCCTCACCACCCCTTGTTGTAAATATTTTTGTCCACCCTAAGCGTGGAAGGGTATTCTCAGATGTGAGACCCTTGCTCATTGCACCATCAGGATTCAAGCAAACCGGGCCGAAGACGGCTGTAATGCCAGAAACCGGTCCCCGGGAGCTTGTTTCCTTCCCAGTGTAAGAATTGGCTTTTGTAGTTTGGTTTGCCCTGTTCCCATCATGCACTGGGACAGGAACAGACTAATTTGCATACAGCCAGGTTCTGAAACTGGGATGGTGCAGTGAGCTAAAAAACGGTGTTGGATCTAGCCCTGATCTCTTGACTGGGTGAGAGCTTTCTGCTTAATTCAGAGACTCTGTCCCTCACCACCCCTTGTTGTAAATATTTTTGTCCACCCTAAGCGTGGAAGGGTATTCTCAGATGTGAGACCCTTGCTCATTGCACCATCAGGATTCAAGCAAACCGGGCCGAAGACGGCTGTAATGCCAGAAACCGGTCCCCGGGAGCTTGTTTCCTTCCCAGTGTAAGAATTGGCTTTTGTAGTTTGGTTTGCCCTGTTCCCATCATGCACTGGGACAGGAACAGACTAATTTGCATACAGCCAGGTTCTGAAACTGGGATGGTGCAGTGAGCTAAAAAACGGTGTTGGATCTAGCCCTGATCTCTTGACTGGGTGAGAGCTTTCTGCTTAATTCAGAGACTCTGTCCCTCACCACCCCTTGTTGTAAATATTTTTGTCCACCCTAAGCGTGGAAGGGTATTCTCAGATGTGAGACCCTTGCTCATTGCACCATCAGGATTCAAGCAAACCGGGCCGAAGACGGCTGTAATGCCAGAAACCGGTCCCCGGGAGCTTGTTTCCTTCCCAGTGTAAGAATTGGCTTTTGTAGTTTGGTTTGCCCTGTTCCCATCATGCACTGGGACAGGAACAGACTAATTTGCATACAGCCAGGTTCTGAAACTGGGATGGTGCAGTGAGCTAAAAAACGGTGTTGGATCTAGCCCTGATCTCTTGACTGGGTGAGAGCTTTCTGCTTAATTCAGAGACTCTGTCCCTCACCACCCCTTGTTGTAAATATTTTTGTCCACCCTAAGCGTGGAAGGGTATTCTCAGATGTGAGACCCTTGCTCATTGCACCATCAGGATTCAAGCAAACCGGGCCGAAGACGGCTGTAATGCCAAAACCGGTCCCCGGGAGCTTGTTTCCTTCCCAGTGTAAGAATTGGCTTTTGTAGTTTGGTTTGCCCTGTTCCCATCATGCACTGGGACAGGAACAGACTAATTTGCATACAGCCAGGTTCTGAAACTGGGATGGTGCAGTGAGCTAAAAAACGGTGTTGGATCTAGCCCTGATCTCTTGACTGGGTGAGAGCTTTCTGCTTAATTCAGAGACTCTGTCCCTCACCACCCCTTGTTGTAAATATGTTTTAGCCGGGTCGGCAGCAGGGGAAAGCATCCGATAAAGATCCGAGATAAGGTGCTTATCGGAGTCCTTGGACACAAGCCAGCGTTCGAACGGCATCATTTGCCAGCTGACCAGAGGGGCGATGTCCGGCTGCAAGAGTAAGCATGAGCGGATTTTGCGGATTGGCAATCCGCGAATTTGCGGATTTGCGAACTCGCAATCCGCAAAATCCGCGAATTCCCGCGAATTTGCGGATTTTTTTTTTTTTTTGTGTTCGCCCGTGTTTCTGCCAGTTCGCGAGGGTTTTTACAATTTCGCAATTTGCGAACTTACCTGTCGGGTCGCAAGTTTTGCGAACTTGTTGTTTCTACGTGTCCAACCTGTTTGGGACACTCTTCTTCATCACTGCCACTCTCTGTCACCACTGCCACTCTCTGACTACTCATGCCACCCTCTGGCCCACCCATGCCACCCTCTGTTTCATCACCACACCCTCTGGTTGTCCAGTGTACATTATTTTCGGCAAAGCAAAGCACACCTTCCCTGCCTCAAGTGACCTGAATTAATTTGGGGCTGATTAATGTGTCACAGAATATTTTTTTAGCTGGCACCTGCTTCCTTAGTGCGCCCTGATTAGTGATCTTTTGCACTTGCTAAGTGCTTTCATTGTTGCAAAATTAGTTACAACACCTGCCCTGCCCCAACTGACAATAATGAATTAGGGGCTGATTAATGGATTTTAACTTCCAGCCTGGCTCCTGCTTGTCTCCCTTAGCTGTAATTCATGACCTTTGTGGCATATGTGTAACTATTCTGAGGTTCAGAGCAGGGTCACATAATAGTTTCAACTGGCAACTGAACTCTGGAGGGGCCCCTCAGGAAGCACTACAGGAAATGGCTACTAATGATGTGCCTGAACTTTTGAACCTGGTAAGTAGTTACTTTCAGTTTTGCTTAAATCGTATTTCTGCAATTTCGCACTTATTCGCGGGGCGCGAACTCACGCGAACAGTGCGAGCAGTGCGAGCAAAATCCGCTGCTCGCGGATTTGCGGATTTTGCAGGAAATTCGCAAATCTCGCGGATTGCGGATTTCCCGAAAATCCGCAAAATCCGCGAGCGGAACGGATTTTCCGCCCATGCCTATGCAAGAGCCAGTGGCGAATTTGGAAATATTGAAAAATGTGAGGCTTATCCACTCCATAGTTTCGCGAGATGTCGGCGAGTGAGAGAAACCCCTCCAAATCAAAGAGGTGTCCAGCTGATCAGCAAGGTGTATTGCGCCATTGCAGGAAAGCTCGAGCGTCCGTGCCGGGCGGGAACGCAGGGTTGTCAAAGAGAGGGGTAAGTGGGGATGGGAAGGTCGTGAGGCCCCTTTTGACCACCACCATGTCCCAGGCTGCCATAGTGGTTCGGGTGATAGGAGAGCGGAGGAGATAACATGGTCTGTGCTGGCGAGCAAGAAACGGTATCTTCCACAAGGAGATCTGAGCCATTGCTCTATCCTGGAAGAGCCATCTCTTCTCGGATTCGGGTCGGTACCATTCCACCAGATATCGGATTTGCGAGGCCTGGAAATATTGCAACAGATTCGGGATCCCGAGGCCACCCTCGTCAACAGTTCTGTACGCCACTTGCTTATGTAATCTGGCACGTTTCCTCTCCCACACAAATTGGTGAATGTCGTGTTGGAGGTCAGCTAACACTCCCGGTGGTGGTGATACCGGGAGAGTCTGGAAGATGTATAATATTTTGGGTAAGACCGACATCTTTACCGCCGCTATCCTGCCAAGCAGGGAGAGGGGTTGTTTCGACCAACGCGCGAGGTCGGTCCGGATCTGGGAAGATAAAGTAGAGTAATTGTGATTGACCGTCAAGGTCGTGGAAGATCTCAAGGTAATCCCCAGGAATGGAAGCCTGGCGGTGGACTGCAGGTTGCATCCGAAGTTAAGCGACGGGCTGTTAGGAAGAGCATGACTGCCCAGAGGCAGTATCAGGGATTTTCCCTGGTTAACCTTGAAACCTGACACCGCGCCAATATTCTCCAGCTCCACCAGGAACGCCGGTATTGAGCTGGACGGGCGGTCCAGAGCAGCGATTATGTCATCTGCGTAAATCCCACTGTGTGGGGTTCATGGCCGAAAGACATTCCCGTGATGTGAGGGTTGTCGCGGATTTTCTGTGCCAGAGGTTCCACGTAGAGAGCAAATAAAAGGGGTGAGAGAGGGCATCCTTGGCGGGTGCCCCTCTGTATCTCAAAGGGATCTGACTTGAGGCCACCCAGTCGGACACGAGCCAAGGGACGGTGGTAGCAGCTCGCAATCCAGGCCTGAAACCGGTCGCCCAGGTGGTAGCGCCGCAGTACAGCCCGAAGATAGATCCAGTCGACACGGTCGAAAGCTTTCTCCGCATCGATGGCCAGTAGAGCAGAGTCTGAGACCTGAAAATGAGCCTTGTCCACGAGGTGTAGGAGCCTCTTGGTGTTGTCGCTGAATTGGCGGTTCGGGACAAAGCCCGATTGGTCCGGCTCAAGGATGCCCGGGAGGCAGGGACCCAGACGAGCCGCAAGCACCCCCGTAAACAGCTTCAGGTCCAGATTGAGTAAGGAGATGGGGCGGAACGCGGAGCAATGCGTCGGGGGTTTGCCTGGCTTAGGCAGGACCACTATGTCGGCTGCAAGCATATCTGGCGGTATGGAACTTGGGCCTTCAAAGGAGTTAAACAGTCTGGCGAGAATAGGTGCCAAGATGTAGCCAAAGGACTTATAAAAGCCCAACGAGAAGCCGTCAGGGCCCGGAGATTTAAGCGGGCGGAGGCGCGCGATGGCAGCGAGATTCTCGTCGGCGCTGATGGGGGCATCCAGGGCTTCCGTGCTCGCCGGGCATAATGGCGTGATGTTAGCGGATTGTAAATAGGCGTCAATGGCCGTCGGTGATGCCATATCCGCGCTGTACAGAGAGGCATAGAAGGAGCGGAAGGCGGAGGCTATCTGTGCGTCCTCAGCAATAGCTTTGCCGGAGTCGTCCAGTAGCATCGTGATTTTGGAGCGCTGGAGTTTGGCTTTCAAGGCGCTGGCCAGGAGCCGGCCGGTGCGATTGCCCCCCACGTAGTACGTGTGACGGAGGCGAAGAGCAGCAAATTCTGCCCTGTCAGCGTCGAGGCTGGCCAATTGAGCCCGGGCGGTTTTAAGTTGGCGCCATATTCTCGGGGCACATGTGCGGCTGTGTACTTTTCACCTGCCGCCCGGTGCCCCGCGCGATGCAAGCCGCTGCAGGACCGCTAGGATGAGACCCGCACGGCCGTTTGGCAGGCCCACGCCGGGGCCTGGAGTTGCCGGTGGTCCTCCGGCGGGGCGTGCTATGTCTGGAGGGGGCAGGGCGCACTGTTCTTCCCGGCTATCCGCCGCCGGTCACCAAAGCCGCCTCTCCGTGCTCCGCCATGCGCCCCTACGGCGCTCCAGTCCAGCGCCTGCAGCCGCTGTAGCGTGGACGTGCGGCGGAAGGGCTCAAACCTTCGTCGCCCTTACACGGTCCTCTCCGGCGGCCAAAGAAGCGGGGAACAGGCGATCTTCAGCCAGAGAGACCCGGCCGGAGGTTTCCCAAGTAAGCAGGGGGGTCAAGCGCTAGATTCGGGCAGGTGCACTAGGGGGTGGCAGCCAGAAAAACGTGTGATTGGGGCACAGGGCCGGGGAGCCTCGCGATCCACGTCCTCTCAAGCCGCCATCTTGGCCACACCCCCATATGTACATTTTTTTATCAAAACTAACGAATATCCTATATCTTTAAAAACAGAATTATTATACTTGTTTATACAAAGTAATACATATATATAGGTACACATCTATAGTTCAAATAAATGCTTAAATACAGGGTGTTATGCTGTAATTTATGTGTGAGTATACTCGTTATGTGGGGAAGAGCCAATTCTTTAGTTGCCTTCTGAAGATAAGGTGGTTATTCGTGAATCTTTTGTTTGGGGGGTAAAGACTGAGAAGGATGTGCCACCCATGTTTCTTTTATTGCACAGTGGGGTTTTGAGGTGAGGTTCCACTCTAAAGCTGAAGTTCCTTTGTTGAATGTATTTTGTGATTTTATTAAGCAGCTTGAACGTGGATGTTTTGGCAACCGGTAATCAATGTTTGGCTTTCAGTTCATAGCATAGTTAAAGCAAATACAAGCCGAAAAGACATCAATTCATTAGATAAAGTGCTGCAAGTTCAATGAAACACCAGAAAAACAAACCATGATAACGAAACAGAAAAAAAAGGGGAAACAAGGTAGTTGAACAATGATTCCATAAGTAAATCAACAAAAAATAATAACAGCTAATCTGGGCATTCGTTTTCTAAGTGATGAATCATAGGCTGCCAAATGTTAATCCCTAGTTGTTTTTTCTTCAATGATTTGATGCGGTACAGATTGAATTCTAAATGGAATACATTATAAAACTTTGCCCGCCACATCTCATATGAGGGCGCATCGGGCTTCAGCCACGTGGAAGCGATGCATAATCGGACAACTGACATAGCCATGAAAAGAAAAAACTATATGGGTAGTACAGCGACAAAGTATCCATATCTTTACATAATCCGAACATCATCATCTCTCTAGATATCGCCACATCAAAATGTAAAATATTTGACAAAAATTGTGCAACAGATACAAAAAATGGTTTCAGCACTCTCCAATCAAAAAATATATGTACAATGTCAGCCATATCGGGTTGACACCTATAGCATTTCCCATTATGCATGTTGCCCCAATTCCTTATCTTAGCCGGTGTTTGATATAAATTGAACAAAGTTTTATAATGTTGGGACCATAAATTGTCCGTCAAAGTAATTTTGCCAGCCATGTCAATAGATTTTTGAACAAACCGGCCAGAAGTGCCAAGTCTAATACACCATTTAGCATCTTGTATATCAATATCATCACGCTGCATGCGCAACAAACTATCATATAGAGTTCCAATCTTGGCCGGTTTGTTCAAAACTTCGAGAAAATCGTTAATGCCTATAGGCAGAATGCTACGATGCTTAAAAATAAAGTCACCTAACTGTAGATATTTTACAAAATCGTTCTGAGGAATCGCATATTTATCCTTTAACTCATCAAATGTAACCATAATACCGACATGAAACATGTTACCTAAGCAGACAATCCCTTTATCCGCCCAAGTCCGCATCTTAGTATCCCAAAATATAGAAGGAAAAAGTTCTATTGAATCGCAAGGGGTATAGAAGTTAATTCGTTTAAGAGCAATGATTTTACGTACCCACCTCCACCCTTTAAATGCTGCTAATATGGTCTTAAATCTCGTTCTTTTATAATAGCTCGGTTCAAGAAATCGCAGCAACACTGTCGAGAATGGCATCCTAATAACATTAAATAAATATTGGGACTTTCAAATACCGGTGTCTCCCCCCCAATCACCAGAATTTTCATATTCTGGAGAAGGCAAGCTAAATACAAAAAACAAAGTTCAGAACTCCCCAGCCACCTCTTGAAAGGGGTAATGTCATAAATTTTGAAGCCCGACGGGGAGACTTCCAATCCCACAAAAACCTATCTGTAATGGATTGCAGCTTCATTAACTGTGCAAATGACAACTCTAGCGGTACCATCCGGAAATAATAGAGTACCCTAGGTAAAATGCACATCTTTAAAACATTTCGTCGCCCCACCATCGTTAGATGAAGGCATTCTACCTTTTCTAACTGTCGCTTGACAGATCGTAATATATCAGCCCAATTCACGGTTACTATCTCTTGGAGCGACATCCTGATTTTAATTCCAAGGTACTTAGCCTCGTGTGTAACTCGTAAATCATTAGGGCATAGCCCAGTAGTACACACTACCCGGGTTTTGGAGATATTACATTTATACCCAGAGAATTTGCCAAATTCGTGTGTTACATTTTCAATTTCCCGTAGTGCTTGTTCTGGATCAGATGTGACGACCGCAATGTCGTCAGCTTAGGCTAGGACCCGTACATGATTATCACCCACTACCATTGATTGTATACGCTGGGTAGTTTCAAGCATTCGCAGCAATGGCTCGATGTAAATGGCAAACAATAACGGCGAGCATGGCCATCGCTGCCGTGTACCCGGGTAATATAAACAAAGGATGACTCTTGCCCCATCGCACAGATCTTGGCCCTTGGGCGTTTATACGTAATTTGTAAGGCAAGCAAAAATTGGGACCCAAACCCCATTTTACCCATTATGGCCCATAGGAATGCCGATGCCACACGATCAAAGGCCTTTTAAGCGTCCAGAAACACCAAGCCCATATTTTTGTGAAATGCCGATGCATAATCCAGGATAGCAATCATGCGATGCAGATGATTAACAGTACTTCTGCCAGGGAGAAACCCATGCTGATGATAAGATACCAATGATGGAACAATTTGAATTAAGCGAGTAGCAAGGATTTTAGAATATATCTTGGCATCTACATTAATTAATGATATGGGTCTATATGACCCCGGAAGATGTGGGGGCTTATCTTTCTTTTTAAATATCACTATACTTGCATCGTCCCACGAAGGAGGAGGGGTGCCAGTTTGAGCAGCAATAAAAGTGGCCAGCATATCGTCTTTAATAATAGAAAATAGCAAATGATATACCTCTAAAGGAAGTTTGTCCGGACCGGCGGCTTTCCCAAGTGCAAGATCCTTAAGTGCTGTCTCAAGTTCCAAAATAGTTATTAAGGCTTCCAATTCCTCTCTTATAGTGGGCTCAACCACAGAAAAGTCAAATCTAGACACAAACTGGTCAATCTGATCTTGGGATAAATATTCTTGGGTATACAATTCATTATAGTACTGTTGGAAAACATACATTATGCCATCCGTCGTCTCTACCAAGCAGCCCTGGTCGTTCTCTAAAGCCTCTATACGCTGGGATGTCTGCCGACCACGAAGTCTTTGAGCTAGGCATCTGCCTACAGATTCGCCATACTCATATCTCTCAGCTTTGTTGATTTTATACTGAGTTGCTATATCTCGACTCCAAACATCATTAATCTTTGCCTTAAGACATACGACCTTGGTCTGTGCAAATTGACTACCATTTATCTTTGCCTTAAGACATACGACCTTGGTCTGCGCAGATTTATATGTAAGAGTAGTCTGGCAGCAGAGTTATGAATCCATTGTAGTCTTTTCATAGTTGTTAAAGGTGAACCGTGGTAGAGGCTATGCCATCATTGGACAGTGTCAGCCACACGCCATCACATCACAGTGTCAACCACGCACCATCACAGCTCAGTGCCAGGAATGTGCCATCATAGGTCAGTATCAGCTACGCGCCATCACCTCATCCTAGAGAGCGCTGTACCCATTGTGTGCCACAAGGGACACACATCTGGCCTTGGCAACTGCCCATAATCAAGTATCAGCCGCACACCATTACACCCTGTACTGTATGCTGTGCCCATAACATAGCACAGGGAAGTGAAGCCTGGGTGCAGCCAGCGCTCCTAGCCCAGCATCAGCCATCCCACATCATAGCTCAGTATCAGCCACATGCCATCCCCTCGCTTTACGGCAAGCTGTGTCAATCTTGTACCACAGAGGACAGAAGCCTGGCTCCACTCCACGCTCATGCCTAGTATCAGCCACAAGTGACCATAGCCTAGTTCCATCGTGTGCCACAGGGGACAGGCACATAGCTGTGGCTACTGCTCACAATCCAGTATCACACACACACACTATCACCTCACTTTACTGCAAGATATGCCCATCTTGTGCCGCAGGGGAGTGAAGACTGGCTGCAGCCAATGCTCATGCCCAATATCAGCCACACACCATCTCCTCAACATACTGCAATCTATGCCAAGCCTGTGCCACAGGGGACAGAATCCTGGCTGCAGCCAATGCTCTGCTAAGTATCAGCCACAAGTGGCCATAACCTAGTTTCAGCCACATGCCATCATAGCTCAGTATTGACCACAAGCCAACTCCTCACCATACTGCAAGGTGTGACCATCATGTGCCAGTGATGACAGGCACCTGGCAGCGGCTACTGCTCACAATCCAGCATCACACACATACACCATTATTATTATTATAGCCACTTGTAAAGCGTTCAGCTACCCAAAATGGTTTCCCGGAGCTCGGTAAAGGTAGGTCAGGCAGGGCCATCAGTACTGGAACATCCAGGTCTTTCGATTTTTGTGAAAAACTGGCATAGAGGAACAGCTCCTCACAGACTCACGTAATGCAATCTACAACTTTGCGACACCATCTCCTCAGCATACTACTGCAAGCTGTGCCCATCACGTGCCACACAGAAGTGATGCCTGGCTGCAGCCACTGCGCCTAGCCCCAGAATGAGCCACAACTGACCATAGCCCAGTAGTAAACCACACACCATCACCTCACAATACAGCAAACTGTGCCCTTCCTGTGCCAGCGCTGGAGTTTGGCTTTCAAGGCGCTGGCCAGGAGCCGGCCGGTGCGATTGCCCCCCACGTAGTACGTGTGACGGAGGCGAAGAGCAGCAAATTCTGCCCTGTCAGCGTCGAGGCTGGCCAATTGAGCCCGGGCGGTTTTAAGTTGGCGCCATATTCTCGGGGCACATGTGCGGCTGTGTACTTTCTCCAACTCCGCAACTTTGTTGGAGAGGTCCTCCCTTTTTTCTTTACGAAGTTTGGCATCTGCGGCCGATATTGCTATCAGCTCCCCCCTCACAACAGCCTTTAAGGCCCCCCATAAGGACGACACCGATACAGATGGGGTGTCGTTGGTGGCCAAGTAATCCGAGATGCATTTGTGAAGCTGCCTTGATTAAGGCCGCAGATGAAATAAGAACCACGATGGATAACGGAGGACAGGCTGTCCTGATTTTGCTGGACCTATCGGCGGCTTTCGACACGGTCGATCACTCTACCTTGATCGGCCGTGTCGAGGCCATCGGTATTAAACACAAAGCCAGAGATCTTATTACATCTTTCCTGGCTGACCGCAAACAGGCAGTTAAGTTAGGTACATTCACTTCTCCTACCTTCAGCCTTCCTTGTGGAGTTCCGCAGGGTTCCTCGGTAAGTCCGACCCTTTTCAATATCTATGTTTCGGACTTAGCGAGGGTAATAAAAGCCTACAACATCAACCTAACAACATACGCTGACGATACCCAGCTGGTATTATCCATACACAAAAATGGTTCCAAGATAGCAGCAAACTTCAAAGATGGCATGAGGGCCATCAGCAGTTGGATGGCTTCCAACTGTCTAAAACTTAATTCATCAAAGACTGAAGTTATTCTCTTTGGTAGGATTCAGCCTCTGTGGTCTCCCTTATGGTGGCCGGAGGAAATGGGAACTCCACCTCAACCAGTCAGTAAAGTCAGAAACCTGGGAGTAATATTTGATGATAAACTCCTTTTCCATCATCATGTGAACGCTGTAGTATCATCATCATTCAACATCTTAAGGAAAATAAAGAAACTTCTCCCATATCTTCCTACAACTACAGGAAAAACACTAATATCAACACTGGTGTTTTCACGCACTGACTACTGCAATGCCCTCCTCCTCAACGCACAAAAAAAGGTCATTTCCAAACTTCAAATGATACAAAATGCCTCAGCCAGAGTTTTATTGGGCATCCCAAAATTTAGCTCTGTCTCTAGACATTTGGACCAACTGCACTGGCTTCCGGTCAGAAGTCGCACGAAATTCAAGGCCCTTTGTATTGTCTACAAGGCAATAAATAATGTGGGACCTAAATTCCTTAGGAGTTCACTCAAGCCTTTGGCAACCTCCAGAACGCTTCGTTCCAACACTGCTCATCTGCTTCATGTACCCAGAACAAGGAAAGTTAACTGGGGAGACAGATGTTTTACCATCGCAGCCGCAAAACTATGGAACTCCCTTCCTTTTAATATAAAATCTAGTCCAACGCTGATCATCTTCAGAAAGCAGCTAAAGACATGGCTGTTTTCTCAATGATATGATTATTCATAAATCATCCTAAATACTGCCTCAGAGATCTATTTTATTGGTATCAGCTTTAGCCCTCAGCGCCGAGACACCTAAGGGTAATTGCAGCGCTTTAAAAATCGCATAAATAAATAAATAAATAAATAAATAAATAAATAAGCTGGCGGGTAACTGCCGGCTTCTGTAAGAGGGTTTCGTTAAGTCTCCACGAGACCGGAGTGCGTGGCGATTTGGGTACAGTAAGCGTCAGTTCCAACGCATCATGGTCGGAGAGGGCCGCCGAGACAATTGACACCGTGGCGATCTGAGGAATAAGGCCCGATGAGCCCAGGAAGTGGTCTATGCGTGCATAAGTGTGGTGTACGTGAGAGTAAAACGTGTACTGTGTTGCGGTGGGATGTGTCTTCCTCCAAAGATCTGAGATGTCTCTGTCGTGCAACCAGGTCATGCCCTTTTGCGAAAGTGCCCCGGTGTCTCCATAACGGTGCCCCGATCTATCTTTGTTGGTGTCCATGACGAGGTTGAGGTCCCCCCCTACGAGTATGTGGGCATGAGGTGCCTGAAGCGCTTCTGAGATTGCGGTCTGCAAGAAGGGTTCCTGACCCGTGTTGGGGGAGTAGATGGAGCCTATCGCGTATGTGGTAGCGCCTATTTGGAAAGTATGGGCCAGAAGGCGTCCCCTAATTTCCCCTATTTTGGCACCTACCTTGCCCTTGAAGCGCCGCGATACAAGTATAGCCACCCCATATTTCTTTGACGGGAAGGAGGAGAAGTATTGCTGTGGAAAGGCGCGGGTGCCAATCTTTAGCTAAGAGGTGGGTTTCTTGCAGCAGGCAGATGTCGGCTTCAGAGTTCTCCAAGTAGGAGATGATAGCCCTGCGCTTAATCGGGTTGTTGAGGCCCTTGACATTAAGAGACAGGATTTTAAGTGTATCAGCCATCACTAAGGCACGTGGAAGCAGTCGAGCTTAGTAGTGCAGGGTGCTGCATGGTAGCGGAGAATGTAGGCAATCCCTGATGCTTGTAAAGGTCCCATGGCGTACTGGTCCCCACCCTCCGTCCCCTCCCCCCCGAGGCCACCCTAACCCCAACAGAATGAACTCGTCCAACTCCCCTCGAGTCCTGGACCCCCCTCCCCTGATTCCCCCTCCCGGAACAACCCCCCCAAGAACAACCCCCCCAACTGAAACTGGTGAAAGTCTCGGGCCTAATTGTGCAAGGCACAGGTCCGTAGAAAGTCAATGAAAGGGGTACCATGGCTGCAGCCCAATTGGCGGCTCCCCGGCCCAATCCACAGTTAAGCTAAGTGCGAGTAAAAGAACACCCCCAGAAGGTCAATGTTCTACAGATCGGGTGCTGTGTTATCTGCCACTTCCTGTACAGTCGCTTCACGTTCCTGGGCGACCGTGACCGGGTCCGGTTTCGGGATAGATCTCGGAGTTCTCCTCCCGCGCACTGTCTGCCAGCCGTCTCTTGTAGGACGAGATGGGTCATCCTGCGATCGGGTAGGAGAAGCGTCTCTGGAGGCTGAGCTTTCTGGCATGTCGATCCCTAGCAGGGAGCAGGTATCATGGAGCGACCTGAGCTGATGAAGGGAGCCATTCCATTTAAAGATCAGGCGGAACGGGTGACCCCAGGAGTAGGATATCCCGGCATCCCGCAGGAAGGCCGTTGCAGGCCTGAAAGACTTACGCTTTTGCAGGGTGATGTTAGAGAGATCCTGAAAAAGGGCTATAGGGGCATCTCGAAATCTTACGGGCTGCGCTTTCCTGGCTTCTCTAAGGATGCGTTCCTTCAGAGGAAAGTCTGGGAGGAATGCCAGGATGTCCGGAGGTGGTGCAGGTGCTCGGCGTGCCATGCCAACTCTGTGAGCTCTGTCGATTCGGATTTCAAAGTCACTCGGCTCACCCAGGATGTCCCTGAAGAGGTCCTGGAGGTATTGGGTCACATTGTCCGCCTCAGCTTTCAACGGGACGCCCCGGACCCGTATATTATTTCACCTGGAGCGGTTCTCCAAGTCTTTGGAATGCGATTGTAAGTCCACCTGTTGATCCCGAAGTCGCAGGATTTCCTGCTGTAGTCTCTCCACCTCCATGCTGCGAGATTGATCAGCACCCTCCAGGGAGGCAACCCGCTCTCCCAGGCCATCAATGTCACGACGGAGTGCACGCTGCTCCCCCGCCAGGTTCTGTTTCAGAGTCTGAAAGTCCTCTCGTAATGTGTTGAAGAGGGAGGCCAGGAAGGGTTTAGTAATGGGAGCGGAGTCCTCGTCCGGCGTCTGAGGGCTCGCGGGGGGTTTCGGGGACGACAGTGGTTGAGTCTTGTCCCCTTTCGGCGCTGCCTTATGCATGAGGTCTATAACGTTCCGGGTCCCCTTGCGATTAGAGTGCGTCATGATGTCCAAGACAGGGTATGAGGCCCGGCCGTTGGGTGTCGTCGGGGGTTTTCGAGTGACTGTCCAGCTGCGGGGGTGAGGCTGACCGTAAGGGGCAGCGGGCGACGTAGAGCCATCACGGGGTGAGTGCGGAGGGTCAGGCTCATTGTCCCGTGAAGAGGATCCGCATGCCATTCCAGGGGCGGTGAGCTGAGGCAGAAGCCCCCCGTGGGGAGTCTCGAAGGTCGTACCCGGTGTGCGTGGCGGCGAGGGAGGCTGCGTTGGCAGGAGTGGCTAGGTTATACCGGGCCAGGGCCAGCGTGCTGTGACGAGAGAAGTTCTCACCGCGTGGCAGGGGGTGCATGAGGCAGGAAGAGCAACGCGGGCCCAGAAAGAGCATCCAGGCGATAGGCGGAGGAACAGTGCTCAGGTGTCAGCAGGAGGAAGGCCTTGCAATCTGGATGGCGGCGCAGGAACCCCAGGCGCGGGGAGGTCTACAAATGTCCCATGCGGTGGAGTGGGGGGGCCCCGGTGGGTTGTAGGTAGCTGGCAGCTGGCAGGTAGCTGGTATCAATGGCCCCGATGGGCGAAGGCCCGGTCAAGGTCCTGGCCGGCCCGCGTCTGTGTCCACAGCAGCCGAGGGTCCCCCCAACAGGGAATGCAGGGACCGGGGGGAGGGTTGCTTAGTTGTCCCCAACCAACCGCCGCAATCCGCAGGGCTCAGCTCACCTCGTGTCGCAATGTGCTCCCCCAGAACGCCGTCCGTCCAAGAGGCCGCCGTCAAAGCGTGGAGCTGCGGCAGGGGGGAAGCCCGCGTCGTCTGTGCGTCTCCTCTGCTGGCAGTTGAGGGGGCAGGGAGGCTCCGGGCGGGTGCCGGGTGGCGGGCCGATGTTGCCCCGCTCGATGTCCGCCGCAGTGGATTGAATAGGCGGGGATTACTCCGACCGCCCAGCAGGCCCACGCCGGGGCGTAGAGTGGCTGGCGACCTCCGGCGGGGCACACAGCAATCGGGAGGGCCGGGGCGGGCAGGCCTCGATGCAGGTGAGTCTCCCCCGCTGGTGGCCAGAGGTGCGGGGGAAGTTCCGGCGGGTCGTAGGGAGCGGGCGGGCAATGCTCCGCCCGGTGCAGGTCACCGCTGAATCGGCGGGGTAGGTCCTGTTCCACCGCTCGGTAGGCCCACGCCGGGGCCTAAAGTGTTCGGAGGTCCCCCGACGGGGCGCCCAAGGTCTCGAAGGGGCGGAACCGCCGGCTTCGACACCGGCGCGTTACCTCCTGCGGCAGCTGAAGAGGTGGAGAAGGTCCAGTGGGGCGCGTGGGCCAGCAGCCGGTGCCCCGCGCGATGCAAGCCGCTGCAGGACCGCTAGGATGAGACCCGCACGGCCGTTTGGCAGGCCCACGCCGGGGCCTGGAGTTGCCTGTGGTCCTCCGGCGGGGCGTGCTATGTCTGGAGGGGGCAGGGCGCACTGTTCTTCCCGGCTATCCGCCGCCGGTCACCAAAGCCGCCTCTCCGTGCTCCGCCATGCGCCCCTACGGCGCTCCAGTCCAGCGCCTGCAGCCGCTGTAGCGTGGACGTGCGGCGGAAGGGCTCAAACCTTCGTCGCCCTTACACGGTCCTCTCCGGCGGCCAAAGAAGCGGGGAACAGGCGATCTTCAGCCAGAGAGACCCGGCCGGAGGTTTCCCAAGTAAGCAGGGGGGTCAAGCGCTAGATTCGGGCAGGTGCACTAGGGGGTGGCAGCCAGAAAAACGTGTGATTGGGGCACAGGGCCGGGGAGCCTCGCGATCCACGTCCTCTCAAGCCGCCATCTTGGCCACACCCCCATATGTACATTTTTTAATCAAAACTAACGAATATCCTATATCTTTAAAAACAGAATTATTATACTTGTTTATACAAAGTAATACACATATATAGGTACACATCTATAGTTCAAATAAATGCTTAAATACAGGGGGTTATGCTGTAATTTATGTGTGAGTATACTCGTTATGTGGGGAAGAGCCAATTCTTTAGTTGCCTTCTGAAGATAAGGTGGTTATTCGTGAATCTTTTGTTTGGGGGGTAAAGAGTTCCATTGTTTGGCTGCTTGTACTGAGAAGGATGTGCCACCCATGTTTCTTTTATTGCACAGTGGGGTTTTGAGGTGAGGTTCCACTCTAAAGCTGAAGTTCCTTTGTTGAATGTATTTTGTGATTTTATTAAGCAGCTTGAACGTGGATGTTTTGGCAACCGGTAATCAATGTTTGGCTTTCAGTTCATAGCATAGTTAAAGCAAATACAAGCCGAAAAGACATCAATTCATTAGATAAAGTGCTGCAAGTTCAATGAAACACCAGAAAAACAAACCATGATAACGAAACAGAAAAAAAAGGGGAAACAAGGTAGTTGAACAATGATTCCATAAGTAAATCAACAAAAAATAATAACAGCTAATCTGGGCATTCGTTTTCTAAGTGATGAATCATAGGCTGCCAAATGTTAATCCCTAGTTGTTTTTTCTTCAATGATTTGATGCGGTACAGATTGAATTCTAAATGGAATACATTATAAAACTTTGCCCGCCACATCTCATATGAGGGCGCATCGGGCTTCAGCCACGTGGAAGCGATGCATAATCGGACAACTGACATAGCCATGAAAAGAAAAAACTATATGGGTAGTACAGCGACAAAGTATCCATATCTTTACATAATCCGAACATCATCATCTCTCTAGATATCGCCACATCAAAATGTAAAATATTTGACAAAAATTGTGCAACAGATACAAAAAATGGTTTCAGCACTCTCCAATCAAAAAATATATGTACAATGTCAGCCATATCGGGTTGACACCTATAGCATTTCCCATTATGCATGTTGCCCCACTTCCTTATCTTAGCCGGTGTGTGATATAAATTGAACAAAGTTTTATAATGTTGGGACCATAAATTGTCCGTCAAAGTAATTTTGCCAGCCATGTCAATAGATTTTTGAACAAACCGGCCAGAAGTGCCAAGTCTAATACACCATTTAGCATCTTGTATATCAATATCATCACGCTGCATGCGCAACAAACTATCATATAGAGTTCCAATCTTGGCCGGTTTGTTCAAAACTTCGAGAAAATCGTTAATGCCTAAAGGCAGAATGCTACGATGCTTAAAAATAAAGTCACCTAACTGTAGATATTTTAAAAAATCGTTCTGAGGAATCGCATATTTATCCTTTAACTCATCAAATGTAACCATAATACCGACATGAAACATGTTACCTAAGCAGACAATCCCTTTATCCGCCCAAGTCCGCATCTTAGTATCCCAAAATATAGAAGGAAAAAGTTCTATTGAATCGCAAGGGGTATAGAAGTTAATTCGTTGAAGAGCAATGATTTTACGTACCCACCTCCACCCTTTAAATGCTGCTAATATGGTCTTAAATCTCGTTCTTTTATAATAGCTCGGTTCAAGAAATCGCAGCAACACTGTCGAGAATGGCATCCTAATAACATTAAATAAATATTGGGACTTTCAAATACCGGTGTCTCCCCCCCAATCACCAGAATTTTCATATTCTGGAGAAGGCAAGCTAAATACAAAAAACAAAGTTCGGAACTCCCCAGCCACCTCTTGAAAGGGGTAATGTCATAAATTTTGAAGCCCGACGGGGAGACTTCCAATCCCACAAAAACCTATCTGTAATGGATTGCAGCTTCATTAATTGTGCACATGACAACTCTAGCGGTACCATCCGGAAATAATAGAGTACCCTAGGTAAAATGCACATCTTTAAAACATTTCGTCGCCCCACCATCGTTAGATGAAGGCATTCTACCTTTTCTAACTGTCGCTTGACTGATCGTAATATATCAGCCCAATTCACGGTTACTATCTCTTGGAGCGACATCCTGATTTTAATTCCAAGGTACTTAGCCTCGTGTGTAACTCGTAAATCATTAGGGCATAGCCCAGTAGTACACACTACCCGGGTTTTGGAGATATTACGTTTATACCCAGAGAATTTGCTAAATTCGTGTGTTACCTTTTCAATTTCCCGTAGTGCTTGTTCTGGATCAGATGTGACGACCGCAATGTCGTCAGCTTAGGCTAGGACCCGTACATGATTATCACCCACTACCATTGATTGTATACGCTGGGTAGTTTCAAGCATTCGCAGCAATGGCTCGATGTAAATGGCAAACAATAACGGCGAGCATGGCCATCGCTGCCGTGTACCCGGGTAATATAAACAAAGGATGACTCTTGCCCCATCGCACAGATCTTGGCCCTTGGGCGTTTATACATAATTTGTAAGGCAAGCAAAAATTGGGACCCAAACCCCATTTTACCCATTATGGATCATAGGAATGCCGATGCCACACGATCAAAGGCCTTTTAAGCGTCCAGAAACACCAAGCCCATATTTTTGTGAAATGCCGATGCATAATCCAGGATAGCAATCATGCGATGCAGATGATTAACAGTACTTCTGCCAGGGAGAAACCCATGCTGATGATAAGATACCAATGATGGAACAATTTGAATTAAGCGAGTAGCAAGGATTTTAGAATATATCTTGGCATCTACATTAATTAATGATATGGATCTATATGACCCCGGAAGATGTGGGGGCTTATCTTTCTTTTTAAATATCACTATACTTGCATCGTCCCACGAAGGAGGAGGGGTGCCAGTTTGAGCAGCAATAAAAGTGGCCAGCATATCGTCTTTAATAATAGAAAATAGCAAATGATATACCTCTAAAGGAAGTTTGTCCGGACCGGCGGCTTTCCCAAGTGCAAGATCCTTAAGTGCTGTCTCAAGTTCCAAAATAGTTATTAAGGCTTCCAATTCCTCTCTTATAGTGGGCTCAACCACAGAAAAGTCAAATCTAGACACAAACTGGTCAATCTGATCTTGGGATAAATATTCTTGGGTATACAATTCATTATAGTACTGTTGGAAAACATACATTATGCCATCCGTCGTCTCTACCAAGCAGCCCTGGTCGTTCTCTAAAGCCTCTATATGCTGGGATGTCTGCCGACCACGAAGTCTTTGAGCTAGGCATCTGCCTACAGATTCGCCATACTCATATCTCTCAGCTTTGTTGATTTTATACTGAGTTGCTATATCTCGACTCCAAACATCATTAATCTTTGCCTTAAGACATACGACCTTGGTCTGTGCAAATTGACTACCATTTATCTTTGCCTTAAGACATACGACCTTGGTCTGCGCAGATTTATATGTAAGAGTAGTCTGGCAGCAGAGTTATAAATCCATTGTAGTCTTTTCATAGTTGTTAAAGGTGAACCGTGGTAGAGGCTATGCCATCATTGGACAGTGTCAGCCACACGCCATCACATCACAGTGTCAACCACGCACCATCACAGCTCAGTGCCAGGAATGTGCCATCATAGGTCAGTATCAGCTACGCGCCATCACCTCATCCTAGAGAGCGCTGTACCCATTGTGTGCCACAAGGGACACACATCTGGCCTTGGCAACTGCCCATAATCAAGTATCAGCCGCACACCATTACACCCTGTACTGTATGCTGTGCCCATAACATAGCACAGGGAAGTGAAGCCTGGGTGCAGCCAGCGCTCCTAGCCCAGCATCAGCCATCCCACATCATAGCTCAGTATCAGCCACATGCCATCCCCTCGCTTTACGGCAAGCTGTGTCAATCTTGTACCACAGAGGACAGAAGCCTGGCTCCACTCCACGCTCATGCCTAGTATCAGCCACGAGTGACCATAGCCTAGTTCCATCGTGTGCCACAGGGGACAGGCACATAGCTGTGGCTACTGCTCACAATCCAGTATCACACACACACACTATCACCTCACTTTACTGCAAGATATGCCCATCTTGTGCCGCAGGGGAGTGAAGACTGGCTGCAGCCAATGCTCATGCCCAATATCAGCCACACACCATCTCCTCAACATACTGCAATCTATGCCAAGCCTGTGCAACAGGGGACAGAATCCTGGCTGCAGCCAATGCTCTGCTAAGTATCAGCCACAAGTGGCCATAACCTAGTTTCAGCCACATGCCATCATAGCTCAGTATTGACCACAAGCCAACTCCTCACCATACTGCAAGGTGTGACCATCATGTGCCAGTGATGACAGGCACCTGGCAGCGGCTACTGCTCACAATCCAGCATCACACACATACACCATTATTATTATTATAGCCACTTGTAAAGCGTTCAGCTACCCAAAATGGTTTCCCGGAGCTCGGTAAAGGTAGGTCAGGCAGGGCCATCAGTACTGGAACATCCAGGTCTTTCGATTTTTGTGAAAAACTGGCATAGAGGAACAGCTCCTCACAGACTCACGTAATGCAATCTACAACTTTGCGACACCATCTCCTCAGCATACTACTGCAAGCTGTGCCCATCACGTGCCACACAGAAGTGATGCCTGGCTGCAGCCACTGCGCCTAGCCCCAGAATGAGCCACAACTGACCATAGCCCAGTAGTAAACCACACACCATCACCTCACAATACAGCAAACTGTGCCCTTCCTGTGCCAGCGCTGGAGTTTGGCTTTCAAGGCGCTGGCCAGGAGCCGGCCGGTGCGATTGCCCCCCACGTAGTACGTGTGACGGAGGCGAAGAGCAGCAAATTCTGCCCTGTCAGCGTCGAGGCTGGCCAATTGAGCCCGGGCGGTTTTAAGTTGGCGCCATATTCTCGGGGCACATGTGCGGCTGTGTACTTTCTCCAACTCCGCAACTTTGTTGGAGAGGTCCTCCCTTTTTTCTTTACGAAGTTTGGCATCTGCGGCCGATATTGCTATCAGCTCCCCCCTCACAACAGCCTTTAAGGCCCCCCATAAGGACGACACCGATGCAGATGGGGTGTCGTTGGTGGCCAAGTAATCCGAGATGCATTTGTGAAGCTGCCTTGATTAAGGCCGCAGATGAAATAAGAACCACGATGGATAACGGAGGACAGGCTGTCCTGATTTTGCTGGACCTATCGGCGGCTTTCGACACGGTCGATCACTCTACCTTGATCGGCCGTGTCGAGGCCATCGGTATTAAACACAAAGCCAGAGATCTTATTACATCTTTCCTGGCTGACCGCAAACAGGCAGTTAAGTTAGGTACATTCACTTCTCCTACCTTCAGCCTTCCTTGTGGAGTTCCGCAGGGTTCCTCGGTAAGTCCGACCCTTTTCAATATCTATGTTTCGGACTTAGCGAGGGTAATAAAAGCCTACAACATCAACCTAACAACATACGCTGACGATACCCAGCTGGTATTATCCATACACAAAAATGGTTCCAAGATAGCAGCAAACTTCAAAGATGGCATGAGGGCCATCAGCAGTTGGATGGCTTCCAACTGTCTAAAACTTAATTCATCAAAGACTGAAGTTATTCTCTTTGGTAGGATTCAGCCTCTGTGGTCTCCCTTATGGTGGCCGGAGGAAATGGGAACTCCACCTCAACCAGTCAGTAAAGTCAGAAACCTGGGAGTAATATTTGATGATAAACTCCTTTTCCATCATCATGTGAACGCTGTAGTATCATCATCATTCAACATCTTAAGGAAAATAAAGAAACTTCTCCCATATCTTCCTACAACTACAGGAAAAACACTAATATCAACACTGGTGTTTTCACGCACTGACTACTGCAATGCCCTCCTCCTCAACGCACAAAAAAAGGTCATTTCCATACTTCAAATGATACAAAATGCCTCAGCCAGAGTTTTATTGGGCATCCCAAAATTTAGCTCTGTCTCTAGACATTTGGACCAACTGCACTGGCTTCCGGTCAGAAGTCGCACGAAATTCAAGGCCCTTTGTATTGTCTACAAGGCAATAAATAATGTGGGACCTAAATTCCTTAGGAGTTCACTCAAGCCTTTGGCAACCTCCAGAACGCTTCGTTCCAACACTGCTCATCTGCTTCATGTACCCAGAACAAGGAAAGTTAACTGGGGAGACAGATGTTTTACCATCGCAGCCGCAAAACTATGGAACTCCCTTCCTTTTAATATAAAATCTAGTCCAACGCTGATCATCTTCAGAAAGCAGCTAAAGACATGGCTGTTTTCTCAATTATATGATTATTCATAAATCATCCTAAATACTGCCTCAGAGATCTATTTTATTGGTATCAGCTTTAGCCCTCAGCGCGGAGACACCTAAGGGTAATTGCAGCGCTTTAAAAATCGCATAAATAAATAAATAAATAAATAAATAAGCTGGCGGGTAACTGCCGGCTTCTGTAAGAGGGTTTCGTTAAGTCTCCACGAGCCCGGAGTGCGTGGCGATTTGGGTACAGTAAGCGTCAGTTCCAACGCATCATGGTCGGAGAGGGCCGCCGAGACAATTGACACCGTGGCGATCTGAGGAATAAGGCCCGATGAGCCCAGGAAGTGGTCTATGCGTGCATAAGTGTGGTGTACGTGAGAGTAAAACGTGTACTGTGTTGCGGTGGGATGTGTCTTCCTCCAAAGATCTGAGATGTCTCTGTCGTGCAACCAGGTCATGCCCTTTTGCGAAAGTGCCCCGGTGTCTCCATAACGGTGCCCCGATCTATCTTTGTTGGTGTCCATGACGAGGTTGAGGTCCCCCCCTACGAGTATGTGGGCATGAGGTGCCTGAAGCGCTTCTGAGATTGCGGTCTGCAAGAAGGGTTCCTGACCCGTGTTGGGGGAGTAGATGGAGCCTATCGCGTATGTGGTAGCACCTATTTGGAAAGTATGGGCCAGAAGGCGTCCCCTAATTTCCCCTATTTTGGCACCTACCTTGCCCTTGAAGCGCCGCGATACAAGTATAGCCACCCCATATTTCTTTGACGGGAAGGAGGAGAAGTATTGCTGTGGAAAGGCGCGGGTGCCAATCTTTAGCTAAGAGGTGGGTTTCTTGCAGCAGGCAGATGTCGGCTTCAGAGTTCTCCAAGTAGGAGATGATAGCCCTGCGCTTAATCGGGTTGTTGAGGCCCTTGACATTAAGAGACAGGATTTTAAGTGTATCAGCCATCACTAAGGCACGTGGAAGCAGTCGAGCTTAGTAGTGCAGGGTGCTGCATGGTAGCGGAGAATGTAGGCAATCCCTGATGCTTGTAAAGGTCCCATGGCGTACTGGTCCCCACCCTCCGTCCCCTCCCCCCCGAGGCCACCCTAACCCCAACAGAATGAACTCGTCCAACTCCCCTCGAGTCCTGGACCCCCCTCCCCTGATTCCCCCTCCCCCTCCCGGAACAACCCCCCCAAGAACAACCCCCCCAACTGAAACTGGTGAAAGTCTCGGGCCTAATTGTGCAAGGCACAGGTCCGTAGAAAGTCAATGAAAGGGGTACCATGGCTGCAGCCCAATTGGCGGCTCCCCGGCCCAATCCACAGTTAAGCTAAGTGCGAGTAAAAGAACACCCCCAGAAGGTCAATGTTCTACAGATCGGGTGCTGTGTTATCTGCCACTTCCTGTACAGTCGCTTCACGTTCCTGGGCGACCGTGACCGGGTCCGGTTTCGGGATAGATCTCGGAGTTCTCCTCCCGCGCACTGTCTGCCAGCCGTCTCTTGTAGGACGAGATGGGTCATCCTGCAATCGGGTAGGAGAAGCGTCTCTGGAGGCTGAGCTTTCTGGCATGTCGATCCCTAGCAGGGAGCAGGTATCATGGAGCGACCTGAGCTGATGAAGGGAGCCATTCCATTTAAAGATCAGGCGGAACGGGTGACCCCAGGAGTAGGATATCCCGGCATCCCGCAGGAAGGCCGTTGCAGGCCTGAAAGACTTACGCTTTTGCAGGGTGATGTTAGAGAGATCCTGAAAAAGGGCTATAGGGGCATCTCGAAATCTTACGGGCTGCGCTTTCCTGGCTTCTCTAAGGATGCGTTCCTTCAGAGGAAAGTCTGGGAGGAATGCCAGGATGTCCGGAGGTGGTGCAGGTGCTCGGCGTGCCATGCCAACTCTGTGAGCTCTGTCGATTCGGATTTCAAAGTCACTCGGCTCACCCGGGATGTCTCTGAAGAGGTCCTGGAGGTATTGGGTCACATTGTCCGCCTCAGCTTTCAACGGGACGCCCAGGACCCGTATATTATTTCACCTGGAGCGGTTCTCCAAGTCTTCGGAATGCGATTGTAAGTCCACCTGTTGATCCCGAAGTCGCAGGATTTCCTGCTGTAGTCTCTCCACCTCCATGCTGCGAGATTGATCAGCTCCCTCCAGGGAGGCAACCCGCTCTCCCAGGCCATCAATGTCACGACGGAGTGCATGCTGCTCCCCCGCCAGGTTCTGTTTCAGAGTCTGAAAGTCCTCTCGTAATGTGTTGAAGAGGGAGGCCAGGAAGGGTTTAGTAATGGGAGCGGAGTCCTCGTCCGGCGTCTGAGGGCTCGCGGGGGGTTTCGGGGACGACAGTGGTTGAGTCTTGTCCCCTTTCAGCGCTGCCTTATGCATGAGGTCTATAACGTTCCGGGTCCCCTTGCGATTAGAGTGCGTCATGATGTCCAAGACAGGGTATGAGGCCCGGCCGTTGGGTGTCGTCGGGGGTTTTCGAGTGACTGTCCAGCTGCGGGGGTGAGGCTGACCGTAAGGGGCAGCGGGCGACGTAGAGCCGTCACGGGGTGAGTGCGGAGGGTCAGGCTCATTGTCCCGTGAAGAGGATCCGCATGCCATTCCAGGGGCGGTGAGCTGAGGCAGAAGCCCCCCGTGGGGAGTCTCGAAGGTCGTACCCGGTGTGCGTGGCGGCGAGGGAGGCTGCGTTGGCAGGAGTGGCTAGGTTATACCGGGCCAGGGCCAGCGTGCTGTGACGAGAGAAGTTCTCACCGCGTGGCAGGGGGTGCATGAGGCAGGAAGAGCAACGCGGGCCCAGAAAGAGCATCCAGGCGACAGGCGGAGGAACAGTGCTCAGGTGTCAGCAGGAGGAAGGCCTTGCAATCTGGATGGCGGCGCAGGAACCCCAGGCGCGGGGAGGTCTACAAATGTCCCATGCGGTGGAGTGGGGGGGCCCCGGTGGGTTGTAGGTAGCTGGCAGCTGGCAGGTAGCTGGTATCAATGGCCCCGATGGGCGAAGGCCCGGTCAAGGTCCTGGCCGGCCCGCGTCTGTGTCCACAGCAGCCGAGGGTCACCCAACAGGGAATGAAGGGACCGGGGGGAGGGTTGCTTAGTTGTCCCCAACCACCCGCCGCAATCCGCAGGGCTCAGCTCACCTAGTGTCGCAATGTGCTCCCCCAGAACGCCGTCCGTCCAAGAGGCCGCCGTCAAAGCGTGGAGCTGCGGCAGGGGGGAAGCCCGCGTCGTCTGTGCGTCTCCTCTGCTGGCAGTTGAGGGGGCAGGGAGGCTCCGGGCGGGTGCCGGGTGGCGGGCCGATGTTGCCCCGCTCGATGTCCGCCGCAGTGGATTGAATAGGCGGGGATTACTCCGACCGCCCAGCAGGCCCACGCCGGGGCGTAGAGTGGCTGGCGACCTCCGGCGGGGCACACAGCAATCGGGAGGGCCGGGGCGGGCAGGCCTCGATGCAGGTGAGTCTCCCCCGCTGGTGGCCAGAGGTGCGGGGGAAGTTCCGGCGGGTCGTAGGGAGCGGGCGGGCAATGCTCCGCCCGGTGCAGGTCACCGCTGAATCGGCGGGGTAGGTCCTGTTCCACCGCTCGGTAGGCCCACGCCGGGGCCTAAAGTGTTCAGAGGTCCCCCGACGGGGCGCCCAAGGTCTCGAAGGGGCGGAACCGCCGGCTCCGACACCGGCGCGTTACCTCCTGCGGTAGCTGAGGAGGTGGAGAAGGTCCAGTGGGGCGCGTGGGCCAGCAGCCGGTGCCCCGCGCGATGCAAGCCGCTGCAGGACCGCTAGGATGAGACCCGCACGGCCGTTTGGCAGGCCCACGCCGGGGCCTGGAGTTGCCGGTGGTCCTCCGGCGGGGCGTGCTATGTCTGGAGGGGGCAGGGCGCACTGTTCTTCCCGGATATCCGCCGCCGGTCACCAAAGCCGCCTCTCCGTGCTCCGCCATGCGCCCCTACGGCGCTCCAGTCCAGCGCCTGCAGCCGCTGTAGCGTGGACGTGCGGCGGAAGGGCTCAAACCTTCGTCGCCCTTACACGGTCCTCTCCGGCGGCCAAAGAAGCGGGGAACAGGCGATCTTCAGCCAGAGAGACCCGGCCGGAGGTTTCCCAAGTAAGCAGGGGGGTCAAGCGCTAGATTCGGACAGGTGCACTAGGGGGTGGCAGCCAGAAAAACGTGTGATTGGGGCACAGGGCCGGGGAGCCTCGCGATCCACGTCCTCTCAAGCCGCCATCTTGGCCACACCCCCATATGTACATTTTTTAATCAAAACTAACGAATATCCTATATCTTTAAAAACAGAATTATTATACTTGTTTATACAAAGTAATACACATATATAGGTACACATCTATAGTTCAAATAAATGCTTAAATACAGGGGGTTATGCTGTAATTTATGTGTGAGTATACTCGTTATGTGGGGAAGAGCCAATTCTTTAGTTGCCTTCTGAAGATAAGGTGGTTATTCGTGAATCTTTTGTTTGGGGGGTAAAGAGTTCCATTGTTTGGCTGCTTGTACTGAGAAGGATGTGCCACCCATGTTTCTTTTATTGCACAGTGGGGTTTTGAGGTGAGGTTCCACTCTAAAGCTGAAGTTCCTTTGTTGAATGTATTTTGTGATTTTATTAAGCAGCTTGAACGTGGATGTTTTGGCAACCGGTAATCAATGTTTGGCTTTCAGTTCATAGCATAGTTAAAGCAAATACAAGCCGAAAAGACATCAATTCATTAGATAAAGTGCTGCAAGTTCAATGAAACACCAGAAAAACAAACCATGATAACGAAACAGAAAAAAAAGGGGAAACAAGGTAGTTGAACAATGATTCCATAAGTAAATCAACAAAAAATAATAACAGCTAATCTGGGCATTCGTTTTCTAAGTGATGAATCATAGGCTGCCAAATGTTAATCCCTAGTTGTTTTTTCTTCAATGATTTGATGCGGTACAGATTGAATTCTAAATGGAATACATTATAAAACTTTGCCCGCCACATCTCATATGAGGGCGCATTGGGCTTCAGCCACGTGGAAGCGATGCATAATCGGACAACTGACATAGCCATGAAAAGAAAAAACTATATGGGTAGTACAGCGACAAAGTATCCATATCTTTACATAATCCGAACATCATCATCTCTCTAGATATCGCCACATCAAAATGTAAAATATTTGACAAAAATTGTGCAACAGATACAAAAAATGGTTTCAGCACTCTCCAATCAAAAAATATATGTACAATGTCAGCCATATCGGGTTGACACCTATAGCATTTCCCATTATGCATGTTGCCCCACTTCCTTATCTTAGCCGGTGTGTGATATAAATTGAACAAAGTTTTATAATGTTGGGACCATAAATTGTCCGTCAAAGTAATTTTGCCAGCCATGTCAATAGATTTTTGAACAAACCGGCCAGAAGTGCCAAGTCTAATACACCATTTAGCATCTTGTATATCAATATCATCACGCTGCATGCGCAACAAACTATCATATAGAGTTCCAATCTTGGCCGGTTTGTTCAAAACTTCGAGAAAATCGTTAATGCCTATAGGCAGAATGCTACGATGCTTAAAAATAAAGTCACCTAACTGTAGATATTTTAAAAAATCGTTCTGAGGAATCGCATATTTATCCTTTAACTCATCAAATGTAACCATAATACCGACATGAAACATGTTACCTAAGCAGACAATCCCTTTATCCGCCCAAGTCCGCATCTTAGTATCCCAAAATATAGAAGGAAAAAGTTCTATTGAATCGCAAGGGGTATAGAAGTTAATTCGTTTAAGAGCAATGATTTTACGTACCCACCTCCACCCTTTAAATGCTGCTAATATGGTCTTAAATCTCGTTCTTTTATAATAGCTCGGTTCAAGAAATCGCAGCAACACTGTCGAGAATGGCATCCTAATAACATTAAATAAATATTGGGACTTTCAAATACCGGTGTCTCCCCCCTAATCACCAGAATTTTCATATTCTGGAGAAGGCAAGCTAAATACAAAAAACAAAGTTCGGAACTCCCCAGCCACCTCTTGAAAGGGGTAATGTCATAAATTTTGAAGCCCGACGGGGAGACTTCCAATCCCACAAAAACCTATCTGTAATGGATTGCAGCTTCATTAATTGTGCACATGACAACTCTAGCGGTACCATCCGGAAATACTAGAGTACCCTAGGTAAAATGCACATCTTTAAAACATTTCGTCGCCCCACCATCGTTAGATGAAGGCATTCTACCTTTTCTAACTGTCGCTTGACTGATCGTAATATATCAGCCCAATTCACGGTTACTATCTCTTGGAGCGACATCCTGATTTTAATTCCAAGGTACTTAGCCTCGTGTGTAACTCGTAAATCATTAGGGCATAGCCCAGTAGTACACACTACCCGGGTTTTGGAGATATTACATTTATACCCAGAGAATTTGCCAAATTCGTGTGTTACCTTTTCAATTTCGCGTAGTGCTTGTTCTGGATCAGATGTGACGACCGCAATGTCGTCAGCTTAGGCTAGGACCCGTACATGATTATCACCCACTACCATTGATTGTATACGCTGGGTAGTTTCAAGCATTCGCAGCAATGGCTCGATGTAAATGGCAAACAATAACGGCGAGCATGGCCATCGCTGCCGTGTACCCGGGTAATATAAACAAAGGATGACTCTTGCCCCATCGCACAGATCTTGGCCCTTGGGCGTTTATACATAATTTGTAAGGCAAGCAAAAATTGGGACCCAAACCCCATTTTACCCATTATGGCCCATAGGAATGCCGATGCCACACGATCAAAGGCCTTTTAAGCGTCCAGAAACACCAAGCCCATATTTTTGTGAAATGCCGATGCATAATCCAGGATAGCAATCATGCGATGCAGATGATTAACAGTACTTCTGCCAGGGAGAAACCCATGCTGATGATAAGATACCAATGATGGAACAATTTGAATTAAGCGAGTAGCAAGGATTTTAGAATATATCTTGGCATCTACATTAATTAATGATATGGATCTATATGACCCCGGAAGATGTGGGGGCTTATCTTTCTTTTTAAATATCACTATACTTGCATCGTCCCACGAAGGAGGAGGGGTGCCAGTTAGAGCAGCAATAAAAGTGGCCAGCATATCGTCTTTAATAATAGAAAATAGCAAATGATATACCTCTAAAGGAAGTTTGTCCGGACCGGCGGCTTTCCCAAGTGCAAGATCCTTAAGTGCTGTCTCAAGTTCCAAAATAGTTATTAAGGCTTCCAATTCCTCTCTTATAGTGGGCTCAACCACAGAAAAGTCAAATCTAGACACAAACTGGTCAATCTGATCTTGGGATAAATATTCTTGGGTATACAATTCATTATAGTACTGTTGGAAAACATACATTATGCCATCCGTCGTCTCTACCAAGCAGCCCTGGTCGTTCTCTAAAGCCTCTATACGCTGGGATGTCTGCCGACCACGAAGTCTTTGAGCTAGGCATCTGCCTACAGATTCGCCATACTCATATCTCTCAGCTTTGTTGATTTTATACTGAGTTGCTATATCTCGACTCCAAACATCATTAATCTTTGCCTTAAGACATACGACCTTGGTCTGTGCAAATTGACTACCATTTATCTTTGCCTTAAGACATACGACCTTGGTCTGCGCAGATTTATATGTAAGAGTAGTCTGGCAGCAGAGTTATGAATCCATTGTAGTCTTTTCATAGTTGTTAAAGGTGAACCGTGGTAGAGGCTATGCCATCATTGGACAGTGTCAGCCACACGCCATCACATCACAGTGTCAACCACGCACCATCACAGCTCAGTGCCAGGAATGTGCCATCATAGGTCAGTATCAGCTACGCGCCATCACCTCATCCTAGAGAGCGCTGTACCCATTGTGTGCCACAAGGGACACACATCTGGCCTTGGCAACTGCCCATAATCAAGTATCAGCCGCACACCATTACACCCTGTACTGTATGCTGTGCCCATAACATAGCACAGGGAAGTGAAGCCTGGGTGCAGCCAGCGCTCCTAGCCCAGCATCAGCCATCCCACATCATAGCTCAGTATCAGCCACATGCCATCACCTCGCTTTATGGCAAGCTGTGTCAATCTTGTACCACAGAGGACAGAAGCCTGGCTCCACGCTCATGCCTAGTATCAGCCACAAGTGACCATAGCCTAGTTCCATCGTGTGCCACAGGGGACAGGCACATAGCTGTGGCTACTGCTCACAATCCAGTATCACACACACACACTATCACCTCACTTTACTGCAAGATATGCCCATCTTGTGCCGCAGGGGAGTGAAGACTGGCTGCAGCCAATGCTCATGCCCAATATCAGCCACACACCATCTCCTCAACATACTGCAATCTATGCCAAGCCTGTGCCACAGGGGACAGAATCCTGGCTGCAGCCAATGCTCTGCTAAGTATCAGCCACAAGTGGCCATAACCTAGTTTCAGCCACATGCCATCATAGCTCAGTATTGACCACAAGCCAACTCCTCACCATACTGCAAGGTGTGACCATCATGTGCCAGTGATGACAGGCACCTGGCAGCGGCTACTGCTCACAATCCAGCATCACACACATACACCATTATTATTATTATAGCCACTTGTAAAGCGTTCAGCTACCCAAAATCGTTTCCCGGAGCTCGGTAAAGGTAGGTCAGGCAGGGCCATCAGTACTGGAACATCCAGGTCTTTCGATTTTTGTGAAAAACTGGCATAGAGGAACAGCTCCTCACAGACTCACGTAATGCAATCTACAACTTTGCGACACCATCTCCTCAGCATACTACTGCAAGCTGTGCCCATCACGTGCCACACAGAAGTGATGCCTGGCTGCAGCCACTGCGCCTAGCCCCAGAATGAGCCACAACTGACCATAGCCCAGTAGTAAACCACACACCATCACCTCACAATACAGCAAACTGTGCCCTTCCTGTGCCAGAAGAGGAACCACAGGTAGCGCTACCAGCAGTTCAGAAGCACCGGGCAGAGTCTATTGTTAGTTCTGGCATTTCTGCCCAATGTCTCCAGGCCCTGGAGAGCTTTGGTTGTAACTCCTAGCCAAGACTCCCTTAATTCCCTGCACTCCTCAATGTGAAACGTGCTGGAGTATTCAGGGCTCTCTTTACAAAACAATAGGTACTCATAACTGTCCAATTGGATGGCTGTCTAAGAATAGTACTATATCAAATGCAAATGGAGGTGGTTACATGGATCAGATCGTAAAGGGGACTTAGATCTGAGCAACCCAAATATGGCAACACAGTGTACTCCACAGTACTCAGTCCCAATGTATGTCTTTGTGTTTGTTTTTAGGTCTCGCCTGGCGTTATCAGCGCTCATGCGCTGCTCTCACCTTACGAGGGTTTTTTGGCATCAATACGGATTCCAGATATGCACATGGACGGACAGAGATGTGCATGCGTAGACTAGATGCTTTACTCGCGGCATGAGACACGCACTATATTTTTCACACATGTCTCTTGCTGTCGCCGGGAAAACTAACGTTCTGCCGCTTCCAATTGTCGGCGCTTGTTTTTTTTTTACATCAGGGTATCTTTGAAATGTGGGTTTGGCTATAAATAAAAAATATACTGACCTTTAGTGGCGCCAAAAAATTCTCTTTGTCTCCCCTCGTTGAGCAAGTACATTAGCTTGAAAGCTGTAGTAATGCATGTCGGACCACACTTCCAATTGTCGGCGCTTGTTTAGTCTTCGTTCACTACACCTGGATTGAGAAAAAACATACATCCTTGAAAAATGTTAGTTCAATATTGCATCGGGCAAATTTTATTTTATTTTTCAACGGGGAGAAGTGCTACATTTTACTTCAGGGTCTGCCAGAGTACAGACAAGCATTGTTACCTTGTGGCAGAAGCAACCCTGATCCATACAACAGCAGTACTCTGGGAAATGTCTCTACAGCTGTGTAAACCTGGAGTGGCTCACAGCTTCCAGGTCACAGACATCCTCCGACTGCATGAGGGAGGCCACTGTGGTTCCCAGAGGACTCCAGGCAACCAGGGACTAGAGTAGGATGCCTTTGGTGAGGCGACCTACTTGTACCATGAGAGTTTGGCCCCCAATAGAGGCCGCACAGATAAAGGACAGGACTTCCTGATTAATGACGCTAACCATAGAAAGGGCATGGAAACCGAACTACCCTGTCAACCTTTGCCGAAGGATTGAGGCAAACAGGTCACAGCGATGGGGGTTTCCTCCTTGCCAGCCATGCAGTGTCAATGTGAGGATGCAGACAGGCAGTTTGCTCTGCGTAGCTTTTTCTAAAGGAGCTTCCCGTACTAAAATGCTCACAGATGTCAGTTGTTCAGATTCACCTCTTCAATGGGATGCCTCGAAACAGAGGGCAAGGAAAGTATTGCGATACTGCACCCACTGTGTGGAATCCAGCTGTTTTTCACATCTGCTGGACTCAAAGGATCTTTGAAATGCAACACTGGAATTTATAGTTACAATTTAGACTCCTTATCTCTCCTGAGGGGAGGGGAACGGAACGGTTCTAGGCGCCCATCACACTTCCTTGTACAAACATACTTCCTTCCGTTTTTTGAGAAGCTGGCACTTTTAATGTCACATTTTGGCACTATGGCCAGTGTCTCCTGGATTTCTGTTTCTCTGAAGCAAACACTTCCAAAGAATATAAAGCAAAGGGCAATTTAGTGTGCCTACCTAAACCCCTACCTTCCATTGCAAAGGTTTGCAAGTCTCTATGTCCCTCCTCATAGGGAATGACCACATTTAACAAGCATTAAAAATGCAATAGTTCTCGCCTTTCATTAAGCTAAAGCCATTTGCTTTTCTATACAATACCATTAGCAAAGCAAATGGCTTTTACTTAATCAAAGGTGAGAGAGACCTATTGCATTTTCAATGCTTGTTCTAAAAGGACTCTGAATGGGTTCAGGGTTACTGCAGCACTTTACAAACAGACTGGCAGGCATCGGAAGCATGCACTAGCTTTGGGTACCAACCCAACAGGGCTCAGCACCAATGTAAGTCTTCTGAGATTCTTTCTATGACACTTTGCATAGTACTGAAAGAGCAGCCCGGTCTCTTCAGTTCAAGACTCCTCAGTGGGATTTGACCAGTGCCGCTACCGAGCACTGGCAAAACAGTCCAGTTAGGTCTGTAACTGGGACAGTCACAAAGAGCGGGGAGGTCTATGGTTTTTTTCCCCTTTGTCTCTGAGCACATATTACTGCAAGAGGTTTTCTGGTGCTCTGGCTCCTTCAGTGGAGTAGGGTTACTAATGAGGTAGATAAGAAACCTCCAGGAACCAGTATCTTCAAACGTGGAAGTGGTAGTATAACATTTCCGGTACCAGCTGGACACATGGTCTTCACAAGCCCAGGTCTTGGAAGGGAAGGTGCTCTGGTTCATAGCCAAAGTAATCTGAGAGAATCTTGGCAGATTCTATTCGGACCCCCTCAATCATGCACAGCAGCAAATGAACCCAACATACCCTCTATCGCTCACACCTTCCCTCCATCACACACCTACGCACAGCAACGATCTTAGACACTCATACACAAGACCAAAATGCTTTCCACAAATTCAAATCTCTTTGAACCAGTCCCCTCCCCTCTGTGCATTCAGCTACTCCTCCGGTGATGCGCTTCGGCTCCTTGCGTGGGGCACAAAGTGCTATATAACTGCAGTTACAGTACAATACAATCGGCAATAATAAGGATTGTAGAGAAAACTCCAAATCCCACTAACTCAGGGACCATCACTGGCAGTCAAAGCATTTCTCACCACTTGCCCTTGTGGGCTTGAGACTTGTTTTTGGCATGCTGGACTCGGCTCCAGAGGCAAAGCATTAGCGCGACACCCATGAGGACCAAAGAAATGGTACACCCTAGTCAAGTGCACCAGGTAAGCCACTGGTCACTCCTCCCTACGGTCTCACCTGTACTTCTCGAGGATCGCTACAGCTGTTTTGGACACTGGACCGACACCACCACCACAGCGAGTCATCCTTCCTAAGGTAGCATGCAGGGTATGTGGGTCAATGTAGGTGAGCAGTCATTGGCTGCTTCCCTCACTCCTCGTGCTGAAGAGGATCAGAGGTCAGGCTCCATCTTCAGCAGACAGGGAAGAAGTCCACCAGGAAAAGCCTTTCCAGAGCTTGTTGCTAGTTGTCAAGGCAACGGGCCACAGAGGTTCTGTTCCACATTGTGATGAGCACCCAGGTCACAGAGAGAAATCAGAAGTGATCAGGACTTGTTGTCCTCAGCCCACAGGTCCGGTATTTGATATGGCACTGAAAGAAAGATAGGAGCCAAAGCTCCCAGTCAGCAGCGATGTTGCCTTTGAAATTCTCGGCAGGGCTAAAGCTATTCACTTGTTTTTACTTGGTTTCCAAGGAAATGCACTGGAGCTAGTTGGATGGAGAGTATTATTGTATTCAGCTCCAAGTCCTAACAACTGAAATCAGCACTTGCATGAATCAGGAAGGGTGGGAGGGGCAAAAGTTATATGGAACAAAGGGTTCTTCCTGAGCCCGGGAGGAACCAGAGTAACCAGCCCACAACATAGGACACACATGGTGGCGGTGGGAGGGGGGCTGAGAAGGGGAAATGCACACGTCTAATGCACATCTTTGGAATCCAGGACCCCAATCTAGAAGAATCTCAATTTCACACCCGTGCACTTATATACCTTATATACACATCGTGTATGGAAAAACAATTGCCTACTGGAGTAACCTCACTGCATTTGCATGGGCAGCTCTCCCATACTTTTAGGGGAAACGAGAGGCACTCTAGCTATTCTAATCAGCATTCCTACCAACAAAGAGAGTCCCACGTTACTCACCAAGAACTTCACTGGCTGGATGCTTCTTCTCCAGAGTCTATCTCTGGTAGATTGCACGTTAGAATTGCCAAATGGATGTTCTCTTTGTCAAAGATCACAAGATGAAGAAGTAACACAACGGGGAATGCAGAATAGTAGTGTTGTGACAAGAGCACCGAACACTCACACCCACATTACACTGCACGCTATGCACATTCGGTTCCACAACAAAAATTAATTTGGCAGAACTGGCCATGACCCATCCGTCAAGCTTCACAGGCATTTGGCAGTGTGGGTACAAGAGACCTCAGCTGATTTCAAATGGCTCACTAAAGATGTTCAATGACAAAGTCATGGTCAGGGAAGAACAAAAGATGAATCAATTGCCAGAGTCATCGTCACCGGACATGCAGAGTGTAAATGAGTGCAGACTCTACCAGGAGGCTTCCCCATCTGCAAAGGACCCAGAGAAATCCCTTCATCTGTATAGAATGACAGCACAGTCTGCAGTGAGGAGGCCTGCACCTTTAATGAGAGCTCTGCTCATTTTAAACAACACTAATGCTGGGCCATGCTTGACACCCAGACAAAGGCGCTATTCCAGCTAGCCTAATGCACAATATATAACTCACTAAAAAGTAGGTAAAATGCCCTAAAAATTTAGACTAAGTACCATATCTTCTTAAATTATGTGCAGATTAAGAACACTCTTGAATAAGACCTTTATATCTGCAATGAAAAATAACTATATATCGCCTTGGATACAGCGATACCCAAAGATAGGCGCAGGAGACTTCCCCAAATGAAAGGACGTCCTGACTCCTAGATATCTTGAATGTAGGAACATTGTGAGATTTGTGCAGGAGACATACTCAGCCTAGGATGCAAGGATGCCCGTGACTAATGTGACATAAGGGCATGAGACCTCACTGGATGCAAGGACATCGAGACTACTGCAGGTGACCTCGCTGGATCTAAAGTGATGCCGCTTGCAAACACCTAGATCATCTAAATAATGACATATAAGGATAAGGTGGGTCTTATCTTCCATGGAAGGAGCCAGGTCTTGGGCTGCCTAGAACATCTCCTTGAAAGCCTAATATTGGGTGAAAATTGCTTCATAAAACTATTTAAAGTAGTCCATGAACTTTCAGACCCCAGTAATATTGTTCTGCCTCCTTTGTTGTCCCAGGCTCAATGCGAGGAGCTTGGTGGTTTTTCGTCAATAAAATGACGGATATTCAGCACTCTTTAATGACTGTTCAGGCAGGTTAATCCCAGCTGGAGGTAATATCCCAAATACCAGCTGAATGACACAACTTCCAACTGGTGAAGTAAATCTTTCAGATACGGGCCATGCTCTGAAATAATATGTTCACTAGCCCCTTTGGACACGCTTCTTTTTCTGACCACATTGCGGTCGATAAAGTCTGGCTCGCCAAAAGATCCTCTTCCCCAAGCTAAGCTGAGCTCCTTAAGTCCACATCTCTTTCAACTACTGCTTGGACTCTTTAATTCATCCTTCTAAGAGGGGCACATCCCTCAGGCATGGAAGCATGCCATGGTCTTACCCCAATTAAACTTGGATCCTTCCACCTGGTCCAATTTTAGACCAATCTTGATGTTGCGCATTTTCTCAAAAGTTTTAAAGAGAAACATGTTAACACACAACTGACCGCATTTGTGGAAGCCCAAAATACTTTAAACCCTTCCCAGTCAGGCTTTAGAGCAGGACACAGTACCGATCCTGCCCTTCTAGGAGTCACTGAACATCTGAGATGGCATCTGGATAAGGGTGGTATGGCTGCACTGATCCTACTTGATCTCAGCGTGGCATCCAGTACTGTGACTCATTCTATTCTCCTAGAAAGATTGTCACTCTGTTTTCTTGCAGACCGCACCTTCCAAGCCTTCTCGCCCAGTGTGGCATCCAGTCCACAGGCTTTGACTTCAGGAGTTCCTCAGGCATCTGCCCTTATCCCACTGTTACTCAATATGTCTGCTCATTAGCAGACCTGATCGAAAGAGCAGCCTTACCCTGTTTTCCTAAGCAGACGACACTCAAATCATCTTCTCCTTGTCGTCTGTGCCTCCTTGTCCTCTGCTCAGGATCACAACTCTGGGGTACTGACCTCCTGCCTGAGTCTTATCTCCAATTGGATGAACACCAACTTATTAAACCTCGATGGCGATAAGACCGAGGTAATAGTGCTGGGTAAGAACGCCCTGCTCTAGAGACCACAGCACTGCCCTGTGACTTTAGGCACTCTTCCAGAACCGACCTACAAGGTAAACAACCAAGGTTTTTGGTTGGATTCCAATCTGTCAATGAAACCTCAGGTGGCCAAAGTATATTAGACTTGCTTCGCTGCTCTGAAATGACTAAATAAGATAATATGGATGCTTCCTTTCTCGGCTCAAAGGACAGTTATTCAGGACTTGATCTTATCAAGACTGGACTATGGAAACCTTCTGTATCTGAGGGCAGTAAAGGCCTCTACAAGGAGCCTACAAGTTGTCCATAACTATGCTGCCAGGCACTTGTTTCCTGTGTCTTTTGCTTTCTCGCCACTTTTGCTTTCTCGCCCTAAGTGCCCTGGGTATGCCCAGACATGGATCCCGGGCTCACTGTGTCACTGGACCAGTCCTAGGATGCTTGTTTCCGGTCCAGGGAGGACCTGGCTTAGCAGTTTGGGCTGGACTGTTCCCATGATACACAGGGTTACAACTGATTTGCATATAGCTGGGTCTAAACTGGGGTGGCATGGTGAGCAAAAGAAGAATGGATTTAACTCAGATCTATTAAAAGGGGGTGAATGTTTGATTTGCTCTGCATTCCATCTACCATCTGTTGTCTTTTTCTTTCTCGACTACTGAAACATGCCTCTGTGTCAGGTCTCCTCCGCAACCTTCACTGGCTCGCAGAAGAAAAGCATATCCAGTTCAAAGCATAATGCTTTATGCAAAAAGCAAAATCGAGTGCTGGTCTGTGGTACCTTCAAGAACTGGTGTTATCCTGCCAGTCCTCCCACGCTTTGCGTTCGAGCAACCGGTTTCTCTGTACAGTCCACAGAGTGCCCCTGTGCGGATGGGCAGTCGTTACTTTTCTTGCCTGTGTCCCACCTGTGGAGTACCCTCCTTGAATAATAATAAGACAAGCGGTCACCTCAGAGAAGCTCTGCATTCATGAATACCTGACAACCTTGCACAGTGTGGGTGGGGCGGGTGGGTAGATTGCTGTCCTGGCTGCTCCACCCAGAGGGCAGAGGACACCCCACCACTCGGATTGCAGGACTGAAGCAGGAAATGCTACATTCACAACAAGATATCCATGCAGTCTTTAATGGACACTATCGAGAGTTATATGGGGAACACTACCCCATGCGACGTGAGCTATTGGATGATTTCCTGTTATGATTGACTCAAGAGGACCGAGTTGTGCTTGGCGCACCCATCTCAGAACCAAAGATGAGAGTAGCAATCAAGACTCCTGGATCAGTGGGTCTCCCTGATGAGTTTTACCAGACCTACGCCTCCCACCATGTCCTGAAGTTGGCCTAGGTGTACATGAATGCACTAGACTGCGGGTCCCTACCAGATACGACCGGAGAAGCCCTAACAGTGGCAATACTCCAGCCATAAGGTGAGGTCGTGGATGTGTCTACTTACTGCCATTTGTCTATGCTGACATTAGACTATAAAATCCTCTGCAAGGCCCTGGCCAGCCTTCTGTTGCCCCATCTACATACCCTTGTGTATGAGCACCAGAATGGTTCCATTGCCAAACTTAATACATCCAGTAACTTAAGGCACTTATAATGTATTTATCCGAAAGCCCCGCCGCCCTTCAAGCTGGAGCAGTGATTCCATCTCTAGATATTCAGAAGGCGTTTTATACTCTGCACTGGAACTATCTACAGGCATTCATGTCTACAATGTCCCTAGGGCAGGGCTGGAGCAAATGTGTAACCCTGTTGTATGCTGGTACACAGGCACACGTCCCTACAGGACTTTGTATCTCAGACCCCTTTGTGGTCTACTGGGGCATCCGGCAGGGCTGCCTCCTCTTTCCCATACTCTTTGCGCTAGCAGTAGAACATTTTGCGGTCATGTTGCGCATGTAGGCTGCAATAGGGGGATTCCACTGCAACATGCTTCTCTACTTGAAAGAAGCCTGGGCAGGCATCCTGTGGTGTGTCTACCTGCTGGGATATTTGGGTGGGTATGTGGGTTATACATCAGCTGGCAGACGTCCTGCATGTTCCCTTACAAGGCCTTGGGACCAAGTGAGGCAACTGGGACTCCAATCTCCTACCACCAAACTAGAGTCTTTACATACCTACTTAAAGCCCTGATGTCAAGATCTTCAATTTCTGGTGCTTTGCAGCAGTTTTAAGACCTTTCTAGAGCTTCTTGTTGCTCAAATGGGCGTGATTTCTGATATTTATATGTTTACCACGTCTTCATTTCTTGATTTTGCTGGCGTGAAAGTGTCACTCATTGCCGTTGAATGTCACTTATAATTACACTGAAGTTATGACAATGTCACACATAAGCAATCTCAAACCTGAGGAAAGCCGGCAATAGATTGTTATGATATAGCCTTGCCCGCAGAGATATAGCATGTTACTTGAATTCCTTACCCTCCCTGCAGCATGTCAGATGGAAGGCAGAGGTCAAGAATTGGGCAAGGGCCGAAGGAGTAGCCCTAAGTGTGGAAGAATGCAAAGGGCTCCTCAAGCAACCACTGGCTGAGCAGTGGGCAGAGCTAGTGGCCAGTGTTTAGCCTCAGACGAACAGCATATGCATAAAGCATAAGACATAAAACAGACAGTGGCAGTGTCTGCACAGACAAAGATGCAGGGATGATACGAGCTATCTTTTACTGGTAACCTGGCTATTTTTTAAAAATATCAAATACAATGTTTAGGAGTTTTTTAACGGGGGTTGTTTGAGGGGTAAAGCGCTACTTATTTTTACTGATTTCCTTGCTTACAGTACTTTCTCCGCTCTGGTCCGCCACGGCTCATAGTGCAGATTTTGCGGAGAGCGGACATCTTGCCTTCACTCACTTCCGCTTCCCACACCCTGAGCTGCAGTTGGCGTGCTAGTTTGGGGAAGCTCCAACATTATTTAGGACACATGCCTGTACAAACGCGTGGCGGGCACGCCTCCAGTGTGCTGAAGGCACACCAAAGGCAAGCCCATCTGCGCCCATCCACGGCCGGACAGGGCTAGGGGCCAGTCCCCCTGCCTGTTCCATAATACCTCAGAATTATACGGGTCAGGAACTATGACAATTATTCCCATTAGTCAAAGAACAACGTAGGCATAGCTTGACCATGCTATCACCCCCCAATGTACCCAATGTCCGTTCAACACATTTGCCCACATGAGAGGGGTGGGGACCAAGCAAAAGCTCTGCTTTGCACTCATCAATTGCAGATCCCTTAATAATCATAATCATGGAGTACATGATTATATTGTTGATAGTCAACCAGATGTTCTATTCCTCACCGAAACCTGGCTGAAGGAGGGGTCGGCTCCTGAAATACTTGAAGCCCTCCCGCAGAACTATTGCATCCTGAGATTGGATCGCCAAGTCAACCAGGGGGGGTGGAATAGCCATTATACATAAACTTCTCCTTAAAAGGCTTAAATGTACCTTGGATGGGGTTACTATCAACGAGAGCGAAGCTGCTTTCTTCTCAGTCTCAGCTACCATGAACTATATAATAAAGGGCTTCCTGATTTACCAACCTCCAGGCCCTGCTACACAGTTTGCAGCCAGTTTAGTGAAGCAGCTGATTCAAGCCGCTCTTCGCTACAACAAAGTGCTAGTCTTGGGAGATTTGAACCTACACTTTGATGACAAATCTAACTGTGAAGCACAATCTCTCTGTTAGAAACTGGCTACCCTCCAGTTTACACTAAAATTATCTGCTCTATTCAATGCCAATATTATGGATGCCAAATGCCATTAGATAAAAGGTGCCATTGCTTCCCCGGTTCTTTAAGTCAATCTATACACCGCAAAGTATAAGAAGAACCAGGGCATTCTCCGTACCTCCTCTAGTATGGGAAGGACGACGGAAAACAAGATCAACAAAAAGTCCTCCTTTTTTTGGCAAGGATCGAAAATCAGAAGATGCGGGATCCAAAAGTAGGGACCCAAAAGGTACACTGATTTTAATTATCAATGTCAAGCTCCTCATAAAATAAAGGTCCCAGACGGCATGCTAACCAGTAGACCCTCGAACATATAATTTTCATACATTTCAAATGTCAATCTGTCCGAGGCAAGAAAAAGCAGCGTCCGGACAAATTGAAATTTGAAATGCCCTGGTTCTTCTTGTATTTTGCGGTGTATAGATTGACTTTAAGAACCGGGGGAGCAATGGCACCTTTTATCTTGTGGAATTTAACATCCATGATATTGGCATTGAAAAGAGCGGATTATATTAAAGATCCATCTGGACTATACGCACAAGACAATCCCTTATTGGTGACGTCACATACTGATGACATTTTGGAATCAGACTCAGATCGTACATGTTGCACTTTGAGTAAGCCCTGACAAAGTTCCTGTGGCGCTGGGGGAACAAAACGCATTGGCTGTGACAATTTTATGACAAAACTACGCTAATAAAGAGAAGAATTTTGAAAAAACACATGTTCTCGGACTGCCGTCAATCAGAGTGCACCTTCCTTTCTTGTGGACATTTTCTAAAATTGACATCCCCCAGCAGCGGATGCCGGGAGTAGCTGCACTTATTCGAAATATTTGAAACTGGTGGAACTTAATGTGCTTGACCTTGATCTGCTGCTGTTTGCTTTCTTTGTCTTACACTGAAATCATTACTCCCGACTCACCAACACGGCCAGATATTAGACCCAATCTTTGCCAATTGGTCTGATCTGGTAAATGATCCCCCTATTGCAGTCCCTTTGTCAGATCACTATCTTGTTCCTTTTAATGTCCCTTTAGCTACCAGCCCACTTATAGGCACTAAGGGCAGATGTATGACATTACAACGCATACATTTACATTGTGGTATATTACATCACGGTTTTTACAATGCAAGTCGTTACAACGACTTGCGTTGAGGGCGCTGGACTTAGGAGTAGTATAATTTACTATTCCAACTCCAGTCTACGTACAGTTAGGAAGGTGTTGGATAGTAAATTGTACTATTCCTTGTCCTAGAGCGCCATCCAGCGCAAGTCGTTGTAACGACTTGCGTTGTAAAAACCGCGATGTAATGGCATCGCGATGTAATCCCCGCATTGTAAACGATGTTTCCCCTAAGGGCCCAAGCAGGCAACACAGGAAATGGGCTAAATTTACCCCAGCAAGCTTCAGTCACACCCTCTAGCAGAGTTGTCCTCCGAAGGGTTACAATATTGAGGAGGCGTGTAATACAGTGGACACATGGATCACAGCAGCACTGGATAAAGTAGCCCCCTGGACAGCTAGTGCTACGGGCAGACGACTAAAATCTGCACCCTGGTTCAATGAAGAGCTAAAAATAGCTAAGAAAGCATGTAAGCGTCTAGAGAACGGTTGTGTGGGAAAGATTTCTCAGAACATAGGAAGGCCGAATATAAGATAAAATTAAAGAACTATCACTCTCTCATAAGAAGAAGTGCAACCTATTATAGTGATTGAATAGAGCAAGCAGTATGCTCCTCCAAAGAACTATTTAGCATTTATAGAAACATATCCTCACACACAACAACTGAGTCTCCCCCTACCAGCTCAATAAAATCATGTAATCAACTGGCTTACATTTTTGTGGAAAAGGTTACAACAGTATTCACTAAATTCCCGGATGTGGCACACAATGGGATCCATGGTCAGGTGGAGGTCCAATGTGGAGGAGGCACACCACATCTCTAAATTTGAACCCCCACCCTATGAAGATCTCAAAGGCATAGCCTTCAGTATGAAATCTGGATCTCCTAGAGACCCTGCAACGCCAAGAACTCTGAGAGAGGGCCTGGAAATTCTAATGCCACACATCGGGCATCTTCTGGAACTCTCCTTTGCGGAGGGTGTGGTTCCAACTTAGTGGAATCAAGCAATAGTTCTCCCTAATAAAAAGAAAGCAGGTGTCAATTCAAATCAGTTAGACAACTTCCGCCCTGTCTCACTTATACCCTACTGAAAAAGTAGTTAACACTCAACTGAAAGCCCACAGTCTACTTCACCCTACACAGTCAGGCTTTAGGGCTACTTACTCCACAGAATCTGTTCTGCTTTTGTCACCCGAGACAATCCGCAAAAGCATCCGATTATCCAAAGGTGTTCCTCAAGGCTCTATATTGAGCCCTACTCTCTTTAACCTATATATGGCCCCATTGGCAAAATTTGTAGAAAAGTATAACATCACTGTTGTGTCATATGCCGATGACACACAATTGGTGGTTTCGCTGTCGCAAACCTCCGCGGCAGCTGCCACAAATTTTGCCACCTGTCTAGAAGACCTATCCTCATGGTTGACCAATAACTGCCTAAAGTTAAACGGCAGGAAGACAGAGATTCTAGTGGTAGAGAAATCTCCTTCCATCTGGTCATCACCGTGGTGGTCACAAACATTAGGCCCCACCCCTCCCCCAAGTAATCCGGTTAAGAACTCGGGGATGTGGTTAGATTCTAACCTTTCCTTTGAGGCTTAGATCAAAAAGGATGCGGGGAAGTGCTTTGGAGTCTTACGCGTATTACGGAAGACTTTGGATGTGCTCCCGATATCAGCCAGGAGAACCCTAGTCCATGCTCTGGTTACTTCTAACCTGGACTATGGAAATGCTCTATATTTGGGAGCAACCAAAAAATACATGCACAGGCTTCAATGCATTCAGAACGCGGCGGCCGGCCTTGTGCTGATGCTGCCTAGAAGAGCCTCGTCTAAGAAAGCTATCTCTACTTTACACTGGCTACCAATGAGAGAGAGAATACGCTTCAAGGCTTTGTTTATCCGCCACCGCATCTTGCAGGGAAAAGGACCAAGTTACCTACATAACCTACTCACTCCCTACATCCCTTCTCACCATCTTAGATAAACTGAGGCCCATCTGGTCAGAGTCCCGAACATTAAAAAAGCGAGAATGGGAACAAGCTCCTTCAGCTATCTTGCCTCTAAGCACTCTCTTACTCTCTACGCACAGAACCGTCGGAACCACTCTTCTGAAAGAAACTAAAAACATGGCTCTTTCGCACATAGATCTTGGATGCGATTTCTCTTGCTCCTATTTTCTTTTCTGCTGAGTATGTGCTGCAGCGCGGGGACACACCAGGAGGTGTAACCAGGCGCTTTACAAGCTTGTTTATTATTATTATTATTATTATTATTATTATTATTATAAAGTAGCCGGTAACTCACTGGGCCGCAAACACCAAGAACATATCACTTGGAATGGCTCAGCGGACTGTGGCATGACTTGCCTCTACCCTTACACTGACCAGACTCTAATACACCTCACTGACACTCACATTAACTACACAATCCATCATACACCATAGTGAATGCGCGTGGGACCAAAACTGGGAACTTTTCTAAATTTAAATTACACAACACAAATCACTTTATGTGGCTGTTATGGCTGTAAGCCATTAAAAGGCCTTGGCACTGATAACAATGCTTGTTACGATGCTAGGGATATGTAATGTTGCTATGACCCTGCTGCCGACAGCATTGTGGAGAGGTGTGGCTCACTGGTTAGAGGCGGCAGACCCGAGTGCAGAGAACGGCCCGGGACCAGGGTTCGATTCCCGACGCGGCAGGGTCTTGGACCAGGATCAGCGGACTGATAATTCTCGCATCGGTGCCTACTCCGACCAGGGAGCACACTCGGCAACTCTGGGCATTAGCTTGCCTCATCTCCACAACGGCCCCACACAAACGCCGGGGATGCCTGGTTTCACCTTGGAGACCCCCAGGAGGGACTATCTCACAGGGAAAGCCAGGACGGGTTCCCCAGCGGTCTATAGCGCTACGAGGCCTCCGGGTAGCAGTGCGCTTTACAAGACACAACAATTTACAATTGTGTGGACCATTATTTGTCTGGCAAGTCGCACGAATAGAAGTTTGTTCGATTGCTTTTGGGTTGAGTCTCAATCAAAACTTTTCTGAAACAACTCTCTTGTTTTTATGTTCCAAATGACACAAAAGCCAAAATTCGTTGAGCCTTGCCAATTATTTATCAATACTCATTTAGTAGTCTGTATTTACCAACCATCCAGTTCTTACTTGTCAACAGAACAAAGTTGCAACCCTGTTGTTTTTGTCATCTGTTATGCAATGTGCTGGCATACTTGTTTAAAGAACATATACTTAATTGTTTACTTTCAAACAGTTTCTCAGTAAAGTCCCTTGTACTTGTCTTTTGCTTGAAATGTTTTAGAAAACAAGTTTCAAGTTTTACGACTAGCTTCCCTTGCAGGTCTTCAAGATTCTGGATTGTCTTCAGATATGGTGTACGGGGTTTGTTTCAGGGATCACAGTGCTGCTTCCCAGGTCAGTTCTTTGTGTGACTTTTTCATTTTCTCGGTTGAAGAGGCGTGTTATGTTCTATCTGTGGCAGGGACGTCTCCTCCGTTATAGCGGAGGAGCGTCGCCCCTCTGGTCGGTGCCAGGAGGTAAAAAAAAAAATGATAATCAGCCCTGCCAAGTAGTAGTACCATGCATCAGGTGTTAGACTAACTCAGTGGTTCCCAAACTTTTCCGAGCCGCGGCTCCCATGACCCATTGGCCATTGCCTATGGCTCCCCACTGTTACTTTTTTGAAGGGTGGGGGAGATGTAAGCCCCGCCTGGGGAGTACTTGCATTTTTCTCCCTGAAATTATTTGGGATGAAGCTGATGAATCTATTATCATATATGCAGGGTGTTTCGTATTACTAAGGCGGAGCATCGAATAAAATATTCCTAGTTACACTTCTTTGCCCATGCTTTTTTAGAGTACCCTCTCAAACTTTCTTATCCCACTTACAGTGCTAGATAGCACCCCTATGCATGTAGGCCCCATTGCTAGTGTTTCTGCATTTGAAGAATATTTGCATGTACTTCTGTTTCTACCCATGTCATACGTGCCAACACACCTGTCTCAGGAGGATGACTCACAATTTTTTAAACCACATACAGCTTTATTTTTGCTGTCTCCAAATCAATGCAATTAAAATTAATTCCTCATATTTTTTTTTAATGTCCCTCTTTCTTGCCCCCAAATGTTAGCATTATGCAATATATGGTGTTTTACTTCCCTATGCTCAAGGAGAGAGCAGGCCTGTCTGGAAATGTGTGTGTACTGAAGGAAGTGTGTACTGGAAGTACCTATGATTCAAGTACAAATGTCAATACTTAATAATACTTGAAGTGTTTAATACACAGGACAACTGTACTTTCCTGATAACTTGCATTGGTGTAAAATGTTCTTGGAAAAAACAAAGCTTTGGTGCAAAATGCATTTGGAAAAAAACAAAACTATTAACAAGTCTAACCAAATAAATCAGGCATCTTCTGCTTACTTTGGGAAAGTTGGAATGTGGGGATCCAGTGAAATATGGAGGTCATCTCCCTCGACACGCCATCAATTAAGCACTTTGTTTATAGCTTTAGGCATGCCACTTACAAATCATCAACATCTTGTGTTTAAGGCTGATTAGTTTAACTGAAGCCAACAACGCCTTCAACATTAAATACATTAAAGTGCTTTTATGCGTGGCTCCCCTGGCGAGGTTTTGCTGCTCCCCTGGGAGTTCTCAGTCCATTGCTTTCGCAGCTAGAAATGTGTAGGAATGTCCATATGTTTACAGCCAGGGTTCTAGTTTCAATAGCCTATTACCCTCAGTCATCTTATGTTCCTGCGTGTATCGGTCTTTACAATAGTTATATTTTGGGGGTATTTCTCCTCAATAGCCCATGTCTCGTCCCCTCCTCTCCCTCTCCATTGTCCCTACATGTATTGATTTCCCTCATGTGTTCCTTTCAATGTTATCCAGATTGTCATCAAGTCAAGTAGTTTCGCAGCGGATCCTATATGTTGTGCGGCCTGGATGTGATCAGCATTAACTCTGCGTATGTGAGCAGCTGATCTAGGCAGTATATGAGGTCGCGCATCCATTCCTTAAATTTAGGTTCCCTTCCCCTCCCCCATCTGCACGCTATTCAATGCTTAGACAAGAGTAGTTCCAGCGGTACATATCTCCTAACTGACGTCTCTATCTCCGCTGTATAGCCCAGCAGGATTGTCAGTGGGGCGTCTGGGACCGTGGAGCCTATCATATGATCTAGGGATTCTAAAACCTGCTCCCTCCCTTCTACATCTATCACAACGGTCAGTGTCCCGGAATCGGTGGAGTCTAGCCGGGGTGTAATATAAGCAATGTAAGTATTTAGAGTGTATGATTCTTAACCTACTGCTTGCTGAGACCTTCTCAGTTTGCTAGCAACAATATGCTCACTGGTCATCACTAATAGGGGTTCCCAACTCTTCTTCCTAGTGAACTTGCGAGCTCAGTTTTTAGTCAAGATTGTTTGCCTGGGTGGCGCGATAATGCATGGAGACGATAATGCATCACTAATAGGGGTTCCCAACTCTTCTTCCTAGTGAACTTGCGAGCTCAGTTTTTAGTCAAGATTGTTTGCCTGGGTGGCGTGATAATGCATGGAGACCACATGTGTAGGAACATAAAGGAGGGGACCCCTCTAACGTTATTTTAAGGTCAGGGAAAAGAGGGGAAAGAATAAATACAATACGAAGAAAAATTCCCTCACAACCTATCTACTTTTTATTTACCAACATTGTTTGTATATTTCATATTGCATATTTTTCAAACACAACAACATCAGGACTAATTCATGTCATTTCTTCAGTATATTTTTATTTCATCATTATTTCTTTTTCTTTTTTTCAGTTCTTTGCTTATAAAATATTTTTATCCATTGTCTCTATAATACATACATTCCTTTATAGAAAAATTCATATTACAAAAAGTGCAATTATAATTTCATAACACATATCCCCTTGGCTGTAAAAATACATCAAAAACTCACCAAAACTCCACTCACTCAATATCATTCATTCCAATTCATAACCTTCCACACACACTAAATACATGCAGTATCTGAACAAATCTTGATTTATAGGGCAGAAACTTGTCTGCCAAATTATGAACCATGAGTTGTAAAATTCGGTTCCACGCAAGACCTTGCGTGGAACCGAATTTTACAATTCATGGTTCATAATTTTATAAATCATAGCATGGGCGTTTGTAACCATTGGGCAATTTTTTGCCAGGCTATGTTCGTGCAGTCTACTGTCATCCGATCTTGAGCCCTCATTTGTTTGGTGGATCCCAGAACTGCTGTGGTCGGGACCGGATACATGTATCTCTGTTCCACAATTAAGTGTGGCATGTACGGTGGCGGGTTTATCCAATACCCTGCAAAGTGTGCCTGGGTGCAGTGAAAATAGAGTTCCATGTCAAAATCCACCTTTAGCAAAGTCAAAAGTTCCCATTTTATCCTGGGCTGCCTCTTTTTTTCCGCCACTTTTGCAGAGCATGTTATTAATTTTTAACTCGACTCAAAGTTTATTCTGTGTTGCTTTTATGATGTAAATATCTCTTGCATGGTGGTAAGTCCACCCTTTTATGATTTGTTTTAAATCAAATAAAGTATTATATCCTCCTGGGCTGCCTCCCTCCCCAGCTGCTGCTGTTGTCCTGAAACTACCGCCTGAGATTAATCCATTTCAAGTACATACACCGTCTTTATCGGCCCTGGTGCAACTGCACCGAATGGGATTGCGCCCTGACGATCGCTGCTGGAGATGTGGGGACACTCAGGCTACTTTCTTACACGTAGCCTGGCAATGCCGCCCGGTTGCTAACTTCTGGGCACGTACACTGCAACACATACATGACATAACTGGACATGAACTGCCCTGCACGCCGCTGGCGGCGTTGCTGGGCGATAACACTGCTGTTCCACCCAAAAGAACGAAATTAACTGCTATGCTGTTAATCATGGCCAAGCGTTGGTGGCCCTCCATTGGATGGCAGTTCTACCGCCGACTACTAAAAACTGGATCCTCAGTGTAACACACTGCAAGACGCAACTGGAGACATACTGGGAACTGATGCCAGCACGGTCCCACCCCGGGATATCTGGGGACTTTCTGAGCACAGTCAGCATAGACGACCTTTAACGTGCCTAAAGGGTAACAATAGCTGACTGCCACCTAGGGCCGAGGTCTAACTGCTTCTAATCAATGTACTAACCGGACATATGAAACCATATGATAGCCACTCTAACAATACTGTAATGTACAGCTGTTGAATATATCTGCTATATGTTGTATAAGAACTTACAAGCTATAATTCCACCGTCCTGGTGACGCCAAGCGATGCCTGATGATTGTTTTGCTAGATTGTGATTTATGTTTTTACAAATGGCAATAATATATATATTTTTTTAAATGAACAGGTAGAGTAGCTTCAGGATTAGTATCATCTTTATTAGTGAGATGTGCCGCTCGCAGGAGGGACTACGTTTGCTTGTTTGGCTGCCCTTTAAATGCCGGAACTACAGGGACCAGGAGCTTCGGATCTCAGCACACCTGTGCTGCCACGCCCTTTGCCCACAGCATCATAAAACTCCTCGCTGCCTACGCATCGCGGAACGCGCACGGGTATGCGCCGGGCAAAGTCCGGGCCAAGGGCGGGCCCGGGCTAAGGCGCCTGACCCAAATAAGGACATCGTAAGCGGTAATTTTCATGTCAATTATTGCCTGTGCATTACAGTTATTTGTACCTGATATGCTATGTCAGTGCGCGATGGAAGAGGGAGGAAAGGAGCGGGAACTGGGTATGTTGCAGGGACCCTCGATCAATTTATAACGAGGGCTTCCTCAGTTTTGGCACACGAGATTGCACTTACGGAACGGCGCCTCTCAATGGACCCAGTATTCTCTAAAAGATCATCCTTGGGGCCATTGTGAATGCGTCCACGCCAGAAAAAATGAGACCAGACTGCCACAGCTATCGTATCACAGAAAGAGATTATAAGTATACAGGACATCTCAGCTCCCTCAATACCTTGTTGTACAGGGTTGGACTCACCAACTAACGCAGTAACGGGGTGGTAGTAGTTCATGAGGAGCCGCGTTCACCAGCAGATTATTCGAAGGGGGCCATCGCGAAAAGAAAGTTAGGAGCAAACCGAGCTGGTACACAACAGAAAGGGAAGAAGTCCAAGACTTCTAATCAAAGTATCCAGAAGGAGATCCCTAATGATGACCTCTCGACTGTTAAAGCCCCTCAAGGAGCCCAGCCAGGGGGATCTGACTTAAATAGTTGACCCAGTAACCATAACGGGCCCACTCCAGAACGAGGAAATATACTGGAGGAAAATAGGGGCCCTCCTAACAGCTCGTCTGGTGCCCCTTGTGGACAGACTTTCTGCAATTGAGAAGAGTCTTGGGAAGGCGGAGCATTTGATAATGCACACGTTGGGTAGTATTGATGATAAAATAGAGAAGAGTGGCCCTTTGATGAAAGGGAGGGTGAAAGGGAGGGTGCATCTGGTTTAAATCTCACTGTCACACCGACAATAGTGTTGCGAAACCACTGGTTAAGTATAAATCAGGGGGGGGGGAATTGAAAGGGGAACTGCTGATTGTGTTAGGCCACAGAGGGTGCCCTGTAACGAAGAGAGGGAAAGAAACAATGGAAAGAAATTGTATACCAATCTAGATCTACTCCCAGATTGCTCGCCATATGTTGCTGTCCTGACCGGGGTCCCTGAATTAAAATTGGAAGCAGAGGAATCTTATGACCAACTGAAAAACAAAACAATATATTGGTAAATCATAATAGACCTCTGCCCCGAGATGCCCACTGTAAGATTCTCTATGTGAGGAGAGTGAGTTGGGTGGGACATAGGCAAAAAACCATACCAGGGGATTGCATTGTTGTGAACTTTAAAGATCCAAAAGCAGCACATTATGTTACCCAAGGCCCCCAGATAGGTTTACGATCTAACATCCAGGTGCAAGATTTAAGTTATTTTTACAAGCTAGAAAATATTAGGCCCAATGGTGAGCAGTGGGAAGCTTATAGGGGGAGGGCGGCACAGCCAGACAGAGGGAGAGGAGGGGCCAATAGAGAGAGGAGTGAGTTACCGGAAACTGTTGCACTGGGAGCACACACATATGATAGCCAGTTAGCCCCAAGGGAAGGGCTCGAACTCCTGTTTTTTAACAAATACGCACCACTTGGCTGGAGAAGACACCTCAGCAAAGTAGACTGACTACCTGAGGAAGAGATAGGTAAAGAAAGGGAGTCACATTTAATATCACAAGTAGGGGAGCATCTGGATGGCGTACCTCTGAATGCAAACCAGTTGGCACTATGCAACTTACATCCAGTTAGATTTAAGGATGCCCAAATAAACAACGATCCCACTATGACCATTTTCCCCCCTCATTAGTGGTCAATGGAGCTCCCTTGAATTAGTGTCCTGGAACGTGGCGGGTTTATCTGCCAAATTTCAAAACAAGAGAGCTAGATGAAAGACTTGGGTCACAGAGATGGCAGGACCAGAGTGCAATGGCTCCACTGATCTTAATAGCCGGGGATTTTAACGGTCACCTGTGCCCGAAATTGATACCGTTCACAGAAGACTGGTCCTCATATAATCTAGAAGAGGGAGAACTTTTTGAGCATACGGTGGAAGGAAGGGAACTGAGTAGGTTACTGAAAAGTCATGCAATGGAACATTCAATGGATTTATTACCCATCGAACCCAATAGGCAGGCTAACACCACCTTTAAAGGAAGAGGATGCAGTTCATATATTGATTTCATACTTGTGTCCCACCTGTTAAAAAAACGGCTTTTGGGTTTTGCCATTGAGTGGAGTGGTTTTAGTGACCATAACCGACTAACATTGACGGTGGCAGTGACAAATGTTAGTAAGGCTATAGGTGGGGACTAATAAGGAGACAGTCACGGACCAAGGTAGGCGCCTAAATGGTCTAGACTTAATGGAGAAAGTTTTTATAAGTTCCTCGTGGAAGAGGGGAAACAGTACCTGGAGGTGTGTCTAGACTTAGCGGTGAAAGGACCCCCGATAGTGGAGGCATTTGAAGAGATAGGGCGGCTGATAGATGGCCTCATGCACACGACAGGGCTGGGCAAGAGAAAGAATGAGCCCAAGTGGTTTGATAGAGGTGCTCTCTAGCCCAAAGGAATCTAAGAGCTGCTCTCAAACATAAGCCTAGCGATAAACAAAGGGTCATGCACTGCAGATTAATTCATAAGAACGCGCTCCAAACCCAAACCTGGTAGAACTTGAGAGGAGCGGCCGAACTGAGAGATCTGCCCACTTTTTGGTTGATAGTTGACAATCCTTGCTTCCAAGACGCAAATAGCCCCCAGATAGCGTCTAATGTGCTCCCTGAAAAGTGGGTGGAGCACTTTAGAGGACTATATAACAGGGGGAATACCGAGACACAGGAGTATGATCAGAGTGGGGGAGGGGCGGGGGGGTGGCGCTAGAATTCACTCTAGAAGCGATCACTGGGGGCATTAGGGGCCTGACTCGAAATAAGGCCCCAGGACCGGATGGGATCCCTCAGGACCTCTTTTTAAATAAGGTGGACCTATGGGGTCCAGTCCTAACAAGAGTGATAAACGTGGCCATAGCCTCTGGGCTCCCCCGCTCATGGTCGACGGCAATAATAGTACCAATTTTCAAAAAGGGGAGTAGGGATAGCCCTCAGTGTTACCGCCCCATCTCCCTGATAGACGTGATAGCTAAAGTGTTGGGCAGAGTAGTCTTGAATCGCCTGATGAGTTGGGAAGAGGAACATCATATCCTTACTGCTGTGCAGTACGGATTTAGGGCCAACAGATCAACGACCGACGAATGCTTAAACCTATATTTATTAGTAACAAAATACACAGTTGCCAACAATGAAAAGGTTTATCTAGCTTTTATGGACCTGGCAGCAGCCTTTGACTGCGTGACCAGGGAGAAGCTGTGGGCCATAATGTCCAATTTAGGGGCGGACATTGACCTCATTAAGATCTTGAGAACTCTACATCGGAACACATCAGCTAAAGTGAGGTACAATTTGGAGGGAGGTAACACTGAGTCTTTTATTTGTACCAGTGGGGTCAGACAGGGATGTATCCTGGCCCCGTTCCTCTTCTCCCTGTATATTAATGGCCTAGGACAATCCCTAAGTAGACTAAAAGTGGACTCACCTAGAGTAGGCAGCAGAGTGATCCACGTCTTGCTCTATGCAGACGATGCGGTCTTGCTGGCACGTACCCCACTCGGACTACAGCGTCTGATAGATGGGTTTGTGGATTTTATGACTAGCTTAGATCTATCTGCCAACCTGACTAAATCGTATGTTATGGAGGTGGGGCCTAAATGCAGAGAAAAAACTTCAATTATAGAATAGGCACATTTAGCTTAGCGAAGGTACAGTCCTTTTCATAAATGTGGCATATGGGGCAGAACTGTGGGGGATGGTTGATGTAGCTAAACTGCAGATAGAGGAGAACAATTATTTGAGAAGGCTCCTCAAAGTCCCACAGTGTGTATCCTCCTATATTATACATGAAGAACTGGGCGGTGTGTTTTTAGAGGACAGGGTGGGGAGCAGGCCTCTGCTTGCATGGCTAAAGATTTGGGTCAACCCAGAAGCCAGTCTGACCAAACAAATAATTATGGAATGTTTGGGGAGGGATAGGGGAATGAATATCCCATGGCTCAATTATGTAAAGGGTGGTTTGGAAAGCATCGGCTGTGAGGACCTTTTTCTGACGCCGTCTTGTATAACAAAACGGGATCAGGCCAGAGTAAAGGAGATGTTTTTCAAACACAAAGCCATAGCAAGAGAAGTTAAGGACGGAAATAAACAATCAGTTAAGGCACATGTTTTAGTGAGGTCCTGTGGAGGAATGGAGCCTTATCTTGTCCTTATACACAACGCCCAAGACAGATTTTTAATAACACGTTTTAGGCTCAACCTTTTACATCACTTATTTGCCGATCCGGCAGGTTTTACAAATTCAGTTGAGTGAAAGGGTCAACGATCTCCGCAGGATACCCTTCATTTTGTATTATTATGCCCATTTTATCTAATGCCCAGGCGTCGCTTTTCAGTAAGCTTGTTGAAAATGGCCAAATTTAGACATGCAAAAGAAGCTCTTTCATATCTACAAATGTTCCAAGATCCCCTGACCTTACTTTCTGTGACAAATTTTTTAAGGTCATCAGTCAAATTAAGAGATACTAGAGGGACCTGCTGAGTAAAATATTACCACAATTTTGATTGAAAGGCGGTGGGGGGAAATGGGCCTAACAAATGAATCATGTAATCAACAGCTCCTGTATCTCTCTTGTTGTTTTTTTAAACTGCATATGTTTTCATGTTTATACTGTACTTTTATGGCATTAAATGTAAAATGGCGAATAAAGAATTTGACTGTCTGACTGTCCCGACATCTACAGGGGCATGGAGATCCATCTCGTGATGGACTCTGGTAGGGCTTTCAGCGTTCACCCAAAGTTATTGCTCATCAGCTTCACCTTATCTCTTGCTATCGTGATCCCTGGATAGTTAACGTCTGCATCACACCATTTTAATGGGTAGTTAGGGGCAAATAGTTGAACAGCCTGGGTGAGGGGGAAACTTTGGGATTTTCCCCAGTTAATGTTTATTCCCGAGAGCATTCCAAATTGTATGAGCTCCATGAGTAGCTGATTGAGGTTAATTTTGGGTTTCCGCAGGTACAACGTTTTGTCGTCTGCGTAAAGAGACACTAGAATGTGCCTGGTTGGGTAATGCAGTGCATATTCCCTGTGATGTTGTCGGAGCTTTGCTGCCAGCGGCTCCACAGCCAGCGCAAATAATAAAGGGGATAGTGGGCATCCCTGCCTTGTTCCCTTGGTGGTTTGAACATAGGAGTAGCATACTCCGTTAATTAAGATTTTGGCCTGTGGTTGATTATAAAGCAGCTGAACCCAAGATAAAAAGGGGGCAGGAAACCCATGTGGCGAAGCACGCCCATAAGATAATCCCATTGAAGCGAAGCAAATGTCTTAGTGGCATCTAAAAACACTGCCACTGCCTCCAAGTCGAGATCTATATCCTGCATTAAGGCAAAAAGGGTGCGACTATTATGAGATGTCGCTTGTCCAGGTACAAATCCTGATTGATCAGGCAGGACTAACATGTTATGAGCAAGCTCAATCAATTCGCCGGCACTTTTGCTAATATTTTCGCATTGCAATTTATCAGCGATAAGGGCTTGTATGAGTTGCAATTTTCTGTTGGTTTTCCAGGCTTTGGTATTGATATTATAAGTGCCTCCCGTTGCGTCCTTGGGAGAACTCCCAGTTCAAGAGCCTCCTCACATAATTTCTTCAGTATTGGAACTAAGCTCTCGCTATCTGCTTTATAAAATTCTGCAGTAAGGCCGTCAGGGCCCGGAGCTCGACCAGAACGCAGTTGTATTATAGCAACCCGGATCTCCTCTTCCTCAAGTTTGGCAGAGAGAATTTCCCTTTGACCATCCCGTAACCAAGCCAGTGCTGAGTCTTCAAAGTACGGCTCAAATGGTATGGGGTGAGACCTCTGTATTGTATACAAGGCAGTATAAAATTTGTGGAAGGAGTCCATAATATCTTTCGTATCTTTGCATATTCTGCCCTCTGGGTTTGTTATCTCCAATATTGTATTGGAGAATCTCGGTCTGCGGATTAATTCTGCAAGCACCTTCTTTGGTCTATCCCCCTCTCCGTATTTTCGGGCTAGATGATATTTCCCTCGAAAGAGGCATTCTCTTTCTGCTGTTTCCTGATATTCGGTTAGCTGGTCCCTGATTTTTCCCTGTAAGTTTTCACTAGTATTGTCTCCCACTTGGGTTTCCGCCTGTCTGATGTCAGTTTCTAATTTCCTGAGTGTGGTGTGTATAGCTCTCAATATTCCCCCTCCCTTTGCAAAGCACACCCCTCGTATAGTGACTTTAAAAGCCTCCCATACCGTGGCTAGTGTGGGAACCGTATTCATATTTCGCTGGAAGAAGTCTGTGATTTGTTTTTGCAGTTCTAGCCTAAACGGGGCATCTAAAAGTGAGTTATCACCAGGATTTGTATGGCACTGTCATGCATGGGGTGGTCAATTTCATTACCACAGGGGAGTGATCAGTGTATGTGCAGGATTGGTGGTTTGCGTGTGTCAGCCAGTAATCTATTCTCAAACACTATGAGGCCGTTGTGGAGTAGCATGTGCCTTCTCTATTAGTGTAATTGAGGGTGGGCCATGCTTCCATTAGCGCATGTGCTTTGATTATATCTCCCATCTGATGTTGA